>NC_136916.1:167751426-168377960 GCF_949752795.1 Hyperoodon ampullatus
TAAATAACTAGAGAGAAGAGTACACCATATTTATCCTTAAATAAGGGAGAGATTTTAAAGCACATATAAACAAGAGACAGTTATTGCTATTAATATGTCTAATTCAAGTTAACAAAAAATAACCTTTACAATTATAGTTTCAGAATTATAGATTATGTTACTAAAACTGACAGAGTGAAAAGACATGGGCTTTTAGAACAAGGCAATCTTTTGTGAATTTTAGCTCTGCAAAATACAGGCTGAGGACCTTAGGAAAAATAGTTAACTTTATTCTAGTAAAGATTCAAGCTAACAAATAGTTTTTTGAAAACATCTTACTGTGTCTGTAACATAAGTGGTGTACAGTAAATGTTAGTCCTTGTCATTTACATTTTATAATGTTATGTAGTTTTCAAAGCATTATCGTGTGTATTCTAATCTTGTATCCTTATCCTAACACTGTGAGTACTACCAGGTAATATTATCCCCAGGTCAGATAACTAATAAGTAGGAGAGCTACTTAAAGGGACTAGAACCTATATTTTCTACTTCTAACATAGTACTGCTTTCACTATACCGTGATATGCTTCAGAATAAAAGGATGGAAACTGTAGTAAAATGCCCTCATTTTATAGACGATGGGCTAGAGACCCAGAAAGTGATTGCTCAAAACATGTAGCTAGTTAGTGGCAGAACTAGATTTGAACCAATGGGTAAAGGGCTAACAAAATTCTTTCATGAGGTTAACAAAAACCTTCTGCATGAGCATTTGAACTCCTGTTTACTTTCTAACTCTGTTTCCTTGGTAACCTGATCAATAAGATGTGTCAACTGTGTTATTAGACAGTGTTGCTTACGGTAAAAATGATTCCTGACTGGTAAGCTGCATCCAGGCTGTGAGAACTATAAATACCTGATATCCTTGGGCTTCCCTCAGTGTGGTGACTCTAGTCACCTGGAAGATATGCCTATAAAGTTGTCACAAGTGATATTGCTCCTCTAGGAAGTGGGGCTTCTAAGGCAGGGCAGCTCCACTCCCCCTGATCTGAGTCATTAGGCAGTAAGCTCGTCTTCATGTTACCTTCCATTTAGGCACCAATTACTTTCTATACTGGGTATGCTTAATGTACACTTTTACACACACACACACACACACAACATAAAAGACTAAGAAAACATACCAAAATTTTAAGTGGTATAATTTTAAGTTTTCTTCCACATACTTTTGTTTTCTAAATTTCCCAGTTACTACTCTTAAAATCAAAAAGACTAAAAAGAAACACTCCCTTATGATTTTATACAGATCATGTATGATCTTCAAAGCCTCTCCCTTTGAATCTTCTCTTTGTATTCATCTGTTTATTCATTTTTCAACAAATATTTGAGTGCTTACCTTGTGCCTGTGGGATGTAGGTATAGTGCTACTTTATCTGAACTTCTCGCATAGAAAGATGCTCTTGTATCGTCTTTATGTTCTCCTGTTCATACTTGAGTTTGATAATAAAGTGGTTTTACTCTTCAGTCACTTATTGAACGCTGACCATGTATTAGTCACTATACTGGACAGGCATTAAAAAGAAATGTGACAGAAAATGAGCACCACACCTAGTGCAGAGGATAAAGTATGTAAATGCAGAACCAGGTTAATAGGCGTGATGACCCAGAAATGTGCACAGTGTTCTGCTACTCAAAGGAAAGAAAAACTTATTACCAAAGAAAGCTGGGAGAGAATTTCTAAGTAGAGGAGATATTTCAACTGGGCCTTGAATGATGGGTCAAATGATCGTGGATGAAGAAGGAGGAGGCTGGCAGGCAGGAGGAGGCTGGCAGGAGGCTCTGTGGGGAGAGCTGGGGGTGGTAGGGAGGGCTCGCAACTCCAAGGCAGACAGAGATTTTAATGACACTGGCTGGCATCTACCACCAAAGGCATGGAGGGGGCTGATGGGGTTGGAGCACACATGCTTGTTTGGAGGTGGAAGGACTGTTTGCTGACCCTTCCAGCCTTGTCCAGTCATCCACCAATCCCAGCTCTTTTCCCTTCCTTTCCATCTGAATTGCACTGCAATTTGCCCAGTGCCCCCTTGTTTCAGTCATTGACACTCACCATGCTCAGTCATCCTCTCTGTTCTCCATAGGCTGCATCCAAGTTTTTGTTCCTCACCGATTGGAGGGACTGCCAAGCTAATCAAGGATTTTTCGTTTTCTGGGAATCGTGCATGACCCTGTCCCTGGCCATGGCTGATTGATCTGGGGATAACCATCTGATTTAGACACCTTCAGCCAGTCAGGTTCCTGCTGAGGACATTTAACCTGAATCAAGAGACCCGAGATGGAAGGTGTAGGTGTGTGTATTTGCGGGGAGCTTAGTCACACGATGGTAGCACGTCAGATGGTCAGTCAGGAACTCCTGCTGCTGTGGCCTGGAGCTGCCTGGGTTACTGCAGGGTCATGGAGCCCCTGAGCGTGACATGAGATGGGGCTGGGCAGGAGGAGGGGATGGATATTAGTTGACCACTGAAAGAGGAATGTTGGAACTTAGGTTAGGATGTTTGCTTCTAGTGGTGCTGAGAGACTCAAATCCCAATAATATTGATATAGACAAAATAGTCTTCCTCAGAACTGTCTTGTGACCCCCTTCTGAATGAAGCTCTCATGGCTGTGGCCAAAAGTTGAGACAATGAAAACCCAGTTTAGAAGTGATTTTGAGGATTTCTGAAGTAGATTGCCAGTTGAGTTCACAGCCCAAGTAGATTTCTTTAATGAACATCAAAGTGGCAGATTACAATTCCACAGATGACTACAATGATCTCTCTCAACCCTTAGGTTCTTTTGTCATGTCGCCTTGCCACTCAAAAGAGGTGGAGTTTATTTCTCCTGCCTTTGAATCTGAGCTGGCCCTGGGACCACCTTGACCAATAGAATGAAGCAGAATTGATATTCTGAGATTTTGAAGTCCTAGTATTAAAGAAAATCTGGCAGTTCTCACCTTTGTGTTCTGGGGGAAGCCGACTGCCATGTAAGAAGTCCAATTACCATGATACTACAAGTCTGTGAGTAAGAGAGACAGATGCCTCCTGGCCAGACCCCAGCTGCTCCAGCCAGCCCAGCTGAGGAGCCAGACATGTGAGTTAGGAAGCCATCTTGGACGTTCCAGCCCCAGCATACAAAGGAGCCTCAACTTCCTCCTTTGGAGGAGGGTGCTTTCTGATAAGTCTGCTGCATTGGTGGCCTTCAATGAACCTCATCTCTCAATATTCATGATCATGCACAGTCCTCCTCCCTTAAATCTGGGCTAGGCTGGTGACTTGCTTTAGCCAATAGAATGTGGATGGTGTCGTACCAGTACTAGGTCCAAGTGTGGCAGCTTCCCCTTTTGTATTTTTAGGAGCCCTGAGCTGCCATGTAAGAGGTCCTGCTACCCTGGTAGAGAAGCTACATAGAGAGGCCATGTGGAAAAGGGAGAGGCCCTGAGACTACATGGAGAGAGAAAGCAGCTCAGAAATCAGGTGCCCAGCTGAGCCCAGCCCCCAGCCAACATGCCAGCTGAACGATGTGCAAGAGGGACCATTGGCAAGACCAGCAGAATCACCCAGCTAAGTCCAGCCCAGGCTACCATCTTGAACAAATAAAATGGTTGTTGTTTTTAGTCACTAAATTGTGGAGTTGGTTACATAGCAATAGATAATCAAAGCAATGAGGTAAGAGTGAGATCTTAATATTTGACATCTAGAATGAGAGTAGTAACCAACCCTGTCCTGCTGGTGTTGGGCTTGGCCATGTGATTTGACCTCATAATGGAATATGAGCAGACATGATGTACATCCCTCATGGGCTTCAGATAGTTCAGATGGTTTGGCTGGGTCTCTTGTGTCTGGACCTGTGCCATCAGAAGAGCTGCCCTCGTGGGCCCTGCTCTTTCGCCTGTGTTCCAGAATGACAGACATGTGGGGCAGATCTAGCGGGTGCAGAACCAGCACAGCCAATCCAGAGACCGGTGAGCAAGAAACAGATGCTTATTGTCTCAAGCCTGTGAGAGTTGAGATTTGAGGGTTGATACTGCTGTAAAAACGGATTAATATGCTCGGCTAACCAAGTATCATCTAAATTCTTCCTTCAGTGAAATCTTTGCCACTTCCTGATGTGCCTCCCTTTGTAGATGGAATCTTAAAGTCCTTCCTATTGTCAAAGGGTGGATTCTGACTCAAGCAGGAGAGTGCTAAGCATAATCAGAATAGAAAAGAGTTACACCATAGAATTGCCAATTATAGAATGTGCTCATTTCATTGTTAAACCTCCAAGGAAATTTTTATGGATGAGGACTTTTCAAATGTTTGACCAAAGATTGAAGAATATAATACGTGATTATTCTCAATTCATTGTCATAGTGATACTGTATTTGATATGCTAGCTAAGGCTGCTGACTGGGGTTCTAAGGGACTGGACTGATTAATGCAAATCCGGCCCAATACCTGCACCACGCTAGGTGACACTGAAAGGCCAGAAAGAGGGACCCAGCAGAGAGAGAAGAGTTCAAAGACTGACAGCACCCAGAAGTCTCTCTCCCCTTTACTGTCATTAGGGGTAGGTCGATAAGAGAAGCATCTGAATCTTTTAAGATGTGCTCCCTGACCTTCCCTGTATAAGAGCTAACACTTCCACAGCACTTTCTAGGGGCAAGGCTCTGTTCTAAGTACGTTACATATATTAACTCCTTCAATTCCCAAGCAATCAAATGAGGCAAGTAACAACTATTATATTGGCAAAGAAACTGAGACACAGAGAAATTAAATAACTTTCTCAAGATGACACAGTTGGAAACTGGATCCCTGATACTGACAGAAATGAGAGGTGCCTAAGATGACTACACCCTGTGTGCTCATTATAGTGACAGCAGAGTGGGCACAGTAATCATGGTACAGAGACAACCATTGAGGGCCCTGGTATATTGCTCCATGTCAAGCACAGGCCTTCCCCTGGCTGGGTAGCGGTACACTGTTACTATTCTGCCACTCTGGCTCTGTGTCCCAGTCCAGTGGGGAGCAAGGTGATCAGCTCATTATGCAATAGGACATTATGTTGCAAGGACCTGAAGAGCATAAAGAAACAACTTCCTAAGACATCTTGGTAAGATTCATGTGCGATGAAATAGAAGATCAAAGTTGATAAGAATATGCTGTAACAAAGTTTGGATTAATTCAATATTCTGGAGCCTGTGAGGATCTCCCATTCCAAAGTAAAGAACAGGCCAGAGCACCACGCATTCCCTACCACAAAGACAAACAATACCTGGAAATGTGAGGCCGTACATACCGCATACCATTTAGAATTCCTGCTCTAATAATTTTGGTTCAAAAATGGACAGCTTTGGGGCTTCCCTGGTGGCGCAGTGGTTGAGAGTCCGCCTGCCGATGCAGGGGACACGGGTTCGTGCCCCGGTCCGGGAAGATCCCACATGCCGCGGAGCAGCTGGGCCCGTGAGCCATGGCCGCTGGGCCTGCGCGTCCGGAGCCTGTGCCCCGCAACGGGAGAGGCCACGACAGTGAGAGGCCTGCGTACCGCAAAAAAAAAAAAAATGGACAGCTTTGAGTGGGACCTAGCCCAATTCAGGCTGCAGTGCAAATTGGTTACTCTTCTCTCATGACCCAGCAGACCTGTGAACAAATTTAAGCCTTGTTTGTGTCAAGAACTGTGAAGGATCTGAGATTTTTATCCTACTTGCTAACTAATGAGGTAGTTCTGGGAATGCTGGGTGAGGACAGAAGACACCTGAGACAAAACAAAGAACTGTTTATTACTTTCAACAACAGCAGTAGCCAGAGTATTAGCATCTTTGCAGCACCCTGAGCCCCAGGGTAACACAAAGCAGGCCAGATGACAAGTGCACATATGGTGAGTTGCATTACCTGAAAGGAACCCTGAGCTTAGGCAACTAGAATCTTTTTTTTTTTGGCTGCGTTGGGTCTTCGTGGCGGTACGTGGGCTTCTCAGTGCGGTGGTTTCTCTTGTTGCAGAGCATGGGCTCGAGGCATGCGGGCTTCAGTAGTTGTGGCATGCGGGCTCAGTAGTTGTGGCTTGCGGACTCTAGAGCGCAGGCTCAGTAGTTGTGGCGCACAGGCTTAGTTGCTCCGTGGCATGTGGGATCTTCCCAAACCAGGGCTCGAACCTGTGTCCCCTGCATTGGCAGGCGGATTCTTAACCACTGCATCACCAGGGAAGCCCTATTCAGAATTTTCCAATCAGAAAATCTGGAAAGAAGCTATTCTAATTTCCACGTATATTTAAGTGCTGTGTTATAATCAAACATTTAAAATTTTAATTACCCATAGGGAGACACAATAATCTTTTCAGCATGTTGGGACTCTAAACAGTTTAATCCCTCACAATTTGCCTCTGGCCCTATCCTCAACTCACTTCACAAAAAGATGTGAGGCAAACGGGTGGATGTTTTGGGGATTCATTGCATTACTGTTACTCTGTCATCCAGAAACAGGTGGTCTTATGATATAAGGAAGCCTACTGAACGTTCATGCACAGTGGTCTCTTGGACACTGCGATTTCTTTGGCTGGATGAAATATATGTTCCATGTTAGAGATCCCCAGTATACAGGGATGTTTGCTAGCTAGAACACATTAATCTGGGAAATAAGGGGTGGAGAGTGAATGGTTATTTTTAGATTTCATTTAATAAACCTACCAAAAATTTTGCTTTTTTGTGTTCTAAACTTTGAGCTCTGATAATCAAGTGGCCTATGTAACCAGTGTAGAAATACCAGTGAAAGCAATAATGATCCCACTGAATTGGAAACCAAGACAGCCATGTAGCCATTTTTGGTTCCTGGTGTATTAGGAAAACAGGCACAACAGAGGATAATCAACCTTACTGAGGAAAAATAGAGATGCTATAACACACTGAGGACCAAGATCAATTGGGTGGATCCAAGGCCACAAACTTCTACTACCAAGGATACCCCCGGATAAAGATCAATGGAAACTAACTTACAGAGTAATAGATATCTGATTACCAAAGGGCAGGTTTACCAAAGGCTCGGATCCTTCACAAATGAAGACATTTCATTCTTCTGGGCAAAGGATCCTAATCAGGTGAGGTGCTGTTCAGAGGCAGGGCAGCACATGGAATGTGGGGTAGAGAGAGAAATCTAATACCAGCTTTAGCATTAGTTACAGGGTCATAAATAATTCACATTTCTTGAGTTTTGCTAAAGTATAATAATCATCACCATTTCCTCCTTTTCAACAGAAATTAAGAGAAATTGATAGCACCTAGAGATTCTGGACTCCCAAGAACAGTGGCTCTATGACATTACTTCTGGACCCCATCATTAGATATGACTTTGGATAGTGTTTTGGGGGGGAAGAGGTGAATGAATTTGTGGCTACATGTAGAATGAATTATCTTAGCAGGGGCATCTTTGAACACACAGGAAGACAGATGTGTACACGGCATGCATCTACATGCTCAAATAGCCAAAAGATGACGTGTATAGACCACAGTACAGAATCTCAGGTTAAATAACTTTCCCAAGATCACACAGCTAGTAGGTGATGGAGCTAGATAAAAACCAGGCTGTAAGACATTAATACAAGGGACAAATGAGTGTGGGTTATACGAGAACCCTCTGTACCACCGTCACAACTTTTCGGTAAATCTTAAACTATTCTAAAAAAAAAGTTTATTAAAAGAAGAAACACAGGTTGTTAGACTCTGGAGCTTACACTTTTAACTTCTGTGCCATGTTTTATCTCTAGAGCCCTGGCCCAAGTGATGTTCTGAGGTGTTAACAAACTCCTGTTTTCCTAGGTCTCCAGAACGGTTCTCATTCCTCCCCATGGACAAGAACTGATTGTCCAGATTTTGCTTTGGTTTTCTGGCTTTCTGTAGTATCCTTCCAATAAATTTCCTTTTTTATTATAATTAGACAGAATGGCTTTCTATTACTTGCAACCTAACAACAACAGCTAACACTTAGAGTATTCACAGAGCCAGGCACTGTTCTGATTACTTTGCATGTATTAATTCATTTGACCCTCACAACAGCCCTATTAGGTAGGTATTAATATTATCCCCATTTTACAGGTGAAAACACTTAGGCACACAGAAATTAAATAATTTTCTTAGGTCACACATCTAGGAAGTGGCAAACCTGGGACGTATGGCTCCGGAGTCTAACTGTTGGATCTACCTTGCCCACTATCCTCTCAAAAGAACTTTCATGATACACAGGTATGGCCATGGTTTACAGTTCTCAGGGCTGGGCTCTCCTGGACTGGATGCCTAGCCTCTCCCTATGTTGTCAAGAGCAGTCTGCGGCTCCTCCTGAGCTTTTCCAGGAGAGTGTCACTCTCTGATCTCCAAATGTATTGGCCATCTTCTGACTATCTGGGGACAGGTGCTCTGAGAGTACACAGAGGTGAATCTTTTGGAATTCTACATGTTGCATGTAGTTTTGTAAATAAGTACCTCACCCAGACCCCGTGTTCGTCCAACCCCACCATGGGGTCACAATTCATTCTCTTTAGGTGTTACAATCTGGTTTTGAAGTTGCCTCAAGAAACCCAAATGGTTTATCTTTAATTTCCACGAGGCTCTGAAAGCACACCTGGACAGGAGCCTCCTTTATCACCTATCTTTCCCTGGCAGGATTGCATTCTACTCATATTCCAATCTGAAAAGGGCAAGGCCCAGAGTGGGCTCCAGTCAACAAAAGCTGAAAAATACAGAAAATCCATTTCACACAGAGATGCTTATCATTTTGTATTTTTCTAAAAATCTCAAGGAAAATCCTCTATTATAAGTGTTGACATAAGAAATTTTCCATGTATTCAAAATAAGAGAATGGAATGGTAAACATGTTGACAAATAGCAATTTGAGTAAAAATGGTAATTTTTAGTATTTTAGCTAGTTTTTACATTAACATTTAAATATATTTTTTTCTAGGAGTTGTCTAAGGAAACTAGGAAATAAAGAGAAAATTATGATTACCATTTGTTCTCTATTCAGATTTTCAATCGATGAGCCAGCTAATTAGCAGCAATATTTGTTGAATTCACATTGTTTGTCCTAATCAAGTTTTTGCATGTATCCCATGGGTGGATGTTACGTATTTGGAACAAAAATGCTATAAAAATTAATCCCCCTAGCAGTACAGCTGCTGCGAGAGCAATAAGTGTGTGTCCTGGAAATGGCAGAGGGGCTTCGTCAACATAAATCTGCAACAGAAAAAGCAAAGTCTTTAAGCTTTCTGAACCCAGTAATTCAAAACCCTGAACTTGACATGATTCCCACAGTGGTGGAGACATTGTTACTCATTTAGCAACATTCTGTCCAGACTGATATAGATATTTATCTTCCACAAAGCTTACAAACAGTCTCTTGACAATTTGACAGGTGGTGAATTTCCACATGATACATAGGGAATAGGAATTCGATTTATATCCTATTCCTTTATCCTATGTCTTTAGTGGCAGAGGTGGGCAGATAGAACACTTACACAGCAGGAAAACATTCTGTGTTTAGTTACAGAGGAACAGGCAAAGTGCTGCGGGAACATGGTTAGAAGTGCCTAACTGCTTAGAGTTATCAGGTAATATACTTCCTGAGCTGGATCTTGAAGAATAAGAGAAGGAGGAGAAGGTACATTCAAGGTAGAGGGAATAAGCATGGGCTCTTCCAAACTATCTTCTCTTTAGAAGTCCTCTGTACAAGTGCTGACATTGGGAAATTTCTGTATATTCAAAATGTTTCCTCTGCCTGAATGGCTAATTAATAAAAACAAGTTCCTAGAGGGGAGACAGGATCGTTGACAGAGGCATAGAGTCATCTTTTTCTCTGAGACTAGAGGCAAAGGTGGGTGCCATAGACGTTACAAGTAGAAGTGGGGGCATATGGAGAATAAGGTGGTTCAAGCTTATGTTTTCCCAGTGAAGTAGGAAGGAAGATCATCTTTGGAGGTAGAAGAAAGTAGAGATGAATGAAAACAGGATGGCAGGAATGTGGGAAAATGCCAGGACAAGATAAAGGATTAAAAAGCTGCTTTAGGGTATAGATCAAGTTAAAGGTATCTCCATCCTCCCAGTGGCCTAAGGATGTATCTATTTTTTAAGAAACAATCCCATAAGCTATGAATCCTTTTATAATTTCTCTCACATTCATTCTTTCTATTCTACTTTTGTTACCACTATTGTGAGTTTTAATACCTCACTTTGTATAAATAAGCTCCCCTAACAGCTTTCCATGCTGTCAATCCATGTTGACATAATAACATTGCCAGATTAGTCTTTGTAAAACATCAGTCTGTCTATAAAAAATTTTTTTAAACAAAGAGAGATTGCTTCATTTGTGATGAGAAGAATCTTGACTATATAGAACTGGTACCAGAAATGGAGTATTGTAAGCAACAGAATTTAGAAGGTGGATCTGGCCAAGTGGTGTGGAGAGCAGTGAGAAACTGTGCTTTCCAATCTGGGAAGATAATTATCTTCATGGTAATGGACCAGCTGGTTTAACCATGTCCTATTGTACTTGGAGGCTCAGACAATGTGCCCAATGTGTACTGGAATTATTGGGGATTTGACAGACAAGTATTACATATTGGGTATGATATGCTACTTGTGTTTTTCAATATGGTGCTACAAGATACCAAAAATCTTTCTTTTAAAGGTGGCCCATCAGAGGAGGTTGGATCATTAGCTTTGTAAGAATGATCTAGTCTGTTTGTGGTAAATGAGAGAGACAATGGTGCGCTACATGTAATCTCAAAACGGAATTTTCTTTTCTATGCTAAAGTGAGGAAGAGCCAGAGGAAACCACCCATCGTAATCACAATCTATCTTTTTCTCCGTTCTGCTTCCTCAGTGTTGGATAACTCCCTCCATAGTCCCAACAGTCCTTATGGCTGACAGTAGCTCCTGGGGCTGCAAACTTCCTTGTTCAATGTTGTTAAGAAAGAGCAAGTCCATGTCCCAGCAGTTTGAGCAAAAGTCCTGTGATTCACTCTGACTGGGCAGGCGTAGATCGTGTGCTCATCCCTGAACACCCCTTTTCAAAATGTTTAATAGTTTCTCATTGTTGACAGGAATGTTCCAAAGTTCTCATCTGGACATTCAAGGTCTCCCACAATGGGACCCTAACCTACCCACTTTCTTATATATAACCTTGCATTCCAGCCAAATGGATCTACTATTGGAGAGATTGCTTTATGACTTCCTGTATCTGTGTCTTTGCTGCTGTTATTCTTTCCACCCAGAATGCCTTCCTTACCCATTTCTGCCTAAAACAAAATTTCAGTCACCTTATCAGAAAATATAAAAATTTTACTTGCTTAAGTTGTCTATTGTACTTCTAAGAGTAGAAACCTCTATCACCTGTGAATCCTGTATTCTCCAGCTAAACTGCTATCTCTAAAGTTCTTGAAAACAGTTTTTTCTTTAAATGTTTCCCTCGCAATCTTCTATGATTATCTAAATCTTCCATGCCATGTCTAAAGAAAAGTTGAACCCCAGAATCATAAAAGAGTATGTTCTAGACACCATGTCTTTTTTAATCATCAAAATACTTCAATTTGTGCTTCTTTAATGCAAAGAATTCACTTAACCAGAGTGCAATTATCAAAACCAGGATATTAACTCTGAGACAACGCTATTATCTAATCTCCAGATTTTACTCAAATTTTATCAATGATTCCAATAATGTCCTTTAGGATGAGAGAAAATCCAAGATCATGCTTTGCATTCCATTGTTTCAGGATACTTGCAAAAGTAGATTTCAGGAACCTTTGTCTTTTTCTATTGTTTCTTAATGATTCTCTTCCTTTATTAACTATGCAATCACTTCCTATTTTTCTTTTATTCATTTTTGTGGTTCTTCCTTCATTCCTGAAGCTTTGTTTCTCTCTGTTGACACTTCTTTTTAGCCTGAAGAACTTCCTCAGGCATTTTTTCAGAGAAGTTCTGCCTACAGTGGATCATCTTATTTTTCCTTCATCTGAAATTGACCTTTATTTTCCCCTCATTCCTCAAGGATATTTTCACTAGCTATAGAGTTCTGGGTTGGCAGTCCTTCTTCCCTACACTACAACTGTCCCCAGTACATTAAGGATGTTGTACAACTTTCTTCTTCTGTGGTTTCTGATGAGAAATCAGCAGTCATTCAAATTGCTGTTCACTTACATGTAGTGTTTTTCTCTGGCTGCTTTCAAGATTTTTCTTTGTCTTTGATTTTTAGTAGTTTGATTATGATTTAGGCATTCAGGTGTAGTGTTTAGGCATGATTTTTTTAAGTTCATCTTGTTTGGGATCCATTAAGCTTCTTGAATTTGTCAATTTTGTGTTCACCAAATTTAGGACATTTTCAGCCTTAATTTCTTCAGCTTTTTTTTCTTTTTTTTTTTTTCCCTGTACGAATCTCTTTTTTCCTTTCCTTCATGGACTCTGGTGACATAAGTCTTAGACCTTTTGATATTGTCGCATAGATCCTTGAGGCTATTGTTTTTAAAATCTTTTTTTCTTCAGGTTGAATTTTTACTGATTTATTTTCAAATTCACTGATTCTTTTCTCTGCAATACCCATTCTGCTATTGAGTCCATCCAGTGATTTTATAATTTTAAATATTTGTACTGTACAGTTCTAAAATTTCCATTGGGTTTTTTTTTTAATAGCTTCTATTTCTCTGCTGAGAATTTCTTCCTTTCCCTTTCCATTCATTTCAGAAGTGCTTGCCTTTACCTAGAGCGTGGTTATAATAGCTGGTTTAAAATATCTGTCTTGATAACTCCATTTGCTGTCATTTGCTGATTGTCTTTTCTTTCCCTGAATTGCTTATATTTTCTTAATTCTTGGTATACTGAGTAACTTTGGATTGTATCCTGGATATTTAAGATATTATGTTTAGAGACTTTGGGTCTTGTTAAAAATTCTCTGGAAAATGTTGAATTTTTTGTTTGTTTCAGCAGTCAATCACACTGGTTGCATTCAGATCACAAGTAATGCCTTACTGTCTTTGGGTATGGCTTCAATGTCTGCTCAGTTTTCAAAAAAAGCCTTAGCTATGCCATCATGTCTTCCTGTCTCCTTTGCCATTTAGGGGATCTTAAGTGGGTGTTTATATTGTCGTTTTATTTTGAAGCCTTTGCTAAGCTTCTTTAGGTGTGTTCTACTCGTGTGCTGCTTGGTACTTGCGCTAGTACATATACACAATTAGGAATCTCCTCCTCCAGCTCTCTTCTCTTAGGAATTTCCCCCCTACTCTCTACTCCTAGAGGCCCTTTTCCTTAGTCCTCTGGGAAGAAAGCTGGGATTCATTAGAGTTTTAGCCTTCTGTACTGCTGTGCTGTTCCATGAAACTGGGGCTGACCTTGGGACAAAGAGATGAGAGAAAAGAGAGGAAAATAATGGGGATTTTCTCTCATGCTCCTCATATGACAGGTGCTTCTTTTCCTAGATCTAGTGGGATGGATTTTCTCTAAGGGTCTTAGATGTCTGCACTGCTGCCATGGCACCCATCACCGCAGTTGTGCAGATTCATTACTGAGGCAGGGCCAGGATAGAAAAAGGAAAAAAGAGAGAGTAAGAGATTTTGTTTTTGATAATGTGGTACCAGTATTTGACAATGAATGAGCCATTAATCAATTTAATCAAATCCTTATTCCTTCCCACCCACCACAGGCAGCAGATATCATTACATGAATAAACAGAAATGAGTCATTGAACATCATAGGGTGATTTGGAGAGACTGACTTTGGTTTCCAATTCTTTTGGATCTTGACGGCTTTGGGAGTATTTAAGACTCTACCATTACAATGCAAATAACCAAAGGGAGGATAATACTGGAAACTAAAGCGTTACAGACATAGGTCTCTGTGGGGAGTTGGGGGGGCGTGTCAGAAAACCAAGCTAAATATGGAAGGTGGAGAGGGAACAAAAACAAATACAGGCACTTATTAAAATTTTCCCAGCATTAATTGGTCCTGCAACCTATCAAGGGCCCTAACTTCATCACTGCTGATAATGTCACCACCAGTCTCCAGGATCCCCCATCTCCAGGCTTTGTCTATCATAGAAATTCTGCCATTTTTTCCTCTTAAGTGTCTCCTGGATGGATGCCTGTCATATTACGTCCCCAGCCATCACTCCCTTGGATACCACTGGATACCTGTGCCATCACTATACCTGAAATTCTTCACCTAAGTTACAAAAAGAGACCCCTGGAACAACAGACACTCTGAAGTGAAAGAGCTCAGAGCCCTGTGGAAGAAACACACCAGGCATTAGCAACATTGACATGTACGTTCCTTTAAGTAAAAAGATACACTGGGGCCACTTTCCCTACAGACTCTGCATAGAAAAATTCCAACCTCTTTTCTAAGGTTCTTGGGCATATACCTCATGTATCAAAATAAAAATGGAGGGAGAAGGACAAGAGTTAGAAACAGAGGGATTCGATAGCTGACAGTTTTTTCTTTTTGAATGAAGGAACAGAAACATAAAATCTAACATGGCCTTGATGAGTACTTTGGGCTAATCCACATATTCATGGTTTTGAGATGTCCCCTAACTTTTATTGGCTTTCACAACAATCACCTAGATTATGTCAACTTGATGTGTTCTTAGGGGCAGCTGAACCCAGAAGACATGTGTCTGTACATGTCCAGGTGAAGAATACTGAGCCCATTTCCCCCTAACTTTTGGAAACACCTTTTCTGCTCCACCTTGATAATCTATTAGTCTTGCATTTTAGCTCAAAACATGGTAAGTTAATGTTAAATTCAACATTCTGATATCTTTAGAAATATTATAATAGCATCAAGGGAAATGGAGGAAAAATAAACTCCAAATAGCGATGCTATTTCCACCATCCATGGATACCTATCCTTTAAAACTAAAACCAAAGACATACAGGTTTTATCTAAGCTCAAAACAGGAAAAACAAAAATGCTGTGAACTTACCTTTATACTTAGGTTGAGGCCTAAAGGATTATACACTGGAGCATGAAGAATCGATTCTAAGTAGTCTTTCATTTTTTTTACATTTTCTGGCACAGTGTGTTCTAAAATTACACAAAGTATATATTAAGCACATGTATGCTATTTTCTCATTCTGTGTAAATCTTCTTAAACACAGTAAGGTACAATGAAAGATTCCACTCCATAACATGGCTAAATTATACATAATTTTAGTTCTGTTTGACTCTGTGGAGAATATATTTAGGGGAAATTAGGCCTAGCATCTGACACTGCATCTTCTCAGGGGCATCGTCAAGAAGGATGACCTCTTACCACCTTAATTCAGGCTGACCTTTCTTTCCTGCCCTATGCTTATGACTATCCTGACCTGCAGATATTTTGGGTATTTGGCAATGAGATAATTTCAGGACTACCTTAGCAGTTGGTAAATGATTTCCAGTAAGGTAGCAGAGAAGTTTCACAATAAGATCACTTAAATCTTTTCTGAAAGAAGTGATCAGTTACTCCTATCTTCTTGTAATTCTTTCTTAAACCAGACATGTAGTGTGGGGGTTAGAAATCGCAGTGGTGTAAAGGTACATGGGATCTAAAGGGGTAAAAAAAAGCTCCGACTGTAGCATTTGGCAATTTTCATGGTGTGAATTTTTTTTAATTAAAAAAAATTTTTTTAATTGAAGTATAGTTGATTTACAATGTTATATTAGTTTCTGGTATATAGCAAAGTAATTCAGTTATATATATATATTTATATATATAAATAATTTTTCATATTCTTTTCTAAGTTATTATAGGATATTGAGTATAGTTCCCTGTGCTATACAGTAGGACTTGTTATTTATTTAATTAGTTTGTATACAGTAGTGTGTATCTGCTAATCTCAAACTCCTAAATTATCCCTCTCCCACCTCCTTTCCCCTTTGGTGACCATAAATTTGTTTTCTATGTCTGTGAGTCTGTTTCTGTTTTGTAAATAAGTTCATTTGTGTCATATTCTAGATTCCACACATAAGTGATATCATATGATATTTGTCTTTTTCTTACTTTGCTTAGTATGATAATCTCTAGGTCAATCCACATTGCTGCAAACGGCATTATTGCATTCTTTTTTATAGCTGAGTAATATTCCATTGTGTGTGTGTATGTATATATGTATGTGTGTGCGTGTGTGTGTGTATATATATATATATATATATATATATATATATATATATATATATGTCACATCTTCTTTAACCATTCATCCGTCCATGGACATTTAGCTTGCTTCCATGTCTTGGCTATTGCAAATAGTACTGCTATGAAAATAGTGGTGCATGTATCTTTTTGAATTATAGTTTTGTTGGGCTACATGCCCAGGAGTGGGATTGCTGGGTCATATGGTAATTCTATTTTTAGGTTTTTAAGGAACCTCCATATTGTTCTCCACAGTGGCTGCACCAATTTTCATTCCCATCAACAGCGTAAGAGGGTTCTCTTTTCTCCATACAGGATGTGAATATCATCATGGCTAATTTTAAGCAACGAATGGTTTAACAACCAGTATGCCATATGCTTGAATATTTAACAATCAGTGCTCAAAAAGAGCAGGCTCCAGCACACCATAGAAAATGAGGATATTAGTTAAAGCAAAATATTTACTAATTCTCTTTGCTCAATTTTTCAATTCAAAAGTGCATATGTTGGGCAGAGTAAGACTCTCACTGAATACCAAATGTCTGGATGTTTCATAACATTTGGAAATTTCATTTAACTCTATGTATTGATCTATCAATCTTTCTACCTATTGATCTCCTTAAAAGTACGCATTCGTGAACAAACACAAATGTGCAACAAAAAAGTATATATTTGAGGTAAAATTGAATTGTGGTAGATTTCATTTTACTTATTTAGAAATACTTCTGCATCCTTTCAGTTATTTTACCATAAAATATTTAAGAAACTTTTCTCATATAATTAGAAGATAGATCCTATAGATAATCTGGCAACATGTTTTATATCTTCCTCCATAACATTGCAAAAGCAATGAAAGGAGACACCAGACCAACGTGTAGCACAAATGCAATCATTTTTGCTGCTAATCTACATAATGGCTCTGAGTCCAGGTCACTGGAAGTGATGATGAAATAAGTGTGAGACACACAGATATAGAAAACAAACTTATGGTTACCAAAAGGGAAGCAGGTAGAGAGGGGATAGATTAGAAGGTGGGGATTAACATATACAGAGTACTATATATAAAATAGATAACCAACAAGGGCCTACTGTATAGCACAGGGAACTCTACTCAATATTTTTTAACAACTTATAAGGGAAAAGAATCTGAAAAATAATATATATATATATGTATAACTGAATCACTGTGCTGTACACCTGAAACTAACATGATATTTTAAATCACCTATACTTCAAAAAAAAAAAAAAGAAGTGTGAGATAATAGAAGCAGCATGAACAGCAACAGGACAACTGATTCGACTTCTTTTCCAAAGAACTCTCAACTATCTTTTGTGTAAACAGTTTTGTAAACCACTTCTCTACATAATAACAACAGTATGCATAGCTGTAATAATTGTAGAAGAAAGCAAACCTTACTTAGGTTCCAGTTTTCCCTGTTATTCACTTCAGTCACAGTAACCAGGTATGGAGTTTCCACTGGGATATGTCCATCCTCACTGTAAATTTCCAAAGAAATTGGATATTGTGTAACTGGAAACTTAAAACGAGGAACCTAAAATGCAAATGCCAAGAATGAATGTAAATTTGGAAAATTCAATACTAACTCTTCATTTCCTGGTAAAGAATTGAATAGATGTATTCCCAAGAATTTGTCTATTCTATATGAAATGTGCTTCTGAGGTTTTCTGCCTTCTCAGAGCATTAAAAAAAAAAATCTGTCTTATAGTAGAATTGCTGTGAACTCTAAAAGTAGTGCACAAAGACTGTGGTAACAAAACTCCTGCCTTTCTGTCGGCCTTCTTTCAAAGGAATTTGCTATTATGGTATCCACACTTTTTTGGCCAACCCATATACCCTAAGATACTGCATGAATTGGGTCTTGCCCAAATCCCTTGACGGCCCTCTCCCTGCCAATCATCATCTTTTTTCTTTGAATTTTATTTTATTTTATTTATTTTTTATACAGCAGGTTCTTATTAGTCATCGATTTTATACACATCAGTGTACACATGTCAATCCCAATCTCCCAATTCATCCCACCATCACCACCGCCCCTCGCCACTTTCCCCCCTTGGTGTCCATACGTTTGTTCTCTACATCTGTGTCTCAATTTCTGCCCTGCAAACCGGTTCATCTGTACCATTCTTCTAGGTTCCACATATATGCGTCAATATACGATGTTCGTTTTTCTTTCTGACTTACTTCCCTCTGTATGACAGTCTCTAGATCCATCCACATCTCTACAAATGACCCACTTTCGTTCCTTTTTATGGCTGAGTATTATTCCATTGTATATATGTACCACACCTTCTTTATCAATTCATCTGTCAACAGGTATTTAGGTTGCTTCCATGTCCTGGCTATTGTAAATAGTGCTGCAATGAACATTGGGGTGCATGTGTCTTTTTAAATTATGGTTTTCTCTGGGTATATGCCCAGTAGTGGGATTGTTGGGTCAATATGGTAATTCTATTTTTAGTTTTTTAAGGAATCTCCATACTGTTCTCCAAAGTGGCTCTATCAATTTACATTCCCACCAACAGTGCAAGAGGGTTCCCTTTTCTCCCCACCCTCTCCAGCATTTGTTGTTTGTAGATGTTCTGATGATGCCCATTCTAACTGTTGTGAGGTGATACCTCATTGTAGTTTTGATTTGCATTTCTCTAATAATTAGTGACGTTGAGCAGCTTTTCATGTGCTTCTTGGCCATCTGTATGTCTTCCTTGGAGAAATGTCTGTTTAGGTTTTCTGCCCATTTTTGGACTGGGTTCTTTGTTTTTTTAATATTGAGCTGCATGAGCTGTTTATATATTTTGGAGATTAACCCTTTGTCCGTTGATTCATTTGCAAATATTTTCTCGGACTCTGAGGGCTGTCTTTTTGTCTTGTTTATGGTTTCCTTTGCTGTGCAAAAGCTTTTAACTTTTATTTGATCCATTTGTTTATTTTTGTTTTTATTTCCATTACTGTAGGAGGTGAATCAGAAAAGATCTTGCTGTGATTTATGTCAAAGAGTGTTCTTCCTATGTTTTCCTCTAAGAGTTTTATAGTGTCTGGTCTTACATTAAGGTCTTTAATCCATTTTGAGTTTATTTTTGTGTATGGTGTTAGGGAGTGTTCTAATTTCATTCTTTTACATGTAGCTGTCCAGTTTTCCCAGCACCACTTATTGAAGAGACTGTCTTTTCTCCATTGTATATCCTTGCCTCCTTTGTCATAGATTAGTTGACAATAGGTGCGTGGGTTTATCTCTGGGCTTTCTATCTTGTTCCATTTATCTATATTTCTGTTTTTGTGCCAGTACCATATTGTCTTGATTACTGTAGCTTTGTAGTATAGTCTGAAGTCAGGGACTCTGATTCCTCCAGCTCTGCTTTTTTCCTTCAAGACTGCTTTGGCTATTCGGGGTCTTTTGTGTCTCCATACAAATTTTAAGGTTTTTTGTTCTAGTTCTGTAAAAAAATACAAATTTTAAGATTGTTTGTTCTCGTTCCATTGGTAATTTGATAGGGATTGCATTGAATCTGTAGATTGCTTTGGGTAGTATAGTCATTTTCACAGTATTGATTCTTCCAATCCAAGAACATGGTATATCTCTCCATCTCTTGGTATCATCTTTAATTTCTTTCTTCAGTGTCTTACAGTTTTCTGCATACAGGTCTTTTGTATCCCCAGGTAGGTTTATTCCTAAGTATTTTATTCTTTTTGTTGCAGTGGTAAATGGGAGTGTTTCCTTAATTTCTCTTTCAGATTTTTCATCATTAGTATATAGGAATGCAAGAGATTTCTGTGCATTAATTCTGTATCCTGCAACTTTACCAAATTCATTGATTAGCTCTGGTAGTTTTCTGGTGGCATCATTAGGATTCTCTATGTATAGTATCATGTCATCTGCAAACAGTGACAGTTTTACTTCTTCTTTTCCAATTTGTATTCCTTTTATTTCTTTTTCTTCTCTGATTGCCATGGCTAGGACTTCTAAAACTATGTTGAATAAGAGTGGTGAGAGTGGACATCCTTTTCTTGTTCCTGATCTTAGAGGAAATGCTTGTGGTTTTTCACCATTGAGAATGATGTTTGCTGTGGGTTTGTCATACATGGCCTTTATTATGTTGAGGTAGGTTTCCTCTATGCCTATTTTCTGGAGAGTTTTTTTTTTAATCATAAATGGGTGTTGAATTTTGTCAAAAGCTTTTTGTGCATCTATTGAGATGATCATATGGGTTTTATTCTTCAATTTATTGATATGGTGTATCACATTGATTTGCATATATTGTAGAATCCTTGCATCCCTGGGATAAATCCCACTTGATCATGGTGTATGATCCTTTCAATGTGTTGTTGGATTCTGTTTGTTAGTATTTTGTTGAGGATATTTGCATCTATATTCATCAGTGATATTGGTCTGTAATTTTCTTTTTTTGTAGTATCTTTGTCTGGTTTTGGTATCAGGGTGATGGTGGCCTCATAGAATGAGTTTGGGAGTGTTCCTTCCTCTGCTAACTTTTGGAAGAGTTTGAGAAGGATGGGTGTTAGCTCTTCTCTAAATGTTTGATAGAATTCACCTGTGAAGCCATCTGGTCCTGGACTTTTGTTTGTTGGAAGATTTTTAATCACAGTTTCAATTTCATTACTTGTGACTGGTCTGTTCATATTTTCTATTTCTTCTTGGTTCAGTCTTGGAAGATTATACCTTTCTAAGAATTTTTCCATGTCTTCCAGGTTGTCCATTTTATTGGCATAGAGTTGCTTGTAGTAGTCTCTTAGGGTGCTTTGTATTTCTGCAGTGCCTGTTGTAACTTCTCCTTTTTCATTTCTAATTTTATTGATTTGAGTCCTCTCCCTCTTTTTGTTGATGAGTCTGGCTAATGGTTTATCAATTTTGTTTATCTTCTCAAAGAAACAGCTTTTAGTTTTATTGATCTTTGCTATTGTTTTCTTTGTTTCTATTTCATTTATTTCTGCTCTGATCTTTATGATTTCTTTCCTTCTGCTAACTTTGGGTTTTGTTTGTTCTTCTTTCTCTAGTTCCTTTAGGTGTAAGGTTAGATTTTTTATTTGAGATTTTTCTTGTTTCTTGAGGTAGGCTTGTAGAGCTATAAACTTCCCTCTTAGAACTGCTTTTGCCGCATCCCATAGGTTTTGGAATGTCATGTTTTCATTGTCATTTGTCTCTAGGTATTTTTTGATTTCCTCTTTGATTTATTCAGTGATCTCTTGGTTATTTAGTAACGTATTGTTTAGCCTCCATGTGTTTGTGTATTTTCCATTTTTTTCCCTGTAATTGATTTCTAACCTCATAGCGTTGTGGTCAGAAAAGATGCTTGATATGACTTCAATTTTCTTAAATTTATTGAGCCTTGATTTGTGACCCAAGATGTGATCTATCCTGGAGAATGTTCCATGCACACTTGAGAAGAAAGTGTAACCTGCTGTTTTGGAATGAAATGTCCTATAAATATTGATTAAATCTATCTGGTCTATTGTGTCATTTAAAGCTTGTGTTTACTTATTAATTTTCTGTTTGGATGATCTGTCCATTGGTGTAAGTGAGGTGTTAAAAGTTCCCCAGTATTATGGTGTTGCTGTTGATTTCCTCTTTTATAGCTGTTAGCAGTTGCCTTGTGTATTGAGGTGCTCCTATGTTGGGTGCATATATATTTATAATTATTATATCTTCTTCTTGGCTTGATCCCTTGATCATTATGTAGTGTCCTTCCTTGTCTCTTATAACATTCTTCATTTTAAAGTCTGTTTTATCTGATATGAGAATTGCTACTCCAGCTTTCTTTTGATTTCCATTTGCATGGAATATCTTTTTCCATCCCCTCACTTTCAGTCTGTATGTGTCCCTAGGTCTGAAGTGGGACAGCATATAGATGGGTCTTGTTTTTGTATCCATTCAGCAAGCCTGTGTCTTTTGGTTGGAGCATTTAATCCATTCATGTTTAAGGTAATTATCAATATGTATGTTCCTATGACCATTTTCTTAATTGTTTTGGGTTTGTTTTTGTAGGTCCTTTTCTTCTCTTGTGTTTCCCACTTAGAGAAGTTCCTTTAGCATTTGTTGTGGAGCTGGTTTGGTGGTGCTGAATTCTCTTAGCTTTTGCTTGTCTGTAAAGCTTTTGATTTCTCCATCAAATCTGAATGAGATCATTGCCAGGTAGAGTAATCTTGGTTGTAGGTTCTTCCCTTTCATCACTTTAAGTATATCATGCCACTCCCTTCTGGCTTGTAGAGTTTCTGCTGAGCATCAGCTGTTAACCTTATGGGAGTTCCCTTGTATGTTATTTGTCGTTTTTCCCTTGCTGCTTTCGATAATTTATCTTTGCCTTTAATTTTTGCCAATTTGATTACTATATGTCTCGGTGTGTTTCTCCTTGGGTTTATCCTGTATGGGACTCACTGCACTTCCTGGACTTGGGTGGCTATTTCCTTTCCCATGTTAGGGAATTTTTCTACTATAATCTCTTCAAATATTTTCTCGGGTCCTTTCTCTTTTCACCTTCTGGGACCCCTGTAATGCGAATATTGTTGGGTTTAATGTTGTCCTAGAGGTCTCTTAGGCTGTCTTCATTTCTTTTCATTCATTTTTCTTTATTCTGTTCCATGGCAGTGAATTCCACCATTCTGTCTTCCAGGTCACTTATCCGTTCTTCTTCCTCAGTTATTCTGCTTTTGATTCCTTCTAGTGTATTTTTCATTTCAGTTATTGTATTGTTCATCTCTGTTTGTTTGTTCGTTAATTCTTCTAGGTCTTTGTTAAACATTTCTTGCATCTTCTTGATCTTTGCCTCCATTCTTTTTCTGAGGTCCTGGATCATCTTCACTATCATTATTCTGAATTCTTTTTCTGGAAGGTTGCCTATCTCCACTTCATTTTGTTGTTTTTCTGGGTTTTAACTCGTTCCTTCATCTGGTACGTAGCCCTCTGTATTTTCATCTTGTCCATCTCTCTGTGAATGTGGTTTTTGTTCCACAGGCTGCAGGATTGTAGTTCTTCTTGCATCTGCTGGCTGCCCTCCCAGTCATGATCTTTCAACCACACTCATTAAACTCAGGCTCTGGAGTTCAAATATAGCTCCATCACATATTAATGATGTGGTCTTTGGCAAATTACCAGGCTTCTCTGTGCCTCCAATGTAATGAGACAAGTTATGGAGAAGCCTTAGAGCAGTACACGGTAGACAGTAAATTCTCAAGAAATACTGGAATTCAACAAGGGTGGAGTTGTGGAGGTATACAATAGCAACCCTCATAGTTTATTGACTGCTGACTCTATGCCCAATATTATCATAAGTGATTTTATCCTTGTATAAAATCATTTAAAATAATGCCATATACAGTCCAACAAGGCCTTTGAAATAGATCTACTTGAAAGTTATACCAAGTGCACAGGTAAGTCAGCTAATGCAGACACCAACATCAACTTGATACATGTCTGAATGTCTGGAGCCTAACAGAAGGAAGTATTTAACACAGAACCCATTCTCTTAACCAACATATTATACTGTTTTCTATTTTGTCACTAGTACCTTGAGCTTTAAGTTTTATATTCTCAGAACCTGATACATGTTTGATAGTCAATACTTTTTTAAATGAATCAATATTCACCATAACCTAGTGTAACGTTTGACAGGTTATACATTGTTTTCACATAGATAGAAGCATGTATGTGTGTGTATCTTTATAAGAACCTGTGAAATGAACAAGGCAATGCAGATATTATTCTATTCTACAGATGAGGTTAATTACTGTGTCTGGGGACATTTAAATTCAAATATTTTTAGCTCTATGTCATATTTAATTCTATGTCATAATAAAACAGTATTTCTATGCCTTAGTTTTCATGTTTAACCAAAATGTGCATTTCAAGGTCTTATTAATATGAAAATACTCTGTCTTCAGGAAATTAAAGATTATCTTACCTTTTCTCTGCAATCTGAGAAAGCAACAGCATGTGAAAACTTCTGATCATTTGTGCAATTACATTCCTCCCGAGTAGACACATTTGCACACTGTTTGAATTTACCAGATTTCTGCAAATAGAATTAAAATAGGTTGACGTGCTGTTTTTGATGGCAGGATTTATGCAAACTGAGTAAATGTGCAATAAATATTTGTTACCTGAATGAATAAAATCCCTGAGAAGTTAAAAAGTTTAAAAATCCATTAATAATAAGGTAAAAGCACAGTATTTTTGAATTTTGTCTATTTGCTTGGAATGAACCCAAGTATCACTCAGCTGCTTGCCAGTTTACCTCAGGGCAGTTGATAGTCAACATGCATGGGACCCAGAAAGCCTGTGTCTTTCTGAATGCAGTAATTAAGATGCCCACCTCCATCGCTGGCATGGAAACTGAGACCTAAAAGAACAGACTTGATATGATGGGCTGCCAACTATGGATACTCTCCAAATCTACTATTTTGTACTTATCTCTCCTCATAGCAGTCACTAAGGCTGTTTAAAATCTCCACTATAACCATCCACTTGTCATTCATTTTTTCATTTGATCACTCTTGCTTGGTTTATTGGTTTATTCGTTTTTATTCGTTTTTTATTGATTTATTCATTTTTTCAAAGAAATGGCTTTTGATTTTGATCATCAACTCTATTTCTAAAAACGTTATTCTTCCTTCTACTTCTTTTAAGATTATCATTCTCATCCTCATTGCTTCTTTTTTTCTTCTTTTTGTGGAGATAACATTTACCATTTTCAAGTGTACAATGCAGTGGATTTTAGTATACTCACAATATTATTCAGTCATCACCACTATCTAATTTCAGAACTAATTTGCTGCTTAGTTAGGTTCATTCAGCTCTTCCAACCTTTTGAGCTGTTTCACGATTACATTTTAAATTTCTGACATCTTTTTTGTGTGTGTGATGTCTGTCTCCAATTTTTTTTTCATGGTTGCAAATGACCTAAACTGTTCTGAAATAATTATTTTGCTTATTCTAAAGTTTGCTTGTATTTATGATACTGTTTTCCAAGGCATGAGTTTTTTAGTTGTTTAGATTTATGCTTCTTTTTTATTGTGGAAGTTTTCTTCAAATATTTGGTGTTTTACTGTTGTCTGCTTATCCTTGGAGGCTTAACTGCCAACTCTGTATCTGGAATGACATCACACATGATTGTCTAGTAAGGGGATGATGTCAGCATAACAAGAAGTCACAGTGTTGGTCCAGACGTACTGTTTTCCCAGCTGTTATATTTTGAGGTGATCAGAGGCAGAATTACATAAAATTTGAGTAGTCTGCTCCACTAGATGATGCTATTTAATTTGTAGAACTTTTAAAGCTTATTCTCTCCCATTAAAGATCCACGAAGATGTCATGTTTATCTTGTTCACTGTTGTCTCCCTAGAGAATATCTGTACAGTGTCTGATAACTCTGGAAATGCTGAAATTAACATTTGTTGAATGTATAAAAGGTGCCCCCCCAAAACCTGTTATTTACTTATGTGTAAATTAGATACATTTCCTATTCAACTCCCAAGAAAATCCAGAAGAAAAAACAATCCAAACGAAGGATTTCCATGTAAATATATTAAACTCATATTTCAATAGATGAAGCTTGTGTCTAGTGACATATCAGACTTTATCTTTGGAAGAAACCGCAACAGTATTTGAGTTGCTCATTGCCTGGAGCAGAGCTGCTTACCCTGAAATCCAAGATTCAACAAGAAGTCAACCTCGTGTGTGTGTGTGTGTGTGTAATCATATGTGTATAAATGTGTATTATTCATTTGTTGAACAACTTTTCAGCACTCCCTATTTTGGGCGCTTTTCTGGGTACTAAAGATATTGTAGAGAATAAAATAGATTTAAAAAGACCCAACAATAACCCTGCTTTATGTAGCTTACCTTTTAATGAAATACAATAAATAAATGGGTAAAATATGTAAAATTGTAAAAGTGCAGTGAAGAAAAATAAGGCAGGGAAGGGGGACAGGAGTGGGCATCAGTGGAGGTGGAGGTTACAATTCTAAATAGAGTGGCCAAGGAAGGTCTCACCATGATGGTGACATTTAAGCAAAAATCTGAAGATGGTGATGGAATGTGCTATGTGATATCTGGCAGAAGTACATTCCAGACAGAGGAAATTTTTGAAACTTAAAGACCTTGAGATGGAAATATGTCTGGTATACTTGAAGAACAGCAAGGAGGCCAATGTGTGCAGAACAGAGTGACCTGCGGGAAATCAGGTCAGATGTGAAGCTAAGGCTGAACCACAGAGGACCTTATAAACCATTGTAAGAATTTGGCTTTTACTCTGAATGAGATGGGAAGATGATGAAGAATTTTGAACAAAAGAAACAACCATTTTCTGTCTTTGTGTGTGCGTGTATGTTTATGAATAGATATGAATGCCTGCTTGTCCATATGTATATGCAGTTAGGTGCGTTTTTCTCAAGAGAGATATTACAGGTATCTGTGAGGTTTCCTTGGGAAGCCACCCCATGATGTACTTTTCTTTTTTTAAAAAAAGTATTTATTTATTTATTTATTTTGGCTGCACCAGGTCTTTATTGCAGCACGCGGGATCTTTAGTTACATATGCATGTGGGCTTCTTAGTTGCGGCCTGCATGCAGGACCTAGTTCCCCTGATCAGGGATCAAACCCAGACCCCCGGAATTGGGAGCTTGGAGTCTTACCCACTGGACCACCAGGGAAGTCCTGATGTATTCTTCTTTTGAGCCTAGTGGTTTCTCTCTGTTCTACCTTGCTCACCCTGACTCCAGAGAGGCAGAGTGCTGCTGGGGTTTGGTTATTTTCTAGGCGGATCCTCAGCAGGAGTTCAAATGAGTCTATGTTGGAGCAAACACTCTTCTCTCCTTTTGGACATCATTCCTTTCACAGAGCTGTGAGATGGGTCTGAGGCCCCTTTCATTTAAAAAACGATGTTCTCACTCTACCTATGCTCTTTGAAATTCAAATGGGAGCTAGGGAGAGGTCAAGGGGAAAGAGTCCATTTAGACTTCTTGGTTCCAAAACTGTATCCAGGAGTAGCAGTAAGAGAAGGAAAGGCTAGAGTAGTAGTAGGAGGAACAGGGATAGCAGTAGTAGTCATAGTCGTAGTCGTAGTCGTAGTCATCGTAGTAGTAGTAGTAGTAGTAGTAATGAGGGAGGAGGAGAGGGAAGGGGAGGGGGAGGAGCTGGAGGGGGAGTGGGAGAGGGAAGGGGAGGAGGAGAAGAAGTAGTGATGTTATCAAAGCAGATTATGCTTAATGCACCTTCTCATTTAATCTCCACAGATAGGTCTGTCCAGCTGTAATTTTACTGAATGATTTCTTGAATTCAAATGAATACTAGTATATCTGCAGAAAAAATATTTACCTTTGACTTGTGAAATAGATTTCTCGGTATGGGTTTGCTAGGATCTGCATGATAGAAATTATCTGTAAGTGGAATAGCTATTCCCATATTAGAGGGAGGCTTGTAGTTTATCTGAAAATGATTAAACAAAGTTAGTGTAAAGTTCATTATTATTTACTAAGTCTTTCATTTAAAAATCTTGATTTTCCAGAAAAGCATTCAAAACAAATATTTCACTTTCAGCTCCTGGTATTTAAGTAAATTTCTCTTTCCCCAGCACTCCCTCAACCCATGGTAATTGGACCTTGTAAATAAGTGAAAAAAGTTTTAGAACCTAAAGTAGCTGTCATAAAGTCAATGAAATAAAGTTTAAACACCTTATAAAGAGGCTTAGTGACATATTTAGTAAATAATTCTTCAAGTTTGGTTATTGTTTTGTCACAAAGAAAATTATAAGTAATAAGTTAACAAAGATATTTTAAAAAGAGTCACATAGTCTGACAAGGCAAAAATTAAAATTGTTATTACATTGAAATGGGACCTGTAAGATATATCAGCTCAGGATGAGAATGAGTCAACTTAAGGGCAAATAACTGTATATATTGTTAAAGCCCAAGATTATGCCACCATAATATAGCATAAAATGTGATATTAATAATGATAAGACTAAGTTCCCAAGAAAAATCATTATTTCAGAAAATTTTCACATTTTAGTCATCATATCCTCAAAATGACATGAGGATTGAAAAATAACTGGGGTGTTTTGAGCATTTCAGGAAAGAAATGCTAAGACCAGATGGCCAGCTGATCATACAAAAGTAATCTATCACTGGTACCCTTCAAACAATCTGCTTAGGTTTCTTACTGGCAAAACTTTGATCATATTAAAACCCTGACTGTCCATGTGAACTCCACTGATCCAGTCTTTCAATGGGATAATTTCACTAGGAATGTGATGCATAGACTTGAGATAACTACAGCTGCTTTTCAACGTTGGCACGAATGTTGTAACAAGACACTCAGTCGATGCTCCCCAGACAATAAACGCCAGTGAAGTTGAACCCTGGAAATATCCAAATAAATGAAGGTTATTTAAAGTAACTGTTATTGGCTGAACTGTGTCTACTCCATATGATGAAGTCCTAACCTCCAGTATCTCAGAATGTGATTGTATTTGGAGATAAGGCCTTTAAAGAGGCAATTAAGTTAAGATGAGATCATTCGGGTAGGCTCTAATCCAATATGATGAGTGTCATATAACAACAGGAAATTTGAAAACAGACACACACAGAGGGAAGACCATGTGAAGACATAGGGAGAAGACAGCCATCTGCAGACCAAGGAGAGAGGCCTTAGAAGAAACCAACCCTGCCAATGCCTTGATCTTGGTTTCTAGCCTCTGGAACTGTGAGAAAATAAATTTCTGTTGTTTAAGCCACTCAGTCCATAGTATTTTGTTATGGCAGCCCTGGCAAACTAGCACAGTACCCAAGTAAAGAATACAGAAAATGAAAATGAAAAGAAATAGAAAAAGAATGGTAATAGAAAACAGAAATAGAATCATAAGTTTGATCATAACAGAAGACATATTCTTTTCCAGGAAGAAATACATTCCAATCTAATTGCCTGTGGGTGACATTTGGAAATGAGCAAGGATCAAGTGTTTATTATTAAATAAACACTATTATTGGATGTAGTTGGATGTAAATCCAACTTAGAATGGCAAGGCTTCCCTCATTCATTGATGAGCAGTGACATTTGTTTGGATAATATGAGTAAAATAACTTCCATTGGTATACATTTTGAAAAGAAGATACTCACTTAGCAATCACTGTATTTCACAAAGATATGGTTTTAGTAGAAATTTATGTACAAAAACCATATCTGAACCTTGCATGATATTTAACATTCAACAAAATTTGATAAATTCTGTTTGAAAATTTTAAGTACTTCTTGAAATTAAAAATGTAGAAATACTAATAATTTTACTGATATAGTGGACTCTAGTAGTTTTGCCCCCATCTGTTCTCTGTAAGCCATTAAAAATAATCTATTTTTAATGAATTTTTGCTAAAACACATTGAACCAGAATGTAAGCAGGGTTCTAATATTAAAGGAAATTTGGGGTGGGGGGTGGCACAAGTTCAATAAGAAATAAGGAAGTAAACAGAAAAATCTAGAATACTGGAGATTCTACAACATAACTGACTCAATTGCTACAATTCAATGGCAGGGGAAGAAAATGGAGTCATACCTACCTTAAACTAAAAGAAACTTGAGAGATTAATAAATAACCACATATTGTGTGACTTTTGTTTGCATCCAAATTCAAACAAACCAACCCTAAACATTTTTTTTTGAGAAAATTGAGGGAATTTGATTATGGACTGGGTTTTATAGGATACCAAAAAAAAAATTCGTTTAAAAAATTTCAGGGATGATAATGGCATTTTTGTTATGTAAGAGATAATACAGATATTTTTTGGAGATATGTATGGAAGCATATAGGAGTGAAATGACATGATGTCTGCTATTCATTTAAAAGTATGTCAGAATATAAACCAACATAAATTAAATAGAGATGATAAAACAGAAGTATCAAAACCTTGACTATTGTTTAATTTGAGAAATAGGTATATGGAAATTCTTCTTTTGTCTATATCTGAAAATTTTCATGATAAACAGATTGTAGAATTTGCAGGAAAATATTTATTGGCACAAAAGGATTAAACTATATAATTAAGTGGAAGGAGCATATTTTTAAAACTGTATATACAATGTTCTCCCAGTTTTAGGGGGGGAAAAGGAAAATACTGTAAATCCATAGTGATTGAGCATTTTCTATGTGCCAGACATTGTTTTAGATGGCCTACCTGAATTATCACATTTAATTCTCAAAACAATCATATGAAGTAGGTATTATTAGTATCACTTCCATTTTATAGATGAGGAAACTTAGAGTAAAGTAACTTTCCTAAGCTCACAAAAACAGTACCAGCAGTGAAAACTAACTCAGGTAGTCTTTTCCAGAGCTCACTTTTTTAATCTCTATCACATACAGCCTTTTCATAATTCCCAAAATGTTAAAAGTGTTTAGTCATCCTTGATACATAGGATTATGCATAATTTTTCCTTCTTTTTCTTAGCTTATATTCTAAATTTTCTATAATCCATAGATTTTTTTTAATAATTAAAGAAAAACTTACTTGACGTAAAGTTTTGCTGGCTGCAGAAATTTCCATTAGGTAACTATCAGCGTCATCAAAATAGCCTTCAACTTTAACTTCCAACAAATTTGGGTTTCCAACGACTACTTTCAGCAGTGGGATTTCAAGTGTTTGAACACCTTTGGAAACAAAGCCAAGAGTGAACATGAAATCATGAAAATTTTAAGCAATTTCATAATGACTGGCTGATCAGAATTCTAGAGCATCTACAGAATCTATTTATACAGAGTTAACTTTAATAGTTCTTAGAAAAACTTAACTTTGCAAATATTTTCTCCTAATTTTTTTCACAGAGATGTTGCTTCCCTTCACCCCTCATTCCTCAGCCAGATTCTCGAAGGCAGTCACTTGGATAGTCTTGGTCACACTGAGTTGACTAACTCAGTAGAGAAACTGAGAATACACGCTCAATTTAAAGGGCTGTCAATCAGTTGCTGCCAAGAGAAAAACCCTAGGCATTTAACACAATATGTCATTAGGCCATTTCCTGCCTTCAAGGCCCCTGTTTGCAACCTCGCCATACTGAGAAATTTAATGGAAAGAGAGATTTGAAGGACCATGTAATCTAATTGCCATCTTTACTAATTAGTAAATCAGAGCTGAATAGTAAATAAGTTGCCTCAAGTCTCAGCTCTAGCAGTTTCCCTTAAACCAAAGTGATCTGGCCAGTGCTTCCTAAACTATAACTGGGGATTTTGTTAGAATGCCAATTCTGACTTAACAGTTCTGAGGAGGGGGCTGAGATTCCACATCCTGTTCCCTTCATACCTTTATTGAGGTATACTGACAAATAAAACTGTATATTTTTAAAGTGTATAATGTGGAGATTTGTTGTACTTATACATTGTGAAATGATTACCACAATTAAGTTAATTAATACAGCCACCACCTCACATTGTGTGTGTGTGTGTGTGTGTGGTGGGAACACTTAAGATCTACTCTCTTAGCAAATTTCAACTATACATTACAGTATTATTAACTATAGTTATCGTGCTATGTATTATATCCCCAAGACATTTATTTTATAACTGGAAGTTTGTACTCTTTGACCAACATCTGCCCATTTTCTCCATCCCCCCAGCCCCTGGCAACTGGCACTCTATTTCTGTGAGTTAGACATTTTTTTTTTAAGATCCCAAATATGAGTGAGATCACACACTACTTGTCTTTCTCTGGCTTATTTCACTCAGCATAATGTCTTCCAGGTTCATCCATGTTGTTCATCCTTCTTTTTTATGGCTGTATAATATTTCTTTGTGCATATATACCACATTTCTTTATCCATTCATCTGTTGATGGACCCTTACATTGTTTCCAAACCTGGGCTATTGTAAGTAATGCTGCAATGAAAGTGGGAGTACAGATACCTCTTCAAGATACTGATTTTGTTTCCTTTCAATATATACCCAGAAGTGGGATTGCTAGATCATATGGTAGCTCTATTTTTAACTTTTTTGGGAAATTTCCACACTATTTTTCATAGTGACTGAACAAATTTATATTCCTACCAAGAGTGCACAAGGGTTCCCTTTACTCCACATCCTCACCAGAACTTAACTATCTCTTGTGTTTTTGATAACAGCCATTCTAACAGGTGTGAGGTGATATCTCATTATAGTTTTGATTTGCATTTCCCTGATGATTAGTGATATTGAACACCTTTCCATATACCTGTTGGCCATTTGCATATCTTTGGAAAAATGTCTATTCAGGTCCTTTACACATTTTTAATTGAATTATTTGTTTGTTTGCTATTAAGCTGTATGAGTTCCTTTTATATTATAGATACTAACCCTTATCAGATATATGGTTTGCAAATATTTTCTCCCACTCTATATGTTGCCTTTTCTTTTTTTTTTAACGTTTTTATTGGAGTATAATTGCTTTACAATGGTGTGTTAATTTCTGCTTTATAACAAAGTGAATCAGTTATACATATACATATATCCCATATCTCTTCCCTCTTGCATCTCCCTCCCTCCCACCCTCCCTATCCCACCCCTCTAGGTGGTCACAAAACACCGAGCTGATCTCCCTGTGCTATGCGACTGCTTCCCACTAGCTATCTATTTTACATTTGGTAGTGTTTATATGTCCATATATATACTACCACTCTCTCACTTTGTCCCAGCTTACCCTTCCCCCTCCCTGTGTCCTGAAGTCCATTCTCTAGTAGGTCTGTGTTTTTATTCCCGTCTTGCCCCTAGGTTCTTCATGACTTTTTTTTCTTTTTTTTTAGATTCCATATATATGTGTTAGCATACGGTATTTGTTTTTCTCTTCCTGACTTACTTCACTTTGTATGACAGACTCTAGGTCCAACCACCTCACTACAAATAACTCAATTTCGTTTCTTTTTATGGCTGAGTAATATTCCATTGTATGTATGTGCCACGTCTCCTTTATCCATTCATCTGTCGATGGACGCTTAGTTTGCTTCCATGTCCTGGCTATTGTAAATAGAGCTGCAATGAACATTGTGGTACGTGACTCTATTTGGATATGGTTTTCTCAGGGTATATGCCTAGTAGTGGGATTGCTGGGTTGTATGGTAATTCTATTTTTAGTTTTTTAAGGAACCTCCATACTGTTCTCCATAGTGGCTATATCAATTTACATTCCCACCAACAGTGTATGAGGGTTCCTTTTTCTCCACACCCTCTCCAGCATTTATTGTTTGTAGATTTTTTGATGATGGCCATTCTGACTGATGTGAGATGCTATCGCATTGTAGTTTTGATTTGCATTTCTCTAATGATTAATGATGTTGAGCATTCTTTCATGTATTTGTTGTCAATCTGTATATCTTCTTTGGAGAAATGGCTGTTTAGGTCTTCTGCCCATTTTTGGATTGGGTTGTTGTTTTTTTTTTGATATTGAGGTGCATGAGCTGCTTGTAAATTTTGGAGATTAATCCTTTGTCATTTGCTTCATTTGCAAATATTTTCTTCCATTCTGAGGGTTGTCTTTTCATCTTGTTTATGGTTTCCTTTGCTGTGCAAAAGCTTTTAAGTTTCGTTAGGTCCCATTTGTTTATTTTTGTTTTTATTTCCATTTCTCTAGGAGGTGGGTCAAAAAGGATCTTGCTGTGATTTATGTGACAGAGTGTTCTGCCTATGTTTTCCTCTAAGAGTTTGATAGTGTCTGGCCTTACATTTAGGTCTTTAATCCATTTTGAGTTTATTTTTGTGTATGGTGTTAGGGAGTGTTCTAATTTCATTCTTTTATATGTAGCTGTCCAGTTTTCCCAGCACCACTTATTGAAAATTCCTTTTCATATTGTTTTTTGTTTCCTTTGCTGTGCAAAAGTTTTTTAGTTTGATATAGTCCCATTTGTTTACTTTTGCTTTTATTTCCTTTGCTTGTGGTGTCACATCTAAAAAAAAATCATTGCCAAGACCAATGTCAAGGGGGCTTTTCCTTCATGTTTTTTTTTCTAGGATTTTTATGGTTTCAAGTCTTACATTTAAGTCTTTAACCCATTTTGAATTAATTTTTGTGAGTGGTGTAAGATAGGGGTCCAGTTTTATTCTTTTGCACATGGCTGCCCAGTTTTCCCAGCACCATTTATCAAAGAGACTCTTCTTTCCCCATTGGCTCCCTTGTCAAAACTTAGTTGACTGTGTATGCATGGGTTTATTTCTGTGATCTCTATTCTGTTCCATTGGTTTATGTGTCTGTTTTTATGCCATTACCATAATGTTTTGGTTAATATAGCTTTGTAATAGAGTTTGAAATTAAGAAGTGTGGTTCCTCCAGCTATGTTCTTTGTCAACATTGCTTTGGCTACTCAGGGTCTTTAATGTGAATACACTACATTAACAGAATGAAAGATAAAAATTATTATCTCAACAGATATAGAAAAAGCATTTGACAAAATTCAACATCCAGTCATGAATAAAACTCTCAACAAATTAGGTTTAGAAGGAATGTACTTCAACATAATATGGGCCATATGTGACAAGTCCATAGCTAACATCATACTCATACTTATCATACTCAAGCTTAAAGCTTTTCCTCTAAGATGAAGAACAAGACAAGGATGTTCCCCCTCACCACTTCTATTCAACACAGTACTGGAAGACTTACCCAGAGCAATTAAGAAAGAAAAAAGGCAACCAAATCAGAAGGGAAGAAGTAAAATTGTGTCTGTTTGCAGATGACAGAATATTATATTTAGAAAACCCTAAAGGCTCTACCAAAACACTGTTAGAATAAAAAGGTTCAGCAAAGTTGCAGGATAAAAAATCAATGCACAAAAATCAGTTGTGTTTCTATACACTAGCAAGGAACTAGCTGAAAAAGAAATTAAGAAAACGACTCCATTTATAGCACCATCAAAAAGAACAAAATATTAGGAATAAATTTAATCAAGGAGGTGAAAAACATGTACACTGAAAACTATGACACCAGTGAAAGAAACTGAAGATGACACAAGTAAGCTGAAAGACATCTCATGTTCATGAATTGGAAGAATTAATATTATTAAAATGTCCATACCACCTAAAGCAATCTACAGATTGATTGTAATTCCTATCAAAATTCCATTGGCATTTTTTGCAGAAATACAAAAGAAAACCCTAAAATTTGTTTGCAACCAGCAAAGACTGTGCATTTCTAACAAGCACCCAAGTGATGCCAATGAAGCTGATCCAGGGACGACATCTTGAATAGCATGGACTAGGTTTTTCTTCAAAGAGGCAACTGAGTTGATTTGCTGATTATTATTTGTTTCTTCAAACTGAACAAGTTTAAAATATAACAAATTAGTTGTTAAATACAATTAAAGCTAAAATAGTTAGAACATTTGGGATTTGTGCTGGAATACAGAGAAATAACAAAGGAACAGAATTTTTAAAACCCAGAAATGGTTAAAATAATAGGTAAATTGCATTGTTTTTAAAAATCAGTGAAGAAAAAATACATTATTCAATAAGTGATGTTGGAACAACTACCTAACCACCTGTAATACACCAAAACAAAGTGTAGATAAATTAAATAATTAGATGGAAAGTTAAGGCCATAAAAATTAAAACCCTAAAATTACTTGAAGGAAATATGGACAATTGGTCATATAATCAAAGAGAAAGAATTCTAAGGGTTTCAGAAAGAAGTTTTTTCAGAATATTTAGCCCACAATACTGACAGAAATAGAAATACATATCTCCAATTTTTTTCAAAGTCTATAATTTTCATTTTTATAAATTGCACTTGGTTATGTTTTTCAAATAAGCTTGTTTTTTTAAAATAGTGTTTTGTCCTTTCATTATGGTTCATATGCTTTCTTTTATCTTCTTAAGAGTTTTACATATTTTATACTTTACAATTGTTTTTATAGTGTCTTTCTGATTTTTCCATTAACTCAAGATTAAAACTTTGTTTCCTATGCTTGTTGAGTTTCTCTTATGTTGGGTCATTTCCTTACATGGTTTTAAAATTCTTTTCCTCAATTTATGTTCATGAAGATTGATTTTTCTGTGGAATTCCATGTTACCTTGTTTATGAAAGTATTCCTACAGAGGGTTTTGGGCTTCCTTATGCTGTGACCCAGGCATTGTAATGATGTCTCAGTTTGGGATTCTTGTATTTGGTGGGTAGTGTCTAGGTGTTACACAGTCTTGGAGTTTGGGTTTTTTACAAGAAATTCTTTGAATCCCATAGAGATGACAATCTCCCTACCTCTTTCTTTGAGTTGTTGGGTAGCGTTTTCCTTACCCTCTCTTCACCCTTCATGATTTGATGGTTCCAGCTTTACTGAATGTTCTCATTTCCAACTTCCTACCACAAGGTAGAAATGTCTAAAGGTCTACATCCTCTACGAATGCTTGGGCATTAAATTCATCCCACTGCCTATATGGCCTATGTTTGAGCCTCAAAACCTTCCAGGATCCACATATTAGCTAATTTTTTCGACTTTGAGTTCCCTTTTCATTTCTGGTGACAGAATTTTCTTTTTTCCCTCCCTTTCCTTCCATATTTTTCCCTCAATTTCTAGCTCAGTAATTTACTAAAATTTTTCATTTTATTTCTTTCCAGTATGCCATTTCTCCATCATTTTTAGTAAGTTTTATATTAGTTTTGTAATAAATAAACACCTTGAAAAATGGAGAAAAGTATAGAATTCTATTTAAAAGCCTTTTTTTTGGCTTAAAATAAATACTTGAAATGATTGTACCAACACCAATGTAATTATAATGTTTTCTTTTCAGAGGGCAGCAAAAATCTAAACGAAAATCCTGTGTACATTTGGGCTGGTAATTTAAGCTCATTTATAAAATAAGGATTATAATCTAGCCTTTTAGGGTTGTTATAAACATTAAATTTTAAAATGAATAAAAAATCATTTAATACAGAGCTTTGCATAAGTGCTCAATAATTAGAGCTAATACCGTTATTGGTAGAATGCCACCTACTACAGAAACCAAAGATAAAGGAAATATCAAAGAGTATATTTTACATTCAAGAAAAGCAATAACGTCTCCATTTGATACTTCCCAATAAAAATAAACTTACCTTTTGTATTAGGTATGACTTTAATTTTTAAAGTATGAGATTTCCCCAGATCAATGTATTTCAGGACATTGAGGGATAGTGAATCATCATGTTGTTGAAACCAGTAATTACATGGTTTTGAATGTATGTTCCATGTTCGTCCATCCCTTTGTCCAAAGTTGTATAAGAACCAGGAGCCTTTTAGAAAGGTCATATTGTGGGGTACTGTTTCAGGCATGGTAGCGATAGCTAAAGCATTCTCATTATCTAAAATCCTTGTGATCAGGAAGCTGCTGTAACCGGGAATCACCACAGTCTTTTCTATATCCGAATCTTGAAATGAGGAAGTAACACCTGAAGCTAAAACAGGAATGATTTGGTATAAAATAAAACAGCCAATATTCTCCAAGTAATACTGGTGGACATAACTGAGGAATACACTAGTTGAGTTTTTAAATTATGGTCTTAACTAGAGGACACATTTACCAGATTCCAGGTTATAATTCAAATTATTTTGTAGAAAGTGTATTGCAAATATGCCAAGCACAGTTTTTACTGTGAAAGTAGTTCTATAAATTTCTCAGCAGAAAAAAAACCACATAGGGCTAAGTAATTATAAGAAATCTGATTTATTTACCATAGAACTGGTAAAAGCCTTAATAACCCAGAGTCTTTATTGTGATTTTATAAGAGAAGGATAATGTAGCTAGTGTTTTCCCTAGGGCCTAAAGGTCTGCCTATTACATAGCAGATGCTCAATAAATATTTGTTGAATAAATGAATAATTGATTGCTTAAGAAGAGCATGAAGATTTAGAAGAAAAGAGGCTTGAGGGCAGGACCATAAGGAACACCATCATGTAAAAATGGGAAGGAAAAAAAAACTCCACAAAGGAGACAAAGAAGAAATGTTTGGAGAAAATCCATCAGAGAGGATATGAGGGAAGCCAAAAGATGGCTGTTTGAAGGAGAGGGAAGTCATCATTTTTAAATGTTTTTGAAACATGTCAACAATGATACTCACCTCGTTCTGAAAAAATAAGTGAAGTAGTCAGAAGAGAATCTCATAATTCCCTTTATTATGCACACACGCTCTAATTTTTCCCATTTCAACAAACCAACAAAAATCCTTTCCTACATTCCCTCCAACTACCACATCATTTCTCTCCTCCCCTTCATTGTGAAATTCCCTGAAAGGGCTGCCTTTATTCACTATCTTCAATTCCTCGCCTCTCAGGAGTTTATAAACCTAACCCAATCAGACTTTTGTCTACATGACTCCACCCAACAACAGCTTTTATCAAGGTTACCAATGACTTGACACAGATCCATTGGGCAGTTTTCTCTCCTCATCTTACCTCACCTCTTGGCAGCATGTAGCACAGCATCACTCCCTCTTTCTTGAAGTACCTTCTTCACTTGGTTTCTGAGACACGCTCTCTCTTAGTTCTTCTCCTAGCAGACCATCTGGTCTTCCTGTTCTCTGACCACTAACTGTTGGACCTCAGACTTTTTCGTTTCTATACCTACACTAGCTTTCCCAGGGATCTCATCTGATCTCATAGCATTAACTATCATATATGCTGACCACTTGATCCCCCCCCTTTTTTGAGATATAACTGATATATAACATTAGTTTCAGGTGTACAATACAGTTCGATATTTGTATATATTGCAAAATAATAACCACAGAAATCTATCCATCTATCCATCACCACACATAGTTACAACTTTTTTCTTGTGAGGAAAACTTTTAAGATATACTCTCTTAACAACTTTTAAATATACAATGCAGTGTTAGCTATAGTCACCATGTTTTACATTACATTCCTATGACTTATTTATTTTATAATTACAAGTTTATATCTTTTGATCCCTTCACCGAATCCCACCTCTGGCAATTACCAATCTATTCTGAGTTTATTTATTTGTTGTTTGCTTGTTTTTAGATTTCACATATAAGTGATGTCATACAGTATTCGTCTTTCTCTGTCTGACTTATCTCACAATAATGCCCTCAAAATTCATCCATGTTGTTTCAAATGGCAAGATTTCCTCCTTTTTTATGGTTGAATAATATTTTACTGTATATATGTATATATATATAAACACATCCAATTTTCTTTATCCATTCATCTATCAATGGACACAGGTTGCTTCTATATCTTGGCTACTGTAAATAATGCTGCAATGAACAAGGGGGAGTATATATCTTTTCAAGTTAGCATGCTCATTTTCTGTGGATAAATACTCAGATGTGGAATTGCTTGATCATATGGTAGTTCTATTCTTAATTTTTTGAGGAAACTTTATGTTGTCTTCCGTAGTGACTGCACCAATTTACATTCCCACCAACAGTGCACAAGGATTCCCTTTTCTACACATCCTCCCCAACAATTTTTATTGACTGTCTTTTTTTAAATATTTATTTATTTGGTTGCACTGAGTCTTAGCTGCAGCTCCAGGGTTCCTTAGTTGTGGCTCACCAGCTCCTTAGGTGTGGCATGGGGGCTCCTTTCTTGTGGCATGTGAACTCATAGTTGCAGCATGCATGTGGGATCTAGTTCCCTGACCAGGGATCGAACCTGGGCCCCCTGCATCAGAAGCACAGAGTCTTATCCACTGCACCACCAGGGAAGGCGAAGGTATGTATTTACTGGTGGATAAATACATATCTGCACCAAAGAATGTATATGTTAACATGTTAAGGCCGAATACATACCACCTTATGTATTAAGGTGGATAGGTATGTATTTATTGGCAGTTTGTTAATTGTTTCCTAGGTGTTTTATACTTTCTCTGTTCCTTTCTTCTTTTGCTCTCTTTCTTTGTGATTTGATGATTTTCTGTGGTTATCTGTAGTGGCTTAGATTCCTGTTTGTTTTGTGTATCTACTATAGGTTTTTGCTTTGTGGTTACCACTGGGCTTACATAAAACAACTTATATTTATAATAGTCTATTTTAAGTTGATAACAACTTAAGTTTGAATGCATTCTAGGGCTCTACATTTCTACCCCCCAATTTATGTTTTTGATATCACAATTCACATATTTTTATCTTGTGTATCCATTAACTAATCATTGTAGCTAGTTTTTTTACTATCTTTGTCTTTAACTTTCATACTAGCTTTACAAGTGATTAACTACCATTACAACATAAGATTATTCTAAATTTTACTATATATTTGCCTTTACCAGCGAAATTTATACTTTCACATATTTTCCTATTACTGATTAGCCTCTTTTGTTTCACCTTAAAGAAATTCCTGTAACATTTCATGTAAAGCCAGTCTAGGATGATGAACTCGTTTGGTTTTTGCTTGTCTGGAAAACTCTTAATCTCTCCTTCAATTCTCCATGAAAACATTGCTGGTAGATAGATATACTTGGTTGGTAATTTTTTTCTTTCAGCACTTTGACTATATCACGTCATTCCCTTCTGATGTGCAAAGTTTTGGTTGAAAAATCTGCTGATAGTCTTATGGGGGGGTTCTACTGTAGGTAACGAGTTATTTTTCTCTTGCCACTTTTAAGATTCTCTTGCCTTTAACTTTTGACACTTTAATTATAATGTGTCTTGGGTCTCCCTGGGTTCATCTTATTTGGAACTCTATAGGCTTCCTGGATCTGGATGTCTGTTTCTTTCCCCAGGTTATAGAAGTTTCCAGCCATAATTTGTTCAAATAATTTTTCTGCTCCTTTCTCTCTCTCTTCTCCTTCTGACTGCTCAAATGTATTTCTCCAGTCCAGAGGCCTTTCCTGAACTCCAGACTTGTCTTTCTATATATCTACCTTATTTCTCCACTTGGATGAGTAACAGACATCTTACATTTAATATGATCTCTCACCTGATTATTGCAATAGCTTCTTAACTGATTTCTCTGCTTTCCTTCTTGCCCTCTCCCTGTCACATGCCTAGTCTGTTCTCAACAGAGCAGCTAGTTCAATCATGTCACTTTCTGCTCAAAACACTCCAAAGGCTTGCCATTTACTCAGAGTAAAACCCAAATCCTTATAATAAACTATATTAACTTTTGCTATGTATCTATCATATAATCCTTTGAAATAGAAATATGCTACATGACAGTGATTCAAAATTATTTCATTATGTAGGGTAAAGTCTGGACTTCTTGACTTTTCTCACTGTTTCTGAGCACTTTTAAAGACAAAATAACATCATATTATAGAAATAAATGATAGGTGTTACTATTGCTGAAATATCAATGAAGTGATAGCTAGGTTTCACTATATTAGAAATAAAGAATTCCTCCAGGAATCTAAGTATATGTAGACTTCTGTAGATTACCAATTGGACTAAATTTTGAAATCTATTGTTCTATAAAAGAGCATGAACACTTTTCCCAAAAGATAATTTCTCATTTTTCCCAGCCATCAGAGAGATATATTACTACACTTACTTTGTAATTGAAGACTAAGCTTATAGGAGAAATTTCCAGCTTGATTAATGGAAAGGGAACTAGACAAACAAGAGCTTTCATGCACTTCCTCTATTCCAAAAGGGTCTATAATTTCTGCAATAACTGACGACAAAAATCCTTCAGGAGTGTTATGTTGCAATATCTTTTTTATGTAAGCTGTTCCAGTTTTCCTAAAAACAAACCAACAAACATCATGCAACTTGGGTAAAACAGTGGCTTAAATTAGCAAGTTCATAACCATATAATTTATAAATAAAATTTACCACAAATGGCTAACAAATGAATATTTGAGTAACATTTGTTCAACCTCATTAGTAATCAATGAAATGTCAATTACAGCAATGGGATATGATTTTTCACCTATCAAATTAGGAAAGGCTTTTAAAAGACAGTGTTTAATAGTGGTAAGAATTTAGTGGAGATAGGCACTAATGGGATTGTAAACTGGTACAAGATTCCGAGAAAGCAATTTGACATTATGCATTAAGAGTGCTAATATTATTTGTTTCACCCTCTGATTCCACAAATCTACTGATAGGGCTCTATCCTAAGGAAAGAACTTGAAACACAGAGGAGGAGGGGGAGAAAAGCTTTCCATACAAAGATGTTCATCACAGCATTATGATAAAAGCTAGAAATAAAAATGCCAACAATAGGAAAATTAAGTAAATGATAATACCTGATCTACCTAGGCAAAATACATCTATTAAAATGCTACTTACAAAGAGTTTTTAATTACCTAAGGAAAGTGGTCACATTATAATGTCAAAATGAAAGAAGCATAGTGAAGAATGTTGAAATGCATGTTGAAAAGGACTAATCAGTAATTCATCAAGGTGTTAACAGTCATGATTTCAGTTGTCTTCTTTATATTTGCCTGTCTTTTAGGAAATTTCTACAGTGAGCATGTGCTTTATAATCAAGAAAAACCATCTATTTTTAAAACGTTAAGCTAAAATATCCATGTGCAAAAAATAAATCTACACAGAGACCTTACACCCTTCACAAACAATTTAACTCAAAATAAATTACAGACTTAAACATAAAATGCAAAACTCTAAAACTCCTAGAAGAGAACATAGGAGAAAACCTAGATGAACTTGGGTATGGCGATGACTTTTTAGATACAACACTAAGGACACAATCCATGAAAGAAAAAAACTGACAAGCCATACTTTATTAAATTAAAAACTTCTGCTCTGTGAAGGACACTGTCAAGAGAATTAGAAGACAAGCCATAGACGGGGAGAAAATAGTTGTGAAAAACATATCTGACAAAGGACTGTTATCCAAAATAAACTGTAAGGGAGGAATAAAACCTCTATTTCCTCTACCCTCCTAGGTTCTGTGCCTGGGACCCTAGAAATTAAACTGATGAAAGCCAGATTAACAATAAAAAATGAACACTTTATTAATGTGTGTCATGCTTACACAGGGGAGACACCTCAGTGATGAGTAACTCAAAGGGGTGGTTAGAACCTGGAGCTTGTCTAGCATCTTAATAAAGAACAATAAATTTGTGGAGAAGTGACAAGACAAAGAAAAAGGGGCTAAGGCTTTTAGGGGTGGCAAACAGTGAAAAAGTAAATATATGGGAGAAACTATTGGAAGATAAGTGTTGTTTTTTTTTTGTTTTTTGTTTTGTTTTCTGTTTCTTTTTTTTTTTGCGGTACGCGGGCCTCTCACTGTTGTAGCCTCTCCCGTTGCGGAGCACAGGCTCCGGATGCACAGGCTCAGCGGCCATGGCTCACGGGTCCAGCCGCTCCACGGCATGTGGGATCTTCCCAGACCGGGGCATGAACCCATGTCCCCTGCATTGGCAGGCGGACTCTCAACCACTGCGCCACCAGGGAAGCCCAAGGGTTGTTTTTAGTAATGCTTGTTATGCAGATTCCTCTCAGTGTCTCTGAACTGGTAAGAGTCTCCAGTTGTCTCTGGTGATTAGGAATCATCCTGCCTTTCTTGGTAGAGAGGTGGAGGGCAAGGGATTTTTTCATATGTCTGCTTCTTCTTAATTGCCTTAGGCTAAAAATAATCTTTATGCCAAAGTGGTATATTTTGGATTGCCATATGCCAGTCCCCTACAATACAAACAACTCTTAAAACTCAACAGTAAGAAAAGACACAGCCCAGTTAAAAAGTGGGCAAAAGGTCTAAATAGACACCTAACTGAAGAAAACATGCAGATGGCAAATAAACATATGAAAAGATGCTTATATGCATCATATATCATCGGGAAATGCAAATTAAAACAACAACGAGATACCACTATACGCTTATTAGAATGGCAAAAGTCCAAAATATTGACAACACCAAATATTGGTGAGGATGTAGGGCAACAGGAACTCTCATTTATTGCTGGTGGGAATGCAAAATGGTACAGCCACTTTGAAAGCCACTTACCATATGATCCAGCCATCAAATTCCTTTGTATCTATTCAAATGAGTTAAACACAAAAGCTGAACAAGGATATTTATGGCACCATTATTCAAAATTGCCCAAACTTGGAAGCAACCAAGATGTCCTTCAGTAGGTGAATGGATAAAAAAAACTGTGGTACACCCAGACAATGGAATGCCATTCAGTGGTAAACAGAAAGGAGTTATCAAGTCATGAAAAGATATGAAGGAAGCTGAAATGCATATTACTAAGTGAAAGAAGCCAATCTGAAAAGCTACACACTGTGTGATTCCAACTATATGACATTCTGAAAAAGGCAAAACTATGGAGACAGTATAGATGTCAGGGGTTAGTGGGGATGGATGGATGAATAGGCAGAGCAGAGAGGACTTTTAGGGCAGTGAAAGTATTCCGTATGATATTAATAGTATAAGGTGGATACGTGTCATTACATAATTGTCAAAAGCCATAGAATGTACAACACCAAGAGTGAACCCTAATGTAAACTATGGGCTTCAGGTGACTGATGATGTGTCAATACAGGTTCATGGATTGTAACAAACGTACCTACATTATATTATAGTATAGTGCCCTATACTATGGTGTAGGACATCAACAGTGAGGGAGGTATGTGTGGAGAGGGGGTATATGGGAACTCTTCTTTCTGATCAGTTTTGCTGTGATCCTAAAACTGCTCTTAAAAAATAAAGTTTATTACCATAATTTAAAAAAATTAACCTCTTTGTATCTGAAATCATTGACCAATAGCCAGGCTATTACTGAACCTGTCTTCCCACATCTCCCACCACTGGAGAGGTAAATGAGCCTCTTGTACTCAAGTGTCTAGGATGGCTTTTGGGGGTAATCAAGCTCCAGTCTTCCAGGAGAGGTAAGAAGTTAGCTTTTAAAGGAGGGAATGGGGTTTGGGCAATGAAGAATGGGCTTAAACTTAGGAGTCAGGGAGTTCCTGAGGTGGAGAGGAATATCTGTTGAGGGGGGAAGACACTGCAAAAAGAAAATCACCATCAAACTTGACTGCCTGTAATGCTAAGCTCCCATTCCAGTACCCATGCTGTTTCCCCAGCCCACTGCCCTCACCCCATGCCAATGAAGCTGCTTTAATCAAGGTTACTACAGCCTGGAATGTTGCCACATCCAAAGGTCACTTCACTTCTTTGTTCTTATTTTATTCAGTCTCTCAGCCACATGGGTCACAGTGGTCCACTCCATACTTTCCAAAACACCCACCTCCCTTGGCTTATAGGATCCCATATTTCCCTGGTTTTTCTTCTATCTCACTGGCTGCTCCATCTTCTTTTTCTTGGCTGGGGCCTCCTCTTCTGCCTAATATCTCTTCCTGGAGTGCCCAAGGCCTCTTCTTCTCTACAGACATCCATTTATACAGGAACAACTGCCAAATGAAGAGCTCCTGCTCTGACTTTGTGTGCTATGCATTAGTACCTCCATGCAACTGCCAACTTCACATCTTCACTTGGGTACCTAACAGGCATTCCAAAATTAGTATTTCTAATACGGAACTCTCACCCTGACTAACTCTGCATTCCTCATCTCATAAAATGACAGCATGATCTACCTAGCTGCAAACCAAAAACCTAAACAGTTCTTGATTGCTCTCTTGCTAATACCCACACCAGGCAATCTGTCATCAAATCCTGTCTTTTCTCAAGCGCACCTGCTTCAACTGCCTTCATTTCTCACCTGTATTACCTCAATAGCTTTCCAAGGGGCCTGGAAACTTTGACTTCTCATTCTGTCCTATACTTTTCACAGCAGAGTGATCTTTTCGAAAATAAAAATAATTTCACTCTCCTACGTAAAACTCTCCAATGGCTTCCCCTGGCACCAAGAATAACACGTAAGCTCCTCATGCAGCCTATGATGCCTTATATGATCTGGCACTTACCTACCCCCTCGCTCACCTTGCACCACACCATCTTACTCTGCACCATCCACACCAGCCTCCTTCCTGTTTATTAAATACACCCACGTATTTTCTTGCCTCACTGCATTTACACTTGCAATTTCTTTTGCCTGGAAAGCTCTTCGCTTTTTGTTCTCAGCTGTTTGCTTATCCTTCTCACTCCCTCTGTCACCATGTTTACTTTCTTCATAGCATGTATTAGATCTAAAACTATTTTGTTTTTTGCTTACCTGTTTATCATCTGTCTCTCTTCATTAGAATGTCACCTCCATGAGGGCAAGGACCTTGTCTATCTTATTCACCACTATATTCCCGGTCTTAGCATAAGACTTGATGTGAAATAGTCACTCAATAATATTCATGGAATTAACAAATAGCTTTACCAAAAACTTTGTGTAAATGTTGATGATGTTTTCTTTCTGAGCAATTTAGTAGAATTATTGACATTAAGTTATCACTTTTAGGATTTTGTGGAGATTCTTAAAAACAATTGACCTTGTTATGAAATGAGAGAAGTTCCTTCTCAATACTTCACCATTTGTGGAACGACTATACTTCCCATTATCAAGCAGATACAGTTTTTTTTATCTGTGGGTATATAATCAATTCCCACTGTGGAAAGGATTTTGATTCAGTATCCAACATCTCATAGGTAGTGCCCCCAAAATCCAAATTCCTTGCTAATGTTCTGAATCCTTTGTGTTCCATCACTGAATCTTTCTTTAAACCATTTTTAAAAATTGAAGTATAGTTAATTTACAATGTTGTGTTAATTTCAGGGGTACAGCAAAGTAATTCAGTTTTATATATATATATATATATATATATATATATATATATATTCAGATTCTTTTCTTTTCCATCATAGGTTATTACAAGATATTGAATATAGTTTGCTGTGCTATAAGTAGGTTCTTGTTGTTTGTCTGTTTCCATCATCTAACCTTAGTTCCTCTTATTCCTCAAATTCTCTTTTGAATTCCAAGTCTACTGTTTATCATTTCCACACTGCATGATTCCTCACCCAACAGTCTCTCTACCACAAGTACCTGTCTTCTTAAGCACAATATGAGAACCTCAGATTCCCTCACAATAATAAGATAAGATGTGGCTGGATGTGGCACATAGAAAACAAGCATAGATGTGTTTTATAAAGCAAAGAGCCAGGCAATAGATTAAAGGAATGGAAATTACTCTGAATCCATTGCCCTGTTGAGTCTACCTCCCAAATATCTCTCAAATCAATCCATTCCTCTCCATTTCTACTATCAACATCTTAGACTGAAACACGAAAAATTTTAGCCTATATTATTGCAAAATCCTTCTAACTGATCTCAGTGCATCCACTGTTGTTACCCTCTACTTTCTTCTCCCCATCTCAGCAGAGTGGTATTCTAAACAAAAGCTAGGCCATTTGGGATAAATGGGAGTTTATGAGTTTAAAGAAGGCAGGAATAATGGTGTGCTGTGCATTTCATCTCTCATCTCCATTCTACCCTACATGGAGAAGAAGAAAGGGCCTCTCCTCATGGTATGTCAAGAAGGGCTTCCAGGGGACCAATTTATAACTTGAAATATGCCTTCTGAGGTTTGAGGGACATAGGGAACAGAGTTGGACTTATCCTGAGAAATATAAGGAGTGGAGACAAATCAGACACCTAGAGTTTAAAGTTACATATGTGGTGGGAAAGGGAGAAAAATGTCAACACATTTTAGACTTTAAGTTAACACACATGTGAAAATCTTAGATAACACTAAAAAAAAGAAAGGAGTATGAAAGTCCCAATCCAATAAAAGAAAATAAAATGGAGAAGGGGAAAAAAAGAACCTTAAAGTGAGGTAAACAAAGAGAACAAAAAAGGAAACATAAAAAAAGTAGGACAAATAGCACAAAAGAAGATGATACGAATAAATTCAAATACATTGGGTTGGCCAAGAAGTTCATTCGGGTTTTTCTATAACTCTCCCATTAAAAGACAGAGATTGGCTAAAAAAAGCCCACAAAACCTATGTATGTTTTTTATGAGAGATACATAAGGAAGGTGGCAGTAAAAGGATCAAATTCATATACTAGACAAATATTACCCAAAGAAGGCTAGTGCAACTATATGAATAACAGATTAAAAACAACAAAAATAAAACAAAAACCATGGTAACAACAAAAAGATAATCTGATTAAAAAGTGAGCAAAGGACTTAATTAGACATTTCTACAAAGAAGATATACAGATGGCCAATAAGCACATTAAAAGATGCTCAACATCACTAATAATTAGAGAAATGTAAATCAAAACCACAAGATATCATTAGAATGGCTATTATAAAATAAGAAAATAGAGAATAACAAATGTTGGCAAATATGTGGAGAAATTAGAACGCTTGTACATTGTTGGTGGGAATACAAAATGGTGCAGCTGCTGTGGAAAATGGTATGCAGTTTCCTCAAAATATTAAACATAGAATTACCATATGATATAGCAATTCCACTTCTTGGTATACCCAAAATAACTGAAAGTATGGTCTCGGAGAGATAGCTGTACACCCATGTTCATAGTTATTCAGTATAGCCAAAAAGTGGAAGGAAACCATGCCCATCAATAGAGGAATGGATAAGCAAAATGTGGCATATGCATACAACAGAATATTATTGTCTTAAAAATGAAGGAAATTCTGTCACATGCTATAACACGGATGAACTTTAAGGACAGTATGCTAATTGAAATAAGCTAGTCTCAAAAGATATATACTGTATGATTCCACCTATGTAACTGATCTAGGTGTATCCACAATTGTTCATAGTCAAATTCACAGAGACAGAAAGTAGAACAGAGGTTGCCAGAGGCTGTGGGGAGAGGGGAATGGGGAATGAACTGTTTAGTGGGTACAGAGTTTCAGTTGGGGAAGATGAGATAGTTCTGGAGATGGATAGTGGCAATGGTTGCACAACCGTGTGAATATACTTAATGTCACAGAACTGTGCCCTTAAAAATGGTTAAAATGCTAAATTTTATGTTATGGATATTTTACTACAACCAAAGTACTATAATGCAAAAAAGCATTATAAATATAAAAATAATAATTAAATACCAATAAAATGTTCAACTCATCAAGAAGATGTAACAATTCTAAACTTATATGTATCTAATAACAGCCTCAAAATATATAAGGCAAAATTGACAGAACTACAAAAGAAACTGACAAATTCAATATCACATCAGAAAATTTTAACATAATTCAATAATTGATAGGTTACACAGAAAAAAATCAGTAAGGATACAGAAGATTGAAAAATCACAATTAACAAGATTAATCTAACAAATAAATAGTAACATTGTACTCAACAATGTACGAAGTGTATAAACATAGATAATACACAATGACAAAGATAGGTTTATTCCATGACTTCAAGTCTGGTTCAGCATTAAATCCATAATATAATTTACAACATTAAGTAAAAAGTTAAAGGAAAAAAATCTATACATAAGCTCAATAGATACAGAAGAAACATTTAAAAACAAAAATAAAACACCTCTTAAACTGAAAAAAAAGATAACTGTCTATAAATGAAAAAGAGTTTTAAAAATTATGGAAAGGATAATCCGTGATGGTGAAATGTTTAAAACATTCTTTTAAAAGTCAGGAACAAGGAAGCCCACTGTTATGGTCTGAATGTCTGTATCCCTCTAAAATTCCTATGCTGAAAACCTAAAGCCCAAAGTGATGGTGTTCAGAGGTGAGGCTTTTGGGAGATGATTTAGGTCATGAGGGTGAAGGCTTTGTGAATCAGTTTACTACCCATATAAAAGGGGTTCCAGAGCAATCCCCTGCCCCCTTCAACTATGCGAGGACAGGGCAAGTAGTTGGCAGTCTACAACCAGAAGAGAGCCTGCACAGAACCCAACCATGTTGGTACCCTAATCTTAGACTTCCAGTCTTCAGAACTATGAGAAATACATTTCTGTTGTTTATAAGCCACCCAGTCTTTGATATTTGATTATAGCAGCCTGAATGGACGGACACCCACTATCTTCATTTCTATTTAATGAGCTCCTAGATACTGTGACAGAAAAAAAATGTATAATATGCTAAGAAATGTTAAAGAAACAAATTATTTGCAGGTGATGTGATTATCTGCTTAGAAAAATATTTACCTCTACTCAGAAAATCCAAAAGAATATATAGAAAAAGTACTGGAATCATCAAAAGAATGTAGCAAATTTGAAACATTTAAGATTGCTGCACAAGGGCTTCCCTGGAGACACAGTGGTTGAGAATCCGCTTGCCAAGGCAGGGGACACGGGTTTGAGCCCTGGTCCAGGAAGATACCACATGCCGCGGAGCAACTAAGCCCGTGCGCCACACCTACTGAGCCTGTGCTCTAGAGCCCGTGAGCCACAACTACTGAGCCCACGTGCTGCAACTACTGAAGCCCGCATGCCTAAAGCCCGTACTCTGCAACAAGAGAAGTCACCACAATGAGAAGCCCGCACACCACAATGAAGAATACCCCTGCTCACCACAATCAGAGAAAGCCTGTGTGCAGCAATGAAGACCCAATGCAGCCAAAAATAAATAAACAAAATAATTTTTTAAAAAAGATTGTTACACAAAAGTCAATTACAAGACATCTGCTTTTGCTTTCAACGCAGAAAGAAGCAACCCAACAAGAAACAAAACAGATAAACCACTGTCATCATTTTCTTTAAGCCATCAGATAAAGTCACAAGATAACCAACTAACCTGAAATCTAAGGGAATAAGCCATTCCGAGGAGAATCTGAACACAGGAACCGTCTCACTTATGGAAGAGCATGAGAGGGAGAAACAGTGCTGGCCACAAAAGAATCAAGTAAGCAATAGATAAAATTGTAAAAAACTGTCAAAGGCCAAGTATGTGCTGGGAAATGCTGGGGCACTTTTCAAAACGGAGTCTTCACTCACTCGCAAGCTCCTTCCCATGGGTTTCCCTGGACGCTCAGGAAAAAGACTGGGGCAGGGAATAGACCAGACAGTCCCTGCTGGTGGTGCAGGCATCAAGGGAGTGCGGGAGACATCACTGTGGGGAGTGGGTGGAGAGGATGGGAGCAAGCATCACTCAGCTGAACTCAGGTTCAGCTTCCCTGAACCTTCTTTCATAAGAAGCAAAAGCCTTAAGCTACAGGAGGTTGGGCATTCAACAGTTGCACACAGGCCTCAAAAGAGGTGATCCATGCTGGGGGGAAGTGCTTGGAGGGTGCTGGCACTGAAGGCCTGGCTCCCTCCCTCCCTCTTATCCCCTACACAGCAGAAGCTTGAAGCTACTGAGAGAGAGGAAGCAAAGCCACCCATCACTGGGGCACAGGCAAAGACACATGATGGATAAGGGAAGCTAAAATAATAACTCTCTATCCTTATGCAGAGTCAGGGAGCTGTCTTGGGCCTAAAATTCTAGGAGAACAAATAGAGTTATCCTGCTGCAAGAAGAAGCAGGAATCTCCACCTAAGATCTAACTGCAGGTACAAGGCAGAATTTGGCTACAAGAGGTAATTTTTATTAACAGGTTGTTGTGCTTTTTTTTCTTAATGGAACTTGACAAGCTGAATCTAACATTTAAATGCAAGAACAAAGGCCAAGAAAATCCAGGAGGGGGTGCTATTCATAGGAGTTACCTGGTTAGAGAAATTTTGTCATTGTGATCTAGGGAAGGGCAAATACAGCAATGAAGGAGAAGAGAGGCCAAGACAGATTGATGTACATGTGGAACTAGGATATATCACGGGGTGACACTGCAGATCAGGGGGAAAGATGGGTCTTGTTTGCACAATTGGTTACCTATATATATAAAAAAAGAAAGAAATCAGATTCCCACTTCATACTACACTCAACATCAATCCTAGACAGATTAAAAACTTAAAAATACAAAGCAAAAGTTAAAAACTACAAGACAAAATAGGAGAATAGCTAAATAGATTGTGGTATATACATATGAGTGAATACAGACACATACATCAATATCAAATCATTTTTAAAGCATATGGGGTAATTTAGAAAGCATAAGGTTGTATGAAAAAGGCAGGTCACAGGAAAAGGTATACATTGCTAAGTAATACATCTGGCAAAACTAAACTATATATATATATATATATATATATATATATATATATATATATATATATATACACATATATACTTTTTTTTTTTTTTTTTTTTTGCGGTACGTGGGCCTCTCACTGTTGTGGCCTCTCTGGTTGTGGAGCACAGGCTCCGGACACGCAGGCTCAGTGGCCATGGCTCACGGGCCAAGCCGCTCCGCGGCACGTGGTATCTTCCCAGACCGGGGAACGAACCCGTGTCCCCTGCAACGGCAGGCGGACTCTCAACCACTGTGCCACCAGGGAAGCCCTAAACAATATATTCTGATACACATATATGTTAAAGCTATAGAGAAACATTTCTTAAAATGTTTACACAAAATTCAAGGTAATGCTTGTTTCTGAGGAGGCAGAGTGTTGGGGCGGGGAAGAGGCAGCAAAGCAAAGGAAACCTACACAGAAGCACAGCTGGAAGGGTGCAGGGGCCCCAAAAGAGTGGAAGACTTTCAGAGGCCCAGAGGTGACGGGGGCAGTTGTCTCCAGGTAGAAGTGTCACCCCCATCAGCAGACCTCTTGTCCCTTTATCTCACCTCCATTTTCTCACCCAAACTCCGGAAGGGGCTGGAAACCTTCAGCTATGAGGGAGGGGGGATATGAATCTAAAAATGATAAGAATGAGGAAATTTTCCACCTCCCCACATTCCAGGCTCCCCAGGCTGGGTCTGGCTAAAACAGGGGCCGGAAAACAAATTTAAATTGGATAAGGGTTTGAAGTGTCTTAAAACACTGGGCAGGAAGGGAGTCATGTGGTAATTGACTGACTTAGACTTTTTTAAGCTAAGGAAATATTTATTTACTCTCTAAGGGAAAAGCTATGGGACTTGCTGATACTTCATCTAGAGGCAGAAGGGAAATAGGTCCATAGAGGTGGTCTGAAGAGACAGGAGGAAAAAAAAATTGATATCCAGCTGATTCAGTAAACAAATTACACATAATTGATCTGGTTATTCACCTAATTTGAAACCTTCAATGCTTCCCCCTCCCTTAGAATAACATCCACATTCCCCACTGGGACTCAGAAGGCCCCACCTGACCTGGTCTCGAATGACTTTTCTCCTTGGTTCACAGCACTGAAGTCACTCTGGTTTTTCTTGGGTTTCTCAAGCACACATCATGCTCCTTTTGGCCTGGGGGCCTTTTCCACACTGTGCCCTCAGGCTGGAACCTTCCCCCCACCCGATCCCCTTCCTTCATCCTCATTTTCCTGATCTCATCATAAGCATCACTGCCTCTGGGAAACCTTCCGAGATCCTCCAAATAAGGGCTCAACCCCCAGGAACTCACTCTCTCAATGCTTCTTGCTCCTCTGTTGCAGACTTACATAAACAGTAATTACACAACTGTCTATGTCCTGTCCTAGAATACAAGTTCCAGGAGTACATGGGTTTGAACGTCTTCCTCACTCTCTATCACAGCACCTTCCAGAGTGCCTTGTTAAATAACTATTTGTGGAAGAGAAGAATGAAGGGTTCACCCTGCTTCACCTCCTGACTATCTAGATATCTGCCTTTGGCCCACAGCTGACCTCATAACTTCCGGCTCCCACATCCTTGACCTTCCTGCTTGAAGTCCCACTTGCGTCCAGTTCCCTGATCCTGGCTCTTTGCTCCCATTTCCTTCCTCGGAGATGCTCATTCTCTAGTTTCTGTGCAAGTGGAGCACAGTTATTGAATTTGATCACAGAACATGCTATGCCGGTTTTCAAATATTCTGATCCTTTAGAGAATTATCATATGCTTTCAAAAATAATTAGGATATAAGAAATTGATATTAACGTTGAGACGATGTTAATCATATGTTAATTTTAAAGAGTGATTCTCTATGTTTTTTACAAGGACATACCTATGTAAACATGCACTAACTGATCTGGAATATCACACATCCAAAAGCCATCAAAAACAAATAGTTCTAGGTGATCACAGATACTTTTCTCAGAGGCTGAAGGTTCTACAGTCTTTGTGGAAGAAAACCCTAATGCCAGCATTTGCTATATTATGTTTGATTCTTGTCCCCATCTCTACCTCTGAGTGAGCTGTCCCGTAGAGCTGGAGTTGTTGGCTATGGGACAAGATCCTAATTGACAGCCCAAAGCATGTATAATAGACAGATTTCAACCTGGTGGAAAAGGGCTCACCACTTTGGAGATAGGTGAGTTTCTGGTAATCTGAAACTGTTTCTTTTCTGGTTGTTAGATGTGGGAGTGAGGGGTTATAGAATTTATATTGTTTTTCAAAGAAAGATTTTAGGCCTTAAAGGCAGCTTTCAGGGTCCCTGGCTCTTGCCAACATCTTTGAAGTAAGCGTTCCTCAGAACTCTGCATACCTTGCCATGCAGTATTTCGTGCAGAATGGCCCCCTCTACATTAGATGTGCCTGTCTTTAGGACATATGACAACTGCCATGGGGGTGAACTCAGAGGATAAGCAGTATCCGGTGTAGCCCAGACATTTTTGATACTCAGGATGACAAACACACATTTCTTTAGCTTTGCCAGATGGTGCTGATATAACTGGCCCCATGTTTCTCAAACTGGGGCATTGTACAAGGCACCTTAGAGTCTATAAGTAAATGTATTTGGCCTTGCGAGGTGTCCAAAAAAGACTTACTCTCCTTGACTAGGAAAATTACTCCAAAAGATAGGCTCAAAATTTAGAATATCAATACTGGTGTGCAATCTAAGTAAAATGTGAAGATAATCAGTACCTACCTGGAGTGTATCAATTTTCCAAGGTGAATGTCATTGAATTTCTTGGTGTATATACTTTCCTTCGGTTCATTCTCAGGCACATATGCATAAAAGATCATTTCATTTAAGGTGATATACTGTGGAGCAAGGGCAGTCTCAAAGCCCATGTCAGGAGCCTGGAACACCAAAAAAGAAAGTATTGAATTTAAATGACTTTATATTTCCATTATGACAAAATGAAAATAAGATTTGCTTCCAGTTCACCTCAAAACAATACTGCTGGGGCTTCCCTGGTGGCGCAGTGGTTGGGAGTCCGCCTGCCGATGCAGGGGACACGGGTTCGTGCCCCGGTCCGGGAAGATCCCACATGCCGCGGAGCGGCTGGGCCCGTGAGCCATGGCTGCTGGGCCTGCGCGTCCGGAGTCTGTGCTCCGCAACGGGAGAGGCCACAACAGTGAGAGGCCCACGTACCACCAAAAAAAAAAAAAAAAAAAAAAACAAAAAAAACAAACAAACAAAAAAAACAATACTGCTTTGCTTATCAATAGGAGGAATATTTCAACACATTCTGTCTGAATATCCATGCACGTGCAAGGGAAAACACACTTTCCTGTTGAGGAGGAGAAGAAATTCTGAGAAGTAAAGTTCAGTTTAAGATTCCTATGTAGAAGGCTGCAGTGGGAGATGTGAATGTCTTGCCTTGTGTGTGGGGGAGGAGTCTGGAGGCGCAGATTCTAGAATTCAGTTCCTATTTGGAGTTTTCTGTAAGCGAGGGCAGGGAAGAACCTCTCGTCACTTGAGGGTTGCCCCCCTCCCCCGCAATCGCACACACACTGGTGACCCTGCACAGCTGCCGCTGAGTCCCCAACACTGGTGGTTCACAAGGCTTCCCCTCACTGTCAACACGGGCACCTTTGGACCAGATTTCTGACCCGCAGTTCTTCTTTCCAACACACCCTTCTCTGATCCTGATCTTGTCCGGATTTGGGAACTTGCAGGGGTGAGAAGACAGGTAGGGACCAGCCCCCAAGGGGATGCTGGAGTCGCCCTTGTTGCTATGACAGGAGGAGGGGTGGTAGATGCTACAGACTGGTTGGGATGCCACCATCAAGTAGTGCCTTCCAGACCCTTCTGTCATGCCTTTTCCTCTGGCCTCTAAAAGTTGGAAACCCACGGAGAAGAGAGGGTGGGAAACAGATGCCAGGAGAATACATGTGGGACTGAACAGATGGCTTAAGGAGTCTTGAAAATTACTGACAATGCTTTAAGAGTTCTGCATGACATTCTAGCCTGGGAGTGGCAAGAACATCCCATGAAAAGAATGTGCACGTCCAGGGAAAGGCAGCAGAATGACTGAGAGCTTGCTGCCTGATTCGATGTCTGATTCCAGGGACTAACCAGTGAGGTGTGTAATTTGGGGTGAATTATTTAGCCTCCCTGCACTGCACTTTCCTTATGGGTAAAATGAGGGTAAATAATTGTTATAAAGATTAAGTGTTCATGACAGTGTCTGGCACCTAGTCGGAGCCAAATAAGGTCTAGGGATCATTTGTATCCAGAGACAATACATGTATAGTTTGTTTTGGGAGAGGGAGGTCATAATATTGAGTGTAAGTTCCTTGAACTCACTCGCCCTGAGTATAAAAACCCCCACTGGCTTTTGATTTCATAATTTAAACTTTCACATAAGAGAACTAAGACATTGTCTACAAATTGTGAAGTTAGTGAAAATTGAGGTAACTGCTTTTATGGTTAGTGCTACCCTCCCGCTCGCGTGGTTTGATTTATTTCTATGCAGAGCCACACAACAGATGGGTAAATAAATACACAAGGAGTCTCGTGATGGCATCTTACTGTCACTAGAAAGTTCCACTTTACTCTCTACAAATATCTCGGACAGACAGGGAAGTTAAAACACCATGTTCTGAACCGCAGTTAAAACTAGAGTCATCCTTGAGTCCTCCTTTATTCTGTTTCCTTTAAGCCAAAGGGCAAGTTTTATTAAGTCCCGGTCAAAAAATCTGTTTGATTCTTTGCTGATACATTGATGAAAATTCATTATTAATTATTATTAATTCATGATTATATGCCCCGTGATGAGTTCTTAGGCATATATACCTTCATAAGTGGCACATTATACATTAAAATTATTAGAAAAATCTGCATGAAGTATCTTCTGTGAGACACATAACGCCTTTCTCTGTTAGCTTTAGAAAAGGAAGAAACAAGGGGGGCAGGGTTAATATGAAAGGAGAAAGGTCAAATATTGGGAAAAGACAGAACTCATGTTTCTTCAAGGTCAACCTTGAGAGGCAGAGAGTCAAACCCACCATGGATCTGCGTTGGATCTAGCTTAGAATATCTGGTGGTTTGCTGTGAAGACATTTATATGAAAATATTCTGGGTGGATATAAATCTAGATAGCTCTGTACGTGACTTGAAAGATTTTGGAGATGTTCCCTGATATATAGAGGTTTTTCCTTTAGTTAAATAGAGCAAAGAGCATTAATAAGAGTTTGTAAGGAAAACACTTTCCCATTTCCACTTAAAACAAGACAAACTGCTTCAATGCATTATATTACTGACCTGTCCAAAAATGCCTTTAGAATTTCCAAAGGCAGCAAGTGACCCACCAGCTTCAAAATGATCCGGAGTCAGTTTATGGATGAATCCCATGTGGTCATAGTATAATGTGAAAATTTTATCAGAAATAGATCCAATTTTACTATATCTTCCTAACCCTGTTAGGAAAGAAACAGACATCTCTTGATATTGATACGATACAACTAGAGAACTTTAAAAACTATACCTTATAAAAACTCTATTTAAACTAAGAGGTGGGAGAAGGGCTCTGAGACTCCAGAATTAGCGGAGTTCATGTTAGTCTTTGGTAAGTCCCTGGAAAGTCTTTTTCAAGCTCCATTTCATTACAGAACCTGTTCGCTGAAGTAGGTGAAGGACAGAGTGAGGGGGTGTCTAGAAGTAGAGAGGAAAAGAGGTTAGCTCCTCCGGCAGTGGGTTCTCTTCCTAACACTGAAATCAGACTCCTGAGTAGGTAGAAGGCAGTGAGAAAATAACCCTTGGGGAGGCAAGGGGGAATTATCAGTAGAGACCACTGGGTCATTAGCTATACTAGGATTAATATGTAGAACCAAACTTGGTGTTTTGCATTTCTCTTGTGTCTTAGGGCAACACGTTGAGAGGAACTGGCAGTCATCTGGTGATGCAGCAACATTCACTGAACCAAACACTGACCCAGACAAAGAAAGTGTCCCCTCTCCTGGATGGAGGATGGAGACAGAGTGAACGCTGAGGTTTCAGGATGAGAAAGGATGATTTCCACACCCCTCCCCCCACCAAGCTCCCTAATCCTCTCTAGTTTCTCCTGTCCTGACCCCTAAACACTGGAGTGCCCCAGGACTCAGTTCTTAGATATCTTCTACCATTATCTCTGGAGATCTCATCCAGTTCCAGGATTTTACTTTATTTTTTTAAATTAATTTTTATTGGAGTATAGTTGCTTTACAACGTTGTGTTAGTTTCTGCTGTACAGCAAAGTGAATCAGCTCTACATATACATATATTCCCTCTTTTCTGGATTTCCTTCCCATTTAGGTCGCCACAGAGCACTGAGTAGAGTTCCCTGTGCTATACAGGAGGTTCTCATTAGTTATCTGTTTTATGTGTAGTAGTATATATATGTCAATCCCAATGTCCCAATTCATCCCACCTCCCTTTCCCCCCTTGGTATCCATACATTTGTTCTCTATGTCTGTGTCTCTATTTCTGCTTTCAGGATTTTAAATCCATTTTTATGTGGATGAGTCCCAAATTTAAACCTCCCATCTCATTCTCTTCCCTGAACTCCAGACTTATCTAACTGCCTAATGACATCTCCATATGCATGTCAGCCAAGCATCTCACATGGAACTCATCCCAAACTGAACTCCCGATCCTCACATAAACCTCCTCCATCCTCAGCCTTCCTCATTTCCAGTAAGGGCAACTGTGTTATTCCTGCCGCTCAGTCCAAAAACCATACAGCCATTCTTAATTCCTCTCTTCCTCTCACACCCTGTGTCTAATCCGTCAGCAAATCCTACTGACTTTAGCCTCAAAATATATATAGAACCCAGCCACTTCTCACCACAATCACCCTGGACAAGCCAATATATATATTTATTTATTGTGAAATTTAGAACGAGGAGTTAGCTCATGCAATTATGGAGGCTGAGAAGTTCTATGATCTGCTGTCTGTAACCAAAGACCCAAGCACCAGGGGAGCTGATGGTGTAACTCCCAGTTGAAGCCCAAAGGCCTGAGAACTGGGTTTGTGGGGTGGGAGGGCAGGAGAAGACCGATGATGTCCGAGCTCAAGCTGGTGGGCAAGAAGCAAAAGGGGTGAATTCCTCTTGCCTCCACCTTTTTGTTCTACTTAGGCCCTTAAGAGACTGGATGATGCCTACCCATACTGAAGAGGACAGTCTATGGATTCAAATGTTAATCTCATCCAGATACACCCTCACAGCCACACACAGAAATAATGTTTAATCTGGGCACCCCTTGGCCCAGTCAAGCTGACACATAAAATTAACCATTACAATTGTTAAGATTCAATATGCCATATTTCATCTATAAACATAAGATACACTTTTTTTTTTCTTCACATTTTAACATCTTGGAAATGGAGATATTTTATAATTGATCTGTCTTATAATCATTGTCCACTAGGTGGCACTCACGCCATAATGGTCAATTGGCTACACATGTATGTATTATACTTTGTCTCCGCTCTTTATACTGCCATCACTTTCCTGAATCACTGGTACAATACATGTTGAGTTGTATTGTTTTTTTTGTTTTGTTTTGTTTTTTGTTTTTTTTTTGAGGTACACGGGCCTCTCACTGTTGTGGCCTCTCCCGTTGCGGAGCACCGGCTCCGGACGTGCAGGCTCAGCGGCCATGGCTTACGGGCCCAGCCGCTCCGCGGCATGTGGGATCTTCCCGGACCGGGGCACGAACTCGTGTCCCCTGCATCGGCAGGTGGACTCTCAACCACTGCGCCACCAGGGAAGCCCACATGTTGAGTTTTAATGCTGCTTAAAATGCCTTAAAATATTACATTATAATCTGTTATTGAAACAAAATTATTATGGGTTCAGCAAGAGAGAAAAACAAAGCAGGGCATAGATTTATCAATAAAGCAAAAGTCGCTAAAGAATTACCACACTGCCACATTTTCTTGTAGAACAATCACCAAGTATTTTATAAGACCTAAGAAAAAAGAAACCTACAAGTAGATGAAATTACATTATGTTTTACTATGGAGATACACATGAACTTATTGCCTTATCACACAGAACGCTGGGGAAATGTCAGCACAATCCATGCATCATCCACGATCCCTGTTAAAACACTGTGTTAAAGTTTAATTGGAAGAGTTTTTCCTTTCTTTGTGTTAATAGAACAAAGTGTATCTTACACTCAGTGAAGCTCACACTTGATGAAATATGTTTACAACATTCTTCTGTTGGTTTTGCATATGAACAACTAGTTGAGTTGGCTCTTAGGTAATATTTTTCTCTGAAAGTCCTTTAAAAGAATATGTGATATTCATTGTTGTAGCAGAAAAATCCAAGGCTGGCTTGATTTTTTGGTGTGCTTTAAAAATTTTCTTTTTCTTGGCTGCATTTGATCTTCATTGCTGTGCGCGGGCTTTCTCTAGTTGCGGCGAGTGGAGACTATTCTTCGTTGTGATGTGCGGGCTTCTCACTGTGGTGGCTTCTCTTGTTGCAGAGCATGGGCTCAGTAGTTGTGGTTCATGGGCCCTAGAGCATGTGGACTTCAGTAGTTGTGGCACGTGGGCTCAGTAGTTGTGGCACGCAGGCTCAAGGGCATGCGGGCTTCAGTAGTTGTGGCACACGGGCTTAGTTGCTCAGCGGCATGTGGGGTCTTCCCAGACCAGGACTCAAACCCGTGTCCCCTGCATTGGCAGGCAGATTCTTAACCACTGTGCCACCAGGGAAGTCCCTGGCTTTACATTTTCTATTTCAAATAATTCAGAAGTGTTTTTGCTTTTATTATTGGTTTTGCTTTTAGTTAAAAAAATTAATGTTTTATCAATTTTGGTTTCCTTTATTCTTCCTATTTTCAGTATTTATTCATCCATTCATTCATATCAGAGGGCTACAATGTGCCAGGAAGAGAAATACAGAGCCACCACCTTTGTTCATCACTGAAAATCCCTACCACTTGCAATTTCTCAATCTTTAGCATCTATATTTGTCATCCGAGATTCTTTCTAATTATTTATTCATTCTATATGTGGACATGTTTCTATAGTTTATATCTATAATTTTTAATAATTTATATTGCCAATTTAGTTTAGTTTTCTGAGGTATTAAATATTTTTACTATTTTCAAAGTAATCTTGCTTAGTCTATTTTGACTTCTGTTTCATAATATGTATTTATTCTCTATTTGCCCATTCCCCTGGATCCATTCTCAGACTTCCTCTTCCATATTCGGTGCACTGAAAGGCTCACCCGTATGTATTTCAATACTTCCACTCTGTTTCCAGCTGGATTCTAAATGGGTTTGGCCAGTGAAAGGCACTAGCAGGAGATAAGAACAAGGGAAGGAAAGAGAAGTCTGTCTGTCTATCTATCTATCTATCTATCTATCATCTATTTATTTGCATTACCCCTTTAACTAAAGGGACTGTAATGGCTTTCTTCCATTGCTAGTCTCTGGATATTTAAATATTATTATTGGTTCCTTTAACTCTGTCCACCATTCTGCAAATAATTCCCTTATAAAGGCTCTTCAGGTGAAACACTTGAGTGGTATTAGGTTCTTGCCAGGATTATTACTGATACAGTATTTTTTTTTTTTTTTTACCAGACATGTCCCTAGAAACAGTATCAAAGTGGGATTCTGGGACTGAGTAGCTTATACATTTAAGGAATGCAAAGATGACTTCTTATGCCTGGCAGATATTGTGAACTGGCAATCCATACCAAGCAAGGGCAACACAATTACTCAAATTATATTGGATGGAGTAGGTCTGTGGAGAGCAAGACTTTAGGTGATCAAATGGGGTGGCTGTGCTTGATTACAATAACAATCATGGTTTTTAGTATGACTTATTGGATGTATTAGAAAGCTTACCAAAAACAACAATAACAACAACAAAACAACCAACTTATGACCTTGAATATCCAGCTCAAGGCCAGCATAGAGAATCTGACAGCTGTATGGGGGAGAAGGAACCTTACCTCACCACACACAAAATTAGAAATTTTAAACAGACCTATATAAGCAATCTAAAATAATTAATCTCCTAGAAGAAAACAGGAGAATATCTTCATAAGTTTGGCATAGACAAAGATTTCTTAAACAGGATATACGAAGCAAGAAGCACTAACTATAAAGAAAAGGCTGAGAAATTGATCTTTTAAAAATTAATAATTTTGGACTTCCCTGATGGTGCGGTGGTTGGGAGTCTGCCTGCTGGTGCAGGGGACGCGGGTTTGAGTCCTGGTCCAGGAAGATTCCACGTGCCATGGAGCAGCTTGGCCCGTGTGCTGCAACTACTGAGCCTGCACTCTAGAGCCTGAGAGCCACAACTACTGAGCCCGTATGACACAACTACTGAAGCCCGCATGCCTAGAGCCCGTGCTTCGCAACAAGAGAAGCCACCGAAATGAGAAGCCTATGCACCACAACGAAGAGTAGCCCCCGCTTGATGCAACTAGAGAAAAGCCTATTTAGCCACGGAGACCCAATGCAGCCATAAATAAATAAATAAAATTATTATTTTTTAAATTAATAATTTTGTTCATCCAGAGACACCATGGAAAAGAATAAAAATTACAAGCCACTAACTGGGAAAAGATGTTTGCAAATTATATTTCTAAAAAAGGACTCATATCCATAATACATTAAAAACTCATAGAAATCAATAAGAAAAAAGGCAATCCAATAAAACTTGATTAAAAAGACTTGAAGAGATAATTTACAAAAAAAGATACAAAGATTGGCCAGTGAGGGACTTCCCTGGTGGCGTAGAGGTTAAGAATCCGCCCGCCAATGCAGGAGACACGGGTTCGATCCCTGGTCGGGGAAGATCCCACATGCCGCGGAGCACCTAAGCCTGTGCGCCACAGCTACTGAGCCTGCACTCTAGAGCCCGCGAGCCACAACTACTGAGCCCACGTGCCACAACTACTGAAGACTGCACGCCCTAGAGTCTGAGCATTGCAACTACTGAAGCTTGCGTGCTGCAACTACTGAAGGCCCTGTGCCTAGAGCCCATGCTCCGCAACAAAAAGAAGCCACCGCAATGAGAAGCCCGCACACCGCAATGAAGAGTAGTCCCCGCTCGCCACAACTAGAGAAAGCCCGCGCACAGCAATGAAGAACCAACGCAGACAAAAAATAAATAAAAATTTAAAAAAAGATTGGCCAGTGAACATGTGAAAATGTGCTCAACATTATTATTCATGGAAACTAAATCTTCAGTGAGATACCATTACATACTCACCATAATGGCTTACTATTTAAAAGACAATACTAACTTTTCGCCAGCAGAGGGAGCAACTGGAATTCTTTCATATTGCTGGTGGGACAGTAAATTGATAAAATCACATTGGAAAAACGTTGGCAGCATTTAATATTTTTTCTTACAAAAATCTAAACAAACATATACTTTATGATGTAGTAATTCCATTCTGATATTTATACCCAACAGAAATGAAAGCTCTGTCTAGTAAAAGACTTATACAAGAATGTTCATAACTGCTTTATTCATAATAGGCTCCAAATGGAAGCAACTCAAATACCTACCAGCAGTGGAATGGATAAATAAATTGTTGTATATTCAGACCATGGAGGACCACGCAGCAATGAAAAAGAGAAAATTACTAATACTTGTGACAATATGGAGGAATCTTAAAGTCATAATATTGACTGGAAAAAGTCAGACATAAAATATATACCACAGGGGCTTCCCTGGTGGCGCAGTGGTTGAGAGTCCGCCTGCTGATGCAAGGGACACGGGTTCGTGCCCCGGTCCGGGAAGATCCCACATGCCGTGGAGTGGCTGGGCCCATGAGCCATGGCCGCTGAGCCTATGCATCCGGAGCCTGTGCTCCGCAACGGGAGAGGCCTCAACACTGAGAGGACCGCGTACCGCAAAAAAAAAAATATATATATATATATATGTGTATATATATATATATATATATATATATATATATATATATACACCACATAATTCTATTTATATGAAGTTCACAACCAGGCAAAACTAATCTATGGTATTAGAAGTCAGGATAATGGCTACCCTTAGCGGTATACTGACAAGAAAGGGCATGTGGTACCTTTCCAGAGTACTGGGAATGTTCCATAGCTTGCTCTACTTTCCAACCCCTCCCAATGATACTGATAGTTATTTTTGTTTATTGCACAGTCACAGGATGCCTGATTGTCAGAATTCTAAATACTACTACTGCACACCTTCTGTCTCAACAAATGATTCAGACAAATTAACCACAAGATTAACCTTGATACCAACATAAATTGAACAAAATTTTATTGACAGAAACGAGAATAAATAAACATTGTGGGGAAGATCTGAGGGATTAGAATCAGAATTTTGTGCTCTCTCCTTATCCTTGAATAAGGAAGGACCATTGAGGAGATATTATGATGGTAAAACTGTTCCTGCTGGTGAGCATCAAGGACACAGGATCAAGGCCTTAGAAACCATGCTTTATGAAGTCATATCAGAAACCTTTAGAAAGCTTGTTGTTTAGAATCATATCATAGACTTACAAGACCAGAAGAACCTGGTTTTAAGCTTGGACAGTCAAGAATGCTGGCAATGTTAAAAACAAAGAAACAAACAAAAACCCCCAGACTCATTCTTGTCTTGGCGCCAAGTATATTTCCTACTCTGGTTATACCTAATCAGGTATCTCCAAGTTTACCCCAATCTCCAAACTTACCCAATGATCTATAAAAGTGTACTTGAACATTGGGAGATCTACCTTCGGGGAGACTGTATTCCTTTTTTTTTTTTTAAACCTTTATTGGAGTATAATTGCTTTCCAATGTTGTGTTAGTTTCTGCTGTACCACAAAGTGAATCAGCTATATGTATACAAATATACCCATATCCCCTCCCTTGTGAGCCTCCCTCCCACCCTCCCCATCCCACCCCTCTAGGTCATCACAAAGCATCGAGTTGATCTCCCTGTGCTATGTGGTAGCTTCCTATTAGGAGAAGGGGAAGCTGGGATGAAGTGAGAAAATAGCATTGACATATATACACTATCAAATGTAAAATGGATGGCTAGTAGGAGACTAGTATTGAAGGTAGATCTTCCTTGCCTATTAAGTTATTGAATTTCAGCATTATTTTTTTACAATTGGTAGTTTTATTATCTCATGAACACCTGAAAAAATCAACCCCAAAATGTATGAAAAATATAAACCTCTCTGAAGAAAACATTAAGAGTAAAGCTTCATGCTCATGAATTAGGCAATGGTTTCTTAGATAAGACAGCAAAATCACAAACAACAAAAGGAAAAAGAGATTGGACTTGATTAAAATTTAAAACATTTGTGCCACAAAAAACACCATCAGGAATGTAAAAAACCCATAGAATGAGAGAAAATACATGCAAATCCTATACCTCTTAAGGGACTTACATTCAGAATATATAAAGTACTTTTATAACTCATCAATAAAAAAACAATTAACTCAATTTTAAATTGGCAAAGGATTTGAATAAGTATTTCTCCAAAGAAGATATATTAGTGACCAATAAACACATGGAAAGATTCTTAATATCATTAGTCATTAGAGAAATGCAAATCAAAACCACGAGATACAATTTCCCATCCACTACAGTAACTAACATTTTAAAAAGACAGATAATAATAAGTGTTGGTGAGGATTTATTTTTTTTTATTTATTTTTTTTTTTGAACAAACTGTTATTTGTTTGTTTTATTTTTATTTTTTTTTTTTATTTTTTTTTATTTTATAGGCAGCTTTTATTCTCTAAAGATTGCTGTTTCTGGGAACATGATTTGACGAGTGTTACCTCTGAATTCTTTTTTTTTTTTTTTTTTTTTTTTTTTTATTAGTTTCTGCTTTATAACAAAGTGAATCAGTCATACATATACATCTGTTCCCACATCCCCTCCCTCATGCATCTCCCTCCCTCCCACCCTCCCCATCCCACCCCTCCAGGCGGTCACAAAGCACCGAGCTGATCTCCCTGTGCTCTGCGGCTGCTTCCCACTATCTATCTACCTTACGTTTGGTAGTGTATATATGTCCATGCCTCTCTTTAAGTGTTGGTGAGGATTTAGAGAAATAATCCTCATACACTGCTGGTGGGAATGTAAAATGGTACAGCCATAGTTTCACAGTTCTTCAAAATGTTAAACATATGACCTAGCAATGAGAATCCTAAGTATATACCCAAAAGAACTGAAAGCATATGTCTACACAAAACTTGTACACAGATGTTCATAATAGTATTATTCATAATAGCCAAAAAAGTGTAAAAAACATCAAATGTCCATCAACCCAAATATCCTGATGAATGGATAAACAAAATGTGCCAAATCCATACAATAAAATATTATTCATCCATAAAAAGGAATGAAGTACTGATATACGCTACAACATGGATGAAACCTGAAGACATTATATTAAATCAATAAGTCAGTCACAAAAGGACAAATACTGTATGATTCTACTTATATGGGGTATCTAGAGTGGTCAGATTCAGAGAGACAGAAAGCAGTTGCCTGGGGCTGGAGGGAAGAGAGAATGGGGAGTTACTGTTTAATGGCTATGGAGTTTAAGTTTAGAAAGATGGAAACATTCTGGAGGGAGATGGATGGTGATGATGGTTGCACAACAATGTGAATATACCTAATGCTACCGAGCCATACCCCTAAAAGAAATTAAAATGTTAAAGTCTGTGTTGTGTATATTTTAACAGATAAATAAACTGGAGTAAACAAAACCACCAGCAGGAATCAAGAAAAAAAAAAAAGAACCATATATGCAAAAAGGTAGAAAAGTATGAGCTAAGGAAAGGAAGAGAAACTTCTGATGTAACAGGTCACACTATTCTATGTCTAACCCTTTAAAACAATATAGAGAGAAGGAAGGTAAATCAACAAAATCCTGAGGACTCTCAGTAATATCCTCCTAAGGAGACAGAGGTTGACAGTGGATGAGATGGTTTCCAAAGGAAAAGTAAAGGGAAAAACCAGCCCTCTTAAGTGAAGTTAGGTTCACCACCTTCCAAGGTCTTTTACTGAGTTGAGAGACTGAATCAAGTGCTACCTAGATGAGGTGAAGCAAACAGTCTCAAGAATAATTTACCCATATTGCATCAGAGCAAATTGAAGATCTACCAGTGCTGCACACTTTAGTGACGAACCAGAGAAAAAGAGGAGGAGGAGGAACAGAAGGAGGAGATGTGAGGGAGGAAAGGGGTAAAGAAGAGGGTAGAATAGGGGAGGGAAGGGGAAAGGAAAAGGCAGAATAGGAAGGCACTGATAGCATATAAGAGATATAAGGAATCCAGTCAGACAAAGCATATCTCAAGATAAGGTAAAATTTCCTCTGTATTTTGCATCAAAAGACTTTAATGAATTAATAGATTCAATAAGACAAGATCTCAAAGCCTCAATAACTGAATGACAACATGAAAAGGCAGATCATAGAGATAGAGAAATAAATTGAGAGCCATGTCCCCTTATCATTCTAGGCTCCAAGACAGGTTAACAAAATTTAACTGTGTTGGAAGGGGGTAGGCATCTGTCAATAAGGTCAATCAATATGAATTTTTCCTTTCAACTGTGCAAACTGAGAGGAGCTATGTAGGCTTGATCAAAGACATCAATGACAAAATTTGACATCAATGACAAAATTACCAAACCAAGTAAATGGAGAGCCATATATCATTTACCCAACTCCACCTCTTACAAGCTGTGTGACTTTATTTTTTTATTTTATTTTATTTTATTTTATTTTATTATTATTATTTGCGATATGCGGGCCTCTCACTGTTGTGGCCTCTCCCGTTGCGGAGCACAGGCTCCGGACACGCAGGCTCAGCGGCCATGGTTCACGGGACCAGCCGCTCCGCGGCATGTGGGATCTTCCCGAACTTGGGCATGAACCCACGTCCCCTGCATTGGCAGGCGGACTCTCAACCACTGCACCACCAGGGAAGCCCTTTTTTTTAAAAAAATAAATTTATTTATTTATTTATTTATTTATTTATGGCTACATTGAGTCTTCATTGCTGCGCATGGGCTTTCTCTAGTTGCGGTGAGCGGGGGCTACTCTTCATCACAGTGTGCAGGCTTCTCACTGCGGTGGTTTCCCGTTGCAGAGCACGGGCTCTAGGCACATGGGCTTCAGTAGTTGTGGCTCGTGGGCTCTAGAGCGCAGGCTCAGTAGTTGTGGCACACAGGCTTAGTTGCTCCTTGGCATGTGGGATCTTCCCAGACCAGGGCTCGGACCCATGTCCCCTGAATTGGCAAGCAGATTCTTAATCACTGCACCACCAGGGAAGTCCAAGCTGTGTGAGTTTAATCATATCAATTTAAACTGTAAAAGTAATTTAACATTACCTATTTCAACTTGGTTGTTGTGAATATTAAATGAGATGATATTTGTAACATGCTGAGAACAACTATAGTAGCTCAGTGGGTGGGAGCTATTATTATTTGTCTTTGGGGAGAGTAAAAAAAGTCACTGAAATTGTAAATGAGAATAAAGCATGATGTTTCATAGTCCCCCTGCTTTAGGGTTGTTCATAGGGTCCTATTTTTGTAGATCCTAAAAATCCATCATCACCACCCCACCCCCTGCCAGAGGATTCTGGGAAGATGGTAGAGTGGGATGCACTAGGAATCTCTCTCCCCACTTGGACAGCAATTGCACTGCGAGAATCTATCTGATGTAATGTTTGGGAACTCTGGAGTCTATTGAAGGCTTGCAACTTCCAGAGGAAGACTCTGGTAGTAAATTGTGGTTAATTTCAGCCCTTAGCACAGTAGAAGCTACCCATTCTCCACCTCTAGCCTCAGGGCAGGCAGTTATGCATGTGTTCCTGGGGCAGTTGCACACAGCTTGCAGGAGCCAGTGTGGGCAAAAAGGACCTTGTCCTCCAAATATTGTGGATCTGTGCTCTGTTTGCTGATTGCAGCTTCTTATCACAGAGGTGCAGACAAAAAGGAGGGTGGCCATTCTTGTTGCACCTCTTTCAGTGTTGCAAGTCCACTCCCCACTGGCTGAAATGACTTCCAAGGAATTTAAAGGTCTGGGCCCTTCCCCCTTATCTACCCCATCATTTGTCTCTTTTTTTCCCTTTTGGGAACCAGACATTAAAGACTAGGACATTTGAGGTATTATCAAAAAGACAAGAGGTAACAAGTGTTGGTGAAGATGTGGAGAAAAGAGAACACTGTTGGTGGGAATGTAAATTGGTGCAGCCACTGTGGAAAACAGTGTGAAGACTCCACAAAATTCAAAAATAAAACTACCATATGATTCAGTGATTCAACTTTTGGGTATATATCCAAAGGAAATGAAATCACTATCTCAAAGAGATATCTGCATCCCCATTTTCATTGCAGCATTATTCAGAATAATCAAGACAGGAAAACAACCTAAGTGTTCAACAACAGACGAACGGATAAAGAAAATGTGGTATATATACACAATAGAATATTATTTGGCCATCAAAAAGAAGGAAACCCTGCCATTTGCAACAATGGATGAAACAGAGGGCATTATGCTAAGTGAAACAGTCAAAGAAAGACAAATACTGTATGACTTCACTTATATGTAGAATCTATAAAAAAGTCAAACTAATAGAAATTGAGAGCAGAATGGTGGTTGCCAGGGGAGTGGTGGCAGAGGAATGGGGAAGGGGTAATTGGTAAAGGTGGTTGAAGGGGACAAATTTCCAATTATAAGATGAATAAGTTCTAAGGATGCAACATACAGTACAGTGACATAGTTAACAATACTATACGTATATTTGAAAGTTGCTAGGAGGGTAAGTCTAAAAAGTTCTCTTCACACAAAAAAATTATAACTATGTAAGATGACTGATGTGTTAACTAACCTTATGGTGATAATCATTTTGCAATATATACATATATCAAATCATTACACTGTACATCTTAAACTTACACAATATTATGTCAGTTATATCTCAGTAAAGCTGGGGAGAAAGACTAGAACATTCAAAAGCAACTGCATACACAAGGAAAATTTAGAAACTGACCACATACACTTGGGGAAAGGTACAGGCTCAGGAAAGACCTAAGAAGATCTTGAGTTTACATCTCAGGCTAATCCTTGGCACAGAGAGTGTCCACAACAATTAAAAAAAAAAAAAAAAACATTAACAACAAAAAAGCAAACCCTGGGGAAGGGGGAGAATCTGATTTCCAGATCTACTATATTATTAGATTCAAATGTCCAGTATTCAACAAAAAAATCACAAGGCATACAAAGAAACAGAAAATATAGCCCATTCAAAGGAAAAAATTAAATCAACAGAAAGGTTCCATCTTAAAGATATTCAAAAAACTAAAGGAAGATGTGGGGAAAGTCAAGAAAATAATATATGAACAAAATGGAAATATCAATAAAGAGATAGAAAAACTAAAAGAACCAAAAAGAAATTCTACAGCTGAAAAAGCACAATAACTGAAATTAAAAATTTGCTAGAGGGATTGAAAGGTAGAAGAAAGAATCAGTTAATTTGAAAATAGGACAATGAAAATTAGCGAGTCTGAGGAACAGAAAGAAAAATCATTGAAGCAAAGTGAATAATGGTTTGTAACTGTACTTGTGTTTTCTATATGATTTAAGAGACTAATACATTTAAAGAAAAAAATGATTAATGTAAAAGCTAGTATTACTTACTGTTAACTTGGATTTGTAACTCCAAATCTCATTTTCTACATAATTTAGGAGACATGCATTTAAAAGAATTACTAATTTATGTTTGGAGGCACACAATGTATAAGGATGTAATTTTGTGACATCAACAGCTGAAACAACAGTAGTTGGAGACGTCAATACCCCACTCACAATTATGGACAGAACACCGGACAGAAGATAGGTAAGGACATCAAGTACTTAAACAGTGCAGTAAACCAACTGAATCTAATAGACATACACAGAACATTCCACCCAACAACAGTACATACACTTCTCAAGGGCTTATGGAACAATTTCCAGGGCAGACTATATGTTATGCCACAAATTAAGTTTCAATAGACTTAAAAAGATAAATATCACACAAAGTATCTCCTCTGATCACAAGGAGATGAAGTTAAAAATTAATAACAAAGAAAACTGGAAATTCACAAAATTGTGGAAACTAAACAACACTCACTTAAACTAGCAACCTACCAAAGAAGAAATCACAAGGGAAATTGTAAAATACCTACAGACAAATGAAAATGAAAATACAGTATACCAAAACTTATGGGATGAAGTGAAAGTGGTGATAAGGGGGAGATTTATTACTCTAAATATTTACATTAAAAATAAGGAAGAGGGCTTCCCTGGTGGCACAGTGGTTGAGAGTCCGCCTGCCAATGCAGGGGACATGGGTTCATGCCCCGGTACAGGAGGATCCCACATGCCACGGAGTGGCTGGGCCCGTGAGCCATGGCCGCTGAGCCTGCGTGTCCAGAGCCTGTGCTCTGCAACGGGAAAGGCCACAACAGTGAGAGGCCCGCATACCGCAAAAAAAAAAAAAAAAAAAAAAAATGAAGGAATGAGTGAAGGGAGCCAAAAAGTACAAACTTCCAACTATAAAATAAGTAAGTCATGGAGATGTACAGGAATACCTAGGAGATACTGCAAGTTTGTTTCTAGGCCAACACAATAAAGCAAATATGGCAATAAAGCAAGTCACATGAATTTTTTGGTTTCCCAGTGTATATAAAAGTTACATTTACACTAGACTGTAGTCTATTAAAGGTGTAATAGTATTATGCCTTTAAAATAATGTATATACCTTAATTTAAAAATACTTTATCACTGAAAAATGCTAACCATCATCTGAAAATGGATGGTTGCTACAAACTTTCAATTCGTTTAAAAAAAAGCAGTATCTGCAAAGTGCAATAAAGCTAAGCACAATAAAATTACATATACCTGTAATGTACAGCATGGTTACTATAGTTAATAATACTGTATTACATATGTGAAAGTTGCTCAGAGAGTAGATCTTAAAGTTCTCATGACAAGAAAAAAAATCTGTAACTATGTATGGTGATGGATGTTAACCAGACTTATTGTGGTAATCATTTTGCAATGTCTACAAATATAAAATCATTATGTTGTATACCTAAAACTAATATAACGTTATATGTCAATTATACCTCAATTAAAATTGTGAAAACAAAAATCAAGAAATTTCTCAAATCAACAATTTAACTTTAAAACTTAAGGAACTAGAAAAAGAAGAACAAAGTAAACCAAAAGCTAGCAAGGGAAAAGGAAATAATAAAGATTAGAGCAGAGATAAATGGAACAGAGAGTCGAAAAATAAGAAAGAAAATCAATAAAATCAAAAGCTGATTCTTTGAAAAGATCAATAAACCTTTACCTAGATGAACTGAGAAAAAAAGAAAGATGATTCAAATTACTAAAATCAGAAGTGAAAGTGAGAACATTACTGCTACTTCTACAGAAGTAGAAAGGATTATAAGAGAGTATTATAAACAACTGTACACCAGCAAATTGGATGAGCTAAATAAAATGGAAAAATTCCTAGAAAAAAAAACCTACAAGACTAAGTAAATTGTGAAGAAATAGAAAATCTGAATAGACCTAAAACTAGTAAGGAGATTGAATTAGTAATAAAAAATCTCTCAACAAAGAAAAGCCCTGGACCTGATGGCTTCACTGGTGAATTCAACAAAACATTTAAAGAAGAGCTAATACTGATCCTTCTCAAACTTTTCCAAAAAATTGAAAAGGAGGAACATTTCCCAACTCATTCCATGAAGCCAGTGTTATCCTGATACCAAAGCCAAACAAAAACACTATCAAAAAAGAAAAAAGAAAACTGTAGACCAATATCCCTGATGAGTAATGATGCAAAAATCCTCAACAAAATACTAGCACACAGAATTCAGCAGCCCATTAAAAGGATTATTCACCATGACTAAGTAGGGTTTATTCCTGTAATGCAAGGAACATTGAATGCAAACAACATATGAAAACTGACCAATGTAGTATACCCCATTAACAGAATGAAAGAAAAAAACCCACAACATCATCTTAACTGATACAAAAGAGCATTTGACAAAATTCAAGATACTTTCATGATAAAACACTTAACAGACTAGAAATAGAAAAAAACTATGGGGGGAGGGGTGAGTGGGATGAATTGGGAGATTGGGATTGAGATATACACACTATCGATACTATGTATAAAATAGGTAACTAATGAGAACCTACTGTATAGCACAGGGAACTCTACTCAGTGCTCTATGGTGACCTAAATGAGAAGGAAATCCAAAAAAGAGGGGATATATGTATATGTATAGCTGATTCACTTTGCTGTACAGTGTAAACTAATACAATATTGTAAAGCAACTATACTCCAATAAAAATTATTTAAAAAAAGAAGAAAACTACCTAAACATAATGAAAACCATATATGAGAAATCCACAGTGAACATTATACTCAAGGGTGAAAGACTTAAAGCTTTTCCTCTAAGATCAGGAACAAGGCAAGGAAGCCCACTCTCACCACTTCTATTCAATATAGTACTGGAAGTTCTAGCCAGAGCTATTAGGCAAGAGAAAGAAGTTAAAAGCATCAGAATTGAAAAGGAAGTAGTAAAATCATCTCTGTTCACAGATGATGTGATCTTATATGTAAAAATCCCTAAAGCTTCTCCAAAAAAAAAAAACCTATTAGAACTAATAATGGAATTCAGCAAAGTAGCAGGATATAAAATCATCACTCAAAAATCAGTTGCATTTCTGTACACTAACATGAATAATTAGAAGACAAAATTAGGAAAACAATTCCATTTATAATAGCATCAAAAAACTACTTAAGAAATAACCAAATTAGTTAAGGGTAACCCACAGAATGGGAGAAAATATTTGCAAATCATTTATCTGACAAGGGATTAATATGCAGAATAAATAGAAAACTCCTAAAACTCAACAATAAAAACAAGCAATCTGATTAACAAACAGGTAAAGGACTTCAAAAGACATTTCTCCAAAGATTAAAAAATGGCCAATAAGGATATAAAAAGATGCTCAACATCACTAATAATTAGGGAAATGCGATCAAAACTATAATGAAAAACCACTTCACATCCATTAGGATGATTACTATCAAAAGACCAGAAAATAACAAGGGTTGGCAATAATGTGGAGAAACTGGAACTCTTTTGCACTGGGGGTCAGAATGTAAAATGGTACAGTGCTGTGTAAACAGTATTGAAGTTCCTCAAAAAATTAAAAATAGAATTATCATATGATCCAGCGATCCCACTTCTGAGTATATACCCAAAAGAAATAAAAGCAGGTCTCAAAGATATATCTGTATAGCCATGTTCATAGCAACACTATTCACAAGAGCTATAACATGGAAGCAACACAATTGTCCACTGATGTATGAATGGACAAGCAAAATGTCATATATACCATACAACTGAATATTATTCAGCCTTAATGATGAAGAAAACTCTGACATATGTTATTACATGGATGACCCTTGAGAACATTATGCTAAGTGAAATAATCTAGTCTCAAAAGGACAAACACTGTATGATTCCACTTATATGAGGTACCAACGTAGTCAAAATCATAGAGACAGAAAGTAGAATGGCAGCTGTGAGAGGCTGTGGGGAAGAGGGGAGTGGGGAGTGGGGATTTATTTTTTAAAGGGTATAGAGTTTCAAGATGAAAAGAGTTATGGATGTTGGAGGTGCTTGCAGAATACTTGCATGTATTTAATACCACTGAACTATACACTTAAAAATGGTTAAGATGGTAAATTTTGTTATGTTTATTTTTACTACAGTAAAATTTTTTTTTAAATCCATCACCCCTAATAGGTCTGTGACCTTAGGATTAGTTCATTAATATGGCAGATTTTAAAATAAATCTAATCCCTGGCTCACAGGTAGTGCTTATACCAATAAAAGTGAATTCCTCACCTGCCTTTGTCAAGTAAACCTTTCCACTTCGGGAAACAAAAGTAATATCTGAAGTATAAAAACTATGATAAGTATTCTTTATGATATCATCATGAAAGTCAGCTATTAATTCAAAGGTGTTGCCGCCATCAATTGAAAGCCATACCTAAGGGAATAAAAAGATAATACCTCACTAAAGAGCTGCCATGTAACAGTCATCAGTTACCTAATCTTCCTACATAAGAAAAGTCATGCACCATGACCATACTCCCACATCCATCACACACACACAGACGTACAGACTGACTCCTTACCTACTTGTTCAACCATCTATTTCCTTCCTAGAGTTTGTGCAAAAGTGTACATGGCAGTCTTCAGTTTTAAACAGTATGCATTGTGAATGTACCAAAGAACAAAGTTATTCCATCATCTCCCAACTGGTCCTCCTTGTTCATAAAAGGATGAAGTGTTGGATGTATTTGGATATGGAGGAGAGTGCTTATCCATATTAAAATGAGACTTCTGTGCTGAATTCCTTTATTAGTTCTAATCAGGTTTTTTGTTTTTGTTTCATTTGTTTTGTAGAATCCTCAGAGTTTTCTACATACAAGATCATAGCATCTGTGCATAGAGATAATCTTACTTCTTCCTTTTTTTTTTTTTTTTTTTTTGCGGTATGCGTGCCTCCCACTGTTGTGGCCTCTCCCGTTGCGGAGCACAGGCTCCGGATGCACAGGCTCAGCAGCCATGGCTCACGGGCCCAGCCGCTCCGCGGCACGTGGGATCCTCCCGGACCGGGGCATGAACCCGCGTCCCCTGCATCGGCAGGCGTACTCTCAACCACTGCGCCACCAGGGAAGCCCACTTCTTCCTTTTATATACAGATACTTTTAAATTTCTTTTTCTTGTCTAATAGCTCTGGTTAGGACTTCCAGTACTATATTGAATACAAGTGTTGAGAGTGGGCTTCCTTGCCTTGTTCCTGATCTTAGAGGAAAAGCTTTAAGTCTTTCACCATTGAGCATAATGCTCACTGTGAGTTTCTCATATATGGTTGTCATTATGTTTAGGTAGTTTTCTTCTATTTCTAGTCTGTTAAGTATTTTTATCTTGAAAGTATGGTGAATTTTGTCAAATGTTCTTTTGTATCAATTGAGATGATGCTGTGATTTTTTTTCTTTCATTCTGTTAATGTGGTGTATTACATTGATCAGTTTCATATGTTGAACCATGTCTGTGTTCTAGGAACAAATCACAATGGTCATGGTGTGTATAATCCTTTTAATGTGCTGTTGAATTCAGTTTCCTAGTATTTTGTTGAGAATTTTTGCATCAGTGTTTTCTAGGGATTTGGTCTCTAGTTTTCCTTTCTTGTAGTATCCTTGTCTGGCTTTGGTATCAGGATAATGGCGACATCATAGAATGACCTTGGAAGTGTTCCTTCCTCTTCATTTTTTTTTGGTATGAGTTTGAGGAGGATTAGTGTTAATTCTTCTTTAAATATAATATTTGGAACAACTCACCAATGAAGCCATCCCTTCTTGGGCTTTTCTTTGTTGGGAGGTTTGATTACTGATTCAATCTCCTAACTAGTTATTGGTCTGTTCAGATTTCCTATGCCTTCACAATTTAAGAATTAGTAGGTTGTATGTTTCTAGGAATTTACCCATTTCTTCTAGCTTATCCAGTTTGTTAGCATACAACTGTTCATAATATTCTCATATCCTCCTTATTTCTGTGGCATTAATTGTAATGTCCCCTCCTTCAATTTTAGTTGTCTTCTTTTTCTTAGTTAATCTAGCTAAGGCTTGTCAATAAAGCAGTTCTTAATTTCATTGCTTTTTTTCCTATTGTTTTTCTATTCTCGATTACATTTATCTCTTTTCTAGTCTTTATTATTTCCTTCCATCTGCTAGCTTTGGTTTGGTGGGTCTTCTTTTTCTAGTTCCTTAAGTCGTAAAATTAGGTGGTTAATTTGAGATTTTTCTTTTTAATATGTGTTTATAGCTATAAACTTCCCTTTAGTGCTGGTATTGCTGCATCCCATAAATTTTTTTTCACAGATTATTTTTTATTTTTATAATGAAGTATAGTTGATTTACAATATCATGTTAGTTTCAGGTGTACAGCACAACGATTCAGTTATATATATATATATATATATATATATTCTTCAGATTCTCTTTCCTTATAGGTTATTACAAAACACTGGGTATAGTTCCATGTGCTAGACAGTAAGTCCTTGTTTATCTGTTTTATATATAGTAGTGTATATGTGTTAATTCCAACATCTTAATTTATCCCTCTCCCCACCCCCTTTTCCCCTTTGGTAACCATAAGTTTTTTTCTATGTCTGTGAGTCTCTTTCTGTTTTTGAAATAAGTTCACTTGTATCCTTTTTTTTTTTTTTCAGATTCCACATGTAAGCAATATTATATGATATTTATCTTTCTCTGTCTGGCTTACTTCACCTAGTATGATAATCTCTAGGTCCATCCATGTTACTGTAAATGGCATTATTTCATTATTTTTTATGGCTGAGTAGTATTCTATTGTGTATATATACACCACATCTTCTTTATTCACTCATTTATCTGTTGATGGAAATTTAGGTTGCTTCCACATCTTAGCTATTGTAAATAGTGCTGCAATATGTCTTGTTTTCATTTTAACTTTCTCAAGGTATTTTCTGATTTCCCTTATGACTACCTCTTTGACTCACTGGTTGTTTAAGAATGTGTTAATTTCCACATACTTGTGGATTTTCCAGTTTTCCTTCTATTGACTTCTAGTTTCATTCCACTGTGATTGGAAAATATACTTTGTATAATTTCAATCTTTTTAAGTGTGTTGAGACTTGTTTTGTGGCCTCACATATGATCTATCCTAGAGAACATTCTGTGTGTATTTGAGAAGAATTTATTCTGCAATTGCTGGGTGCAGTATTCTGATTACATCGGTTAGGTGCAATTGGTCTACAGTGTTGTTCATGTCTTCTGTTTCCTTATTTATCTTCTGTCTGGTTGTTCTATCCATTATTGAAAGTGGAGTATGAAGTCTCTTATGATTATGTTGCTATCTATTTCTCCCTTCATTCTTTCAAAGTTTGCTTCATATTTATATTTCAAAGTTTGCTCTGATGTTTCATGCATAAATATTTATAATGGTTATATCTTCTTGGTGAATTGACCTTTTATTCTTATATAATATCTTTGTCTCTTGCAATGATTTCTGACTTGAAGTCTATTTTGTATGATTATAAAATAGTATAGCCATCTTTTGGATGCCATTTGCATGAAATATTTTTTCAATCTTTTTGTTTTCAGCCTATGTCCTCAGATCTAAAGTGAGTCTCTTGTAGACAGAATATAATTGCATCCTGTTTTTTTTTTTTTTAATCCATTCAGCTAATTTATGTCTTTTGATTGGGGTACTTAGTGTATTTAAATGTAAATAATTACTGACAGGGAAGGATTTACTATTACCATTTTGTTTATTGTTTCGTATGTCTTGTAGCTTTTTGTCCCTCCTTTCCTCTCTTACTGTCTTCCTTTGTGTTTTTTTTTTTTTTTGTAGTGACATGCTTTGATTTCCTTCTTGTGTTCTTGTGTATATATTCCACATATATATTTTTCTTTGTAGTTACCACTGCAATTACATAAAGTATTACATTCTATTTTTAATCTGATAACAACTTAACTTCAACTGCATACAAAATCACCTCCTATACAGCTCCATCCCCACACTTTATGTTATTGATGTCATAAATTACATGCTTTTATATTATATACTTGTTAACATATTTATAGTTTTTAAAATATTTTTCTCATGTAAATCCTATACAAGAATTAAAAGTGAACTTACGCACCAAAATAACATTAATACAAGTTACTGTATTTGTCCATGTTTTTATATTATTGCAAAACTTTTTATTTTCATGTGACTTCATGTTGCTATCTAGCATCCTTTAGTTTTGTCTTGCAGGACTCTTTTAAGCACTTTTTTGGCAGAGCAAATATAGTTGTAATGAACTCCTTCAGTACGCGGGCCTCTCACTGTTGTGGCCTCTCCCGTTGCGGAGCACAGGCTCTGGATGCGCAGGCTCAGTGGCCATGGCTCACGGGACCAGCCTCTCCGTGGCATGTGGGATCCTCCCGGACTGGGGCACGAACCCGTGTCCCCTGCATCAGCAGGCTGACTCTCAACCACTGCACCACCAGGGAAGCCCTACAGTATTCTTGATTGACAGGTTTTTTTTTTTCCCTTTCAGCACTTTGAATATATCATCCCACTCCCTTCTGGCTTGCACTGCTTCTGCTGAGAAATCCACTGATAATTTTATGAAAGTTCCCTTGTATGTGACAAAGTCACTTTTCTCTTGCTGCTTACAAGATTCTGTCTTTGACTTTTGACAGTTTGATTATAATGTGTCTCAGTGTTGGTCTCTTTGGACTTATTCTGATTGGAATGTCTTTAATGTGTATGTCCATTTTCCCCCTCAAATTTGAGAAGTGTTTGACCATTATTTCTTTAAATAAGCTCTGTGTCCCTTTCTCTCTCTCTCTTCACCTTCTGGGACTCCCATAATTGCATATGTAGGCCCATTTGAGAGTATCTGTAAATTCCTGAGGTTCTCTTCACTTTTCTTCATTCTTTTTTCTTTTTGCTCCTCTGATTTGATGATTTCAAATAATCTCTCTTCAATTTGCTGATTCTTTCTTCTGCTTGATCTAGTCTGCTGTTAAACTTGTCTAGTGAGTTTTTCAGTTCAGTTATTGTATTTTTCAGTTCCGGAATTTCTGTTTGACCTTTTAAAATGATTTCTATCTCTTTTTGATATTCTCATTTTGTCCATGCATTATTTTCCTGATTTCTCTTAGTTATCTGTGTTCTTGTGTGACTCATTGAGCACCTTTATGACAGTAGTTTTCAATTCTTTGTCAGGCATCTCAGAGATCTGCATTTCTTTACGGTCATTTTCTGGAGTTTTATTTTGTTCCTTTGATTGGATCATGTATGCCTGTTTCTTTGTATGCCTTCTGCTGTTGCTGTTGTTGTTTTGAGACTTGGGCACCAGATAAAGCAACCACATTTCCAGTTTTTATGGACTGGTTTTATGCAGACCTTTACCAATCTGCCCAGTTAGAGATTCTAGGACCTCTGAAATCCTTTCTGAGGATGTGTCTTCTCTGGCTTGTTCTGTGCTTTTAGCTGTCTCAAATTCCCTAAACTGCTTATCCCTGCTTCTTCTCAGAAGCCCATAAGCTCTTGCTGCCGCTGGCATCTGCCTGCAGAACTGCAATTTTAATGTGCTGTAGTGATCATATCTGTTTTCAGCAGTTTCCAAACAAGGCTGCCAGTTCCATCAGTGCTTTTTGAGTCAAGTGAGACAGATTCCAGTCTGTCAGGCAGCCCCTGGTCTGGCCAGAACATTGGAGGCACTGTTAGCTCTTTTGTTTCTGTCCTGAGGGAGGATCCTTGGTGTGGGAAGTTTCCTTCAAGTTGTGCTGCCCTAAGTCAAATAGGAGGAGAGGCATGGATGTATGTGCAAAATGTTGCAAGTTTTTCTATCCCTTTTGCTGGAATCCCTTCTTGGTTTTAGCTTGGTTTGGGTGCTGTAGCTTCTCAACAGGCCTGTAGAGTTCTTGCAAAGGTATGCTGGTTTGTATATTGCTATCTTTGTGGTTCTGGGGGAAAGTGAGGGTCTGAAACTTCCTAGCCTGCCATCTTGTCAATATTACTCCCCCTTTTCAGCAGTTCCCAAACAATGCTGCATGTTGTATCAGTGTTCTGAGTTAGGCAAGACAGAAACCAGTCCCTTGAGCAGCCTCCAGACAAGCCAGAATGTTGGACACAAAGCCCACTCTTCTGTCTCTATTCCATGGGAGGATCCCTGGTGTGGGAGGTTTCTTCCTGGTTGTGCCATGCTAGATTGAATGGGGGCAGGGCAGATGGGCAAACACTGCAAATTTTCCCACCCCTTTGTTAGAATCCTTTTTTGGTTTTATGTTGGTCTGGGTTCTGTAGCTTCTCAACTGGTCTCTAAAGTTCTTGTAAAGGTACTCTGATCTGTATATTGTTGCTAACTCAGTGTCTCTGTGGAAGAGCAATGGCCTGAAGCTTCTTAGTCTGCCATCTTGCTGATCCAGAGTTCTTCTTTTTAATGAAGGTGAAGTTCTCTTTTTCTTTTATGGTTATTGTTTTTTTTTAGTCTTGTTTTAAAATGCTTTCCCACACTGAGTTCAGAAAGATATTCATTTTTTTCCCTCTAAAAGTTTTGATATTTAAATTAGTAATCTGTCAGGACTTGAGCTTGATGTATGTTGCAATGTGGGGATATATTTCAACAGTTTCCATATGTATAACCAAACTTCCCATCCCATTTTGAGCAGTCTCTTATTTCCCCCTGTGATGTCACTTTGGCCTCTATCAATATTCTAGATTTGCATGGGTCTACTTGTGGGCTATTTTATCCCATTGGTCAATTTGTCTATTCCTGGCCCAAAACTGCATTACCAAAATTATTACAACTTTTAAAATAGTGTTAATATCTGGTAATACAAGTCCTTCCTTCTTATTCTTCTTCAGAAGTGTCTTGGTTACTCTTGGTCTTTTGTTTTTCCATGTATAATTATTTTTTTTCTTTTTGCTTTACTTAAAAATTTTTTTAATTGAGGTATAATTGACGTATACCATATATATTTTAGAGTCAACTTAAACTCCACAACAAATCTTGGGATTTTGATTAGAGTTGTATTAGATCTACAGATTAATTTAAGGAAGAATTGGTATTATAAGTCAAGTTTTCTTGTCCACAAGCATGTTTATGTTCATTTCTTTATAAAGTTTTAAATGTCCTTCAGTGAAGTTTATAATTTTCTACATATAGGTCTTAGAAATCTTTCCTTAGATTTGTTCTTAGGTACTTTATAGTTTTCGTTTGTGGATTTCTGTTTTGTTTTGCTTTGTTTCTGCTATTGTAAATAGTGTCTTAAAAATTGTGTTTTCAAATTTATTGTTGATCGTGTGCAGAAATGAAATTGACTTTACCTCCTGCCTAGTTTAACTTTAACTCCCATCTTGTTTTAGTAATTTGTATCTTTTAGATTTTCTATATAGACAATCAGATCTTCTGCAAGTAAATAGGTTTTGTTCGCTACTTTTTAAAATTCATGCCTTTGATTTTTTAATTTTTTTTTGTTTGTCTTATTGCATTCCCCTCTGTATACTTTTTCACTTCTTAATAGTTTCTTGGTAGAACTCCAAGAAACTGTTGTATTGTGGTTAATACAACCCCCTGCCTTTTCCACAGTTGAATGTGGAAAAGAACATTTGATAATGCGGAACTGGTCACATATTGAATTCATGAGCACAAAGCTCAAGCAATCATACTGGATTACCTTAGTCAATTCATTCTCCCATCTTCCTAGGCAGCTATTTCACTCTGTTCTCTCTTTCCTCAACCCTTCAACATTCCTCCTCCATCCTCACTAGTAAACAATAACTTTGATTTTTGTTAAGAAAATAGAAGATAAGTTCCCATACCTTCCATTACCATAGCTACCAACCTCCCTACCAACTTCTGAACCCGAAAACCCTTCCTTCCTCCCGTTACTATAGAACAACTGTCTGTGCTCCTAAGGCCAGTCTCTCCACTAGTTCATAGACCTCATCTCCTCTCACCTCTTTAGAAATGTCACTCCAGCAATTTCTTTTCTCTCTTTCCTGCATCGTCAGCTTTTCCTCTCTACCAAATAAGTCCCATAAGCACACAACGTAATTCCTCCTATCTTTAAAAAAAACTCTTCTTTTGGGCTTCCCTGGTAGTGCAGTGGTTGAGAATCTGCCTGCTAATGCAGGGGACACGGGTTCGAGCCCTGGTCTGGGAAGATCCCACATGCCGCGGAGCGGCTGGGCCCATGAGCCATGGCCGCTGAGCCTGCGCGTCTGGAGCCTGTGCTCCGCAACAAGAGAGGCCGTGACAGTGAGAGGCCCACACACCATGATGAAGAGTGGCCCCCGCTTGCCACAACTAGAGAAAGCCCTTGCACAGAAACGAAGACCCAACACAGCCAAAAATAAAAAAAATAAATAAATTAAAAGAAGGCTCAACATTAAAAAAAAAAAAACTCTTCTTTTGACCTTTCTTTCTTCAAACACTGCCACAATTCCCTGCTCCACTTTTCAGCAAAACTTTGCAAAAGATTTGTTTGTATTCACTGTCACTAATTCTCCTCCTCTCATTCTCTCTTCATCAGGCTTTCCACCTCCCTGACCATCAGAGCAACTCTGTTCTTTACTTGATGTATAACCACTCAGCATAGAGCAAGTGAATGATTTACATCTATACTAGAGTGTGAAGTTTCATACACACCTGATTACCATAAGCATACAGAAAATGGCTTCGTGGGTGGAATGTCATTCCAACAGGAGAAGAGAATGATGAAGGAAATAAGAAAAGTGGAAATTTTTGTATTAATCTTGGTTTGTTGTTTTTTAGGATCCTCACAGAGACAGTGGTATTTTTCTAGAAATAGATAAACAAAGCAGGAGCAAATCATAAGAACTTTTCCCACCAATAGTACTAGTCTATGTTACAATTTTTAGAGTTTCCTGTTACTTGGATTTGGATTAAGATAGGGACAAAACCATTAACACAGCATAGAATTGGAAGGATTAGCAACTATTGGTATCTCTTTACTCTGCCTCCCCCCACCATATATGTCCATTTTATAGATGTTGAACATGAAGTAAAGAAGATTAAATAATTTGCCCATTTATTATTTAATAATAATAATTTAATTAATAATAATTTAATTATTATTATTAAATAATAAATGTCATGGGGGGATTTATTGTAGAATCATTACTGGACTCAACAGACTCCAAGGCTCATGCTCATAACTATAATGTCAAACTACTTTTTAAAAGTGTGGATGCCTAGGCCACACTCCAATTCTGTCAGATCATGATTTTGAAGGGGATCAGGATATGCACTCCCAAGGCATGCCACTTTGGTATAAAGATTATTTTAAGCTGAAGATATTTGAGATTCAAGAGATGCAGATAAAATCCTTCCCTTATCTGACTAAAAGCAGCAACTTCTGGGATAAAAGGCTGCCATTAATTCCTCTTCACAGCAGATCTACTCCCAGAAGGCAGAATGTGAACCTACCCCAAATCCCTTCTCCAGGGGAGTTTTATGGCCCTGAAGGAGACGGAAAGACCACGCATACCTGTACAAACAAACATCACAAACTTCCTTATCTCCTGTTTGTTCTCCTGTAAACCATATCTTTTCATTTGTTTTCCCTTAAGTACCTTTCTCACTCAACCCCTTAAACTATTAAGATGGCATATAACCTCCAAATTTTAACTACCTTTTGAATTATTCATCACTGACTTTCACTCGCATGTAGGTACACTGCATGCATAAATAAATTGTTTTCTTTTCTCCTGTTAATCTGTCTTTTGTCAGTTTAATTTGCAGGGCCCCAAAAACTGAACATAAGAGAGTAGAGGAAAATTATTTTTTTTCTCCCCTAAAATCATGAGGGTAGGGCTAGTTCCACTTTTAGTTATTAGTTATTAGTTATTTAGTTAGTTCATTTAAACTAACCATTTTACAGACACTTAAATTTATATAGACCAAACTCAGCTTACATTCTCCTGAAGAATAAGCAAAGAAGCATTACTACACAAAAGGCTCTGTATTTTCCATTTTCATCAAACTGAATGACAATAAGAGACAAGACATCTATAAAGTATCAAACTATATTGTTAGCCATAAATAATTTCACTGTAGCCAATTTTATCACCTTCTATTGTCAAAGATAAAAAGAACTTGGAAATAAGTTTTGCAAAGGTAAATTTTCACTACTGTGGTGTCAAGAGCAATCACCTCTGGGCTATAAGGCCTACCTGGTTATGGAAGAGGTAGACTCCAGAACTTTGCTCTTGGTCAACAAGAAATGTTACCACAGTTGAAAGAATAGTTTTCATTCCTTTTGAAATGGGGGGTAAGCAAGGTAACCATTCAAGAAATGGTTCTTTACTATAAAAACAAGAGCTTGCCTACAAAAAGAGAAAGGAAAAGTTAATGCCATTCTTGATCTATAAAAGTCCTAATTAGTTCTTGCAGGCAAGTAAACTAATGAACAACACTAATTGTGTTGTCATGACTGGCCATAAATAATAGTGATATATCTTTCATGCCTGTGCTTCTCTTCTGGGGGATATGAATCCAGAAAACACTGCAAAGCATCCCTTTCTGGCATGAATTGTTTTTCTAGAACCACTGTGAGGGTCTAGATTTAACATAATTAGGTAATTACCATTAAAGCTAAGTACAGGAGTCACTGGGAGCAAAGAGTGATTGTTAAGCTTTTGAGTCTATAGAATTGCCATTTTTTAGGTTAATAACAACCTATGAAATCATGCACAATAACATTTCTTACTTTTTAAAATATTTAATACCATACCTCACTTAGGGTCCTGTTTCTCTCAAAGGTGATAGTAACATAATCAACTATAAAACATAAAGGTACAGAAATTATAAGTAGCATCTGTATTTTTAAACGTATCACTAATTAAATGATACAATTTAATTGTATCATTTACAATACAATTTTCTTGCACTTACAACAGGGCATGCCTATTGTGTCAGACTTAAACTAATTTTTCCCCCAGTTTTAGGCCATTAACTTATACAAAACAAACCTATCTTTATATTTAATTATATTTTTATATTTTATTTCATTTTATCTAATCTATATATGCTAGCTATGTTGAAAAAAGCTTATTAATAGTTCTTTAACTAAAATTTACCTTCAAAATGTTCTCCATTAGCAAAACATCTTTCATTATACCACAGTTTTCCTTTGATGTAGTCAACCTACATAAATAAACAAAAATGTCATTTAGGCAATATGTAGCCTTAAGATGTAAAAATAGAAAAACTTATAAGAAATTTTAAAAGTTCAATAGTTCAGGAATGTGAGGCAAATAAAAAAAGAAAATCTGTGTGCCAGCAAAATAAAAGTTTGTAGAATGAGGACAAGAAACAAGAATATGCTTTTTGAACAACACACAAAAAAGGAATAAAAAGAAATTTCGCATGATTGGCATATGTTAATGGAAGATGCTACTATCTATGAGCTGTCTTTCCAAGGCTCTCAGGAGCTGTTGATCTTTCATTACAGTTAAAATGGGCCACAGGCTTATCTTTTATTCTCTTCAGCTGCCGCTAGGTTTAAGGAGACTTCCCAGAGGCCTGACAGTCGTAAGAAGCAATAAGAAAAAAAGCCACAAAAATACAGGTTTTGAAAAATTGGTCATACGGGAGAAGCTTCCAAGAAGGTGAGATTATATATGTTGGATATGAATTATATGCAAGAATTTGAGACGGTGTCATTGAAAAAATGTTGTCATTGAATAGGTGTCATTGAAAAAATGTTGCCTGCCATATCAGTAAACAAAGGATGTTGCAGCCACTCGGATGGTGAGCCCTGAGGAACCTCAGGACGGAGACAAACGAGCTGCCCACTGCCAAGCTCTCAGTCACTGCAGCCACCCCCCACGGATGCACCCTGAGGAGAGTCAGGATGACAAAGCACAGGATACTGGCCCCAGATAGCTGAGGTGCACATCAAAGGAATGATTTCAGGGAGCCCAGACTCTTGCATCTTCCGGTACATAGAAAAAGGACTAAATTCCTTAACTTGAGATATCTGGTTTTCTTTGATTAACAGTAATCTTTTGATGTTCCGACTACCTGGTCTTTGTTGCAAAAACTCCTCAATATCCTCCGCCTCCCTTAGCTCTTAGGAGCAGTCTCTCAGAGCTATCTGAGAGTCTGTGTCCCAGGCTTATGTCCTCAGTTTAGTCCACTGAGTAAAACATAACTCAACTTCTAGGTTGTGTTTTTGTTTGTTTGTTTGTTTTTGCGGTACGCGGGCCTCTCACCGTTGTGGCCTCTCCCGTCGTGGAGCACAGGCTCCGGACGCACAAGCTCAGCGGCCGTGGTTCACGGGCCCAGCCGCTCCGCGGCATGTGGGAGCTTCCCACACCAGGGCACGAACCCGTGTCCCCTGCATCGGCAGGCGGACTCCCAACCACTGCGCCACCAGGGAAGCCCTGTGTATTTTTTTTTTTTTAGTCTACATAAGAAGATTCTGACTCTCATATTATTGAGACAAAAGGAAGACCTTCTTACATTTTTAAAGACCAGTAATAAAATCTGCATAATCTGTGCATTAAAAGCCTTTAAAATGTCCTAGAATAGATTGTGGTGATGCTTGCACAACTCTGTGAATATACTAAAGGCCATTGAATTGTACACTTTAAGTGGGTGAATTTTATGCTATGTGAATTATATATTGATAAAACCTCTGAACAAACAAAAAAGCCTTTTAAAATGGAGTGGACAATAATTTATTTGAATTTCAACCTACGGTTTTATATCAAATGAGCCTTTTGAGTTCTCATATAAATCTTCAGTTTTTCAGGGTGCCATAATTATTATGATTATATCTGGACAATTAGTATAGAATCTTTATCGGGCCCTGATTCCTTTTTTACTCTTTAGATCCCTTCTTTTTTTTTTTTTTTTTTCCTACCTGGAATAAAACTCGTAATAGTCCAGTGAATATCCTTGGGGATAATTTAATCTGATCAGGCTGACTTCATTCCAAGGATGAGCTCATGCCCCAGGCCTGATTTAGAGTCACAAAGATGGGTCAGGAATGAACACACGATCCAAGTCAGGTTAATGAGTCGGCCCTGAGGCTTGCTGGAACCACCGGGGAAGAGGTACTTTATTCCTGTGGGGAGTGCTAAACTGATGGCACATAAATCTGGTGGCTATTCTTACTGACAATTGGAGAAAACCCACTGAGAATGAAGCTAATGTAGAGGAAAGCAGACTCAAATGCTGAGAAGACAGGGTTGGACGGACATCTGTTAGGCACTAAATCCAGTCATGTCTGGAAGCTGGATTCATTCACTCCTTGAATTCCCTGTTCACATGAGCCAACGACTTCCTCTCCTTTGCTAAAATCAGTTTTAGTTTGGTTTCTGTCATTTGCCTTCAGAAGTTTCTGACTATCTGTTTGGGGAGAAACTCCAGCTTTTTTTTTTTTTTTTTTTTTAAGTTGCTATTTTGATTCGTGAACCGGGCTGAGGTTTTTCTTATGTAATGTTATTTAATCACTTCACCTCTAAGAGGTAGATATTGCCATGCCCATTTTAAAATGAAGAAGTTGAGGCCCAGAGAGGTATATGACTGCTCAAAGTTCCATGCTGCATGGCTACTAAGCTCATCCAAGACTGGGCTCCTGTCCATCTACATTTATTTACTCATGGATTCTGCAAATATTTATTGAGACAGCCTATCTACAAGGCAGTCTAATAATAGCATACAATAGTAAATAGGATAGTTCTTGACATGAAACCTAAAGTCTGGTGAGGTTAGTCAGAGGGCTCAACAGATAAAATAGGGTGACAAATGACAGCAATTGGTATTGAGAGGTTTGAGACTGCATATTGCACTCAGTATACATTGAGTACAGATGTATAACAGATTTTGCCTCACGCCAAGTTCCCAATTTAGGGCCTTTGCACCTCTGTCTGGACATATTTTGTCGAAATCATTTCTTCAGATCATTTGAGTTTCTGCTTAAATTTCACCTCCTTGGAGAGGCCTGCTATAATCACCATGCTTAAATACAATATTATCTTCCCTTCACTCTCTATTTCTCTTTCCTGCTTTAATTTCAATAAACCCTTGTTACTCTCTACAATCATATTCTGCATATATTTGTGTACTTGTTCATGGTCTAGCTCCCTCAGGAGAATGGGAAGCTACAGGAGAGTCAGGACTTTATCTGTCTTGTTCACTATGGAATCTTCTTTGTTTAAATAAGCCTGGCTCAACAAACATCTGTTGAATAGATGAATAAGTGAATGAATAAATCACCACGTATTAACTCCTTCAAATTCCTGGCTGGACAGCCACACACACCCCATTCTTACTATCCTTCCTTCAATCATTTTAGAGGAGGTCTTTTCCAAAGGTAAATTCCTATGCTTTTAAGAATAAGTTCACTTTCCCCCTTTCTTTCCCCTGCCCCACGACCTCACTATCTTTGGGACACTTGTAGTTCCCCTCTCCCTCATCGCTACCAGAAACCCCTGAGTTCTGCTGAAATATTTTAGCTCAGGAGGATTTATTTTAATATCCTTGTAAACGGTAAAAACCTCTATGAAGGGCAACTTGTGATTATCTTTTAATATTGCACAAGCATTTACTCCTTGATGTGTGAATCCAAGTTCCAGGAATGTATTGTACTGATATACCCAGACATGTACTAACTTGCTCGGTACAAATTATTAATGGCAGCATTGTTTGTAATGCAAAAGCAAAAGATTAGAAAACTACCCAAGTATCCATCAATAGGAGACAGGCTAAGTAAACTCTGGTTAAGTTCACACAATGGAATATTTGCAGCTATAAAAAAAAAGAAGGGCAGGCTTAGGTCTGGTAAAAAGCACAAACAAGGTTCCTGTCTCACTTACAGCTTACATTTCTAGGTCTGTCTCCCACTCCTTCACGGGAGTCTCTGCTCTCCTGATGCCTTATCCGTGACAATTTCTTTTCTTCACCCTCATTCTTGAAATAGTTTAGCTAGGTTTGGAATTCTCTCTTGACAGTTTTCCCCCTTGTTTTTTCTGATGTAAATCACTTTTGTCTACCTGGCCTTCCCAGTTCTCAACTTCACGTTTCTTCCAATCAGTACAGCAAGAAGTCAGTTCCTTTTGTTTCCTGAGAAATAAGTGCCCCTTTGCTTTAGACAGTGTGAGTGGGTGTGCGTGTGTATGCACAGGTGAGTGTGTGCCCACAGGCCTGTATGAGGACAGAATGAGGAGGAGACGTGGCAAAAGGCTAGAAATGCTCATCATTTTGTTGTGCTTTCCAAACTAAAGCATGCTTAGATGATGATGGGAATGACTTAGTTGAATCTCAGAACTTGACCTCGTAACAGAGAGGGGAGATAACTGATGGAACAAAATCTATAATCAGAGCTGTAGAATCAGAGTTTACATGGTACTTGTATCAAATTAGAAAGAGTGTCCCGGGACTTCCCTGGTGGCGCAGTGGTTAAGAAACCGCCTGCCAAGGCAGGGGACACGGGTTCTGAGCCCTGGTGCAGGAAGATCCCACATGCTGCTGCGGAGCAACTAAGCCCGTGTGCCACAACTACTGAAGTCCGCGTGCCTAGAGCCTGTGCTCCACAACAAGAGAAGCCACCGCGTGAGAAGCCCGTGCTCACCGCAACAAAGAGTAGCCCCCACTCACTGCAACTAGAGAAAGCCCGCGCGCAGCAACGAAGACTCAGTGCAGCCAAAGATAAATAAATAAAATAAATAAATTTATAAAAAAGAAAAAGACAAGGTAGGCACAGACCTACATGGGGGTTGGGGAGTCAAGTGTTAGCCATATTTCGGCTCTCACTATCTTTTCAACTGGGTGTCCTTGTGCAGAACGCACTGAACAACCACAGCAATCCTGGACAGAACATATAAAGATGGGGTGGGGACCACCTCAGAGACAAAGAGGGGGCATTTCCTCCTTTGAAACAGAAGGGGATATCATTGCTTAATGGTTACTGGAAATACATGTTTTTAGTTCAAACTGTAAATAATATTATAGTATCAGCAATAATAATCTATATTATGAATTCCTGTCTTGCACCTCATCTCTTAGGTCACCAAAGAAACACATATCTTTTAACCAACCCTTGGAAATTGAAAGCTTCTTACCCTTTCAAAACCACAAAAGTCTGCCCTTGAAAACTAGAAGAAAGAAAAAAAAGGAATTTTAATCTTTGCTTGTAAATCAGAAGGCATAACAAAACAGCAATTTAAATTATACTAAAGGAGATGATGTTTTTTACATCCCAGCAGTTAGGAGTATCAAACACTAAAACCAGCTTCTTAAGTAGTTTGCAGGGTATCTTGGAGATTTCCCCCTCAGTCTTTGCCTTGTTCCACCATTTGATTAATTTATTTATACCTTAACTTAATTCCAGAAAGGATTTGAAATCAAACCCCCAACTTTTAATGATTTAAATGGAGGAGTTAAGAAGTGTATAGGAAGAAACTAGGTCGGCCACCGACTGGGGTTTAGGAAGGCACATCCTTATCCCACTATTTTCTCCATGGCCACTCTGTCTTCTGCCCAGCCCAGTGCAGCTCCTAGACCAGGCCCTCAGGATGTACAGCCCACACCTAACTCTCTGTGCTTTGACCTCAGGTCACTGCTCCTGGCTGTTTCAACTCTCTTCTTTAGCAACCACATGATAAGCACATAAAAGGCCAGATCTATTAGTTGTCTGAGCAACAAATGATACTTTCTTAGAGATAATGAGGAAGAAGGAAGGTTGTGAATATTCGTATACCTGAAAAAAGGTAATAATTACCATGTATAAGAAATAACTACTTCTTAACCAATACAATCATACCTTCTACACTTCCCCAATCTTTTCTCCTACTGTTCCTAAGTCTTTATTGCTGTTCTTATTTCTGTTGAGGTAATTTTGAGAGCTATTTATTAATATATATAAGAATTGATTTCCCTTCTCTCAATCCCAAAACTTACTTCTAATTACTTTATTTATTTATTTATTAATGTCTCTTTTCAATGCTTTATTTTGGAGCAGATGGGAGTGACAAAGCAGAAGCTGAGGAAGCACTTTAAAACAAAAAACATGGTGTCAAAGCTTTGATATAGCCATTTAAGAATAAAAAGAAAAAACTCATCAGAAGGACATAATTTTATGTTATTTTGTAACACTATATCTGGCTGTATGTACCTTAAAGAATTTTGGGAACATATATGACTATTTATAAGTATATAGGGTATTTTCTATATGAATTATTTGAAACGTCTCATAAATTTGTATAGCAATAAAGCTAGCACCATTTCCAAATGATGTATTCAACACTATAAGGCAAAGGAAAAAGTCACTATATTACGCTTTTACGTTTTTTAAAAGGAAGAAGCATTTTAGTTCTAAGATACACCACACATAACTCAAGTATCCACTATTTCTACTTTATGTCACAGAAAATATTTAAGGTTATTAGTTACAGAGCAATTCACCTACCATTAAGACAGAGGAGGATGTATACCGAAGATCTCCACTTATAAAAAGACCCAAAGAGGTGAGGATAACTAAAAAATGATTTGTTAAAACCATATCCACCATGGAAAGCTCTGTGTGTTCTAAAGGAAGAAATCATACCATGGGTTAAAAAGTAAGGAAAAAGTGACGTCCTCAGCAAAGCAAAGACATTTCATAAATATCCATCAAGTATTGATGTAAAGGAAATGCTGAAGATGAAGGCACTGTTAGAGGAATTACCTTCTCCAACTTGGGAATAGACCATGTCTGTCAGGTTATACCACGTGGTATCATCATAATTCCAAAATCCAGAAAAGCTGAGGCCTATATAAACACCTGCCATGAGAGAAAAGGGAAATTAAGGCAACACAACTTTGTAAAGTGAGTAACCACCTCCTAAGGTGCTAGGTCTTTAGTGGGCAGAGCCTGCATCTGCCCCACCTTCCAGCCCACTCTCCACCCCTGCCTCAACTCCCCTCCCTCAGTTTGACTCTCACTCCCCCCAGCACTGGAAGATAAAGTAACTTGGGTTACACCACATGAGTTTAACCAACCATCTAATTATTAAGGATTTTGTTTTGTATTGAAGGGGATCAGAATATGCCACCCCCAGAATATGGCACTTTGGCATAAGGATTATTTTGAGCTGGAGGCAACTGAGAATCAACTGATGCAGGAAGAGTTCTGTGCTTCCCCTTGCCTGCCTAAAGCAGGGCATTTTCTAACCACCTCACTCTGTATCAGGAAGAGAAGAGAGAGCAATCTTATCACCAGAGACAGGGAGTTGACACCATGATGAGTTTGCATAAACAGACTTTACTAAAATAACTCTTATCTCCCATTAGTCCACCCACATATTTCCTTGTCACTTCTCCACAGTTTCTTGTCCCTTGAGGCCTAGACCCCTTTCCTTTGTTAAGATGGTACATAAGTCCCCAAGTTTAACCACTTCTTTGAATTTCTTTTCTGTGAACTCCTGTGAATATAAATATTAATAAAAATTGCATGTCTTTTCTCCTGCTAATGTCTTGGTTAATTTGTAGGCCCCCAATCATAACCTAAGAGGGTACAGGAAGAGCTTTTCCTCCCTGACAATATCCTTCTAAGCAAAAATATGTTCCTATTTCAAGAATATAATTATAGTCAACAGTACAAAAACTCCAAAGAAGAAAATTAAAATGTGAACCCCAAGAGGGAAGAAACTATGTTTGATTTACTTATAAAGTGATTTACTTTAATATTTGTGATTTTAAAAATAGAAAAAAAAACCTGTTAATATGAGAATATTAAACCTATTAAAACTTATGAGAACTTATTAAAAGGAGACTGAGTATGTTGGAAATACTGAAAGCTCTTTGCTCCTTGATCTCACCTTTCCTTGGCCATAGCTAGGAATGCTTAGAGTCTTTTGTGTTTTATTTATTTTTTAAATTCTTATCTAGTTTTTTTTTTTTTTAATATTTGTTCTTTGGTTTTATTTATTTATTTATTTGGCTCTGCCGCCCACACAGCACATGGGATCTTAGTTCCCCCACCAGGGATCGAACCCACGTTCCCTACAGTAGAAGCACGGAGTCTTAACCACTGGACCGCCAGGGAAGTCCCGAGTCTTTTGTGTTTTAAATGCAGAACATTAATCTGAAGTCTAGTCAACAGGCATAACTATGGGGGCGGTGGAGGGTAGAGGGAGCCTGAAGAGAGTTGATAATCCAATGCACATGCTTTGTTTCCAAAAGATGAATGTAGGATCACTCGTATTGTGAAGTGTGTGTTTTAACTCCCAGCTCTTTTCTGTGTAGGGAAAGATGTAGAAGGAAATGTTATCATCATCCACTTTTTCCAGAAAGAGGAGAGCTAAAGACAAGCTTGTGCCTTTCTAAGCATGAAATCTAGTTCTGAAGATAACACTACACTATATTCTAAGTGGGATGATTATAGGTATCCAGCATATCACATGACTGGATTCCTGCAAAGTCTAGAAATATTTAATGGAGAAGTAAGCAGTAAAATAAATGCTTTATTCTGGTTGATATTTTAGCCTGAAATTAAGTTATAGGCCACTCTCTATGACACACTGGCCACAATTGCATCCCAGGGTTACAGAAGCTGATGTAGATTTTGCAAAGATTTTGGATTTTATTCTAATGGGCAAAGGGAAGCCACTGGAATGTCTGAAGCAGAAAAATGATGTGATTTGTTTTACACTTGAGATCACTGTGGTGGCTGTACGGAGGGTAAGTTGTACCGGGTTTAGAAACAGGGAGACCACTTAAGAGGCTGTGAATTAGTCTCGTGGAAAACCAGTGCTGACTTGACAAAGATTTTAGCAGAGGAGAGAAGTGGTCACACTGAGGATAGACACTGGATGTGGCATCGTCCTGGAATGCCATCAGAGTAAGAACAGTCAAGAGTGTACGCTAGATTTTATTTTTGAGTAATTGGATATGAATTGGGATGAAGAATACTGGAGGAGAACAGATTTTAGAGGGAGATGAATCAAGAGCTCTGGCTTAGACTTATTATAGCTGAGATGCATCAAGAGGAATTGTAAAACAGACAACTGAATATAGGAATTTAGTTTCAAGGAAGTGGTCAGCACCAGAAATACAAATTCAGGGATCATTAGCCTGAAGGTGGCATTATTACCAGAGGACTGGATTAAGTTTCCCAGAGAGAATCTGGTTACATAAGGAAGGAGAGTCGAGGACAAAGCCCCATTTCATCGGCACTTTAGGGGTCACAACAAAAGAGCAGGCTTAGAAAACTAAGGAGTGATCAATGAGGTAAGATAAATGTAACTGAAGGTGGTGTCAAGAACCCAAGAGAATAAAGTGTTTTGAGGAGAAATAAAGTGGTTAACTGTGTCAGATTCTGCTGGGAGGGAAAGTAGAATGAGGATAAAGAATTGGCTGTTGGAATCAGCAACATGGAGATCATGGGCGATCTTGGGAAGAATTGTTTCAGAACAGTGATGGCAACAATCCGATATGCAGTGAAATGAAGATAAAATGGGAGGTGGAAAATGTAGCACCACCTACAACAAATTTTTCCCATACATTTTGTCTGAAGGAGAACAGAGGGATGAGGGATAGTGGTAAAGTGAGATAAATGAAGATTTTGGCTAAGATGGGGGATTTTAGGGTATGTTTGTATGCTAATGCCTCTAATCCAGTAAAGAGGGAAAGCATGATGATACGGGAGAGAAAGGTGAGAACTGCGGGACAGATGCAGGAGCAAGGTTCTCCAGATGACTGGGGAGAATGGGATGCAGGACACGAGGGGTGAGGAGTGGCCTTTGGTAGCAGCAGAGACACTTCTCATGATGCAACAGGCAAGAAGGCAAAGCATGCAAGTAGAAAGGCAAGTAGGGTGGCAGACGCGCACAGGAGCGATGATGGAGTGCCTTGCGATCAGTCTTAGTCTTCTGCATCAAGTACTAAAGGCACAGTTGAGACCGGAGAAGGAAAGGAGGTGAAGTAGAGTGTTTGAGGAGTGGGAACAGGTGTCACAAGGTCATTTTGCAGAGTGGGAAAATAAACATACCAGGGAAGAGAGATAAGATTTCTGGGCAGTGCTGAGTACCCACTTGGGACTTGTGATCATGAATTTATAGTGAGACCACTTCATGGAAATTTAAAGTGAGACTGGTGTGCAACTTTTTTCTAGTAATATTCTGCTATTCCAGTGGCATAGAGGTGGTTTTAAGGAGAGTTGGGATTGTGCAGGCAAGGAAGAAAGAGAAGGGCAAAGAAGTTACAGAAGTATTTATAAGGAGAGACTATGAAAATTATGGTGAAAAAGTTAAGGATGTTGAGGAGTGAAAAAAGTGGTAGAAACGACATATTGAAGTCTCCATGAAATCAAAGAAATGTCAGCGTGTGAGCACTAGGGTAGACAAAGAATAGAAGGTAGTGGGCAGAGCGTGAGATGGTTGTAGTGAAGATTTTGGAGACAGGAACAACATCAGAGACAACAAGGTCAAGAAAATGACCACAGAAGTAAGATGGGGGAAAGATCATCGGAGGAGAGGAGGCCTTGAAAGCATGGGTCCATATGGGTGGTGAAATCACCAAACATAGTGACAAAAATAAGGTGGAGAGGAAGGCAGGGGTCCAGACGCTAAACTCATCCATGAGTGTGAGTGATGGGAAGGTCATCATAGGCTGCCAACCAAGAGGAGCTAGAGGGAGTAAAGTCTGAGTTCAAAGGAGCTGGGCATTCTGAATGAGAAGACAGGAGTAATTATTAATAAGTAGCCCTTAAGGAACAAGGACAATGACCCTTGAGACTCAGGCATGTGACATGTGAGAGGGCCTCAGGGGAAAGAATGTTAACTTGGAGTGGCCAGATTATTCTTTACAGCAGGAAAGTTAAGGGACCATTCTGAGAAAAGATTAGTAGTACAGGGGAATTTGCTGATGACAGACCACAAATTCCAATGAATGGATTTGGGTAGATGGAGAGGGACAGAAATTTGGGTGAATTTATAGGAAGTCCAGAACAGTATGTGGGATAGAGTAACCATAAGTGACCTGGAGGCTTAGGCTTCTGGTGGTGACATAGAACTGGGGTGAGAGGCATGATGGCATTAGGAGTGTCATAGAGGAGAAATGTGGGTAATAAGTCGAAACTGGAACACATGGGGCTCCTGGATACCTGTTCCCACCATTAACTCCATGTGGGATGAAACCCGGTGGGTGGACAAACCAGGGCCTCACAAAGAAACTGCTAGTTAGGCTTGATACTGTGGGAACTTATTTTCTGCTTCAGCACAGTGGGGGCCAGCTGGGGGAAAACATAGTTTCATCTAAAAACAGGTTTCCAAACTGTTTCTTTTCTTGAGACGTTGAAGTGATCGGGTGAGTGAGACCCCAAGGAGTTGAGACTGCCCCTTCTCTCCTATGACTCTCAGGGGTGTGGCAGGATGCAGAGACTGGCTCTTTTCCTGTGACTCACAAAAGTAAGGCAGGTTTGGACAGAGAGGAGGAGGGGGCCCTAGCCTGGCATCCATGGAACAAAGGTAGAAAAGGAGTTTCCATCTGGTTGAGAGAGGAAAAAGAGACACAGGCTCTCTAAACTAATTCAGCACAATCAGGCACTCCAAGCTAGAGGTATCTAAAAGACTGCAAGACATTAGGAATTCAAAGAAATCTGGGGCAAGGCTATCTGTCTATTCCTATACCAGTGCATACTGCTTGAATCTATTACTTTATAATAAGTCATGGTAGGCAACCTATTGTGCTTTTTATTCTTCTTTAAAATTATGTTTGTTATTCATGTTGCTTTATTCTCCCACCTTAATTTTGGGATTGGCTTATCAATTTCCACACACACAAAATACTGCTGCAATTTTTCTTGGACTTGCATCAAACTGATTGATAAACTTGGAGAGAATTAACATATTTACTATACCAGAAGTTCCTGTTCATGAACATAAAATATCTTTTTTAGTCTTTTTTTATAGCCTTCATTAAAGTTTTATAATTTCTATACAACAGGCCTTGCAAGTCGTTTTTTGTTTATTTCTAGGTCCCTATTGGGGTTTATTACTTTCTGAATAGGACTTTTAAAATTATAATCTTTAATTACTCTTTGGTGGAGTGGTTTTTATATATTGTTAATATGTTCCTCAATTCCATAGCACTCCCATATTTGTTCTGATAGTTTGTTGATTCTTTTGGATTTTTATATAGATACACATATAATCTATGAGTAATAAAATTTTGTTTCTTATCTTTTAATTCTTTTTTTCCCTCATATTTATTAGATTTGGGGACTAGGAGGTCATCAATGACCTAAGAAAAACAAACTAGAACAAGATGATTAGTAATTGAAATGTGTAAGGATGCTATTAAATATTACAACAGTAACTGAAAAACACATATGTAACAAATAAAATAGTGTGATACCTTAGAACAACTTTACCTATTCACATATGGCAGGCATAGAAGATGGATTAGAAATGCAATGAATAATCTCTGGGAGGGAGGAACATATTAACAGAGGGCAGAGTATCAAGGAAATTTGGAGAGACACTAAAGTCACTAGTAACATGGCAAAAGTCACAGAGAAAAAAGTTTACCACACTAGCAAGTAGACAAGGGAAAGTGATGAAAAGTAAGTTCTTAGGTGTTTTTAGGAGACATTTTCACTCCATTACGCCTATGTGTTTAACTTGTACTGCCAGTTAAACATCACTGTAATAAAATACAAAACACCACCTCCAAATTTGAATAAAGCCGCAAACTTACCATCAACTGTTGTGTTCATAATGAAGCCAAGTAACACTACATCATTGGCACATGGGCACTTAGTCGTTTTGAGATCTACCACATGTGGATATAATTTACTAATGTCGTTTTTTGTCATTATAGTCCCAAGTTTCCACTGAAGAATAGGTTCTGTGGAAATCAGGTTTTGGTGTTTAAGTTGTAGCAGCACTCTTGAAAATAGAACACTACTGTTTTCTTTTTGTCTTTAAAAAGTTTTTTTTTAATTTTTATAAATTGAAATATAGTTGATTTACAATGTTGTCTTAATTACTGCTGTACGGCAAAGTGACTAAGTTATACATATACATACATTCTTTTTCATATTCTTTTCCACTATGGTTTATCGCAGGCTTTTGAATATATTTCTCTGTGCTATACAGTAGGACCTTGTTGTTTATTCATTCTAGATATATCAGTTTGCATCTGCTAATCCCAAACTCCCAATCCGTCCCTCTCCCACCCCGCTCCCCCTTGGCAACCAGCAGTCTATTCTCTATGTCCATGATTCTGTTTCTTAGGTAGGTTCATTTGTGTCATACTTTAGGTTCCACATATGTGATATCATATGATATTTGTCTTTCTCTGTCGGACTTAATTCACTTAGTACAATAATCTCTAGTTGCATCCATGTTGCTGTAAATGGCATTATTTCATTCTTTTTTATGACTGAGTGATATTCCATTGTATATATGTACCACATCTTCTTTATCCGTACATCTGTCAACAGACATTTAGGTTGTTTCCATGTCTTGGCTATTGTGAATAGTGCTTCTATGAACACAGGGGTGCATGTACCTTTTTGAATTATGGTTTTGTCTGGATATATGCCTAGGAGTGGGACTGCTGAATCATATGGTAGTTCTATTTTTAGTTTTCTGAGGAACTCCCATACTGTTTTCCACAGTGGCTGCACCAACTTACATTCCCACCAACAGTGTAGGAGGGTTCCCTTTTCTCCACACCCTCACCAGCATTTGTTATTCATAGACTTTTTAATGATGGCCATTCTGACCCACGTGAGGTGGTACCTCACTGTAGTTTTGATTTGCATTTCTCTGATAATTCATAACTGCTTTCTTTTATGGGTTTTGAAGGCACTATGTAAAGGAACTGTTCCATTGTTTTAAAAAATGGGTGTATTACCTCACTTTTCATCAGTTAAAAATAGGTTGTCGATTCTTATTTTCCTGAGCAGGAGGAATGAAGTCTAATTTCCTTGAAGGGGGCCTGGCAAGGTCATACTGCAGAAGAGCAGGTGAGGTGGGAGATACTGCTTTGAACATATTTGGAAAATACAATTGGCCACAGGATCTATCCCTAGAAATGGAGTTGCTGGATCACAGGGTTTGCACATTTATAGCATAGAGAATAACTTCTGCTTTGAGAGGCCACACATTTACTTTCTGTTCACTTTCCCAATCCCATAGAGAGCAGGAGATATATATATATATAAATAAGAATAAATCTAGAAAAGCAATAGGGAACAGGGAAAGCTGTCATCAGTGGCCAAGACACTTAGAAGGATTTCTGGAAGATACAAAGGAGTTAGGGAGGGACAAACAGGAAAAACCAATCAGAGGTAAGACATCTCCATCCCTTTAACGCAGCAATCTACTCTTAGATATACAAAGGGTTGGAGCTGGATAAAGTCAAATTTTAAAGCATGAGAAATGGGAGGATTTTTTTTTCTGAAAAAATGAGAAAAGAGAATACAAAAAGTAAGCAAGGACAGTTTGACAGAGTACTGTTGTCCGAATTTCAAAAATAGTCAAAGGACTTTCAAGAATAGAGACACAATCACTCTGTAGTTGTTTACATTTCTGCATCGTGACCCTCCTCCATCTCCTCATCAAATTTTCAATAAAATCTGCTACAAAACCAAAGACTTTAGGTGATATATGCTTCACTTTGTGCAAAGCAAGAAAAGGAGCTAAGTTTCCATCTGGGTTGACACAGTGTAGCACGGCGACAGCCAAGAAGAAGAAGAGACACAATTTATAACCAAACTAATTCACTCTGAAATTCAAAGAAATCTGGGGGAAGGCAGTTGACTTTCCAGGGTATAGCATATGTGTTCAATTAATGACCAGATCTAAAAGGACAGGGAGATTTGAGCTTGTATCTGGGACATGATTGCACTGAATCGAAAATGCCTCTTTACCCATGTGGTCTATTTTAAACGTTTTAAGAATGAGGGAGTGATCAAAAGTCTTGACTGCTGAGAAGCTACAAAGGAGACAGAAAAGTGACCAATGTGAAAGTGACTGGTGATTGTATTAAGAGCAATTTTAGTGGAGTAGTCTGGACTCTGGATCAGAGATGAGGAAGTAGGGACAATATTTTTCAACATCTCATTTGAGATAGGTAATGAAGAAAGGTTCCCAACTGTAACTCTAACCTTAATGTTTGATTGCCACTTCCCAATGTTTTCTCCTCACATCTTCAGCATCTCAGAAAATGATACCACAATCCACTTGATTGCTCAAGTAAGAAATCTAGGATTCATCCTTAATATCTGTGTCCTTCATCCCCAGTCCACCCAGAGGTCATATCAGCTCTACTTCCAAACTGTATCCTGAAGACTCTGACTTCTCACCATCTCCACTACTTGTCCCACAGCCCAAGTACCCCAGACCATCTCCTGCGTGGACTGTGGTGACAGCTGCCAACCAATTTCCTTTATTCCATTCTTATCCTCCTCCCTCGACAGTCAGTTCTCTACACAGCAGCCAAAGTGATCTTTTTCACAGAGCAGAAGTCGGAATTTATCACTGTCCTGCTTAAAATATTCCAGTGGCTTTTCATTATAATTAGAATAAAATCCACACACTTTACCGTGGTCTCTGCCAGTCTCTCTACACTCACCCCACACCACTTTGTCATTTACTGTGCCCCGACGACACTGGCCTCCTCTCTGCAGCTGCAACCTTTAAGAATTATTCATTCTCCACGGTGGCCGCACCCGATTTACATTCCCATCAACAGTGCACAAGGGTCCCTTTTCTCCACAGCCTTGCCAACACTTGTTATGTCTTGACTCTACAATAATAGTCATTCTGACAGGTGTGAGGTGATAGCTCACTGTTGTTCTGAGTTGCACTTCCCTGATGATCAGTGAGGTTGAGCATCTTTTCATGTGCCTGTTGGCCATCTGCATGTCTTCTTTGGAAAAAGTGTCTATTCAGTTTTTCTGCCCATTTTTAAAATCAGGTTTTTCATTTTTTTTTATGTTGAGCTGTATGAGTTCTTTGTATATTTTTGATGTTAACACCTTATCAGATATATCATTTGCAAATATCTTCTCCCATTCAGTAGGCTTTTGGTTTTGTTGATAATTTCCTTCGCTGTGCAAAAGCCTTTTACAATAGCTGATGCGGTCCCATTTGTTCTTGGCTTTGGTTTCCCTTGTGTGAGGAGAAAGATCCAAAAAAATACTGCTACAACTTATGTCAAAGACTGTACTGCCTACGTTTTCCTCTAGGAGTTTTATGGTTTCAGGTCTTACATTTAAGTCTTTAATCCATTTTCAGGTATTTTTGTATAAGGTGTTATAAATTAGTCCAGTTTGATTCTTTTGCCTGTAGCTTTCCAATTTTCCCAAAACTAATTATTGAAGAAGCTGTCTTCTCCCCCACTGTACATTCTTGCCTCCTTTTTTGTACACTAGATGCATTGAACGCATAAGTATGGATTCATTTCTGGACTCTTGATTCTGTTCCATTGATCTATGTGTCTGATTTTTGAGCCAGTACCACAGTTTTAGTTACTATAACTTTACAGTACAACAATTTAAAATCAAGGAGCGTGATACCTCTAGCATTGTTCTCAAGATTGTTTTAATGGCGAAATATGTATACATATAGCTGATTCACTTTGTGATACAGCAGAAACTAACACAACATTGTAAAGCAATTATACTCCAATAAAGATGTTTAAAAAAAAAGATTGTTTGGGCTATTCAGGGTCTTTTGTGTTTCCATATATATTTTGAAATTACTTGTTCTACTTCTGTGAAAAATGCCATTAGTATTTTTTTAAAACATCTTTATTGGAGTATAATTGCTTTACAACGGTGTGTTAGTTTCTGCTGTAAAACAAAGTGAATCAGCTATACATATACATATATCCCAATATCTCCTCCCTCTTGCATCTCCCTCCCACACTCCCCATCCCACCTCTCTAGGTGGTCACAAAACACCAAGCTGTTCTCCCTGTGAATGCAGCTGCTTCCCACTAGCTATCTATTTTACATTTGGTAGTGTATATATGTCCATGCCATTCTTCTCACTTTATCCCAGGTTACCCTTCCCCCTCCCCATGTCCTCAAGTCCATTCTCTACATGGGTGTCTTTATTCTTGTCCTGCCCCTAGGTTCTTCAGAATCATTTCTTTCTTTCTATTTTTTTTTAGATTCCATATATATGTGTTAGCATATGGTATTTGATTTACTCTTTCTGACTTACTTAACTATGTATGACAGATTCTAGGTCCACCACCTCACTATAAATAACTCAATTTCATTTCTATTTATGGCTGAGTAATATTCCATTGTATATATGTGCCACATCTTCTTTATCCATTCCTCTGTCGATGGACACTTAGGCTGCTTCCATGTCCTGGCTATTGTAAATAGAGCTGCAATGAACATTGTGGGACATGACTCTTTTTGAATTATAGTTTTCTCAGGGTATATACCCAGTGGGAGTGGGATTGCTGGGTCATATGGTAATTCTGTTTTTAGTTTTTTAAGGAACCTCCATACTGTTCTCCATAGTGGCTGTATCAATTTACATTCCTACCAACAGTGCAAGAGGGTTCCCTTTTCTCCACATCCTCTCCAGCATTTATCGTTTGTAGATTTTTTGATGATGGCCATTCTGACTGGTGTGAGGTGATACCTCACTGTAGTTTTCATTTCTCTAATGATTAGTGATATTGAGCATCCTTTCATGTGTTTGTTGGCAATCTGTATATCTTCGTTGGAGAAATGTCGATTTAGGTCTTCTGCCCATTTTTGGATTGGGTTGTGTTTTTTTTTTTTTTTTTTTTTGATATTGAGCTGTATTAGCTGCTTGTATATTTTGGAGTTTAATCCTTTGGTCATTGCTTCGTTTGCAAATATTTTCCCCCATTCTGAGGGTTGTCTTTTCATCTTGTTTATGGTTTCTTTTGCTGCGCAAAAGATTTTAAGTTTCATTAGATCCCATTTATTTTTGTTTTTATTTTCATACCTCTAGGAGGTGGGTCAAAAAGGACCTTGCTGTGATTTACGTCATAGTGTTCTGCCTATGTTTTCCTTGAAGAGTTTTATAGTGTCTGGCCTTACATTTAGGTCTTTAATCAATTTTGAGTTTATTTTTGTGCATGGTGTTAGGGAGTGTTCTAATTTCATTGTTTTACATGTAGCTGTACAATTTTCCCAGCACCACTTATTGAAGAGACTGGCTTTTCTCCATTGTATATTCTTGCCTCCTTTATCAAAAATAAGGTGACTTTAGGTGGGTGGGTTTATCTCTGGGCTTTCTATCTTGTTCCATTGATCTATATTTCTGTTTCATGCCAGTACCATACTGTCTTGATTACTCTAGATTTGTAGTATAGTCTGAAGTCAGGGAGCCACAATCCTCCAGCTCTGTCTTTCTTTCTCAAGGTTGCTTTGGCTATTCGGAGTCTTTTGTGTTTCCATACAAATTGTGCAAATTTTTGTTCTAGTTCTGTGGAAAATGCCATTGGTAGTTTGATAGGGATTGCATTGAATCTGTAGATTGCTTTGGGTAGTATAGTCATTTTCACAGTGTTGATTCTTCCAATCCAAGAACATGGTATATCTCTCCATCTGTTTGTATCACCTTTACTTTCTTTCATCAGTGTCTTATGGTTTTCTGCATACAGGTCTTTTTTTCTCCCTAGGTAGGTTTATTCCTAGATATTTTATTCTTTTTGTTGCAGTGGTAAATGGGAGTGTTTCCTTAATTTCTCTTACAGATTTTTCATCATTATTGTATAGGAATGCAAGAGATTTCTGTGCATTAATTTTGTATCCTGCTACTCTACAAAAATCACTGATTAGCTCTAGTAGTTTTCTGGTAGCATCTTTAGGATTCTCCATGTATAGTATCATGTCATCTGCAAACAGTGACAGTTTTGCTTCTTCTTTTCTGATCTGGATGCCTTTTATTTCTTTTTCTTCTCTGATTGCTGTGGCTAAAACTTCCAAAACTGTGTTGAATAAGAGTGGTGAGAGTAGGCAACCTTGTCTTGTTCCTGATCTTAGTGGAAATGGTTTCAGTTGTTCACCATTGAGGACAATGTTGGCTGTGGGTTTGTCATATATGGCCTTTATTATGTTGAGATAAGTTCCCTCTATGCTTACATTCTGGAGGGCTTTTATCATAAATGGGTGTTGAATTTTGTCAAAAGCTTTTTCTGCACCTATTGAGATAGTCATATGGTTTTTATCCTTCAGTTTGTTAATATGGTATACCACATTGATTGATTTGCATATACTGAAGAATCCTTGCATTCCGGGGATAAACCCCACTTGATCATGGTGTATGATCCTTTTAATGTGTTGTTGGATTCTGTTTGCTAGCATTTTGTTGAGGATTTTTGCATCTATATTCATCAGTGATATTGGCCTGTAGTTTTCTTTTTTTTGTGATATCTTTGTCTGGTTTTGGTATCAGGGTGATGGTGGCCTCGTAGAATGAGTTTGGGAGTGTTCCTTCCTCTGCTATATTTTGGAAGAGTTTGAGAAGTATAGGTGTTAGCTCTTCTCTAAATGTTTGATAGAATTCACCTGTGAATCCATCTGGTCCTGGGTTTTTGTTTGTTGGAAGATTTTTAATCACAGTTTCAATTTCAGTGATTGTGATTGGTCTGTTCATATTTTCTATTTCTTCCAGGTTCAGTCTCAGAAGGTTGTGGTTTTCTGAGAATTTGTCCATTTCTTCCAGGTTGTCCATTTTATTAGCAAATAGTTGCTTGTAGTAATCTCTTATGATCCTTTGTATTTCTGCAGTGTCAGTTGTTACTTCTCCTTTTTCATTTCTAATTCTGTTGATTTCAGTCTTCTGTTTTTTCTTGATGAGTCTGGCTAATGGTTTATGAATTTTGTTTAACTTCTCAAAGAACCAGATTTTAGTTTTATTGATCTTTGCTATCATTTCCTTCATTTCTTTTTCATTTATTTCTGATCTGATCTTTATGATTTCTTTCCTCTTGCTAACTTTGGGGTTTTTTTTTTGTTCTTTCTCTAATTGCTGTAGATGTAAGGTTAGGTTGCTTATTTAAGATTTTCCCTGTTTCTTGAGGTAGGATTGTATTGCTCTAAACTTCCCTCTTAGAACTGCTTTTGCTGCCTCCCATAGGTTTTCGGTTGTCATTGTCATTTGTTTCTAGGTATTTTTTTATTTCCTCTTTGATTTCTTCAGTGATCTCTTGGTTATTTAGTAGTGTACTGTTTAGCCTACACGTGTTTGTATTTTTTATAGATTTTTTCCTGTAATTGATATCTATTCTCATAGTGTTGTGGTCAGAAAAGATACTTGATATGGTTTCAATTTTCTTAAATTTACCAAGGCCTGATTTTTGACCCAAGATATAATCTATCCTGGAGAATGTTCTATGAGCACTTGAGAAGAAAGTGTATTCTATTGTTTTTGGATAGAATGTCCTACAAATATCAATTAAGTCCATCTTTTTTAATGTATCATTTAAAGCTTGTGTTTCCTTATTTATTTTCATTTTGGATGATCTGTCCATTGGTGAAAGTGGGGTGTTAATGTCCCCTTCTATGATTGTATTCCTATCATTTCCCCTTTTATGGCTGTCAGCATTTGCCTTATTTATTGAGGTGCTCCTATGTTGGGTGCATAAATATTGACAATTGTTATATCTTTTTCTTGGATTGATCTCTTGATCATTATGTAGTGTCCTTCTTTGTCTCTTGTAATAGTCTTTGTTTTAAAGTCTATTTTGTCTGATATGAGAATTGCTACTCTGTTTTTCTTTTGATTTCCATTTGCATGGAATATCTTTTTCTATCCCCTCACTTTCAGTCTGTATGTGTCCCTAGGTCTGAAGTGGGTCTCTTGTAGACAGCATATATATGCATCTTGTTTTTGTATGCATTCAGCCAGTCTACATCTTTTGGTTGGAGCATTTAATCCATTTACATTTAAGGTAGTTATCGATATGTATGTTCTTATTACCATTTTCTTAATTGTTTTGGGTTTGTCATTGTAGGTCTTTTCCTTTTCTTGTGTTTCCTGCCTAGAGAAGTTCCTTTAGCATGTGTTGTAAAGCTGGTTTGGTGATGCTGAATTCTTAGCTTTTGCTTGTCTGTAAAGGTTTTAATTTCTCTGTCTAATCTGAAGGAGTACCTTGCTGGGTAGAGTAATCTTAGTTGTAGGCTTTTCCCTTTCATCACTTTAAATATGTCCTGCCACTCCCTTTTGACTTGCAGCATTTCTGCTGAAAGATCAGCTGTTAACGTTATGGGGATTCTCTTGTATGTTATTTGTTGGTTTTCCCTTGCTGCTTTTAATATTTTTTCTTTGTATTTAATTTTCGATAGTTTGATTAATATGTGTCTTGGAGTGTTTCTCCTTGGATTTATCCTATATGGGATTCTCTGTGCTTCCTGGACTTGATTGACTATTTCCTTTCCCATATTAGGGAAGTTCTCAACTATAATCTCTTCAAATATTTTCTCAGTCCCTTTTTTTTCTCTTCTTCTGGGACCCCTATAATTCAAATGTTGGCACACTCAATGTTGTCCTAGAGGTCTCTGAGACTGTCCTCAATTCGTTTCATTCTTTTTTCTTTATACTGCTCTGTGGTAGTTATTTCCACTATTTTATCTTCCAGGTCACTTATCCATTCTTCTGTCTCAGTTATTCTGCTATTGATTCCTTCTAGAGAATTTTAAATTTCAGTTATTCTGTTGTTCATCATTGTTTGTTTGCTCTTTAGTTCTTCTAGGTCCTTGTTAAACATCTCTTGTATTTTCTCCATTCTATTTCCAAGAATTTGGATCATCTTTATTATCATTACTCTGAATTCTTTTTCAGGTAGACTATTTCCTCTTCATTTGTTTGGTCTGGTGGGTTTTTACCTTGCTCCTTCATTTGCTGTGTCTTTCTCTCTCTTCTCATTTTGCTTAACTTACTGTATTTGGGGTCTCCTTTTCGCAGGCTGCAGGTTTGTAGTTCCTGTTGTTTTTGGTGTCTGCCCCCGGTGGGTAAGGTTGGTTCAGTGGTTGTATAGGCTTTCTCAAGGAGGGGACTGGTGCCTGTATTCTGGTGGATGAGGTTGGATCTTGTCTTTCTGGTGGGCAGGACCAAGTCCAGTGATGCGATTTGGGGTGTCTGTGAACTTATTATGATTTTAGGCAGCCTCTATGCTAATGGGTGAAGTTGTGTTCCTGTGTTGCTAGTTGTTTGCCATAGGGTGTCCAGCACTGTAGCTTGCTGGTTATTGAGTAGAGCTGGGTCTTAGCATTGAGATGGAAATCTCTGGGAGAGCTTTAGCTGTTTGATATTGTGGGGCTGCAAGGTCTCTGGTGTACCAATGTCCTGAACTCGGCTCTCCCACCTAAGAGACTCAGGCCTGACACCCAGCCGGAGGACCAAGACCCTGTCAGCCACATGGCACAGAAGAAAAGGTAGAAAAAAAAGAGACAGACAGAAAGAAAGAAAAATAAAATGAAGTTATTAGGATAAAAAATATTGTTAAAAGTAAAAAAATTAAAAAGTAATAAAAAAAAGAAAGAGAGAGCAACCAAACCAAAAAACTAATCCACCAGTGATAACAAGTGCTAAAAACTATACAAAAACAAACAAACAACAACAACAACAAAAAACAGAGAACCCTCGGAGAAATGGTAAAAGCAAAGCTATACGGACAAAAGTCACACAAAGAAGCATACACATCCACACTCAGAAAAAGAGAAAAAGGAAAAAAATATATATATATACATATAAAAGGAAGAGAGCAACCAAATCAATGCACAAATCTACCAATGATAATAAGCTCTAAATACTAAACTAATTTAAACATAAAGCCAGAAACAAATTAGATGAAGAAAGCAAACCCCAAGTCTACAGTTTCTCCCAAAGTCCACTGCCTCAATTTTGGGATGATTCGTTGTCTATTCAGGTATTCCACAGATGCAGGGTATATGAAGTTGTGGAGATTTAATGTGCTGCTCCTGTGGCTGCTGGGAGAAATTTCCTTTTGTCTTCTTTGTTCGCACAACTCCCAGGGTTCAGCTTTGGATTTGGCCCCGCCTCTGCCTGTAGGTCGTCTGCGGGCATCTGTTCCCCACCCAGATAGGACAGGGTTAAAATAGCAGCTGATTAGGGGGCTCGGCCCACTCAGGCTTGGGGGAGGGAGAGGTATGGAACGTGGGGCAACCCTGTGGTGGGAGAGGCTGGCATGACATTGTAACAGCCTGAGGCGTGCCGTGCGTTCTCCCAGGGAAGTTGTCCCTGGAACACGGGACCCTGGCAGTGATGGGCTGCACAGGCTCCTGGGAGGGGAGGTATGGATAGTGACATGTGCTTGTACACAGGCTTCTTGGTGGCTGCAGCAGCAGCCTTAGCATCTCATGCCCGTCTCTGGTGTCTGCACTGATAGTCACAGCTCGTGCCCGTCTCTGGAGCTCGTTTAGGCGGTGCTCTGAATCCCCTCTCCTCATGCACCCTGAAACAATGGTCTCTTGTCTCTTGGACAGGTCCAGAGTTTTTCCCAGACTCCCCGTCAGCTAGCTGTGGCACACTAACCCCCTTCAAGCTGTGTTCACTCAGCCAGCCCCAGTCCTCTCCCTGGGATCTGACCTCCGAAGCCCGAGCCTCAGCTCTCAGCCCCCACCTGCCCCAGCGGGTGAGCAGACAAGCCTCTCGGGCTGGTGAGTGCTGGTCAGCACCAAGCCTCTATGTGGGAATCTCTCTGCTTTGCCCTCTGCACCCCTGTTGCTGTACTCTCCTCCGTGGCTCCGAAGCTTCCCCACTGCCCATCCCCTGTCTCTGCCAGTGAAGGGGCTTCCTAGTGTGTGGAAACTTTTCCTCCTTCACAGCTCCCTCCCAGAGGTGCAAGTGTCATTCTTATTCTTTTGTCTCTGTTTTTCCTTTTTTTTTCTGCCCTACTCAGGTACGTGGGGAGTTTATTGCCTTTTGGGGAGTCTGAGGTCTTCTGCCAGTGTTCAGTAGATGTTCTGTAGGAGTTGTTCCACATGTAGATGTATTTTTGATGTATTTGTAGGGAGGAAGGTGATCTCCATATCTTACTCCTCCTCTGTCTTGAAGTTCCCCCACACCATTAGTATTTTGACAGTGATTGCATTGAATCTGTATATTGCTTTGGGCAGTATGGTCATTTTAACAATGTGAATTCTCGTGGTTTTTTTTTTAATCCATTCAGCCACTATGTTTTTATTGGAGCATTTAGTCCATTTGCATTTAAAGCAAAATTATTGATATGTATATACTTATTACCATTTTGTTCATTGTTTTCTAGTTTTGTTTTTTTTCTTTTTACTCTTCCTCTCTTCTTCTTTTGCTCTCTTCCCTTGTGCCTGATGACTATCTTTAGTATTATGTTTGGATTCATTTCTCTTTTTTGTTTATCCATCATAGGTTTTTGGTTTGTGGGTTCCATCAGGTTCATATATAACAACCTACGTACATGATTATTTACATAATAATATACATGATTATTTTAAGTTGATGATCTCTTAAGTGAGTCTGACCCAGACTCTTTTCAAATTACTGCCTCTGCACTGAGACTCAGAGCATGTGAGATTTGGTGTGTGCCCTTTCAGAGCAGAGTCTCTGTTTCTCACAGCTCTCTGGCTCTCCCACACACAAGCCCCACTAGCTATCAAAGCCAGATGTTCTGGGGGCTTGTCTTCCCAGTGCAGGACCCCTGGTCTAGGGCGCCTAATGTGAGGTTTGGACCCCTTGCTCCTTAGGGAGGACCTCTGCAAGTGTGATTATCCTCTCATTTGTGGGTTGCCAACCTGGGGATGTTGGTCTTGACTATACAGCCAAGATAGACTGTACAGTCTCTACCCCTCCCACTCATCATATTTTGGTTCCTTCTTTATTTGCTTAGCTGTGGGAAATCTTTTTTGCTAGTCTTCTGGTCATTCTCATAGATAGTTGCTCTGTAAATAGTTGTAATTTTGGTGTGCCTATGGAAGGAGGTGAGCTCAGGTCGTCCTACTTCATCATTTTGGCCCTGGATCATCATTATTTTCTTAAAGCTACCCAGGTGTTTCTTTCCATAAGATGAAATATTTATTTTTACTCTGGCTTCTAGATAGCACCATATCAAAGTGGGTGCAAAAGAATAAAAGTAATAAGGGAAGTTGAGGAAAATGAGAATAAATACAACCTCCACGATGGAGGTTTTTTTCTATGTACTATGGTTGACCCCAAAATTGGGCTATAGATCAGACAATTGAAAAAGAAAAGCCTAGTCAGTTATATTCCTCAGTGCCCATAACCTTAAAAAAAACAATTTTTTTATGAAGAAATACAAATGTTCTTACTAAGACTGAGCAAAACTTTTTGCTTGATGGTCCTCATAAAGTAGACTGTGATGCAGTAAACAATATCTTCTATAACATCTTTATAGAAGATGCAAAAACTAACTCTATAAAGCCATTGTTTATGATGACCCCCCAATATGGCTATAGAAAACATGTATTTCCTTATTTCTATAGCACTCTTTACAGAGCTCTATTAACAATTACCCATGTGTATTTAATTCTTTGCCTCATCAGATTGTAAGCCCTTCAAGAGTCATGATCATCACTTATTTATCTATCTCTAGCACTTAGCACAGAGTCTGGCATATCATAGCTTACAAGGTTTCTTGAAAGAATATTACAAATTTTCACTTCACTTTTATCTACTGGCATTTACCTCGAACACTATCCAATAGTGTTCCTTCAGTAGTATAAATATTTAATCCATGTTGCAAAGTGATCCTTACTAACCATTCTTCTACAGCTGCAATATCTGTTTGAAAACAAAAGGCAAACAATCAGCTATTTTTTTCTATGTCATGTTGGTGAAATTTAATACTATATGAACATTACCAACCACAATTACCTTTTATTTCCTAATCATTTTGATTGCATTTATATATGTTTTCCCAGCAAACATTTTGATGATAATATAAGGAAAAAAGAATTATGAAGTGATCTTACCAACACAGCAATGAACGCAGACAATAGTATTTTAGATCATAATTTTTCTCTAGAGCTCTTGTAGCTTGGTAAGAAGCAAATTGTGACACTTCAGGTGAAGTGGTATAATATTTTTTGAAAGTAGACCATGATTAATTAAAATATTTAGTATATCAGGAATTCCCTGGTGGTCCAGTGGTTAGGACTCTGTGCTTTCACTGCCCAGGGCACAGGTTCAATCCCTGGTCAGGGAACTAAGATCCCACAAACTGCGTGGCATGGCCAAAAATAAATAAAATAAAATAAATAGTATAAACCCTAGGGCAAACACCAAAAAATTTCTTTAAAGAATAATGAACCAATAGTTGAGACAAAACAGAATCATAAAAAATAATTAATATGGATGAAGAAAGAAAAAGAAAAGTAAAACAGAAGAGATAGAATAGAAAAAACCCTAATGCTAGATTTCAGTACAACCATACTAAAAATTGCATTAAATGTAAGTGGCCTAAAAATACTAATTAAAAGACAGATTTCCAGATTAGATGTGAAAATCAAGACTGAAAGATATGCTAACTCTAAGAAACCCACTTTAAATACAAAAGCATAACTGAGTTAAAAGTTAAAGAATGGGTTGGCCTGGGGAAGCCAAGGTGATGAACTCAGCCTGGGTGCTGCAGCAGTTGTACCCATAAGTCGAAGCTGAAACCAGGGTGTGCTCACGAAGAACATGCCTGACCCGAAGAGCTCAGCTGCACAAGCCCTCATGTCCATCCAGGCCTCTAGGTGGATCTGTGCACCACCCTGGAGGGGATATGGCTCTTCTAGTGGCTGCTTAAACAGCTAAACAAGTAGATCAAGTGCTATTTATGCTTCATGCTGTCACTGCTCTTTATTAAGCAATTCCTGGATTGGGGGAAAGATAATGGTGTGAGAAAATATCCTATATGTTTCTACAAAAAGGAGCTTCCTGCACAACTGGCCAATACAATGAGAGAAGTCAATCTTCTGATGGGTAACAACTGGCCTTCAGTGTGACTGATTCAAAGTTGGTATAGGCATAGCTTTCTTGAACTTCTGAAATATGAAAATAAGAGCCCTGAGAATCCACAGGTCTTGTATAACTTTCTACAAGTCTTGATAAAAATCACAAATAGAAACAACAATGTGGTTCCTATAATGGTACATGGAGTGATCGAATATAAGGGAAAGTATGGGTTTCATCAGCAGTAATAGCCAATATTTTCTGGATTGGTTTTATACCAACTGTATCTCTTTCCACATGCATATTAACTGGCACACACTTCTGTTTGGTGGTGATACTAATCCTGCTCATCCTAAACACACAGGAAATATTAATCCTACCTGTAATGTGGCTCATACAGTGAAAGATGTATATGAAGCAGCCAAGAGACTGTGTGAACTGTGTCAAGTGGTAGACCCAGAGCTGGAAGTTGAAGAGGTCAATACCAAAGCTCCAGGCAAACCTATTCAGGTAGTTTATGTGACCTCATATCTGTTTCATATGCTATTTAACAACTCAGTGAGAACAACAATAGAACTGCACCAAGAGTTACAGAAAAGAGGGCTATCTGGCTGTTAAAACCTTTTGGGTTAAGAAGACACATCCATTAGATCAGTGACTAAGGTGATGGTACCTATTCTGAAAAATAGCACCATAGTTATTCCACTGATCGAATGTTTATTTTCTCTATATCAGCTGGACATTTTCCATGGAGTCCTTCCTATAGCTACTCCTGTTCTTCCATTAAACTAGTAACTTGAGTAATTTTTCATTGTACCTTGCTGCAGTGTGGTTAGTGCCTGACATAGAAGAGCGCAGTCTCCCTATGGTTCTTGTAGCCTCATACCCTCCACCTCATTATTACAGAGTTGAGTGTCCACAGTCTCTTCAGGATTCTGAACTTCTTCCCCTTTCCAGACACAGCAGATACCTACTGTTGCTCTTTGTGACCAAGTATCATGCTTATCTCAGACTACCAATTAGGGCCCAAGGTATTTGGAAGTTAAAGACATCAGTTGAATCTACCTTGATAAGTCAGTATGCCAAGGTCCTTCCTCCCTTATATGCATCTCTCCTCCAATCTCTGGTTTAGATTTGTGCCTTCCTCCACCATTGTGAGGCATCTATACTTTTGTGTTAGATCGCACTCATTGATGTACTGATTTTACTTTAAATTTCACTTGTGTACTTCTATTCTGTTGCTTAATGTGTTCTAAAAGTTGTCTTGGGGAAAAAAGGTAAAAGAAAGAAAAAATATATCTTATGCAAACACTAATCAAAAGAAAAGTGTAATGGCTATATCAGTATCTGAAAAAGGAGACTTCAGATCAAGGTAATATCAAGAATAAAGAGGAAAAATACATATGATAAAGGGATCAATTCACTGAAAAGGTATGACAGCCCTAAATGTGCACACGCCTAACAGAGCTTCCAAATACATGAATCAAAAGCTGATAAAACTGGGGATTTCCCTGGCAGTCTAGTGGTTAGAATTCCGGGCTTTCACTGCAGTGGCCCAGGCTCAATACCTGGTCGGGGAAATGAGATCCCACAAGCCATGCAGCATGGCCAAAACAAACAAACAAACAAAAACCTAATAAAACTAAAAGGAGAAATAAACAAATCAACAATTAGAGTTGAATATTTCAACACTCCTCTCTAAGTAACTGAGTAATGAGTGAGGATATAGAAAAGCTGAATAACACTATCAACCAGCTGACCCAATCAACACTTATAGAGCACTCCAGTGAAAAACAGCAAAGTAAGTGTTTTTCAAGTGCACAGGGAAGATTCACCAAATAGGGCATAAAAACCGTCTTAACAAATGATCATATAAAATATGTTCTCAGAACATAATAGAATTAATCTAGAAAAATCAGTAACAGAAAGATATCTGGAAAATCCCCAGATATATGGACATTTTACAACACATTTCTAAATAACTACAGGTCAAAGAGAAAGTGGCATGGGGAATTAGAAAATATTTTGAAAGAAAATGAAAACATAAAAATTTATGAGATGCAGATAAAGCAGAGCTAAAGAGAAATATATAGTAGTAAAATATTTATATTAAAAAAGAAAGATCTCAAATCAATTATCTGAAGCAGGGATTAAAAGATAGTACTGGCCTTATAAAGTGTCAAATAGTAAATATTTGGGGTTTTGTGGGCCATATGGTCTCTGTCTCAACACTTCAACTCTGCCATGGTAGCCAACAGCAGCTACAGGAAACATAAATAAATGAGCACAGCTGTGTTCCAATAAAACTTATTTACAAAAACAGGCAGCAGACCAAATTTGGTCTGCAAACTGTAGTTTGCCACCCCCTGATCTAAAGGTCCCCAACTAAAGAAACTAGAAAAAAAGGAGCAAATGAATCCCAAAGGAAGTAGAAGGATGAAACAGTGAAATCAATGAACTGAAGAACAGAAAAACAATAATCACAATCAATGAAATCTAAAGGTGCTTCTTTGAAAGGATCAATAATGTTGATGAACTTCCGCCAGATGAATCAAGAAGGAAATAAAGATGCAAATATCAATAAGATGAAATAGGGCACATCACTATAGACCCTTTAAGATTAATAAAAGAATATCACAAAAACACCTAAGTTACAAATTCAACAATTTAGATGAAATGGACAAGTTCCTTGAAAGATACAAACTGCTGAAACTCACTTCAGAAAAAACAGAAAACTTGAATATTCCCATATCTATTAAGGAAATTGAATTTGTAGTTAAAATCCTTCCCACAAAGAAAACTCCACTGGTGAATCCCACCAAATATTTAGTGAAAAAAATGATACCAATTCTACAAAAGTTCTTCCATAATGTAGGAGGGAACTCTTCTCAACTCATATTTATGTATTTCCCTTTTTAGAAATGAGCTTTATTTCAATGCAATTTAGATCTAAAAGCCTACATACTTACTTTGTCCTCTGACCAGGTTTACCTACCAGTCAGGATTTCAAAAACCACAAGCAATCAAACACCTGTGAGATTCTGGGCAGCGCCCACCTTCGTTTCATTTTGGCAGTTAAACCAGGACTCCCTTTGAAAGAAGCTTCTGTGCAAAACGCCGTATTTCCTAGAATGAGGCTCATTGTTTTTCCACCTTGAATTCACCCACTTAAAAAACAGACCCAGAAACCCAAGCTTTTAGAACTCAGTCCCAATATCACCACATAAGTCACTTTCATTCTAGCAATTGTACAGCTAATAGCCCCCAAATTTCCTTTATTTAACAGAGGGCTTCAAGGCAAGGCAAAATTTCTCATAACACCTGTCTGCATCTGCCAACTGTTTTCCGTGGGAATCAGCAATACTTCACTCTTAAAGTCCTGAAGACGACCCCACCTGGCAAGCAGAGCCGGATCCCACCAGGGAGGAATGTAGACAAAGGGCACCTTGCTGGTCCCAACACTGCTGTCAGACCCAGAAACAATGAACTTGCTCCTTACTTATAAACACTGTCCAATAAAGAGGCTACCATGAAACTCCGAAGCTAAATTTTCTGCTCAGATTCCTGGATAAAAACGATTTTTAAAAATCTGTGTAATTCAGACCAAAAGATGATTATTTAAAAGAAAATCAAGAAATAGAAACAACTTTCTAGTAAAAGCTTGTTGGAAGACGGATTCCAATACGATAAAAACGATCTAGATAAGTCCTTTTGTCTATGGAGAATGCAGTGTTATCAGCCCCTTACACAAGCCCTCCTGATACTCCTTATAGACAGCATTTCAGTTCAGAAATCAAAGTGGAAATACCTTTGAAAGGAAAACAGTGATGTGGCTGGAAAACCATGTGCATCTTGGCAAATGTTTTCCCACCCACGACGAGCCTGGGTTTTCTGATAAGGTCACTGGCTTGGCTTTCCCGTCAAAAACACTCTTGAACTCATAGGGAACAGAGGAATGGAGACTTGGTGTCTGAGCGCGTGTCTTCCGGGTTCCATATCTGGGGCTCAAGAGCCAACAGCAGGATCCTGTGGGGCTCATGGAAGGTTCCCCAGGGCGATGAAGATTCTAAAGTTTCTTAAGCTCAGTATGAACTCAAGTCTGGTATCACCTGTGCTGGGCTCCCTCAACTCCTGCCCAAAGCCCTGTGCGCCCTTGTTTTTCAGCTTAAAACTGAGCACCGCCCCCAGCGTTCATCAGCAGCAGCAACTAAGCAACTCATTTGATAAAGACAGCATTACCAGATACCGAAACGAGATAAAGGTATTACAAGAAAATAAAACTCCAGACTGATAACCCCAAGAACCCACTAGCCAAATGAGTCCAGCAATACACAAAAAGGATAATGCATTGTAACTAAGAGTTGTTTATCCTAGGATTTGCAAGGCTGGTTGAGAATTCAAAAAACGAATCAATGGAATTCTTCATATCATGGGATGAAAGAAGAAAATCCTTATAATCCTTATAATCAGAAAGAGCATTTAACAGAATTCAACACCAACTCTTGAACTCAGCAAACTAGGAATAGAAGGGAACTTCCTTAACCTGATAAAGGGCATCTGCAAAATACTTACAGATAACATCATACTTAATGAGGAAAGGCTGAATATTCTCTCCCTAAAGTTGGAAACAAAGCAGAGATGTCCTCTCTCACCATTCCTATTCAACACTGTACTGGAGATCCCACCAGCACAATAAGGCAAAGATAAACAAGTAAGTATGTAAGTAAATACATATATAAATAAATAAAATGAATCATATTAGAATGGAAGAAATATATAAAATTATCTCTATTTCTAGATGGATGTTTACCCATGTAGAAAATACCAAAGAATATACAAAAGACTACTAGAACTAATAAGTGAATTTAACAAAGCTGCAAGATATAAGGTCAATCTACAAAAATCAATTACATATTTACATATTATTAATGAACAACTGGAAATTAAAGTATTAAAAATAACCATTTAAAGTAACACCAAACCCATGAAATACTTAGATATAAATTTCTTAAAGTATATGCAAGATCTCTATGCTGAAAACGACAAAACCCTGATGAAATAAATCAGAGGAGATGTAAATAAATGGAGAGATATACAGTGTCCATGGATTGGAAGACTCAATGTTGTTAAGATGTCAGTTCCCCCTAAACTAATCTATAGATTCAATGCAATTCTAATTGAGATAAAAAAATCACAGCAGAATTTTTTGTAGAACTAAGCAAATGGATTGTAAAATTTACATGGAGAGACAAAAGAACTAAAAGAACAAAAGAAAAAGAAGATCAAAGTTGAAGGGTTAATTTACTCATTATAAGCTTATTATTTATAAAGCTAAAGTAATCAAGTGTGACATTGGTAAAGGATAGAGAGTCCAGGAATAGCAACTCAGTGGACACAAAATAGCTTTTACAACAAAGGTGGTGGAATAATTACATATCCATATTTCCCCCAAATTACCCTCAGTCCATATAATGTACAAAAACTAACTTAAATTCCATCATAGGTCTAAATACAAAACTTAGAACCATAAATTTCTAGAAGTAAATATAGGAGAACTTTTTTGTGGTTAGGCAAAGATTTCTTAGGTATGATGCCAAAAGTACAATCCATAAAATAAAAAACTGATAAATTAGACTTCGTCAAAATTAAAAACTCTAATCTACAAAGGACATTCTTAAGAGATTAAAAATACAAGCCATAGACTGGGAGAAAATATTTATAAATCATATATCTGATAAAGGAGTTGTATCCAGAACGTACAATGAACTTGCAAAAGATTTGAATAGATAATTCACCAAATGGCAAATAAGCACAAAAAAGGTTGTTCATTGTCATTAGTTATTAGGGAAATGCAAATTAAAACCATAATTAAATATCACTCTACACCTATTAGAATGGCTAAATTAAATACATACATATTTATACATATTAAAATATATTTATATATAAGTATACATATATACATATTGTATAAATATACATATATGTATAAATGTATATGTATACATGTATACAAACATACACACACACTTATATATACTAAGTGCTGGCATGGATGCAGATAACCTGGTGGTGAGAATGCAAAATGATACTGCTACTTTGGAAAATAGTTTGATAATTTCTAATACAGTTAAACTTACACTTACCATATGACACAGTAATCCTACTATCTGGTGTTAGCCAAATGCAACAAAAATGTGTGTTCACCACAAGAATCTGTATGAGAATGCCTATATCAGCTTTATTCATAATTACCAAAAACTGAAAAAATCCAAACGTCCTGCAACAAAATAAACTGTGGTACATCCATACAGTGGATATATGGATGTATTTTCTTACCCAGTAATTTTCTTACCGAGTAAGAAAACAGAAAAAACTACAACATAGTGAATCTCAAATGAATTATGCTAAGTGAAAGTAGCCAGACTCAAAAGACTACATATTTGATGATTCCATTTATATGGCTCTGGAATAAACAAAACAATAGGAACAGAAAACAGATCCGTGGTTCCTGGGGCTCAGGAGACAGAGAGTTGACTACTGGTGGGGTAATTTTATTGGATGATGGAATTGTTCTAAATCTCGATTCATGATTACACAATTGTATACATCTGTGAAAACTTATAGAGCTAGGCACTAAAAAGGGTATATTTTACTGAATGTAAATTATACCTTATTTTAAAATGAAAAAAGAACAAATTGTGAAGTATAAATTAAGGAGGGACTCTTTTTACCTTCAACAGTTCTAGGCAGTTCAAACTTCAAACTGCCTTCACCACTTTCTAGCTATCACCAAATCTCCATATGGCTCCATAGGCCTCAGTTAAATCATTCGAAAATGGAGCTAACAATATTAACTAACACATATTGAGTAATAAATGAATTTAGTTAGGTAAAGTGTTTAGAGTCGTGCTGAAAATATAAGAATTCAGTAAATGCTACCGGCAAGTTCTACTACTACTATGATGATTATTTTGCTACCTTTGCTGTTGATGTTGTGTAAACTACCCTTCCCAAGATTTTACAGATACATAATACTCAAATTCATGGCATGGCAGCAAATAAGATATGATTAAGGAGTAAAAAGTGAATGAGCAAATATGGTCTCCTTCCCCCTGAAGATTTTCTTTCATGATTTCTAGCATATTACTAACATTAGACCATTCTCTTCTATTACATTATAAGCTCAAATATATTTCTTTTTACTCAATCCAGAAGTTGTGTCAAGATAGGCAGAGATCATTTGGTCTCTTGCCATAAAATATTTAAGTTTTCAGATCACCTTTGTTCTTGCCTGGGTGATCTTAGAATCAATGAATTTCTGAAACTAAATTTTATAAATAGAAGAAGTGAAAATAACAAATGATCTTCACTTCCTCGATTGTCAAACTAATGTCAATATTAGGCAAGCAGCTAGAACAATCCATCATTAGACTGTACTCCCCCCCCCTTTTTTTTTTAAAGGAGTACAATTTTCAGGATGAATTCCTTGAAAAAAAATCACAAAAAGTTCTGATAGATTAATTTGAAAAAATTGAGATAAATAAAGGATAAAAATAGTGATATAATCCATGTTAGCTGTTATAATACTGGGGCTTCTTTTGCAGTTTTTATCTTTGATGCTTCCTTATATAGAGTCTTTTCTATCCTTTCTGCCTTATTCTTGCTTTCCCCCTGCCGTTTACTCTGTAGGACACACAATTTGGTTCGTCCTTTAACTTTCCCATACTTAGAGGGGTTTGCCTGTATGATCCCACCATCTCACTGTCCCAATTCCTCATCACCTGCTACATTTGATTGGCACACAAGTGGGTGCAGGATCAATTCTAGGCCAATTGAAGATACTCTCCTGGGAATCTGGAATTGGGTTGGCCCCTAGGAAATATACATAAAACTTTGACAGCAGTGGGGCAGCTTTAGGAAACTAGTCTGCATAAAAGGAAAAATAAATATAGATGTACAGAAAATACAGATAAGAGAAACAGGGTGAAAATATTCCCTGGGTTCTTGATGGGTCTCCATTTCTTACTTCTAATTCCTTCTTATAATCTGGCTTCATTTTTGTCTTTGGGTTCCACAACAAAAAGAAATTTAGTCTTTTTCCTTTAGTGTGGTCTGGATGGTTTCTATTTCTTGCACCTACCATATTAGAATAATATACCCTTTATCATTTTTAAACTATGGGTCTCTATCTCATGCCTGAAGATCTACTAGCTCAGTCCACTAGCTCAATACTCACACCTTCTGGAATTTGACTTTCCTGCTCTTTCCTTCTTGGTATTTACAGTAGTATATAAACTAGGCTGCCACATAGCATTTAATAGTAGACCCAATGGTAAACTAATACACTACATATTACATTTTAAAATTAATGATTCCATTTCATTAAAATTAATTGGTACCTGACTTTCTCAATACTATGAATTTCAAGTTCTAGAAAATGAATTTACTTTAACTAAAGAATAGTATAAATGCTATGTATGTCAGAGCCATCTATCTAAAATATAACTGCCAGGTAAAATACAGGAAGCCCAGTTAAATTTGAATTTCAGATAAATCACTAGTTTTTAGTAAGTATGTATGTCCCAAATACCACAGGAGACATTAACATGAAATAACATAATTTTTTAACATAATAAATGGTTTTTATTTGGTAAATTTGGCAATCCAGACCCATGTGTAAAATAGTGAATTCAGATAATTCTTACCTGTATTTTTTGTAATGTTTTCTCTGGGAATATCAATCAACCAATAAACTCGATCACTGACCTTGAACAAAGAAGACATCAGAAAACAGTGTTTTACAATGTTAATAGCAACACTTATTTTGGCATATTCTACCCTATATTTTAAAAACTAAAATTAAACAAAGACATCCAATGTATATGTCCTTTACCCAGCAATTTCACTCTTGGGAATTTATCCTGCATTATACTCACATATGTGTGAAATGAAATGTGTTCAAGGATATTTTCATCATTGCTTGTGATAGTACAAGATTGGAAATAACTAAAGTATTCATCAGTTATATGTAAGAATATAGCCACAAAATGGAATATCATACAGCCAAGCTCAGACAGCACAAAGCTGAAGCATTACTGTCTTGATGTGTCAGAGGACAGAACCTGCTGCTGACAGAAAATTTAGGAATGTAAGAGGAAAATCGCAGGCACAAGGGAACTTTAAAAATAATGATCTAAGAGTTAAATATAAACTCTTTCCATATCCTTGGGCAACACAAGTGCAGGGGAGATCCTCAGAAGGCCATGTGAAAAAAAAAAGTCAGCAGTGGAAGTTAGTAGAACTGAGCAGGGATATCAGCTGCTGAAACCATAGGTAAGACATTTTGCAATTTGTGCCAGGGCAGTTAATAGCCTTTTAGACCACCATCAACAAAAACCTCAGCAAATTCTTATAAGAAAATAGCAGAATCCAGAGTTGTTACAGTTTATTATCTTCAATGTCCACTTGTCTCCCAAAAATGACAAGACATGGAAAGAAACAAGAACATGTAACTGATATTCAGGGAAAAGAAGATAAACCATAAACTGACTCAGAATGAGTTCAGATACAGATGAAGACTTCAAGGCAGCTATTACGAATATGTAAACGGATTTAAGGAAAATGTGTTAATGAGGGAATGGATATGAAATCCAGCACCGAAATGAAAAATACAACAATAAAACCAAATGGAAATAGTGAGGCTGAAAAGTATAACTGAAATAAAATATTTACTAGATGAGTTCAATAGATTGGAGACGGCAAAAGAAAGAATAAGTGAACTTAGGGCTTCCCTAGTGGCACAGTGGTTAAGAATCTGCCTGCCAATGCAGGGGACACAGGTTCAAGCCCTGGTTCGGGAAGATCCCACATGCTGTGGAGCAACTAAGCCTGTGTGCCACAGCTACTGAGCCTGTGCTCTAGAGCCCATGCGCCACAACTACTGAGCCTGGATGCCACAACTACTGAAGCCTGCATGCCTAGAGCCCATGCTCTGCAACAAGAGAAGCCACCACAGTGAGAAGCCCATGCACTGCAACGAAGAGTAGCCCCTGCTTGCTGCAACCAGAGAAAGCCCGCACACAGCAACAAAGACCCAATGCAGCCAAAAATAAATAAATAAAATAAATAAATTTATTTTAAAAAAAGAAAGCACCCAGAGAAGCACCCAGAGAAAAATAACACATTACATACAGGGGACAATAATAAAATTAATAGCTGACTTCTCATTCAGAAACAATGGTATCAGGTGACATATTCAAAATGCAGAATGACATATTTAAAACGCTGAAAGCAAATGAAGTCACCCAGCAATTCTATATCTGACAAAATAATCATTCAAAAATTAAGGTGACCACTAAAAAACTACTAGAATTTATAAATGAGTTCAGCAAGTTCAGAATATAAGATAAATATACAAAAATTAATTGTATTTTGTATACACTTGCAAAGAACACTCTGGAAATGAAAATAAGAAAGCAATTCTCTTTACAACAGCATCAAAAAGAATAAAATATTAGAAATAAATTTACCAAAAGAAGTGCAGGGATTCCCTGGTGGCGCAATGGCTGAGAGTCCGCCTGCCAATGCAGGGGACACGGGTTCGTGCCCCGGTCTGAGAGGATCCCACATGCCGCGGAGCAGCTAGGCCCATGAGCCATGGCCACTGAGCCTGTGCATCTGGAGCCTGTGCTCCGTAATGGGAGAGGCCACAACAGTGAGAGGCCCGCGTACCGCAAAATAAAATAAAATAAAATAAAATAAAATAAAATAAAATAAAGAAGTGCAAAACTTATACTCTGAAAACTACAAAAAACTGTTGAAAGAAATTCAAGAAAATGTAAATAAATGGAAAGACAACCCATATTCATGGATTGGAAGATTATTAAAATGGTGATACTCCCAAAACTGATCTACAGATGCAACACAATCCCTATTAGAATTGCAGCTGGCTTTTTTGTAAAATTGACAAGTTTATCCTAAAATTCATATGGAAACTAGTGAAATTTATGTGGAGACTAGCAAAAACAATCTTGAAAAAGAAGAACAAAGTTGGAGGATTCATCCTTCTCAATTTCAAAACTTACTACAAAGCAGCAGTAACAAAACAACATGGTACTGGAATAAGGGTAGATGTATAGATCAAAGCAATAGATTTGAGAATCCAGAAATAAACCCTCACATTTAGAGTTGATTGATTTTCAGCAAAAGTGCCAAAACAATTCAGTAGGGAAACAGTAATAGTATTTTCAACAGATGGTGCTAGGATAGCTGGATATCCACATACAAAATAATGAATGTGGACCCCCCTACCCCACACCACACACAAAATTCAACTCAAAATATATCAAAGACCTAAATGTAAAAGGTAAAACTATGAACCTCTCAGAAGAAAACATAGGGGTAAATCTCCATTACTCTGGATTAGGCAATGGTTTCCTATTTATGACACCAAAAGAATAAGCAACAAAAGAAAAAATAGATACCTAAGACTTCATCAAAAACATTTTTGTGGGCTTCCCTGGTGGCACTAGTGGTTGGGAATCCGCCTGCCAATGCAGGGGACACGGGTTCCAGCCCTGGTCTGGGAAGATCCCACATGCCACGGAGCAACTAAGCCCGTGCGCCACAACTACTGAGCCTGTGTGCTGCAACTAATGAAGCCCATGTGTCTAGAGCCCGTGCTCCACAACAAGAGAAGCCACCACAATGAGAAGCCTGAGCACCGCAACAAAGAGTAGCCCCTGCTTGCTGCAACTAGAGAAAGCCCGCACGCAGCAACAAAGACCCAACGGCAGCCAAAATAAATAAATAAATAAATAAAGTTTAAAAAAAAAAAAAAAAAAAAAAACATTTTTGTGCATCAAAAGACAGTATCATGAAAATAAAAAATCAACCCATAGAATGGAAGAAAATATTTGCAAGTCATTTGTCTGATAAGGGACTTGAATTGAGAATGTATAAAGAACTTTTACAACTCAACAATAAAAAGACAACCCAATTAATAATCTATATAGATATCTTCACAAAGAAGATATTCAAATGGCCAATAAACACTGTTGAGCAATGAAAAGATGCTCAACATCATTAATCATCAGGGAAATGCAAATCAAAATATAATGAGATATCACTTCACACCCAGTGGGCTGGCTATAACAAAACAAAACAAAACAAACAAAAAACAGAAAATAACAAGTGTTGGTGAGAATGTGGAAATTTGAACCCAAATACACTGATGATGGGTATGTAAAAGAGTCCAACCACTGTGGAAAACAGTCTGGCAGTTCCTCAAAAAGTTAAATATAGAGTTACCCTATGACCTAACAATTCCATTTTCTAGTTATATACAGAAGAGAAATAAAAAATCAAAATTTCCACACAAAAACTGTACACAAAAGTTCGTAGCAGCATTATTCATAATAACCAGAAAGTGGTAAAAACCCAAATGTTCATCAACTGATGAATGGATAAACAAAATATGGTACCAAAACAGTGGGATATTATTTGGCAATAAAAAGAAATGAAGTACTGATACATGCTATCACATGGATGAACCTTAAAAACATTATTCTAACTGAAAGAAGCCAGTCACAAAAGACTGCATATTATATGACTTCATTTACATGAAATGTTCAGAATAAGCAAATCTACAGAGACAGAAAGTAGATTAGTGGTTGCTTAAGACCGGGGAGTAGAAGGTAGAATGTGGAGTGATTGTCAATGGGTATGGGCTGTCTTTTGGAAGTGATGAAAGTGTTCTAAAATTAGATAGTAGTGATGGTTGCACTCTATGAATATACTAAAAACCATTTAATTGTACACTTTTAATAGACAAATTGTATGGTATGTAAATTATATCTTAATGAAGTTGTTAACCAACCCCCCACACAAAAAGGTGAAATAAAGACATTTTCAAGGGGAAAAATCTTCCCGAGAATTAATTGCCAGCAGACCTGCACTGTAAGAAATGCTAGAAGTTCTTTATGCTGAAGAAATTCGACACTGGATGGCAAGTTATGCCTACAGAAATAATGAGGAGCAGTGGAAATAGTAAATATGTGAATAAAAAGTAAAAAAAAAAAAACCCACATGAATTTTTTTCTTTTCTTTTCTTAATTTCTTTAAAAAATGACTTTAAAGTAAAAAGTATAACAATGTATTATTGGGTTTAAACCATATACAGATGTAATATTACTGGACTAGCTTTTTTTAAAAACACATACTAAAAGGAAGAGTATTCTTCTTGTTAATAACATACCACAGAATAAAATAAAATGTAATTACCAAAGTTAAATTAAAGTGAAAGATGCCCGTATATGTACTATTTATAATTCCCAAGCTTGGAGCAAGTCCTCCTGATGTGAACACGCTTAGAAATTCCTTTGAAGTAAGCTCAATTTCAGATTGGAAAAAACACTGGATTTTCTTTAGGAAAGAGAAAAAAAACAAGTAGTGACAATTTGTTGGAGAGAAGCATATTTTACATTAATTTGAAAGTGAGGAGAAACCTATGAAAAGTAGATGCTGCTGAAGATTGCTATCTCTAGTAATTACAGTCTTTAACTTGGAAAAAAAATCTATTTTGAAAAGTACACTTTCAGAACCCATCAGCCTATTATGCTAGTGTCATCATAGGTTTCAATTCATCCTATAATAATCTTTTCTTTCATAGAAATGGTCATAGAGTTATTATGTTTAACAAACATAGACTCAAAGTCACATGCTATCACATGTAGAAATTCCTATTTTATTAAAATCATTATTTTGTGTCTAAATAAAACAGCAAATGTGTAAAGCAAAACTCATTTTACTGCATTTTTATTGAATATTTCCCAGTTTTGAGAAGGTATATGAAAAGGTAGCAATCACAAATGGTGGATTTCCCTGAAAACCAATATGGATAAGAAGAGCTTCATTTCACTTAGTTCTCCTAGTCGTTAAGATCACTCTGGGCAAGTTACCTATCTGAATTTCAGTTTCCCTATCTATAAAATGGGGAAACATATTCATTCCAAAGATATTTACTGACCCCTTAGCATGAATCAGGCAGTGTTATAGGTGCTGGTGAAACAGAACTGAAACAAACAGGCAAAAATCCCTGACCTAATGGAACTTATTTTCTAATGGGGCTTAGCAGGAAGATAAACCCAAACCCTTTTCCTTTGTCTTAAACTTCTCCACAATTTATTGCACTTTGTTAAGATATTATATAAGCTCCCAATTCTAAGGATCCCTTTGAGTTACTCATCGCTGAGTTCTCCCATGGGTATGTGCATTGCATGTGTAAATAAACTCTGCTTTTTTTTTGTTTTGTTGGTTGGTTGTTTTTGTTTTTTAGGGGTTTTTTTTGGCTGTGCCATGAGGCTTGCAGGATCTTAGTTCTCAGACCAGGGACTCAACCTGGGTCACGGCAGTGAAAGCGCCGAGTCCTAACCACTGGACTGCCAGGGAATTCCCAAACTTCATTTTTATCTCCTGCTTAATCTGTCTTTTGTCAGTTTGTTTTACAGGCTCCAGCCACTGAACCTAAGAGGGGAGGTTCAGTACTCCCCTACAGTACTTATCTTACAGAAGATTAAATGTCATAATGAACATAAAACATTTTGAAAAATGCCTGACAAATACTTTATAAATGCTAGCTATTATTTCTACTAATACTTCTTCTAGAACTACCACATCACAACTATCCAAAAAGTAGATTATACTTCTCTTTCAAAAGGACAAAACTGAGGATCAGAGAGGTTAGGTAACCTGTCCTAGGGCACACATACCATATATGGCAGAACCAAAATTTGACCCCAGCTCTGTAGGTCTCTCTTCCTCTAGAGCCCATTCCTTTTCCATAATATTTAATCACAAATAGGAAAGACACGTGTGACTCAAAGGGCTTGCACTTCACAATAGTTGTAAATAAAAAACTAAATATACATTTAACATATTAAGAAGGAACCGGGAAGTAAGTCAAAACAGACTTTAGGATAAATGTATTTGTCCTCATGGGGTGTTGTTCTTCATTTTGTTATATTTATCATAGATTTTTAGACAATCTGTGCAATTTTTATTAATTTATGTTTTTGTTAGCATTTGCTGCATGACTATCTTAACAGTACATCTTATTTTGTTGTGTTTTTTAAAAGTTTGTCATTATTTGAATCAAAGGAGTCAAATAATCCCCTACCCAAAATGACACCTGCAATATGGTACTTGTTATAAAAGGGAAAGATTCATTCCCAAGGTCTTGTGAGGTAACGTTCTTTTGCTAACAGGCTACATCTGTCAAACTTCAGATGGACAGATCAGAACCATAAAAAAAAGCAAACCACCCAGGGTGTTCAATGGCTAAATGAAATATTTTACTTGATCCAAGTGGAATGAAATAGAAAGGATAGAAAGGATTATTTATATCAAATTTCACCTCCCCAAGTCTGAAAATAGTAGAAGGTATTTGAAAAGAGTACAGTGCTACTGGTTTCACCTATGCACTTAAAAGGAATATGAGGGGTTGTAGCATATGCTATTAGTGGACCTTACCAAGTCATCAGAGGAAAGATACAACTTGATTATTTCATTCTTTTGGGGGAACCCTTCGCTAGCACAAGCAAAACGTTTCTCTGTATCACCTAAATAATACAAACATATATATATATATTTTTTTTAGGTCACTAATGAAGAATTTACATTAAAAGAACCATATTTTTTAAACAGAAAATATTTTTTAAAGTATAAGAATTATAACTGTATATTTTAAATTCACATCACTCTAAAGTTTAAATCTTCCACTTTATTTTTTCATTTTAAAGATACAATATCAGGACACTAAAAAGAAAGGTTTGACTGAGCACTAAAATAAAATGTAACATGTGCTAGGTTATGATACAAATTTTCAGAGGTGGCCAAAAACCAGTTCTTCACTCTTAAACTCCTCAACCTTGGTGAACATATAAAAGGGATAGAAGTTGGAGATTGGAGAGTGAATTTATGTTTTGATAGAGAGCTACTGATATGAAGGTGACTCCTCTCCCCAAAGGGTGGGAGTGTTGGGAGGAAGATCCCTCCTTCTTATCTTGTTCTAAAGTGAGTCTCTCTGGGAATTCCCTGGCAGTCCAGTGGTTAGGACTCTGCGCTTCCACTGCAGGGGGCATGGGTTTGCTCCCTGGTCAGGGAACTAAGATCCAGCATGCTGTGGCATGGCCAAATAAAATAAAATAAAACAGAGTCTCTCATAGACAGCACAGAGTTGGATCATGTGTGATTATTTGTTTTTGTTTTTGTTTTTGTTTTGATCATGTGTTTTTACCCATTCTGCCAGTCTCCCAGTTTTGATTGGGAAATTTAATCCATTTGTAGTTAAAGTGATTACTGATAAGGAGAGACTTACTTCTATCATTTTGCTATTAGTTTTCTATATACCTTATAACATTTTTGTCCTTCATTCCTGCACTACTGCCTTCTTTTGTATTTAGTTGATTTTCTTTTTGTAGTGAAACATGTAAATTCCTTTCATGTATATTTTAGAGCTATTTCCTTTGTGATTACCATGGGGATTACATTTAACATCCTAATGATATACTACCCTAATTTGAATTTATAGCAGCTTAACTCCAGTAACATAGAAAAACTCTGCTCCTTTAAAGCTCCATCCCCACCCCTTTCAGTTGCTGATATCATAAAATTATACCTTTAAATATTGTGTGCCCCCAAAACATGAACTAATAATTCTTTTGAATGCATTGGTCTCTTAATTTATGCAGAAAACAAGATTTGGAGTTACAAACCAAAATTACAATGCTAGTAACTTTTGCACTAATAATTTTTTTCTTTAGATGTATTAGTCTCTTAAATCATGTAGAATATAAAAAGTGGAGTTACAATCCATTGTTACAATATAATTACCCACATATTTACCTTTATTTCTCCCTATGGCTTCAAGTAACTGTCTAGTGTCCTTTCATTTCCCCTTGCAGGACTCCCTTGAGCATTTTTTACATGGCAAATCCAGTGGTAACAAACTCCCTCAGCTTTTGTTTATCTGGGAATGCCTTAATTTCTTCCTCACTCTTGAGGATAGTTTTCCCAGATATAGGATTCTTGGCTGACTGGTTTTTCTTTTAGCAATTTTTTTTTCTTTTTTTTTTTTTTGCGGTACGCGGGCCTCTCACTGTTGTGGCCTCTCCCGTTGTGGAGCACAGGCTCCAGATGCGCAGGCTCAGCGGCCATGGCTCATGGGCCCAGCCGCTCCGCGGCATGTGGGATCTTCCCGGACTGGGGCACGAACCCATGTCCCCTGCATTGGCAGGCGGACTCTCAACCACTGCACCACCAGGGAAGCCCTCTTTTAGCAATTTGAATATATCAGTCCACTGCCTTCTGGACTCCAAAGTTTCTGATAAGAAATTTGCTTATTATCTAATTGAGGATTCTTTGTGTGTGGTTATTCACTTCTCTCTTGCTGCTTTCAAGATTCTCTCTTTATCTTTGGCTTCTGAAAGTTTGATTACAATGTGTCTTGGTGTAGGTCTCTGTCAGTTCATCTGACTTGGAGTTTGCTTAGCTTCATGGATATATATATATATATTAAACATATTTATGCCTTTCATCAAATTTAGGAAGTTTTTAGCCATTATTTCTTCAAATAGTCTCCCTGCTCCTTTCTCTCTCTCTTCTGCTATTACTCCCACAGTGTGTGTGTTGGTCCACTTGATGGTTTCCCAGAGGTCTCTTACACTCTACACTTTTCTTCAACCTTTTTTCTTTCTGTTCCTGAGACTTGATAATTACAATTGTCTTATCTTCAAGTTGCTGACTTTTTTCTTCTGCCTGCTTAAATCTGCCTTTGAATCCCTCTAGTGAGTTTTTCATTTCAGTTATTGTACTTTTCAGCCCCTGCATTTCTTCTTGGTTTCGTTTCAGGTCTTCTATTTCTCTATTGATACTTCCATTTTGCTCATACATTGTTTTCTTGACCTTCTCCACATCTTCTTTGGTTTTGGGAGCAACTTTAACATGGTTGTTTTAAAGTCTTTGTCTAGTAGATCTGCCATCCAATCTTTTTTCAGGATAATTTCTGGTGATTTATTTTTTTCCTTTAATGGGCCATACTTTCCTGTTTCTTTGTATGTCTTATAATTTTCTGTTGAAAACTGGACAGTTGAATCTAATAGTGTGGTAACTCTGGAAATTAGATTCTCCTCATTCCCCAGGATTTGCTTTTTTTTGTTACTGTTTTTGTCTTCCAGGTTTTTAAAAAATTGTTGTAGGCTGTCTCTGTATCAAGGATCAACTGCAGGTGTAAATTTAAGGTCTTCTTAGGTCTTTTATGAGCCTGTGTCATTTTTCCCTGGGCATGTGTTGTCATTTTGTAATTTATCCCCTTAAATGCAGTTTTTTTTGTTTTTGTTTTTGTTTGATAGTCTTTAATGTCTGGCTCCCAAAGAGGAAAAAAATGAAAAATGAAAAAGGGGGTAAAAAGGGCACTGGCCCTTTAAGTCCCTTGAAAATCTGTTCAGCTGAGGGAGAGGAGTGTGCAACAATGAGGGGAGGTACAACAACAATGGCTGCCTGCCTCTTTGTCTGCACCTCTGTGATCAGAAGCAGCAATCAGAGTACAGATCCTCAATATTTGGAAGACAGGGTCCTTTTTGCCCACCCTAGCTTCTGCAAGCTGTGTGTGACTGCTCCAGGAACACGTGCACAGCTGCATGCCATGAGGCTGAGGGTGGGGGATGGGTAGTTTCTACTGTGATAAGAGTTGACAATGACTGAAATTAACTGCAGCTTACTGTCCAAGCCCTCCCCTAGAAGTTGTAAGCCTTCAGCAGACTCCAGAGTTCCAAAAAAGTTATATCAGACAGATTCGGCCAGTGCAGTTGTTGTCCAGTTGGGGAGGCAGAGTTCTTGTGCTTCTCACTCTGCCATCTTCCCAGAATCCTCTATCCCTTCTCCTTATCTTGAGTTTGAGGAAAGAGGCTGTGATGGGACCACTCATCAATGTCATATGTATTCCTCTAATCTGGGTATAAATTCAGACTCCTTCTTGGAAAAAGGCAGGACCTGATTTGATGAAGAGGATAGGCCCTATCCCTTGCTAGACCTGCATAGCTATTTTCACAAGAATCCTGCGAAGTCACCTTAGAGAGAAACCCCCCCATCCTTTGTTTAAAATTTATTTATTTATTTATTTATTTATTTATTTATTTATTTATTGTGGCTGCATTGGGTCTTTTGTTGCTGCACACGGGCTTTCTCTAGTTGCGGTGAGCAGGGGCTACTCCTCGTTGCCGTGTGCAAGCTTCTCATTGTGGTGGCTTCTCTTGTTGCAGGCTTCAGTAGTTGTGGCTCACAGGCTCTAGAGCACAGGCTCAGTAGTTGTGGAGCACAGGCTTAGCTGCTCTGCAGCATGTGGGATCTTCCCAGACCAGGGCTTGAACCCGTGTCCCCTGCATTGGCAGGCGGATTCTTAACCACTGCACCACCAAGGGGAACCCCCCCCCACCCTTGATATCTAACCACTCCCAATATCTACTCAAATTCCTCATCCCCTACCATCCACCCACATGGTCATGCTGGCCTGCCCTCAGCAAGAATACTGTTTGGTTAGCTGAGCAAGAATCCTCCCTACTCTTGATGTCTCCTCTTAGTAATTTTCCATCCAAAGACACAATTTCCCCCACAATGAACCTGCTCCTCGGCTATAAATTCCCACTTGCCTATGTTGTATTTGGAATTGAGACTAGTTCTATACTGAGATCTTTTTTCCTCAATTGCAATAGTCCCTGAATAAATTGTAGTTTTACAGCTTTAAATATTGTCCAGCACTGGTTTTCTTTGGCACAATGAAGTTGAAGCCAGATGCTGCAAAAGTACTGAAGGACATCAGAGGTAAGGCTAGATGAAGGGTGACTACAAACATCTTTTGTAACAAACATGGGTTTTTGTGGTAAACAATGGCAAAGTACTTTTTTAAAAACTGTCTAAAGATGAGTTAGGGATGTTTTTATATTACTTTTTTTTTTTTTTTTTTTGTGTGGTACGAGGGCCTCTCACTGTTGTGGCCTCTCCTGTTGCGGAGCACAGGCTCCGGACGCACAGGCTCAGTGGCCATGGCTCACGGGCCTAGTCGCTCTGCGGCATGTGGGATCTTCCAGACCAGGACACGAACCCATGTCCCCTGCATCGGCAGGTGGACCCTCAACCACTGCGCCACCAGGGAAGCCCTATATTACTTTTTTTTAAGTGTTTTAAATTTTCTGCCTTTTTTTAAAACATCTTTATTGGAGTATAATTGCCTTACATTGTTGCATTAGTTGCTGCTGTATAACAAAGTGAATCAGCTATACCTATACATATATGCCTGTATCCCCTCCCACTTGCATCTCCCTCGCACCCTCCCTATCCCAGCCCTCTAGTTGGTCACAAAGCACCAAGCTGATCTCCCTGTGCTATGCGGCTGCTTCCCACTAGCTACCTATTTTACATTTGGTAGTGTATATATGTCAATGTCACTCTCTCACTTCATCTCAGCTTACCCTTCCCCCTCCCCATGTCCTCAAGTACATTCTCTACGTCTGTGTCTTTATTCCTTTCCTGCCCCTAGGTTCTTCAGAACTTTTTTTTTTTTAGATTCCATATATATGTGTTAGCATACGGTATCTGTGTTTCTCTTTCTGACTTCCTTCACTCCACTGTATGACAGACTATATTCCATTGACAGTAATATTCCATTGTATATATGTGCCACATCTTCTTTATCCATTCATCTGTCAATGGACACTTAGGTTGCTTCCATGTCCTGGCTACTGTAAATAGAGCTGCAGTGAACATTGTGGTACATGACTCTTTTTGAATTAAGGTTTTCTCAGGGTATATGCCCAGTAGTGGGATTGCTACGTCATGTGGTATTTCTCTTTTTAGTTTTTTAAGGAACCTCCATACTGTTCTCCATAGTGGCTGTATCAATTTACATTCCAACCAACAGTGCAAGAGGGTTCCCTTTTCTCCATACCCTCTCCAGCATTTATTGTTTGTAGAGTTTTTGATGATGGCCATTCTGACTGGTGTGAGGGGATACCTCATTGTAGTTTTGATTTGTATTTCTCTAATGATTAGTGATGTTGAACATCCTTTCATGTGTTTGTTGGCAATCTGCATATCTTCTTTGGAAAAGTGTCGATTTAGGTCTTCTGCCCATTTTTGGATTGGGTTGTTTGTTTTCTGGATATTGAGCTGCATGAGCTGCTTGTATATTTTGGAGATTAATCCTTTGTCAGTTGCTTCATTTGCAAATATTTTCTCCCATTCTGAGGGTTGTCTTTTGGTCTTGTTTACGGTTTCCTTTGCTGTGCCAAAACTTTTAAGTTTCATTAGGTCCCATTTGTTTATTTTTGTTTTTATTTCCATTTCTCTAGGAGATGGGTCAAAAAGGATCTTGCTGTGATTTATGTCATAGAGTGTTCTGCCTATGTTTTCTTCTAAGAGTTTTATACTGTCTGGGCTTACATTTAGGTCTTTAATCAATTTTGAGTTTATTTTTGTGTGTGGTGTTAGGGAGTATTCTAACTTCATTCTTTTACATGTAGCTGTCCAGTTTTCCCAGCACCACTTATTGAAGAGACTGTCTTTTCTCTATTGTATATACTTGCCTCCTTTATCAAAAATAAGGTGACCATAGGTGCGTGGGTGTATCTCTGGGCTTTCTATCCTGTTCCATTGATCTATGTATCTGTTTTTGTGCCAGTACCATACTGTCTTGATTACTGTAGCTTTGTAGTATAGTCTGAAGTCAGGGAGCCTGAATCCTCCAGCTCCATCTTTCATTCTCAGGATTGCTTTGGCTATTTGGGGTCTTTTGTGTTTCCATACAAACTGTGAAATTTTTTGTTCTAGTTTTGTGAAAAATGCCATTGGTAGTTTGACAGGGATTGCATGGAATCTGTAGATTACTTTGGGTAGTAGAGTCATTTCCACAATGTTGATTCTTCCAATCCAAGAACATGGTATATCTCTCCATCTGTTTGTATCATCTTTAATTTCTTTCATCAGTGTCTTATAATTTTCTGCATACAGGTCTTTTGTCTCCCGAGGTAGGTTTATTCCTAGATATTTTATTCTTTTTGTTGCAATGGTAAATGGGAGTGTTTCCTTAATTTCTCTTTCAGATTTTTCATTATTAGTGTATAGGAATGCAAGAGATTTCTGTGCATTAATTTTGTATCCTGCTACTTTACCAAATTCATTGATTAGCTCTAATAGTTTTCTGGTGGCATCTTTAGGATTCTCTATGTGTAGTATCATGTCATCTGCAAACAGTGACATTTTTACTTCTTCTTTTCTGATTTGGATTCCTTCTATTTCTTTTTCTTCTCTGATTGCTGTGGCTAAATCTTCCAAAACTATGTTGAATAATAGTGGTGAGAGTTGGCAACCTTGTCCTGTGCCTGATCTTAGAGAAAATAGTTTCAGTTTTTCACCATTGAGAACGATGTTGGCTGTGTGTTTGTCATTTATGGCCTTTATTATATTGAGGTAAGTTCCCTCTATTCCTACTTTCTGGAGATTTTTTTTATCATAAATGGGTGTTGACTTTTGTCAAAAGCTTTTTCTGCATCTATTGAGATGATCATACGGTTTTGATCCTTCAGTTTGTTAATATGGTGCATCACATTGATTAATTTGCATATATTGAAGAATCCTTGCATTCCTGGGATAAACCCCACTTGACCATGGTGTATGATTCTTTTAATGTGCTGTTGGATTCTGTTTGCTAGTATTTTGTTGAAGAGTTTTGCATCTATGTTCATCCATGATATTGGCCTATCGTTTTCTTTTTTTGTAACATCTCTGTCTGGTTTTGGTATCAGGGTGATGGTGGCCTCGTAGAATGAATTTGGGAGTGTTCCTCCCTCTGCTATATTTTGGAAGAGTTTGAGAAGTATAGGTGTTAGCTCTTCTCTAAATGTTTGATAGAATTCACCTGTGAATCCATCTGGTCCTGGGCTTTTGTTTGTTGGAAGATTTTTAATCACAGTTTCAATTTCAGTGCTTGTGATTGGTCTGTTCATATTTTCTATTTCTTCCTGGTTCATTCTCAGAAGGTTGTGCTTTTCTGAGAATTTGTCCATTTCTTCTAGGTTGTCCATTTTACTGGCAAATAGTTGCTTGTAGTAATCTCTAATGATCCTTTGTATTTCTGCAGTGTCAGTTGTTACTTCTCCTTTGTCATTTCTAATTCTGTTGATTTGAGTCTTCTCCCTTTTTTTCTTGATGAGTCTGGCTAATGGTTTATCAATTTTGTTTATCTTCTCAAAGAACCAGCTTTTAGTTTACTGATCTTTGCTATCATTTCCTTCATTTCTTTTTCATTTATTTCTGATCTGATCTTTATGACTTCTTTCCTTCTACTAACTTTGGGGTTTTTTTGTTCTTCTTTCTCTAATTGCTTTAGGTATAAGGTTAGTTTGTTTACTTTAGATGTTTCTTGTTTCTTGAGGTAGGATTGTATTGCTCTAAACTTCCCTCTTAGAAGTGCTTTTTTGCTTCATCCCATAGGTTTTGGGCCGTTGTGTTTTCATTGTCATTTGTTTCTAGGTATCTTTTGATTTCTTCTTTGATTTCTTCAGTGATCTCTTGATTATTTAGTAGCATATTGTTTAGCCTCCATGTGTCTGTAGTTTTTACAGATGTTTTCCTGTAATTGATATCTAGTCTCATAGCATTGTGGTCGGGAAAGATACTTGATATGATTTCATTTTTCTTAAATTTACCAAGGCTTGATTTGTCACCCAATATATGATCTATCCTGGAGAATGTTCCATGAGCACTTCAGAAGTAAGTGTATTCTGTTGTTTTTGGATGGATTGTCCTATAAATATCAATTAAATCCATCTCGGGTTTTTTTGTTTGTTTGTTTTGTTTGTTTTTAGTCCACCTTGTTTAATGTATCATTTAAAGTTTGTGTTTCCTTATTCATTTTCATTTTGGTTGATCTGTCCATTGGTGAAAGTGGGGTGTTATAGGCCCCTACTATTATTGTGTTACTGTCAATTTCCCCTTTTATGCCTGTTAGCATTTGCCTTATGTATTGAGGTGCTCCTATGCTGGGTCCATAAATATTTACAATTGTTATATCTTCTTCTTGGATTGATCTCTTGATCATTATGTAGTGTCCTTCTTTGTCTCTTGTAATAGTCTTTATTTTAAAGTCTATTTTTTCTGATATGAGAATTTCTACTCCAGCTCTTTTGATTTCCATTCATCTTTCTGAAATGACAAATGGCTGTCAGGAATATGCTAACAGACAGTTTCAAAAAGTAAATCAGGACTCAGTCTGGCCTTCCAAACTGAAGGTTCATTTGAACAATGAACATTAAATTAAATACCTTAAAAAATGCATGCTGTGGAGAGAGCATTTTGAATATAGGCAGCTGGAAATGTTTACATTAGTATGTGATTTTGTTACTGGATATCTCATAAATATATCATCTATAATAACTGTCATATCTGCAATACTTTAGAAACTTGAAAATGGAAATTTTTTTTTTTTCGCGGTATGCGGGCCTCTCACTGTTGTGGCCTCTCCTGTTGCGCAGCATAGGCTCCGGACGCGCAGGCTCAGCGGCCATGGCTCACGGGCCCAGCCGCTCCGCGGCATGTGGGATCCTCCCGGACTGGGGCACGAACCCGTGTCCCCTGCATCGGCAGGCGGACTCTCAACCACTGTGCCACCAGGGAAGCCCCGAAAATGGAAATTTTTTTACTTGATTTAAATATTTCAAATGAATTTCAATGAAGTTTGGAACTATTTGCTTAAAATGGAAAAAAGTTGATTGACATACAGAAAGCTGGAAGCTTACTAAAATTTTTCAATAAAAACCTTTACAAAGTTGATAGATGGGATTGAAAAATGAGTATCATATTTTATTCATTAAGCCAACATGCATTTATCCCATTTAGATATACAAAAATTTGTGAGATATATTTTTAATATAATAGCTAATTAAAGTCAAATACCAAAATAAATTGAATTAGAGCCAGATCTTCAAATCTCTATAAACTTTGACTCCAAGATTTAAAAAAATATATTTACATCACATTTTCTCACCAAAAATCTTAAAATTTCAAAGAATTTTATGATGTTGATCAGTATACCTTATAATAATTTTAAAAGATTATTTCATCCTTTTTTATCCCTTTTTAATTTCTGGGTTTTGTGTAGGTTTACAAGGTACACAATATATTAGTACAGTAGTACAAGTACATAATTTAAGAATAAATAGAGAATATTGGAGAACGAAGCTTACACTTTTTCTTTTTTTCAACTGATGCAATGCATGACCAAAAAACTGACTTCATGACTGAAGGTCTGGTGTAAACTACTGTCATGGTCTTCTGTCTGTTCTCTCTGCCTCCCAACTTTCCCTCCACCAATCTACTTTACATATTGCTGCCATATTAATCTTCCTAAACTGTAGCTTTGAGATGTTATTCCTCTACCCAGTCATCTTAAATGACTTTCCAATGAATATTGACTAAAGCCCAAATTCCTTAGCTTGGCATTCAAGTACCTCTATAATATAAGATAGTTTCCTATCTTTCCAAAATATTTTACTTCTTCTATTCTTTCATTCAAGTCAGAATGAACTATTTACTGCTCCCATCATGTTCTGTGGTTGCCTACCTCTACGACTTTATTCATCACTTACCTGATGTTGTCTTTGTAGGATGCTCTTCCCCATGCATGTACAGACATTTGGGGGACAAATATGGATTGATATCTTTCATACAGTGTTTCCTCTGACTCACTCCATCCCCTGCCCCAGTTGGAAGTACATTCTCCCTTCTCTGAAATCTCATAAGTTTGCCGGTGACTATCCAATCTTTGGTTATGTCCATACTTGTGTAATATATTCTCTAGTGGAATATAGGAACTAGAACTGGTTCATCCTAGAACTCACCCAATTCTGCAACACACCCATGTGTAGAAGAGAGCCTGAGTCTCTCCATCCACTCAGTCAACAATTTTTTGACCATCGACTATGTTCTGGTAGATCCAGTTCAGGATACTACAGAGCCTATACAATCTGCACAAATGGAGGTGGATTTGTCTTATTCCTTTTGCAAAGTTTTACACCATGAAAGTCCTATTGGGCAATTTAATCCATGTATTAATTTCAGAAAATTCTCAGTCTATTAGCCTATAATTCAGTTTACAATTCATCCTACATGCAACCATTCATGGAGGAAAAATCAAAAAGATCTATCCAAATAATTCAAGTTTTGCAAATATAAAATGTTCCTTAAAATTTAAATATTCTATGACTTATAAGTAATGAAATACTATAACAAAAGAAAAGTCCTGATGTACACAATGATATTATTAGAAACCTCTGGACCAGAGTACAATAGATAATACCTGGGAAAAACTGGAATATAAGGTAAAGAAGAAGTACTAAAAGAAAAATATTTTAACTGTTAGTGAGGAAGGGATATAAAGGGGAAGTCTTGAGAAGATATTCTCTATTTTAGAGAGTAAAAAGAGTCTGAAACTTACCTTTATTATATGTTATTCCTGATGAAAAATCAAAAATGTTCAAAAGTAAAATCATAACATATAAAAGTGACAATTCCATCTGTTGGAAGAAAAAAGAATTATTTCCATTCAATTACTCTGAAGATATTTTTTAGTTCCTTTTGCTATAAACAATGGCATAGTAAAGAAATCATCTCTTCTTTGCATTAAAAATATTTCTCATTATGTGACAAAAGCAGACAATTGACTAAGCTCTACACTTACTTCTTAACTGGTATCAAAGATATTTATAAATATAATTATTGCAAACTAAAGAGCTGTGGCTCAGGATTTTCTGCAACTGTTAGAAAGGCATGATCAATTCTACATCTGTGTAAAACACAACCTGACTTGATAAAGACTCAGGATGGTACAGTTGTACCTTGATCTTAGACTGTGACAGCATTGCTCTTGGGAGAGACAATCCATGTGAGTCCTGAGCATCCCTGCACATCCTTGCTGTGTGCCAGGAATGCAAGGTCCTTTTCTCAGAGTTGTGTTTGCAGCAAGCAACCTTGAGGCATAAGGTAACATCCTCTGGACAAGCACAGGCTTATTTCCATGGTGAATCTCCCAACTCCGTGTTCTTCTCCTGTAATGCACACCACTATGTGTGTTAGCAAGCATCCGTCATGGGCTGAATTGTTCCCCCCTCCCAAATTCATATGCTGAAGTCCTAACCCCCAGTATATCAGAATGTGGTCATATTTGGAGATAGGGTCTTTACAGAAGTAATTAAGTTAAAATTAAATCATTAGGGTAGGCCCTAATCCAGTATAACTGGTGTCTTTATAAGAAGGCGAAATTTGGACACACTCTTGTACAGGTAGAAGATGATATGAAGACACAGGGAGAAGGCAGCCGTTTATAAGCCAAGGAGAGAGGCCTGGAACAGATCCTTCCCTCGTGGCTCTCAGAGGGAACTAGCTCTGCTAACATCTTGATGTTGAAACTGAGCAGGACCCTTTGGTACCCTCTCACTTCGTTCAGGACTCTCTGTGCCCCGCATCTCTTGAAGTAAAAGAGGTTTCTCCTGATGTCTTCAGGTTTCTCCCGAGTCTCAAAGGGATGGCTAAAGAGTTAATGATTAGGAAAATGTGAACATATAATAATAAAGAATAACTGTTGGGCCAGGAAAGTAAACTGGTAACAATTTAAACAAAAGATCAGCCATATAGCAGAGTCACAGGACCTTTAGTTCGTCCATGAAGGACATAGATAATAATGTCTGAAGCACATTCCTAAGTTGTTTTTACAGAAACTAGACTCCCACCAGATGGAAACAGCTGACCACAAGTGCGTAGACCCCAGACCAACTGGGAACAGAAAGTTGATGATATTGACTCTGGAAACATCACCCTGTTACCTCACTGCCAATCAATCAGAAGAATGTCCACGAACTGATCAGGCACCCTGCAACCCACATCCCTAATGGTGCCTTTAAAAACCCTTCCCTGAAAGCCATCAGGGAGTTCAGGTCTTTTGAGTACTAGTTGCATATTCTCCTTTCTTGGCACCCTGCAATAAACTTACTTTCCTTCACCACAACCCGGTGTCAGACTGGCTTTGCTGCACATCAGGGAAACCGACCCAAATCCAGGTTCGGGATAATCTCAGATTTCTAAACTCCAGAGCTGTGAGACACTCAGTGTGTAGTACCTTGTTAGCCCTAGTAAACTAATACAGCATGAGACTCCATGGGACTAGGGTGGAGGAGGGAGGGAGGAAGGGGACATGGGGAACTGGAGTGAGCATGATGTTGACAGTGACTAATGCTTTTGCTGTGGGTGATAAAGTCCTACATCTCTGACCCAGGAGTCTGTATCTTTTGCCAGCACCCAAGAAACAGTAAGACTGACTCGCCAGCTACAGGAAGAGTAAAATCCAGATCCTTTGGGGTTCCTGACAACTGCTGAGTAAATTAAATTTAACTGATGTTTTTCTTCTCTCAAAATTGATTTGCTTGATTCAGTACATTTAACTGACAGTAGAAAGCTCAACATTTGTTGGATTTTGAATTCCTCACCCTTATCACATGGTTAGGGGAGAATTGTTTTTTAAGTGCATTTTTTAGTCATCTAAGAAAACAACTTGTTTTCACAAGGTAGAGGAAATAAATGGTTCATCAAAATTACATCTGCACAGTGCTATGTTCAATATTATTTTTGGTGTAAGAATGAATTTAACATTAAATGGAGAAGTTACCAGAGACAAACTTTGAAAATAGTTCCCTTACCAGGAAAATCTTGTATTATTTTGCTAAACATTTAAATTAAATGACATAACAGCATTATTAGAACCCATAAGCTTTCCTCACCCCTGAAATATGTGTGAAATGTATTATATTCCAGGACCCCAGTTTGGATGACCTCTTAATAAGCTATCTTCAAAGTTGTTCCAATTCAGTTCTCTCAAGTAAATATAAGAAGATCTCTAATTTCATTTAAGTGGATTTGACTGTATCTGTCTTTGAGTCAAGAACTAAAAACTTAATTTGAAAGGCTTTTAAATGCTTTCATTAAGGAAAGGAAACCCCAGAGAGCATATTTACGGGTAAGACAGCCAAGGAGTGATCTTTGAACTCTCCATGGCTTTGTGCTAGCTGCACATTCCCTTACTCTAATAATTCAGCCCATATATATAAATTCATATTTATAGCCTATATATATAATTATATATATGTTTTTTTTTAATTTAGAGATGAAATGTACTTTACTTTAGAGTTGACATATGAGACATTAAGTAACATGTCCAAAGTCCGTTACTAGCTAGTTACAGAGTTGGGCTTAGAACCACGGTCTCCTGATTGAATTGATCTAGTCAGCATAAAAAGATGCCACAAAATGAAAACTTAAAAACTTATTCCACACTACATTCTTGAGTAGATTTGACCTATCACCAAAACTGCTAAATTTGTTCACCATAATTCTGCTTCATACATACATTAGTCTCATTATTCTCCTTCTTCAATATTATGACTTTCTCAATTTGGTACTACCTTCTTTCAACAATTATCTCATGGTTAGAGAAAAGGCACAGACTTTGGCCTAAGATCAGCTCTGCCCACTGAGATGTTTGATCTTTGGAAAGTTACTTAACTTCTTCAAGTTTACTTTCTATTCAGTAAAATAGGGATAACACTTCACAGGGCTGTTATGAGAATTAGACGAATAATATACTAAAACATCTAACAGCTAGCTACTTTACACAAACTAAGCACTTGATAAATATTAGCTCTGAATCCATATCTTTATACATTGAAGCAACTTCTTTATCTTCATCACACTCTCCTACGCATCCTTAACAGTCAAATTATCCCCACTAATTATTCCCATTTAATGCTTATGAGTTTCATGTAACGGTCAGATATAGGTCATATATCTGGGTATTTTCTATTCTCTGGCATCAAATAAATATTGGGAATTGTCCCAAAGGAGGAACCTACCGGTTCATTTGTAGTTACTCTATTATCATGGAAGAGTGATTACACTGAAAATTCATACTATAGTAGGGCCCTTATTTCTTACTGTAATTCCTTCTTAGTGGAATGTCCAACCAGTTGCACTTTTCTTTTTTATATTTTCCCAAGCTTTCTTCCATACAGGCTGAGAAAGAAGACCCAAAACTGGGAGCTGAGTTTTCACAGTTTACTGGTTTAGTAGTCCACTTAACTTTGGTAACAGCCAATCAGCTGCTACCAAGTACGGAAGCATGCTTAGAAAAATCTAAAGGACAGGCAGTTGGAATTTCCAATTAACTGCCTCTTCAAAGAGCACCAAAGATCATTTTCTGTGTTCACATCAGTGTCCTGAAGGAAGAGTGGGACTTAAAAGAATAAAGACCTTATTGATAGGGTAAGCAAGAAAAGTAAATACACAAAGCAAAAAGATAGGAATGAGCTACTTGTGCATGGGAATCAGTAAGACCAAACGATATGCCAATCTGTTCTTCAGGTTCATTCTTGTGTAAATGTCCTTGGTGGGGTTGATTATACCCACTCAGGCTGCCGTTGACCAGTGGGCTGAGACTGAACCTTTCTTACTTAGCACCCTAACTAGTCATGAAGGTCACAGAGGCTAATAATTTTTTAAATGATGATAATAAAACCTGCTTTACATTCATGTTTTCCTTCAGAAGTCCCTTCACATGGCCATGTAGAATCTGCTTATATCCATATCATGAAAGATAGCTGGTATCTGGGTTATCTATTCCTAAAGAGCCCATGTAAGAAAAACTTTCTCTCACCTTTTCTGGTGACTTTAACTGAAAGAAAAAAGTTACTCCTCAACCTGCAACAATGTGCAAAACTCAACAAAATATCTCTCCCAATAAAGACTCAGTTCCTCCCCTATTAAGGGTAAGGATCTGCTTTCAGTCAGTTATTGTTGAATTACACTTTGATTTGAAGGAAAGCTCCCATAGCAGAGCTTTTATCTGTAACAGTGGAATGAAAATGTTCTTCTCCCTGGAAAACAAGACAGGCACGGGGCATCTAGTTAGGAAATTTGGGGACAAGGAAAGGGGCTCATTGGAAGGATGACTTGGACTTTTTCTGTAATTTTTCTCTGACTATAAGAGTTCTCATTGTGCAAAACCTAAAAAATACAAACAGGTATAGAGAAATTAATTACCCATAAACCAACAATCAGATATAACCATTATTAACACTTTAATCTATTTCTACAATCTGTTCCCTACATATTTATGTGTTTCATATAGGATCCTTCTGTATATAGCTTCAGTATATAGCTTTCAGTCATTGTTATTCTGACCATTTTTTCATGTAATTCAACTTAAAAAAATTTTTACAATTATATATCTAAAATAACTACAATTTATTTAAACATAAGTCATTCACTTGTTTCCAGTGTTTTCCTGTTATGAATAGTATAACTGAATAATCCTGAACAAAAATCTTTCCCTGCATTTAAAAATATTCCTTTAGGATATAAATATATTTAAGATTCTTGATATATGTTGGAAAATTGCTTTCCAGAAAATGCAGTGTTTGGGGCTTCCCTGGTGGAGAAGCAGTTAAGAATCCACCTGCCAATGCAGGGGACGTGGGTTCAAGCCCTGGTCTGGGAAGATCCCACATGCCTCAAAGCAACTAAGCCCATGCGCCACAACTACCGAGCCTGCACTCTAGAGCCTGCAAGCCACAACTACTGAGCCCGTGAGCTGCAACTACTGAAGCCCACGTGCCCTAGAGCCTGTGCTCCACAACAAGAGAAGCCACCACAATGAGAAGCCCTCACACCCCAATGAAGAGTAGCCCCCCACTCACTGCAACTACAGAAAGCCTTTGCACAGCAACGAAGACCCAACACAGCCAAAAATAAATTAATTAATTAAAAGAAAAAAAAAAGGAATGCCTGTGGGATATATGGTTAAAAAAAATGCAGTGTTGAGAATTAGATATAATCTGTAATAGTTTGATAGGCAAAAAAGTATCTCATTGTTTTACTTTTTTAAATATTGGTGCAATTTAATATTTAAGATATGCTTGTTAGCCATTTTGTCTTCTATAAATTATCTGGACATATTCTTGACCATTTTCTGTTGGAATTTTAGTGTTTTGCTTGTGAAATGGTAAAATAATTTCTTGCAATATTTACAATGAATATTAAACCCAGTTAGTCACTTAATTTTGTTTACAATGGGCTTTGATGCATAGTAATTCAAATCTGATGCAATCAAGTTTATCAGTATTTTCCTTTGTTTCTGTTGCCTTATAGTTTCAAAGTCAACCCCCATCCAGAGACATACTTTTGTTATGCTTTTTGTGACCACCAAGATGGGTGGGATAGGGAGGGTGGGAGGGAGATGCAAGAGGGAGGGGATATGGGGATATATGTATACATATAGCTGATTCACTTTGTTATACAGCAGAAACTAACACAACATTGTAAAGCAATTATACTCCAATAAAGATGTTAAAGAAAAAATTTAAAGACTCAAAAGGTTCAAAGAATAAAATAACAAGGACATTTTGATCACCCCAGATTAACATTACTACCAGTTTTAAAAAAATTATTATGGAATATTCCAACATTAGAAAAAGATTCTAAACAAAAGAAAAAGAAAGACTGTACAATCAGCCTCTTTGCATCCATCATCGAGCTTCAGTCTTGTTTCATCAATACACACACCCATTCATCATCCTTCAGGATAATCTTGAAGATATCCTAGACATTTATACATATTTCAGTATATACGTCTAAGAGAAAATGACGTTTTTAATTTATTATTTATTTATTTATTCATTCATTTATGGCCGTGTCAGGTCTTAGCTGCGGCACACGGGATCTTCATTGATGCCTGTGGGATCTTTCGTTGCAGCATGCAGGCTTCTCTCTAGTTGTGGCGTGCTGATTTTCTCTTCTCTACTTGTGGCACGCAGGCTCCAGGACATGTGGGTTCTGTAGTTGTGGCGCGCAGGTTCCAGAGTGCGTGGGCTCTGTAGTTAGAGGCACAGAGGCTCTCCAGTTGAGGCGTGCAAGCTCAGTAGTTGTGGCACACGGGCTTAGTTGCCCCATGGCATGTGGGATCTTAGTTCCCTGACCAGGGATCAAACCCATGTCCCCAGCATTGTAAGGTGGATACTTTACCACTGGACCACCAGGGAAGTCCAAAAATAACATTATTAAAATAAAACAAAACCACAATACTGGACCTCCCTGGTGGCGCAGTGGTTAAGAATCTGCCTGCCAGTGCAGGGGACATGGGTTCAAGCCCTGGTCTGGGAAGATCCCACATGCCGCGGAGCAACTAAGCCTGTGCGCCACAACTACTGAGCCTGCACTCTAGAGCCCATGAACCATAACTACTGAGCCCGTGTGCTACAACTACTGAAGCCCATGTGCCTAGATCCCATGCCCTGCAACAAGAGAGGCCATCGCAATGAAAAGGCCATGCACCGCAGTGAAGAGTAGCCCCTGCTCAATGCAACTAGAGAAAGCCCGTGTGCAGCAACGAAGACCCAACGCAGCCAAAAATAAATAAATTAATAAAAAATAAAAAAACCAGAATACCATATCATGCCTTAAAATAATAATGATTCCTGGATATCCACCCAGTGACTGTTTTCATTTCTTCAGTATACCATTCTTAAATTTTTTTATAGTTTGTAAGAATCAAGATCCAATAGGGTTCATCTCTGCAATTGGTTGGTATATTTTTGAAGTTTTTAAATCCACAGATAACTCTCCTTTTTACCCCCATTTTCTCTCTCTTTTTCCTTGCAACTTATTAGTTGAAGAAGTAGTTTGTTTTACTGTTTTCCTCTGGATTTTGCTGATTGCATCATTGTGGTATCTTTTACACTGTAAGTTTATCTCATTTGTCCTGTAAATTGTTAAGTAGATTTAAATGCTTGATCAGATTCAGGTTAATTTTTTTGGCAGGGACACTTCACAGGTGGTGTTGAGTACATCTAACAGGAGGTACATAATGACTGGTTTTCTTTTTCCATGATACACCAGCAATCATTTATTGCCTAGATCTGTTAAATTCATTGGAGGTTGCAAGATGGTGATATTTTATCATTCATTCTTTATTCTTTCACTGGAATACTTCTATAAAGATAAAATTTCTTTCACCAACTATTTGGTTACCCAGAGGTATATTTCCTAATGAAAGACAAAATAAATGCTTCATTCTTTTCCTTCACTTACCAGTTTTGATTCCCTAGCATTAGTTCCCTAGAATTGATTTTCTAGCATCCTCATAGAAGCAACGAATAAGTTTTTTTTTTTTTTTTTTTTGCTGTACGCGGACCTCTCACTGTTGTGGCCTCTCCTGTTGCGGAGCACAGGCTCTGGACGTGCAGGCTCAGTGGCCATGGCTCACGGGCCCAGCCGCTCCGCGGCATGTGGGATCTTCCCGGACCGGGGCACGAACCCGTGTCCCCTGCATCGGCAGGCGGACTCTCAACCACTGCGCCACCAGGGAAGCCCCGAGATTTGTTTTTAAGTATCATTATGGACTCATAGTTTTCTGTTTAAATATATTTCAGTGTTTCTATCTGTTACAGTTACTATCCTTATTGATGCTCAAAGTGTCCAATTTTTGGCAGGTATGGTCTTCTTAAAGTTGGCTCCTGAGTCCTTTTGACATGGCTCTACTTGAGTCTTTGATTGCTTGCTTTCTTCCCTTCTTCTAGGACAAAATATTCCAGGCTCACTTTATACATTTCTGTCCCAAACATGGAATCAGTCATTTCTGTATGGAATTCTGATTCCTTTTACTGGAAAATGATATTTAGAAACCATAATTTGGAAGCTAGGCCAGTCTTAAAAATAAATATATATATATAAATTTTATGGAAGATACATTGTGGCTACTCAAAACTATTTCTCCACATATTCACCAAAAAAAAATCACATAAATAAAGAGAATTAATAAAACAACCCTAGAGCAACCATTGCACAGAGATTATTAAGAATTTCAATTTACATAAAAGTAGAAAAATAAACATCTAAACCCAGCAGGATCAAATCCAGAGTCCACACCAGAGCAAAGTACGGTAGAGATTGTGTGGAAAAGAACAGAGGTTCACAGGAGTATAGCAGTGGTAGGATACAGGTGAAATCCTCTCTAATAGAGTTCTACCTGAGAAAAGAAATATGGAGAAAAGGTTTGAGAACTGGTAGATTAGAACACTCGCTTGAAAATCTCCTTGCAGTTTTAGGAAGGCACCATTCAGAAGAAGAGGTAGCCTCTGAATGGGGAGGAATTTCTCAGATGCTTGATGGTGAAGAGGAAAAAGAAAGCAAACAATGGAAATTAAAGATCTTACAGAGACAAAAGAGAACCACAAAATCAGGAAACACACTGACCCCGCCCCCAAAAGTTTCCATCTACTTAAAAATTCAACTTCCCTTTAGTAACAGAAGAGGATGCTTTTGAATTAAGAAACCTAGATAGAACCAATGGCATTTTCCACAGAATTAGAACAATTCTAAAATTTGTATAGAAACACAAAAGACCTCAAATAGTCAAAACGATCTTGAGAAAGAAGAACAAAGCTGGAGATATCATGCTCCCTGATTTTAAACCACACTACAAAGCTATAGTAATCAAAATGGTGTGGTACTCGCACAAAAACAGACAGATGGATCAATGGAACAGAACAGAGAGCCCAGAAATAAACCCACACTTATATGGTCAATTTAATCTACAACAAAGGAGGTAAGAATACATAATGGGGAAAAGACAGCTTCTTCATAATTGGTGTTGGAAAAACTGGACAGCTACATGCAAAAGAATGAAACTGGACTACACTCTCAAACCATAAAAAAAAAAAAAACCAAAAAAACCAAAAACTCAAAATGGATTAAAGACTTAAATGTAAGACCTGAAACCATCAATCTCCTAGAAGAAAACATAGGCAGTATGCTCTTTGATATTGGCCTTAGCAATATGTTTTTGGATCTCTCTCCTTATGCAAGGGAAACAAAAACAAAAATAAACAAATTGGACTACATCAAACTAAAAAGGTTTTGCACAACAAAGTAAACTATCAACAAAAGTAAAAGGCTGCCTACTGAATGGAGAAGATATTTGCAAACAATATACCTGATGAGGGGTTATATCAAAAGTATACAAAGAACTTACACAACTCAACATAAAAAAACAAACAACCCAATTAAAAAATGGGCAGAAGACCTGACCAGACATTTTCCAAAAAAGACATACAGATGGCCAACAGGAATATCAAGAGATGCTCAACATCCCTAATCATCATGGAAATAAAAATCAAAACCACAGTGAGATATTACCTCACACCTGTCAGAATTGCTTATCAGGGACTTCCCTGGCATTCCAGTGGTTAAGACTCCACGCTTCCAATGCAGGAGGTGTGGGTTTGATCCCTGGTCAGGGAACTAAGATCTCACATGCTGCATGGCACAGCCAAAAAAAAAAAGAAAGAAAGAATTGCTATTATCAAAAAAACAAATAACAAATGTTGGCAAGGGTGTAGAGAAAGGGGGACCCTCGTGCATTGTTGGTGGGAATGTATTAAACTGGTGCAACCACTATGGAAAACATTATGGTAGTTCCTTAAAAAATTAAAAATAAAACTATCATACAACCAAACAATTTCACTTCTGGATACTTATATGAAGAAAATGTAAACAACTAATTCAAAAAGATACTTGTACCCCTATGTTTACTGCAGCACTATTTACAATAGCTAAGATATAGAGGCAACCTAAGTGTCCATCAACAGATGAATGAATAAAGAAGATGTGGTGTGTATATAAATACGTACAATGGAATATTACTCAGCTATAAAAAGAATGAAATCTTTCCATGTGCAACAACACGAATGGACCTAGAGGGGATTTTGCTAAGTGAAGTAAGTCAGACAGAGAAAGACATGTACCATATGACTTCACTTATATGTCAGTGTATATGGAATGTGGAATCTAAAAAACAAAACAAATGAACAAACATAACAAAAGAGTCTTAGACACAGAGAACAAATCGGTGGTTGCCTGAGGGGAGGGGAGTGGTGGTATGAATAAAATAGGTAAGGGAGATTAAGAGGTACAAACTTCCAGTTACAAAATAAATGAGTCACAGGGATGAAATGTACAGCGCAGGGAAATAGTCAATTATATTGTAATATCTTTGTAGGGTGACAGATGGTAACTGGATATATCATGGTGATCATTTTGTAATGTATAGAAATATTGAACCACTGTGTTATATACCTGGAACTAACATAATATTGTGAGTCAATTACACTTCAATTAAAAAAATATGTAGACACTGAAATAATGTATTAAAATGCTAATGATAGTTATCTCTGGGGGGTGGGTTATGGGTGATTGTTGATTTTTACTTTATGCTTTTATGTATTTCTAGTTGTCTGCAATGAATGTGTATTGCTTATAAAATTAGAAAGAAAACCAATAAATGTCACTACAAAATGTTTTTAAAAATAAAAAAGAATTGAGAAACCAAATTTCATTAAAAGTAAAATTTTCTGCTATGTGAAAGGCACTGTCAAGAGAAAAAAAATCATGGAGTGGGAGAAAAAAAATACTGGGTTGGCTAAAAAGTTCATTTGGAGTTTTCCATAACATCTTACAGAAAAAAACAAATGAATTTTTTGGCCAACCCAATATTTGCAAAAGACACATCTGATAAAGGACTCTTATCTAAAACATACAAAGAACTCTTAAAGCTCAATAAGAAAACAGCCCGATTAAAAAACGGGCCACAAATCCTAACAGACACCTCATGAAAGAAGATATATAGATGGCATATAAGTATATGAAAACATGCTCCACATCAAATGTCATCAGAGAAATTCAAGTCAAAACAATGAGATACCATTTCACACCTATTAGAATGACCAAAATTTGGAGCACTGACAGCACCAATGCTGCAAGTATGCAAATTGGTACAGCCACTTGGAAGACAGTTTGGTGAGGTTTTTTTTTTTTATCTTTTTGTTTTTGGCTGTGTTGGGTCTTCATTGTTATGCACAGGCTTTCTCTAGTTGCAGTGAGTGGGGGTTACTCTTCGTTGCAGTGCGTGCACTTCTCATTGCGGTGGTCTCTCTTGTTGTGGAGCATGGGCTCTAGGTACACAGGTTTCAGTAGTTGTGGCTCGAGGGCTCTAGAGCACAGGCTCAGTAGTTGTGGCACACAGACTTACTTGCTCTGCAGCATGTGGGATCTTCCCAGACCAGGGCTTGAAGCTGTGTCCCCTGCGCTGGCAGGCGGATTCTTGACAGTGGTGCCACCAGGTAAGTCCCTGGTGAGTTTTTAACAAAACTAAACATACTCTTACCATATGATCCAGCAATTTCACTCCTTGGTATTTACTCTAAGGAGCTGAAAACTTAAGTTCACACAAATACTTGCACACAGATGTTTATAGCAGCTTTATTCATAATTGCCAAAACTTGGAAGTAACCAAGATGTCCTTCAGTTGGTGAATGAATAACTAAACCGTGGTACATCCAGACAGTGAAATGTTATTCAGCGCTAAAAAGAAATGAGCTTTTTACATGGAGGAAACTTAAATGCATATTGCTTAGTGAAAAAAGTCAATCTGAAAAGGCTACTTATTTTATGATTCCAACTATATGACATTCTGGAAAAGGCAAAACTACGGAGACAATAAAAATATCAGTAGTTGGGCTTCCCCGGTGGTACAATGGTTAAGAATCTTCCTGCTCACATATATACAATGGAATATTACTCAGCCATAAAAAGAAACGAAATTGAGTTATTTGTAGTGAGGTGGCTGGACCTAGAGTCTGTCATACAGAGTGAAGTAAGTCAGAAAGAGAAAAACAAATACCATATGCTAACACATATATATGGAATGTAAAAAAAAAAAGATTCTGAAGAAGCTAGGGGTAGGACAGGAATAAATACACAGATGTAGAGAATGGACTTGAGGACACGGGGAGGGGGAAGGGTAAGCTGGGACGAAGTGACAGAGTAGCACTGACATATACACTACCAAATGTAAAACAGCTAGTGGGAAACAGCTGCATGACACAGGGAGATCAGCTCAGTGCTTTGCGACCACCTAGAGGGGTGGGATAAGGAGGGTGGGAGGGAGATGCACAGGGAGGGGATATGGGGATATAAGTATGCATATAGCTGATTCACTTTGTTATACAGCAGAAACAAACACAAAACTGTAAATCAATTATACTCCAATAAAGATGTTAAAAAAAAAAAAGAATCCGCCTGCCAATGCAAGGGGCACGGGTTCAAGCCCTGGTCTAGGAAGATCCCACATGCCGTGGAGCAACTAAGCTTGTGCACCACAACTACTGAGCCAGCACTCTAAAGCCTATGACCCACAACTACTGAGCCTGTGTGCCACAACTACTGAAGCCCATGCACCTAGAGCCTGTGCTCTGCAACAAGAAGCCACTGCAATGAGAAGCCTGTGCACCACCACAAGGAGTAGCCCCCACTCGCTGCAACTAGAGAAAGCCTGTGTGCAGCAACAAAGACCCAATGCAGCCAAAAAAAAAAAAAAAAAAAAAATCAGTAGTTGACAGGAGTTGGCAGTGGGGAGGAAGATGTCAATAGGCAGAGCACAGAGGATCTTGGCGATAGTGAAAAATACTCTGTATGATATGGTAATCATGGATACATGCCATTTTACATTTGTCCAAACCTATAGAATGTTCAACACCAAGAGTGGGCCCTACGGTAAACTATGGACTTTGGGTGATTATGATATGTCGATGTAGGTTCATTAGTCGTAACACATGTACCACTCTGGTGGAGGATTTTGAAAATAAGGGAGGCTATGCATGTGTCAGGGCAGAAAGCATACAGGAAATTCCTGTACCTTCCTCTCAATTTTGCTGTAAAACCTAAAACTGCTCTAAAAATTTGAAAAAAAAAAAAAAGAATCACATGGGAAAAAAAGGGACATAGATACTCAAACCTTGCCCCCTACCTGCAGGCTTGTACAAAAAACATATGACATTTCAAAATGAACACAAAATAGCAGGAAATATCCATGCAAAGCTATAAGATAGAAATGTGAAGTGAAATATTTCAGCAGATAAGAATATTCTCTCTGCCCCAAACAAAAAACAAACAGAATAACTATAAAACAGAAAAAACTGTAACACAATACTCTAAACTGAATTAAAATGTTGAAACAAGGATTTGAACATTAAAACAAAAATTACCTTAAGTAATAAGTTCTAAATAAATCAGACTAGAAGCAGAGAATATACAGGAAGATGTGAAATGAGAGTTGACCAAACTCAGGAAATAGAAGAAAAAGACAAAATAATCTCAGAAATTAAAGATTAAATTTCAAGGGGCCCAAAGGAAAATAGTTTTGACCAGAAATATAGTAAGGGTCATAGAGAAGAGGAATGAAAACTATGGAGAGCACATATGAAATAAAGAAAATAGTAAAAGTATTGGAGAAAAAGTAAAGAAAATCTAACATTTTCTCAGAGCAAAAGAAAGATGCAAGTATATAGACTGAAAGGAGACACAGAATGCCAACACAAAAGATGAAAACAGGCTCATATCTGGACACACCTCATGAAATTTCAGGACAGAGAAATTCTCACTAAAGAGACAAGAATCAGATTGGCATAAATCCTATCAGAAATACTGGATAATAGAAGAAAATGGAGCAATGCCTTCAAGGTCTTACAGGAAAAATAAATGAGTTTTTAACCTAAGTACCCATTAAACAATAAATGGATAGAACAAAAGCAAGAAAAACTACAATCCTGCAGCCTGTGGAACAAAAACCATATTCACAGAAAGATAGACAAGATGAAAAGGCAGAGGGCTATGTACTAGATGAAGGAACAAGATAAACCCCCAGAAAAACAACTAAATGAAGTGGAGATAGGCAACCTTCTAGAAAAAGAATTCAGAATAATGATAGTGAAGAAGGTCCAGGGCCTCAGAAAAAGAATGGAGGCAAAGATCGAGAAGATGCAAGAAATGTTTAACAAAGACCTAGAAGAATTAAAGAACAAACAAACAGAGATGAACAATACAATAACTGACATGAAAAACACACTAGAGGGAATCAATAGCAAAATAACTGAGGCAGAAGAATGGAAGAGTGACCTGGAAGACAGAATGGTGGAATTCACTGCTGCAGAACAGAATAAAGAAAAAAGAATGAAAAGAAATGAAGACAGACTAAGAGACCTCTGGGACAACATTAAACGCAACAACATTCACATTATGGGGTCTCAGAAGGAGAAGAGAGAGAGAAAGGACCTGAGAAAATATTTGAAGAGATTATAGTCAAAAAATTCCCTAATATGGGAAAGGAAATAGCCACCCAAGTCCAGGAAGTGCAGAGAGTCCCATACAGGATAAACCCAAGGAGAAACACGCCGAGACACATAGTAATCAAATTGGCAAAAATTAAACACAAAGAAAAATTATTGAAAGCAGCAAAGGAAAAATGACAAATAATATACAAGGGAACTCCCATAAGGTTAACAGGTGATTTCTCAGCAGAAACTCTACAAGCCAGAAGGGAGTAGCATGATAGACTTAAAGTGATGAAAGGAAAGAAACTAAAACCAAGATTACTCTACTCAGCAAGGATCTCATTCAGATTCAATGGAGAAATCAAAAGCTTTACAGACAAGCAAAAGCTAAGAGAATTCAGCACCACCAAACCAGCTCTACAACAAATTTTAAAGGAACTTCTCTAAGTGGGAAACACAAGAGAAGAAAAGGACCTACAAAAAAAAAACCCAAAACAATTAAGAAAATGGTCATAGGAACATACATCTCAATAATTACCTTAAACGTGCATGGATTAAATGCTCCAACCAAAAGACACAGGCTTGCTGAATGGATAGAAAAACTAGACCCATATACATGCTGTCTACAAGAGACTCACTTCAGACCTAGGAACACATACAGACTGAAAGTGAGGGGATGGAAAAAGATATTTCATGCAAATGGAAATTAAAAGAAAGCTGGAGTAGCAATACTCATATCAGATAATACAGACTTTAAAATAAAGAACGTTACAAGAGACAAGGAAGGACACTACATAATGATCAAGGGATCAATCCAAGAAGAAGATATAACAATTATAAATATATATACACCCAACACAGGAGCACCTCAATATATAAGGCAACTGCTAACAGCTATAAAAGAGGAAATTGACAGTAACACAATAATTGTGGGGCACTTCAACACCTTACTTACACCAATGGACAGATCATCCAAACAGAAAATTACTAAGGAAACACAAGCTTTAAATGACACAATAGACCAGATAGATTTAATCGATATTTATAGGACATTCCACCCCAAACCAGCAGATTACACTTTCTTCTCAAGTGCACACGGGACATTCTCCAGGATAGATCACATCTTGGGTCACAAATCAAGCCTCAGTAAATTTAAGAAAATTGAAGTCATATCAAGCATCTTTTCTAACCACAACGCTATGAGATTAGAAATCAATTACAGGGAAAACAACGGAAAATACACAACACATGGAGGCTAAACAATACGTTACTAAACAACCAAGAGATCACTGAAAAAATCAGAGGAAATCAAAAAATACCTAGAGACAAATGACAATGAAAACATGACATTCCTATGGGATGTGGGAACAGCAGTTCTAAGAGGGAAGTTTATAGCTCTACAAGCTTACCTCAAGAAACAAGAAAAATCTCAAATAAACAATCTAACCTTACAGCTAAAGGAACTAGAGAAAGAAGAACAAACAAACCCAAAGTTAGAAGAAGAAATCATAAAGATCAGAGCAGAAATAAATGAAATAGAAACAAAGAAAAAAAATAGCAAAGATCAGTAAAACTAAAGCTGCTTCTCTGAGAAGATAAACAAAATTGATAAACCATTAGCCAGACTCATCAAGAAAAAGAGGGAGAGGACTCAAATCAATAAAATTAGAAATGAAAAAGGAGAAGTTACAATGGACACCAAAGAAATACAAAGCATCCTAAGAGACTACTACAAGCAACTCTATGCCAAAAAAATGGACAACCTGGAAGAAATGGACAAATTCTTAGAGAGGTATAACCTTCCAAGACTAAACCAGGAAGAAATAGAAAATATGAACAGACCAGTCACAAGTAATGAAATTGAAACTGTGATTAAAAATCTTCCAACAAACAAAAGTCCAGGACCAGATGGCTTCACAGGTGAATTCTATCAAACATTTAGAGAAGAGCTAACACCCATCCTTCTCAAACTCTTCCAAAAGTTAGCAGAGGAAGGAACACTCCCAAACTCATTCTATGAGGCCACCATCACCCTGATACCAAAACCAGACAAAGATACTACAAAAAAAGAAAATTACAGACCAATATCACTGATGAATATAGATGCAAAAATCCTCAACAAAATACTATGAAACAGAATCCAACAACACACTGAAAGGATCATAAACCATGATCAAGTGGGATTTATTCCACGGATGCAAGGATTCTTCAATATATGCAAATCAATCAATGTGATAAACCATATTAACAAGAATAAAAAACATATAATCATCTCAATAGATGCAGAAGAAGCTTTTGACAAAATTTAGCACCAATTTATGATAAAAACTCTCCAGAAAGTGGGCAGAGGGAACCTACTTCAACATAGTCAAGGCCATATACGACAAACCCACAGCAAACATCATTCTCAGTGGTGAAAAACTGAAAGCATTTCCTCTAAGATCAGGAACAAGACAAGGATGTCCACTCTCACCACTGTTATTCAACATAGTTTTGGAAGTCCTAGCCATGGCAATCAGAGAAGAAAAAGAAATGAAAGGAATACAAATTGGAAAAGAAGAAGTAAAGCTGTCACTGTTTGCAGATGTACATAGAGAATCCTAAAGATGCCACCAGAAAACTACTAGAGCTCATCAATGAATTTGGTAAAGTTGAAGGATACAAAATTAATGCACAGAAATCTCTTGCACTCTTATACACTAATGATGAAAAATCTGAAAGAGAAATTAAGGAAACACTCCCATTTACCATTGCAACAAAAAGAATAAAATACCTAGGAATAAACCTACCTAGGGAGACAAAAGACCTGTATGCAGAAAACTATAAGACACTGTTGAAAGAAATTAAAGATGATACCAACAGATGGAGAGATATACCATGTTCTTGGATTGGAAGAATCAGTATTGTGAAAATGAGTATACTACCCAAAGCAATCTACAGATTCAATGCAATCCCTATCAAATTACCAATGGCATTTTTTACAGAACTAAAAAAAAAAAAGTCTTAAAATTTGTATGGAGACACAAAAGACCCCGAATAGCCAAAGCAGTCTTGAGGGAACAAAACGGAGTTGGAGGAATCAGAGTCCCTGACTTCAGACTGTACTACAAAGCTACAGTAATCAAGACAATATGGTACTGGCACAAACACAGAAATACAGATCAATGGAACAGGATAGAAAGCCCAGAGATAAACCCACGCACCTATGGTCAACTAATCTATGACAAAAGAGGCAAGGATATACAATGGAGAAAAGACAGTCTCTTCAATAAGTGGTGCTGGGAAAACTGGACAGCTACATGTATAAGAATGAAATTAGAACACTCCCTAACACCATACACAAAAATAAACTCAAAATTGATTAGAGACCTAAATGTAAGACTGGACACTATAAAACTCTTAGAGGAAAACATAGGAAGAAAACTCTCTGACATAAATCACAGCAAGATCTTTTTTGACCCACCTCCTAGAGTAATGGAAATAAAAACAAAAATAAACAAATGGGATCTAATGAAACTTAAAAGCTTTTGCACAGCAAACTACAAACAAGATGAAAAGACAACCCTCAGAATGGGAGAAAATATTTGCAAAGGAATCAACGGACAAAGGATTAATCTCCAAAATATATAAACAGCTCATGCAGCTCAATATTAAAAAAAAACAAAGAACCCAATCCAAAAATGGGCAGAATACCTAAATAGACATTTTTCCAAAGAGGACAAACAGATGGCCAAGAAGCACATGAAAAGCTGCTCGACGTCACTAACTATTAGAGAAATGCGAATCAAAACTACAATGAGGGGGCTTCCCTGATGGCGCAGTGGTTGAGAGTCCGCCTGCCGATGCAGGGGACACGGGTTCGTGTCCCGGTCTGGGAAGATCCCACATGCCGTGGAGCTGCTGGGCCCGTGAGCCATGGCCGCTGAGCCTGCGCGTCCGGAGCCTGTGCTCCACAATGGGAGAGGCCACAACAGTGAGAGGCCCACGTACCGCAAAAAAAAAAAAAAAAAACTACAATGAGGTATCGCTTCACACCAGTTAGAATGGGCATCATCAGAAAATCTACGAACAACTAATGCTGGAGAGGGTGTGGAGAAAAGGAACCCTCTTGCACTGTTGGTGGGAATGTAAATTGATACAGCCACTATGGAGAACAGTATGGACGTTCCTTAGAAAACTAAAAATAGAATTACCATATGACCCAGCAATCCCACTACTGGGCATATACCCTGAGAAAACCTTAATTCAAAAAGACACATGCACCCCAATGTTCATTGCAGCACTCTTTACAATATCCAGGTCATGGAAGCAACCTAAATTCCCATCGTCAGACGAATGGATAAAGAAGATGTGGCACATATATACAATGGAATATTACTCAGACATAAAAAGAAACGAAATTGAGTTATTTGTAGTGAGGTGGATGGACCTGGAGTCTGTCATATAGAGTGAAGTGAAGTCAGAAAGAGAAAAACAAATACCGTAGGCTAATGCATATATATGGAGTCTAAAATAGCTTTTTTACTTTGGGGAATTTACCCTATCTCTATAGTCTGGTGGGACTGCTAAGCAAGATTCCCTGCCTTGACACAGAAAACAAACTTACGGTTACCAAAGGGAAAAGGTCGGGGGAGGGATAAATTAGGAGTTTGGGATTAACATATACACACTACTAAATATTAAAGAGACAACCAACGGGATCTACTGTATAGCACAGGGAACTATACTCAATATTATGTAAAACCTATAAGGGGAAAGAATCTGAAAAAGAAAAAAAATTATATATATATATATATATATATAAAACCAAATCACTTTGCTGTACACCTGAAACTAACACAACATTGTAAAGCAACTATACTTTAATTTTTTAAAAAAGTAAAAAAAAAAAAAAAAAAAGAACCCCTGCATTTGGCTGGAATAATTAAGATCTAGCCTCTTAGCAAGCACGAGCACGTGCCTCAAGCCAGGACAAACAGGTGCTCCTTTCCTGGACCAGGAATCATGAGCAGAATGACAAAAAGACTGGTGATGGTGGGAGTCCATTCTTGAAGCAGGTTCCAAACCAGATTGATAAGCACTTTTTGTATAATCCTCTCTGGAGCTGCCTAATCTTTATCTTTTCTAATCCTGGTTCATCAGCCTTTGAATCAGTGAGCACCCTCTTATCCTTCAAATAAATTCCTTTTTGATTAAGTTACAAGTCTGTTTATACTGTAGGATCTAATTGATACAACTAGGACTCAGAAAGAAAACTTGAAGATATTAAAGGCACATTATTTTCTTGTTAATAACAACAAAATGAAAGGGAATAAGAAAGTCTAGAAAAATCCAAATGCTCTACAATAAAGCAATGTTCCAAATCATAATAAAAGATGACACTTCTTAAAGCTAGGGTGCTTTTCTGTTTTTTAAAAATCAGTTATATATGCATATATACATACATATATATATATATATATATATATATATATATATATATATGTATATATGCACAAATAGTTCTACAAGGCTTATTGCAAAAATACAGTAGTTCCTTGTATCCTCCACTCCATTTTCTCCAGCGAGACAATCACTTTCAATCTTTTGTTGTTTTCCTTTGTTTTGTGTTCATTTTAGGCATTATCTACTGGCTTTCCACTCTGCAAGAGGATGATTTGGCTCTCTTCTCCTCCACTCTCCCAACACACATGAACTCTTTCCATTCCTCCATTATCCAACTATCTTTTGATCTGTTCATTTAATTTTCTTTCCACTCCTATTTCCTATCTTTTTGTTTAATTTTATGAGTTTTCTCAATTTTGTCTTCCAAAGCCTTTATATTAATTTTTTTTACAATTCCTATAGTACTTTTATTTTCTAATAATTGTTTTACTCTCAGAATTTTCCTTTCCATAGATTCTATTCTTATTTCATTCACGTAACATTCTCTCTTTTCTGAGGCTATTAATGATAGGGTGTGTGTGTTTGTTGTATAATCTCTTTGCATAGCTAGATTCCTCCAAGTCATTTTTTTTTCTTTTTCTTTTTTCTGGTCTAAGTCTTTCAATTTTGAGACTTTCCCAGCATCCTTCATGATCGTTGGTTGTTTTCTCAGATTTAAAAGCCGGTACTAAGAAGTTTACTTGAAGTTCTGGATCCAAGAGAATGGCCTATCGACCGTGAAAATAGTTAAGAAAGAGTAGCATGTTCTGGAGAAGTTGTTTCATTTGGGAACAATCTCAATATTTTTAGCTCTTTTCTCTTTGGCTTCTCAAATTTCCCCTGGTCTTCCCATCTTCTTTCTAAAGAGTACAAGCCTGGCTGCTAGCACTCTGGGGTGTCAGTATTTCGTATTTAAGCATTCATCTCCCCCTTTCTCAAATTGATTTCGATCAGTCCAGCAACCCTCTGCTTTACCCTCACCTCCAGCCACTGGCTGGGTGGGCAAGGGCAGCTGCTAGGGTACGGAATGCTAAGGATCTAAAAACTCCTTCCATGGGTATCTAAACAATCCTACTTTTAGCCCCACTTTCATCTCCAGTTCAAGAGGTACTTGTTGCTACAAGTCCTGAGCCCTTTGGGGGTTCTGCAGTACAAACCCCATTGCTTCCAATCTTGCCTCCATGCCAGTTTAGGATTTAGCTTTCCTAGGTCTGCTAATTCAGTTACCATTTATTTATCTGCTTTGCAGCTTTCTAAGTTTTGTTCCTACAGTCATTTCTCCAGTTCTCTCTGTCCCTATGGGTTTATGCCACTTTGGAAATCCCTTTAGTGTTCAGTTTGGTAGGAGTGAGAGTAAATATGTGTGTTCAAAACCAATAAACAGCAATCCTAAATGTGCCATGAAGTTAAAGAATTGAAGGGGGGCAGTAAAGAAGAAATCCACTTGATTTTGATGATAGGCACATTCTTTTTTAAAATTTAGTTTCAGGTGTACAACATGATAATTTGATTTGTGTATACTGTATTGTGAAATGATCACAATAAGTTTAGTTAACATCCATCTAGGAACATTCTCTTTGATGGGTTAGAGGTTATGACATTGGACCCACTGGACCCAGGACTGGAAATGAACAGTATTTACACAGTCAGTGTGGCTGACATAACCTAAGGTCACCCACAAAGATTCATGTTTTTGTATAATCCCCTCTCCCTGAGTGTAGGCAGGACCCATCTCTTGCTTCTAACCCATAGGATATGGCAAAGATGATGAGATGTCACTCCTCTGATTAGGTTACATTATATGACAAAGGTGATGGTACGTCACTCCCAGGATGATGGCTCATTATATAAGAAGACTGAGCAGGCTGGAGGGATCTTCCTGCTGGCTTTGAAGAGGTGAATAGCCATGCTGGGAGTTGCTTATGGAGAGGGCCATGCAGCAGGGAACTGTAGGCAGCCATTAGGAACTGAGGGTGGCCCAAGGTAGTGAGAAGCAAGGGCCCTCAACTATACAACCACAAGGAAAGACATTCTGCCAACAGTCTGAGCTAAGATGAAAATTCTTCCCCAGTTGAGCCTCCAGATGAAAAATCAGCCCAGCCAATACCTTGATTGCAGCCCTATGATATTCTAAACAGAGAACCAGCTAACTTGTGTCTGGACTCCTCACCCATGGAAACTGTGAGGTAATAAATGTGTGTTGTTTTAGGCCACTAAGTCTGTGGTGCTTTGTTACACAGCAGTGGAGAATTAGTACAGGTCACAACAAGGATTTCATTGACCTGCAAGTAGAGACTGCTACCCAGCCACTCCAGGTTCTTCTGTCTCCAAATCAACAGATGAAGAAGGAGGTTAGTCTACTGGCTGGGGTAATTGATCTTGACTACCAAGCAGAAATCAGGTTGGTCCTACAAAAGGCGAGTAAGCAGGGGTATGTATGGCTTACAGGAGAATCCCCCAGAGCATCTTTTAGCACTTTCATGTCCTGTGATTAGAATCAGTGGAAAACTACAATAACCCAATTCAGGCAGGATGGCTAATAGGCCAGACCCTTCAGGAATGAAAGTAGGGTCACACCACCAGGCAAAAAAGTACAGTCAGCTGAGATGCTTGCTGAGGGCAAAGGAGATACGGAATGAGTGAAGAAGGTAGTTATACATACCAACAATGACCACATGACCAGTTATAGAAACAAAGATGATAATAGTCATAAGTATTTCCTCCTAATTTTAATATGAATGTGTTTGTATATATATATGTGTAAATATATATTTACATATATAAATATATATCCAAGTATTATATATATATCCAAATATTTTTGTGCTTTCCCTCTCTCATCCCCTTATCATCTAGCATGTGTTAATCATAGTTAATTTTACATCTCAGTACTTAAGTTACAGGATAGCAAAGGAGAACAGTGCAGTCACTGAAGGACTCTGTCCTCTTCTGGGGGAAAGATTAGCCTGTTTCAGTTGTGCTGGGCAGAACTGCATTATGTGAGGCAGAAATATGACTCTGTTATGTCTTTATTTGGACATTAGTATGATTTAAGCAAAAGTGTATGAGAGCCAAGTGGACAAGGGGTAGACTGTGATGGCTTTGTGATGTGTCAGCTTGGCTACATTCCTTGGAATTCTCTTTCTACGACGTTTGTAGTTAGGTTGGGCTACAAGGGATATTTTCTCACGAGCTGGAGGACAAACAGAAAGCCACAGCCATTTTGTAGAGTCCATGTACCTTCTCCCAGTTATTCAACCACTAATCTAGGTACTGCTGTGAAGGGATTTTGCAGGTGCAAAGACCCTAACCGAAACGGGAGATTATCCTCGATTGACCTAACTTAATCAATTCAGAGGCTTCAAGCTTCAGCTCTTGCTCCTAGGCTCCAGGCTGCCTGCGATCTTCCCTTTCTGACTGCCTGCCCTACAGACACCAGGCTTGCTTGGCCAGCCCCCCACATTTGCATAAGCCACTTGCTCATAATAAACAAACTAGTGTGTGTGTGTGTGTGTGTGTGTGTGTGCACACATTCACATATATGTCTCTATTTATACAAAGACACATGGTAGATAGATGATAGACAGACAGACAGAGAGGTAATCTCCTGGTTCTGCTTCTCTGGCTGAACTCCAATACAATCATAATAAATGCTACTGACTGGTTTCTGATGTTTAAACTGAACTTTTTGAAAAAGCATGGTTGGCAAATCAAAAAATAGAGGAATCATCATATTTTATAAGGTTATAGGGGATAATCATTGGACGAACACAGGAACTATGAGAAAAGATGTCTCTGGAGAGGGGGACTAAGGCAAGAACTGACCGGAGCCTGAAACTATTGCTTTTCATCATTATTTCTTTGGTGCTACTTTGTTACCACATATTTGTATATCTTTAAATAAAAGAAAGCAACATTTGGACAGCTTTTTTTAAATATATGAAAAAAAAGAAAAAGTAGAAAAAAAAAAAAGAAAAAAGGACTTCTTTGGTGGTCCAGTGGTTAAGACTCCGTGCTTCCACTGCAGGGGCATGGGTTTGATCCCTGGTCAGGGAACTAAGATCCCACATGCTGTGCGGTATGGCAAAAAAAAAAAAAAAAATCTCTGTGTGTGTGTGTGTGTATAAAATTTTCCTCCCCAGTGGAGACAATATAGATTAGTAAAGAGAAGGGACTCTGCAGATAGATTTCTTGGACTCTTATTCCTATGGTCTTTGCTAACTGTGCTACTTTGAAAAGGTTACTTACCCCTCGAACCCTCAGGTTCCATCTCTGAAAAACAGGGATAATACTACTACTTATCTCACATAGTATGTGAGTGTGTGTTCATATATACTTTTGCTTTTCCTTGTAAAGTAGCTTCCTATACACCCTGTTATGTTCTATACTTTTGAACCTGACAATGCATCTTGAAGCTCTTTCCTTATAGCTGCCCCATTCCTTGTTAATGGCTGTTTCTTATTTCGTCGTGTGGATGTACCATAATTTATATAACCAGCTACCTATGATAGACATTGCAGTTGTTTCCAATCTTTTTCTATTGTAAAGAATATTCTCATCCACATGTCATTTCACACATGTGTAAATATGGCTATAAGTTTCTGGGAATGAAATTGTTGGCTTAAAGAAAAAGTGCTTTTAAAATTATACTATTATCAAATCGTCCATCACTGCTGATGTGGAAATTAATATTCACTCTTACCAACAACACGTGAGGGCCAGTTCTCCACACCCTCACTGACCACAAGCTATTATGTCCCAGAAAATACCGTGTTGTCACGGTATTTGCATTTCTCATAGTACATACTTTCTTTTTTCTGAGGTTTTGCCCATTTATCTGGAATGTTGATCTCTTTCTTACTGATTTGTAAGCATTCTTATATGTTAAGCAAATTAGCCCTTTGTCTATGAGGTGAATTACAAAGAATTTCCTCCATCTGTCCTTTGTCTTTTGACTTTTTTATGGTGGCATGATTTTCTTGTAGTTAAATAAATGGATTTTCTCTTTTATCTTGCGGTAATTTATGGTTTCATTTTTTAACATGACTTCTTTGATTCATCTGGAAATCATTCTGGTATAATCTGTGAAGTAGAGATCCAACTTTTTTTTTTTTTCAGATGGCTACTCAGTTGTCCCAACACCATTTACTGAATAATCCTCTTTTCCTCCACCATTTTGAAATAAAACCTTCATATAATTGCTGTATATATTTTGGGTCTGTTTCTGGGTTTTCTAGTGTTTTTGAATTGTTGATTCACAAATGTACCAGTATCTCATTGTTTTTATTATTGCAGAATAAGTTTTTATATTTAGTACAGCTAGTGCCCTTTCATTAATCTTCTCTTTTCAGAACTTTCCTGGTACAGTAAGGCCCCTACATATGAACGAGTTCCATTCCGATAGCGCATCTGTAAGTCCAATTTGTTCGTAAGTCCAACAAAGTTAGCCTAGGTACCCAACTAACACAATCGGCTATATAGTACTGTACTGTAATAGGTTTATAGTACTTTTCATACAAATAATACACAAAAAACAAACACAAAAAATAAAGAAAACATTTTTAACCTTACAGTATAGACCTTGAAAAGTACAGTAGTACAGTACAACAGCTGGCATACAGGGGCTGGCATCGAGTGGCAAGAAGAGTTACTGACTGGAGGAGGGAGAGGAGGTGGGAGGTGGTAGAGCTGAAGGATCATCAGCAATAGGAGATGGAGGGCAAGCTGCAACTTCACTCACTCACATCCTGGGCTTGAAATAAAGGTACTGTACTACTGTACTCTATACAGTACCGTAAAGTACACAAAAGCACAACCACTTGTAGAGGATGCACACACATAACAATGTATGCCAGACATGTGAACTAACTTATGAGACTGGACATGCGAACGCACGTTCGCATCTTTGAATGTTCACAACTTGAAGGTTTGTATGTAGGGGACTTACTGTGATTGTTACTTCTTAATTTTTCCACATGATTTTTAGAATAAGCTTGTCCAGTTCCAAATAAAACAACAACAAAAACACCCTCCTGGGGTTAGTCAGATTAACTTATAGAGAATCGATATGATGATGATATTGAATTTTCCTATCTAAATGTGGCGATACTTTTACATTTCCTGCACGCTGGCTCCTGGGGGGCTTTCACTTTCCACAGCCAGCACCTGTGTCTCTGAGGGCTGCTCTCAGGCTGCCAAAGACCACTTTGCCTGATAGCCTGAGGTTCCTGGGAATTCATACCTCAGGGGCAACACTTAAACCAATGGTCCTCAGTTGGGGGCAATTCTGACCTCCAGGGGTCAAACTGTCTAGAGGCAGTTTTTGTTGTCACTACCGGGTAGGGAAGGGGGTGTCACTACTGGCACGTAGCAAGTAGAAGCCAGGGATGCTGCTGGACACCTACGTTGCACAGCACAGACCGTTGCAACAAAGAACAAAGAACTATCAGAAACTCCACCTTAAACAATGACTGATTGGCAGGGAAGTATAAACACTCCAGTTCACTTGGACCTGATTTGGATACTTCTGAGATATGACCTATGCTGTCTCCAGAGCACTCCTGTGAGACTGAACTAGAATTACCTCCTTGGACTTATACATATCAAAAACAAACTTATGGTTACCAAAGGGGAAACGTGGACAGGACGGATAAATCAGGAGCTTGGGATGAACACACACACACTACTAAATATAAGATAGATAACCAACAAGGACCTACCATATAGCACAGGGAACTCTACCCAATATTCTGTGATAACCTATATGAGAAAAGAATTTTAAAAAAGAATGAATATATATATGTATAACTGAATCACTTTGCTGTAACCTGAAACTAACACAAGAATCAATTAAACTCCAATAAATCAACTATACTCCAATAAAATAAAAAAATTTTTAAAAATTACCTCCTTGGAAGTTTGCCTGCTATTGTATCCTTGTTTGGTTTCCTTCTCTTCCCTGTCCACTCCCCCACTGCCCTACCGACCTTTCCACAGAATATTTCCTGATAAACCATTTACACAAGTCTTCATCTCAGGGTTCCTTTGGGAAAACAACCCAAAACAATATGTACAAGTTGTAAGGATAACTACAGATTTTATGTACACACTATGGGGTAGGTTACTAAATGGTTGGCTCTGGCCTAACAGAACCCATGTAGTTGGACAGGCCCATAAGTAGAGAGTTAGAGTATGTTAAAGCCAAACCAGGAAAGCATGGTATGGGGTATGGTAGGAAAAGACACTGAGAAGTTAGGAAGCTTAAGGCATTCCTGATTGTTAAGACTTTATTAGACGAGGCAATATGTTACTGAAGGAAACTATAGCATAGTCTCTAAATACATCCCTAAAAATAGCATAGACTATAGCTGCTCTTCTGTTTCAGATGTGGATGGGCTTATTCAAAACAGATCTTGAAATGTTATGTGGCAGAACTAAGCACCTATCCAAGAAGCTAGACAGAGGAGAGCTGGGGCCTGAATCTCAGAGAGTTGGACATTATTCTGAAGAATCAACTCTCGGTCACATATTGGGATTTAAATATTCTGTGATTATGCATCCCTCTCCCCTGAAACCACCAAAGAAACCTCCCTCAAGTGTCCATTAACCTGTGGATACAACCTTGGGGGCTGAATTTTCTCCTCTAAACATTTTCCTAGAGCGAAAAAGTTTCCCCAAATCATACATAGGTAAGAGTTAGAGAAAACTAATTATTCTATAGCTGGTTTATCTGAGTTGATAAAAATTTAAGTGTACAACATATTTGCTTACGAATCCGGGTCTATTCATGTGACAGGTGGTACGATGACTCCATACTTAACTTTAACTTGACATTCCTGTTGGCCCAAACCTCTCACGCCCTTTTTAAACAAAGAGCTGGCAGTAAAATCCAACATATTGTATAACTAGCCAATGTTACATATTGCTCAGAAAACTCTACACTCCCAACAGGAAGTTCCAGGAATGAAAGGGTTTCTCAGTTTCATTATTAGTTAGGTGCCCTATTCCAGTCACCACAATAGGTAGGCTACAATGAACACATTCATTTCTGGGTTGTTTATTTCTTTGAAAGTGATTTAAGGAACAAACTTACAATTTTTGAAGTAGGTCTGACATAATGAATTCTTTCTCATATTTGAAATAATATACTGAAATATGCATCAGAAAAGCTTCTAAGGTGCTTAAATTTTTGAAAGACTAGCTGCTGTCAATTGCAAGGTAGGGTGACAGTTGAGAAGGAGCCCAAAGTTTTCACTTGGCTCCGAAGATGGATGTCCTGCACCCTGCACTTCACCTAAGTCTTGCCCATCAGGAGTCAGGCAAGGAGAGGCATATTGATCCCATTAGAAGGGCCTAGATTCCGTCTACCACAATAACACCACAAGGCACTTTGACCACCTGCTGTCAATGGCCGAACCAATACATGTTTAACAGAAAGGCAGAGTTTTGACTTTTCAGATCTAAGGTCTTAAAGCTGAGACTTTATTCTCAATAATACAACTGCCCATGTTTTAGCCAGAAGCAAAGCAAACATTTAAAGCTGTGATTTACACTGCTTACAGTTACTAAATGCAAAATTTTAAAAACGAAATAGCAATGATTTTTTAACCCAAATTACCATAACCTTTCATCTCATGGGGACACTATATATCATCAGAGAGAATGGAATGAACATTTGAGATTCAACTCTAAATTTTCCAATATGTTTTACAAAATGCACTTATTCTTAAAGGCAGGGAGGCAACTGAGGGTACTAATTCAAATGAAGGCTAATTTACTACCACTTGGGGTATTTAAGAAATAATAATAAACGTAAAAACTAGATTTCCTTTATTTCTTCACAGTTTGACTTGTCAATATTTGGTGTAAAAACAAGGCAAAGGACAAGCTTATAGTAAGTTATGTTTCCTTTCCAGTCATGCCAAAATAATTCCATTTCATTACTCAAAAAGAAGAGACAGAGCTTCCCTGGTGGTGCAGTGGTTAAGAATCTGCCTCCCAGTGCAGGGGACACGGGGTTCGAGCCCTGGTCCGGGAAGATGCCACATGCCACGGAGCAATTAAGCCCATGCACCACATCTACTGAGCCCACGTGCCACGACTACTGAAGCCCGTGAGCCTAGAGCCTGTACTCCACAACAAGAGAAGCCAGCGCAATGAAAAGCCCATGCAGGGCTTCCCTGGTGGCGCAGTGGTTGAGAGTCCGCCTGCCGATGCAGGGGACACGGGTTTGTGCCCCGGTCTGGGAAGATCCCACATGCCGCACAGCGGCTTGGCCTGTGAGCCATGGCCGCTGAAACTGCGTGTCCAGAGCCTGTGCTCCGCAACGGGAGAGGCTACAACAGTGAGAGGCCCGCGTAACGCAAAAAAAAAAAAAAAAAAAAAAGCCCACGCACTGCAATGAAGAGTAGCCCCCGCTTGCCGCAACTAGAGAAAGCCTGCGCGCAGCAACGAAGACCCAACCCAGCCAAAATATAAATAAAATTTTTAAAAAAAGAAGGGAATGAATGTAATTCAACTAGGTAGATCTCTAATTGGTTAAATAATGGTTAAATCAATGATATTTAAAACATGCACATTAGAGGAACAGCTCCTAGTGGCAAACATTCGAGCAACATCTCTACCTTGGCCACTTTAAAAACTTTATCAATAACTAAGGCACAAAGATATAACAAAATGATTATTAAATTTTGAATTATACAAAGACACAGGCTTATTACCTGGATACTATTTGATATCTCAATATTTCTTCTTCTACAACTAAAATGGGCAGTAACTTATGTTATAAAGTTATTAAATATTCTAAAATGATTTTCGCCAAAATATGGCATTTAACACATTACCTGGGGATGTAACAAGTACTTGATGTTTGTTGAGTCAAAGATCACTAGACTAGACATCAGGAAACATGAATACTTGATTCAGCTCTGTCACAAATTAGCTGATAAATCTGTGCAACATTTACTTTAGATCCCAGTCTATTTTTAATAAAATGTTCACTTTGTCTCTAAGGTTCTATGATTCTAAGATCAATCAGATGGGCTAAGTAGCTATTAATATATTAAAATAGGAATAATAATTTGAAAATACATACCTCATGTTAAATGTCATCAATTAGTATAAAATAGGATTGGAAGAGGAGGAAGGAAATTGGCCTAAGACTTAGTGGTTTTATTGCAAATCCAAAGAGTGATAAAATTGGGTAAAATGAATGAAATCCTGGGTCACACTGATATAAGTATAGCAGCTAGAGCACAGAAGGGAATAATCTTTTTGCAAGTGCTATGAGCTGGTCAGATCATATCTAGAACATTTAGTATAACTGCAAACCAGAAATGCTGCAATTTCTTAATTTTATAAAATAAATTATTTCTAATGTTTCTTCAAAAGCAAAAGTTGCATAGCACTGATAATTATTAATTCAGGCATCCAGGGCCCTAAGGCCAAACTTGGGTTAGGGTGAGAAGAGGCAAGGTGTGATGGTGAATTTTATGTGTCAACTTGGAAGGTGTTTGTGGATTAGATTAACATTTAAATTGGTGCACTTTGGGTAAAGCAGATTGCCCTCCTTAATGCGGGTGGGCTTCACCAATCTGTTGAAGGCCTGAATAGAATGAAAAGACCAAGCTCTCTGAGCAAGAGGGAATTCTCCAGCAGAGTGACTTTCAGACCTCATCTGGGTCCTTGCCTACTGGCCTTTGGACTGGAACTGCACCATCTGCTCTCCTGGGGCTCGAGCCTGCCTGCCCACACTGCAGGTTTTGGATTTCTCAGCCTCCAAAATTGTGTGAGCCAATGCCTTACAATTTATGTTTGTGTGTGCGTATGTATGTGTGTGTACATATTTTAAGATTATTAAATATATTAATTACATTAAATATATTTTATTATAAATTATATTGATTTATAATGATAAATTATTATGAATATATATTTCTATATCTCCATATCCTACTGGTTCTTTTTCTCTAGAGAACCCTAAAGCAGAAGGTTTCCTGAGAAAATGATTCTGAGACACTCACAATATATAGAAATTAGGTAGGTGAAGTGGGAAAGAAAGCAGAAGGCACTGACTAAAGTGTTTTAGGCAAAGGAAAACAACATGAGCATAGCTCCAAAGGGCAAGAATGTATATGAGACACCGACACAGAAAGCCCTAGACCTAAGCTAACGATACCAGGCATTGAGATTTTATCAGAGTCTGTCTCTTATTCTGTATCCCGAGAAAAGGAGAAATAAGTATTCCCAAGGACCATAGATTTACATATCATCAAATTACTTCTCTTTTTCTCAGGACTATTTCAAGAGACTTCTGGCATGTAATTTATCTCTGTTAGTTAATATTAACGATTGCTATTTAACTTGAGTCAGATTCAATTTGGAAGACATCCAACCATTAATGGTCATTCAGTTACACAAAAATCAGTTGAGCACTTCTTCCCACCACTTTCTCATAGACATACATGTGAGGCAGTATATAAACACACACTGAAAAAATTAAAAGTTAAAAATTTAAAAGACTGGCACACACTTTTAATTATAAAAAAGAAAAAAATACAAAAATACAGTTTTCTCTGGAACCCACATATAATCGATACCCTGTACACATAGTTGATTTGAAAGCTACATTTACTTAGTTTTAAGTCATTTATCTGCATAAGATAAAGCATTTCTCATGTGCTTATGGTTTTCTTTGCGTATGAATATGAACTTCTTCAAATGGACATGATTACACTTATGACCAATTGGCTTGGTGATGGTAAGTGATGTTTTATTCCTGTTTTTTCCTCCATGCTTGGAAACTAGAACTTTGTTTCTACGTATTTGTTTCTTCATTATCACTCCACCTCTATGACGAAATTATTTGGAATCAGCAGATAGTCTTTTCCATAAATGTAAGCTTCCAGATGTTTTTTATAAGTATGCTATAGTAACCCTCCTCCCTTCAAAAATTTTATTGATGGTTTCTGTAACTGTGACCATATCCTAGAGACAGTAAGCAGAAAGGTTAATCTCAGATTAAGTAAATTCCTCAGTAGCTTAGCTCTAAGGACTTGTAACTTCTCTAGTAAATAATGCTGTGTATACTAAACTGGTGATGACTACCCTGCCATGTTGGTTAATGCTATGGATGATAAATTGCTTTCCAGTAACTTTCATCCCACCAAACGGGTAAAGACAGCACTGAGTGAAAGAATCTCTTTCCTTAAAATTCTACAATAGGTATAACAAATTCACCTAGAGGTTTTTTTTTCCCCTGCCAAGATTCACAACCTGGATGCAAATTATTGCCACTGTGACTCACTGTTACTGATGAAGTGTGTTAAACCCCTCAGGTATGCTGGGGAAGAAAAAAAGTGAAAAACTATTATCTTGTTTCATATATCCAGGTAATATCATTAGGAAAAAAAATTTTTAATTCTGTCAGCTTTCAAGAAAGAACCAGGAATAGGGACCCCCAGAGCATTTATTATCTCCAAAGCAGAGACAGAATGCTAGACACACAGAGCAACTCATGCCTCTTAGAACTGTACACTCTGAGCCAAAAAACAATGACATCATTCCTAACATTTTCCTGTTTTGTTGTTTCTCCAACTTACTTTCTCCTGGACTAGGAAAAGGAAAACTTTTCCCCTTTGTTTTTTCTCAAGCTTAGTGTTTTCTGGACTGGGAAAAGAAACAAACCTGACTGTGATCAAATCTGTCATAATGTTTCCATCACTCTTCCAGCCCTGTTGTACTCATTTATTCCCCTCACTTTCAAGAAAACAGATGTCATTTTTCTAATTCTACAAGAGAAAGGACATGTGTGTTGCGTGCATGGACACACACACACTTTAAGGCAAATCCTACCACTTAATGTTACTTTCTTGACTCTTGCTAACACTATTTCCCTGAAAAAGCCCCCTGTCTTTAGCCCACTTTTCCTTTTGCCTTGTCCATATGTTTCAAAAAATTAAAAATATCTTTAAGAAAAAAAAAAGAAATAAAATGTTTTTAGAAAAGACTACTTTTTCAATGTCCCAGAGAAGAAACTGTGCTTAGTTAATAAACAATCTAGTTTTAACATTTTAAGAAAATGTTTCTGAGGCCTTTTGCCTCTCCTTCCTTTGTTTTCCAGTCTTAAAAGACAGAAAATAATTAACATATGTGACTACATTGGGGAGTATAAGTATGAATACACACACACATACACACATGGAGAAAGTAAATGCAGAAAACTGAGCATACTTTCTCTTTGGCTTTCCCAGATACTCTAAAAATAATCTCTTATAATACAAAGACGTCCATTGTCTTCTTTGGTTAAAGTCAATTAAAAAAAAATCACATTTAGAAAATCAACCTCAAGGCTTCCCTGGTGGTGCAGTGGTTAAGAATTCGCCTGCCAATGCAGGGGACATGGGTTTGAGCCCTGGTCTGGGAGGATCCCACATGCCACGGAGCAACTAAGCCCGTGAGCCACCACTACTGAGCCTGCGCTTTGGAGCCCGCGAGCCACAACTGCTGAGCCCGTGTGCCACAATTGCTGAGCCCGTGTGCCACAACTGCTGAAGCCCATGCACCTAGAGCCTATGCTCCGCAACGAGAAGCCACCGCAATGAGAAGCCCACGCACCGCAATGAAGAGTAGCCCCCGCTCGCCACAACTAGAGAAAGCCCGTGTGCAGCAACAAAGACCCAACACAGCCATAAATAAATAAATAAATAAATTTATTTTAAAAAGAAAGAAAGAAAATCAACCTCATCTCTACTATCTTTTAAAGCCAGGAAAACCCAAATATACAAGTAACCCAGATAAAAATTGATTTGCAAGTGGTATTGTTCTTACAATAACCACAGTACTTCCCTAGGTTAAGAATTCTGAGGTAATTCTTTTCAAATGGCCACTTGATATATACGTACATCCTGTTTTAGCTCAGAGTAGCTCAAGGAAAATACCTCCGAATGTACTTCTTTAGGGAAAAAACCCCAGATAACTCATCAATATATTACGAACATGAGCATTTGAAGTAACCTAAGACAGAAGGAAATTAAATGATGACAATTAGTATATGAAAGAGTCATACGGAAGGAAGACCAGGAACAGATTTTCTGATCTTGTATGTGCTCATTCATTGACTGAAATCCATCAAATTTTACTCAGAAATATTCTGTGTGTTCTGATATATTCACTATAAGCTTTATGAGGGCAGTTTTTGTTTATTAGGTGTATTCCCAGCATCTAAAAATGAGTGATACAAGGTAGTTATCCAACAAATATTTGTTGAATAAACATCCCTATGTTCTAGGTAGGTGGGAATTTACACTAGAGGACCCTTCAGATCTTGTCCAGACACAAGAGTCAATGATTTTATTATCATTGACCAAATTAGTTTTCAGATTTTCTATGAAGAGAGCAAAAATTGAGCATGAGTTTTGGTAAACAGCGGAGATGGGGGAGAGAAGGAGGAAGGAGGGGAGTGAGGAAAGGAGGAAAGGGAAGGATAGTATAAGAATTTTGTATACATTTCTCTGAAGGAAATCTAAATTATGACAAGGTGTCTTATGTAAAAAGAAAAAGCGTACAGTATTAGGCACCTTGCTGAGAGATCACTATACGACTACATCATTATGAGTAAGAAAATATTACCCACCTTCCTTATCCCCAGACTTACTATCTGTGAGGACATGTTCTTAATACTGAGCTGTATATAGGGTTAGGTTTACTTCTCTGAACAGCCTCTTCTCTGAATCCCTTTCTTAAATTCTATCAGAAAAGGTCTTCAAAATTCTCATCCTGTCCTTCGAGGATTAGAACTGTGACCTAACCAATCTTTTACTCAGGTTCTTTTCTACAGAAGATTTATGAATGCTGTTTAGGCTGGTAAATAACTTAAGTAGGTTATTTACATCCTACAGGAAAATTTCAAAGCTGGACACAATCTAAGTATCCTTCCATTTTATACAGGAACCAAACTTAACTGGTTCCCTGCAAAAAAAAAAAAAAAAAAAAAGTTTAAAATAAACGAATACAATTTTTGTGCTTGGTAATGATACATAGTAAGCTGTTAACATGCAACAATAACATAAAATCTGATGAATACTCAGCAACTCATGAAATTTAGCATCAATTATGTTATAAATACTGCTCAGAATTTCAGAAATTATTTTCTTTCTAGGTCTATTTTTCCTAGGCTGTAACTCATAGTGTGAGGTTATCATATTTCTCTTTTCTATAATTAAGAAATACATCAATGAATTTTAAAAGTAAATGTACTAATAGTGTATAGTCCAGCATTATCTCTCTCCACAGGAAGATACTGGCCTTTAGCTATCACTTCACTGAGCAATATAACATGACTCAGTACGCTCATTCATTTTTTTTCTGTTTATGCACTGCTATATCCCTAACACCCAAAATACTGCCTATCAGTTAAATGAATGAATGAACAAATATTTACTATGTATCCATTATGTGCCAGGAACTGTGCTAGCCTCAGGAATGCAACAGTAAACAGGACTCTGCTTTTGTGGAAACTGCAGTGTAGAAGAGACAATAAACAAAAATTATGCAATTATTTAATCACAACTATGATAAAAGCTATAAAGGAAAATTATATATGAAAATAGGACCTAACATTGCCTAAGATGTAAAAAAAAGGCTTTTCTGAGGGACAGACATTTAAGTTAGCACCTAAAAAAACAATGGGATCTGGCAAAGGGAAGACCAAAGAAGAAAACTATGCCATATGGATGAAAAAACATGTGCAAAGATCCTGAAGAAACTAGGTGAATACTGCCTTCCAAGAACGTAAAATAGATCAGTGGGAATAGTTCAAGATGAGGCTGGAATGGAAGGCAGAGCTCAGACTATGCAGGGCCTTATAAATTGTGTGAAGGATTTTGGACTTCACACCAAGAGCAATGGGAATGAAGGAGTGACAATCATATCTGCGTTTTAAAAATACCACTCTGGCTGCTGGGTGGAGAATGTATTAGAGGGAAACAAGAGGGAGACCGATTATGGGGAAAGTACACTACTACAGGTGGAAGATGACTAGGTAAGTTACAGTATAGATGGAGAAGTGGGTGCATTGAAGATCTACTTATGATGTACATTTCTGAATAGGGTGATTGACTGACTATGGAAGATGAGAGGGGAGTTCCAAGTTGATTTGTAGGTTTCTGGGATGACCAACCAGGTGGATGATAGTTCATTTTACTTAGATGGGGAGCAATGGAGGCCAGATTTGTGGTAGGAATGGGAAATCAAAAGCTGTGCTTGGGATAATGTTCAGGAAAAGATGTCCACATTAGTCAAATGATAGTGAAGCTCGTTAGCAAGATTTGTATACAAGCATAAATTTGGCAGCCTTCAGCAAGTAGACAGCATTTGCAGCCATGGGAATAGATAAGATTGCCCTGAGACATAATGTAGAAGGAGAAGAGAGGATGGTCTAGGACTGAGTACTAAAGAATTCCCAATTTTTAAACTGCATGAAGATGAGCCAACAGAGAACAAAGAAAAGGATAGTCTAGAAAGGTAGTAAGACAACACACAAAGCTTGAAAGCTAAGGGAAGAAATGGTTTCAAGGAGGAAGAGCTCTACTGTTAAGAAAACTGAGTAATAAAAAATAGCTGAAAAGCACTTAAAGCTTCAGCATGAGGTTCAGTGGCATGGCAAGGATGGAAGAATGAAGAAAACAGGCTAAGAACAGAGCAGTTAGACATTACCTATGAAGAGGAGACCAAATAAACCAGAATCTAGAATAGGGTGGGAGGTCTAGGAATTTCTTAAAAGAAGGAAGTAGGCCACAGAGAGGCCTGAAATGTAGGTGACCTAACATACTATGCTGAGAAACTAATGCTCCTACTCATTAATTACACCTAAGTTCTTAATAATTACTCAGGAATTTGTTGGGATTGTTTTCTACCGGTTACAATACTTGTTATGCAAGCAGAAATGAAGGTTTTAGCTGGGAATGAATAGCCTGGTGAGAGAAGGAAAGTGAAGAAAGAATAAAATTTCCTGCGATAATGAAAACAGAACTTCCGGGAATCTTCACAGGCCACATGTAGACTCATTCATAGTAGTGTAGCCCAGGGGGATCCCAGGGGATCTGGGAAGACAGATCCACACCAGGAGCATGCCGCATTGTCCTTGCTTTATATAATGTTTCCATAGGTTCCTTCATCAATACAGAAACTTGACCTCCACAATGATGTCTGTTGGGTTCTTTACACTGAACTTATCACCAACCTATTTTGAGATAGTCATGCATGCACCAAGGAGCTTTGAATGATGATAGGAAGACTCCAGTAGAGGAGAGGCTCAAGGAATGAGAGAATAGGTGTATTAAAAGGAATGAGATTCCTGAAAAAGCAGAGTATTGGATTCAGAATTGACAAGAAAGAACTGACTTTCTAACATAACAGAGGATAGATACAAGTAAGAATAAGTTTGTGGATATGACAATGGGATGGTGAAGGAATGCCTGACACTGTTTTTTTGTGTGAAGCATGAAATAAGATATTCTATTACTAAGAGTAAAGACAGGAGTAGGTGGGTTGAAGACTAGAAGAGGGTGGAAGGAAGTACAAACTTTTTCACGGTAAGTCAGCTGATAAAAGAAATGAACTAAGATTGCTAGTTTGGCAGAGTCAGTGATTACGAATTCACAGTGCTGCCAATCTGCCTGGTTTCGTGTGTTTCAGATCAGAGATTTAAACCTTTCCTAATTCCTTCGGCTGTATTTAATTATTTCTTTAGTTGAGACTCTAAAGCATTTTGTCCATACCTCAAATCCTGCTTCTTATTGCAATCCTGCTTTATATTGTTTTATTTCCCTAAATTAAACCCCAGAGTAAAGAGCATCTTTGTGTCCCGGAAAGCACCTAGAACAGTTCTTTGCGTGAAGTACTATAGATATTTTTGTATTTATTAAATATATAAAAATGACTCATTTTAAAATTTGTTTTTAAGTTAGTCCATACGTTGTATAATCAAGAAAGATTAACGATCTAGAATTAAACTAAAAGATAACTCAGAGCCACAGTCAACCAAATTTCTCTCTGTTAAAATATATCTAGTTCTGCAATTAAGGAAAAATCTATTTTATTCTCCTGCCTCAGAAACTAAAGAATGGTGACCTAGAAAACAAATTCCACATCATGAGAAAACGAAAACCATCATATTCTAAAAGACATATCTCATTCAGTGATTTATCCCAGCATGGAATCAGATACCTTTTAGCCATTTGAGCATACAGACCTTTCTTTCTAGACATCTACTGCTATTATCAGAGTCCTATGGTTTAATATAGTTATACAGTTGCTATAGTTATATGATTTAATTTAGTTATTGATTTTAATACTGTTATTTTAGAGATCAGACATTTTATACATGAAAAGGTTTAAAAATCTGTAACTACTAAGTTAAAAAATGTTTCCACGAGGAAATTACTGAAAATGTAGGCAGCATTCATCTTCCAATAATTCATCACCCATAAATATAATCTAATTTTATAGAGCTACATTAATTCTTGTAAACAAATAAACAAAAACCTCAATAAAATAGAGTTGGAAGACCAGAAGGGGGAGCTCTCATGCCCTGCAATGCTAGCAGAGCCCAACAAGAAGAAGGAAGACTCCTCTTCTTTCCTGGCAAGGACACAGCCAATGAAAAGCCATGGACTCTTTGTTTATGGTAGCCCTCCCAACTTCCTTTTCCTCCCTGTAACAGTGTTCTCCTTTGCTGGCAGGCGGGGACTTGCACGTGACTCACCATGTAGCCAACCCCAAGTTGCAATCTTCTGCTGATCCCAAATAAATCCATCTTTCCTAGAGAAATATCTGGCAGTTTTGAATAAAAAATGTTGTTTGTCATATCAGTAAACAAAGGACACTGCCATCAAGCTGCCCCAGACAGTGAGCCCGGAGGGAACTCAGGACAGAGACAAACAGGCTGCACCTGCAATGGTGCACCTGGAGAGAACTCAGGATGGGAAAGCACAGGATACTGGACCCAGAGAGCTGAGGTGCACATCAGAGGAATGAATTCAATGAGCCTTGTGTCTTCCCACACACAGAAAAGTACTAAACTCCTTGAGATGCCTGGTTTTCTTTGGTTAACGGTAGACTTTTGATGTCCTGACTACCTGGTCTTCGCTGCAACAACCCCTATATACCCTGGCTCCTCCCTTACCTCTTCGGGGCAGTCCCTCAGAACTATCTGACAGGCTGTCTTCTGGGCTTGAAATCCTTAGAAAACCACTGAATAAAACATAATCCTCAACTTTTATGTTGTGTATTTTTTTTCAGTCAACACAGTCTATTTATTTCAGGTCAACACTCTTTAATACCTTTTTAAGTCTTAAATCTGTATTTCAAAATGGACAGGTACTTCATATACATCCACTTTTCATAACTCTCTTCTCAGTGTTTCGGCCAGAACTTCAAGCCTTTGAAATTTATTGTTGAACAAGAATTACAACTAACATACCAGAAGAACACTAGGAGGTATCTGCCACAGTTACTTTTATGTGTCAGCTTGATTGGCCAGGGTGCCCAGATTAAACATTATTTCCGGGTGTGTCTGTGAGGGTATTTCCGGATGAGATTAGCACTTGCATCAATGTGGGTGGGCATCTTTTAATCTGTTGAGGCCTGAAAAGAACAGAAGGCAGAGGAAAGAGGATTTGCCCTTTTTTTTTTTTCCTGCCTCACTGCTTGAGTTGGGACTTCTCATCTCATCTTCTCCTGACCTCAGACTGGGATTTATACTATTGGTTCCTCTGGTTCTCAAGCCTGTGGACTTGGACTGAATTATACCACTGGCTTTCCTGGGTCTCCAGCTTGCATGGCAGATTGTGGGATTTCTCGGCTTCCACTAAACATAAGCCAATTCCTCATAATTAAAAGAAAACTTATATCACCCTCCCTACCTATCTTCTATTGGTGCCATTTCTCTGGAAACCCTAATACAGTTGACCCCTGAACAGCACAGGTTTGAACTGCACAGGTCGACTTACGTGCAGATTTTTTTCAGTGAGTGCATTCTCCAGTACCACATAATGCAAGGTTAGTTGAATCTGTGAATTCAGAACCACAGGGGGCCAAATGTAAAGTTATACTCAAGTTTCAACGGCGTGGAGAGTGGTACCCCTAAGCCCCGTGTTTTTCAAGGGTCATCTGTGAACATTCTCACAACTACTGTAGATACAGACATTTTATCTGGAACTTCCTTCAATACACCCTACCAAACAACAAAAGTAAACATACAGCTTTGAAATATCCATTACTGCCATAACATAAAGAGTTGAAATTTATTGCAAATTTCTGAAATCCTTCATAAAGAAACAATTATTTGATTAAACAAACAGTGGAAATTTTTGTGGGGAAATATAGTTTCTGTACATTAGTATCAGAGAAATTCACATAACTGTATTCAAACAGAAGATCAGTTTAGGTTATTTTCAGACCACAATTATGTAACTTACGTCAAAATCCCACTGGTTCCCTCTGAACAGTCTGCTAAGAGCTTACCTGATACACTTCAGTGGTAAGTTCTCTAGTTCTGCTAAAAAATCATACAAAACCAAACAAAAGCCAAACAGAGATATTATGTTTTGATATGGACTGCAGCTATTTAATTGTATTAATCTGAAGACTTATAAATAAATACACTGCTAGGGATCAGCACTGTGCAAACTATCAGCTATCAGTGTGAGCTCTCCATGGCTTTCTCTGGTTACCAAGTATCATTTTGGTTCTCTCTCATTGTTATAAGTGGGTAAAGGTCAAGAAATGCCAAGTAAGTACAAAGAGAAGTTATTTTCTTGCATAGTATCTCATTTTTTTATTACCAGTTTCTAACGTTTTTCTCACAACATGAGTAGCTATTAAGGAAACAATAAGAATATCACCTATATTCAGTACCTCTTCATCTGAAAAAGGCTTAAGTAAACATTAATTAAAATATCTGGGATCTTAGTTGTCAACACTTCTCTAACTGAAGTCTTTTAAATAAAAAGGTTTTCTTTTAATTTTTTTATTTACCTAGGATTCTAAGGCATACAAGAAACCAAGAAGTCATACCTTTCCTTCAAATTATACATTACACACATATTGTAAAAATACTGAAAACTAAATAATTAGAAATTGCATTAAATACATGACTACTTATAATAAATTTAGGAATTGAAAGCATTACTAGAACACAAAAAAACTGCTCAAATAAAATTCTAGACTTTTTAAAACAATAAAGTCTGTTACTTGTCTAAAAGCCAGTACACTTCCTTCTTTGGCAGCTATTAAAATGGTTGTGTTTGCAGAGGATTTGTAGGGCAGTGAAACTACTCTGTATGATATGAGTGGTGGATACAGGTCATTTATGTATTTTTCAAAACTCACAGAATGTACAACATAAAAAGTGAACTATGGACTTTGGGTGACGATGCGTCAATGAAGGTTCAGTGATTTTAACAAATGCACTACTATGGTGCAAGGTGTTGATAGTGGGGGAGACTGTATAAATGCGGGGGTAGAGGGTATATGGGAACTCTCTGTACCTTCCTCTCAATTTTGCTGTGAACCTGAAACTGCTCGAAAAAACAAAGTCTATTTTTTAAAAATCTTTTAAAATAGTTGCCATTTGTCTCAAAGATTCAAAATACCACCACAAAAGGTGATTTTTCTCTTGAAAGTCCATGTGAGTACTCACTAATATGCCATTTTTCACAAACCTAAAAAAAAAATTATTTCAAAATGCAGTGTCAGAGAGTACCTGTCAACATCCCCGGTATACCATAAGCTCTAGGCACCAGAAGCAAAGGGCATGTAAAGTATGTACATTTTGTAGCTTGAGGAGGTGGTACCTAGGAAAAGGGGAATTAGTGTTTATTTGGGAAAATCTTAATGAGATACACAGAACAAGAAACGAAAAAGGCATGCTTAAGCTACAGCAAAGTATACTTGTGGCCTAAAATATCACTATCTATCTCTTGGCATGTGGGGTACAAAGTAAGAGAGAAAGAAAAATGGAAGATGAAGCACTTAGTCTACCCATTAGCAAAAATAAAGTCACTACTTTCCAAGATCAGGGATGGTGTTATTGGTTTCTCCAAACAACTGTGCTTTTTGGTCATAGCTTGTCTGACCAACTAAACTGAAATTATCCCTACATACTGAGTTGTAATGAGTACCCGAGAGAAACTGCAACAGAAAATATTTATTTGCTACATAATGTTATCATGTATGGCCAGTTTTAAAATACAGGAACATATTCTAATGTTGTGGATTACAGAACAAGCAATTTATATTTAAAAAACTAAAAAAAAGGAAGTGATTATCATAAAATATTAAATTGGCTGTTTAAGCTCATTTAATTCTGCTAATTAGGATGGGCCATATGGATGATAACCTTATTTCAACTCCAATTAAAACAAAGAGGATGTGAAGGAGGAAACATAGCAAAATGTGTGTACACTGGGTTTCCAATTAAACTTCAACCTTCTGGTGTTTTCATTTATTCTTGCCAAAATGTAGTTTTCTATATCTGAAGTTTCTTAGAGATAATAGCTTACTAAGTGGCAATGTGATGACTTAAGGGTAAGTAATGATAAACACAGGCCACAAACTTTCCCCAAGTGAGAAGAGTTGAAGTGGTCCAATTCACTTTTGCTTTCTGAGGGAAAATATGTAGCGAGGGGTTAAACAGTGGAGTTAAGATCTAATCAATCTTGACTAGCAATGAAATAGTGGTAAAGTCTAGTACTAACAGAGACTTGATATAGTGGATTTTGAATATCTATGTAAAGCTTTAAAAAGCCTATAAACATAATATAGCAGCAACTATCTATGATTGATATTCCCATTGACTATAATTTATTTAGTTGCCCTAGTAATACTACCCATTTATTTTATTGTCTATTTCGGCCAGTTTTAAAGCATTTCCTTTACTTTGGATATCTGGTAAAATTCATCCCATTTTTTACCAAGTTTGATTTTCTATTAGATCCATTATATACTATAATTATGGCCTCCATAAATAAATTGATAAATGTACTGATCTGTCTCTTCAAATTGGTAGCAAATTGAAATCGTAAGTCTTCTAAAATAATGTCAAGTTTGTCACCAAATTAATGTGCAGGGTCTTCAAGACGGATTTAATTTGTGCCACTTGATAACAACCTTTTCTGGATTTGTAACTGTCTCTTTCCACTGGTTCGCTGCTTCAATGTTATTACTGTCTTCACTTATCCAAATCTGTAAAGGAACAGTACACTCATTTAACTTAACACAATAATGGTAACTGAGTTCAAACCATTAATTACTCTTACTAATGAAAGACAGCTGGACGTTTGGTTTACACATTTTCAACTAAACATCTTTCCATTTTTCCAAAAGTTTGATTTCTCTTTGAAACTTGATGTTAAAACACTTAACCTATTTAGTTATTGAAGACTATTTTATATGACCCAATTCAATTTGAAAATTCAATGTGAGATATTACAAAATCACTTCCTCCAAAACAGTTATTAGTATCCTTTCTTTCTCAATAAATCTAGGAGCTCAACTTAAAATTGATCCCAACCACTCAAAAACATTTTTGTAAAGATTAATTGAGACTAATCATGATTTAAACTGATTGGTAAGGAATGTGCATTTTAAGTATCTTTTACATTAAATAAAACTGTAATTTTAATTGAAATCTAATAGTCATTCTTCATAGCAAACAATTTCATTGAAACTATCACTTACGTAACTTTAGATAACAGATGTGAATGAACTTGGGAAAACTGTAAAGCATTTTGCAAATATAAGATATCACATTGTATGTTATGTATCACGGAGACAAGGTGAACAAGGAAACAAAACAACCTGAATCCTCAACTTAGCTACAGCACTAACAAATGCTGTTACTTTGGAGTTAACTTCTTTGAGACTCAGTTTCTAATTCTTTTAAATAAAGAAACTGGAGCAGGGCACTCCAAAAAGGTTTGGTTTTCAAACTTTTTTCTCTAAATTTCTTGGTCTGAAGAACTTTTCCTTCAAATAAAATCTTACAAAACACCCCAACATATGAAACAGATAACATAAGAGTGCTTTGGCGGATAGAGGAGTGGGAGACCTTGATTCCGCATGTGCATGCCCCACCATGGTGGCTCCTGAGGCTACCAGAGGAGCCAGAGGGAACAGATGGCCAACAGGAACCTTCCAGAATTATTATTCTTAACTAAAATCCCAACCAAGAAAGTGGAATCACCAAAAAAGTTATCCTGAAAATCTCCTGTCAGGTAAATCTATTCCATTCATACATGGTAGTTGAGGCTTGACAATATGCGAAAACCTTAAGTGAATTCATTTCATAGGCCTCACGACTTTGAAAAGTATGCTAGTTATACTAGGTCTTGAGTTCAAACTCTTTTCCAAATAAGAAGAGATGAAGAACAACAAAACTATAGTATTTTTGACAAATATTTTAGGTAAAATATATGAAGTGAGTGAGAGTATCAATCTTTGAAAATTCACATATAATTTGAAGATTTCAGGTAGACTGCTAATAACATCTTGTTGTCAAGTAGAAGCCTTTAGACTAATAATACAGATTTTGGAATTTAAATGTGAGTCAAACAATTGTAATTAAGATAAAAGATACTGGACAGTTACCAGTAACTCATTTAGAATAAAGAAAGAACTACAAAAGGAAACAAGTTCCTATAGGACTGGCAAGTAAGCAAGTGTTATGTTGTCTTATATAAATTACTATGAATTTTTCAGTAGATTAATCCAGATGACAATACTGACTAAATAATATCACAACCACTGTTAAAATCGATGTTTTCTAGGAATTCAAATCTAACACAATTCAGCTAATAGCATACAGAGTTAAACATTAAATTGAACATGACACAGAATAAAGTAAGTTGGATACCTTAAGTAAGCCTTAAGAAATTTGACTGAAATACTTAGTGTTCCCTCCTTCACAAGAAACGAGTCAGGAGTACTGAAAAACTGATCTTTCTTACTGATTTTAAAGTTGAAAAGCTCAGGAGAAAATTTATTTTAAGATAAGAAGCCTGACTGCTCAGAAGTTCCAACTATTTTTGTATTAAAGCAGAAAGTCTGACAAGATTTGATTTTTGTGGTGACACTGAATTTTAATTTATGATGAACAATTTTACTCTATTCAAACTCAAATTTATCCTGTATTCCCTTTGTTAACCAACTGTTTAAATGCATAGAAAAGTGCAAGGAAAGAACATGAGATAAAAACTCCCTACTAACCTGCCCCACAAAGTGTCTTCTTCCTACAGAGCTTCGACTGTAAAGCTTAATGAGAAAAATAATTTCTTTTTCATTTTGTATAAGTGGAAAAATCATAGTCTCTCCCCACTTTACTCTTCCATTGGAGGCCTTCAATAAGCGTGTCTTCTTCTTATAAATCAACTCCCCCGAGCTAAACATTGCCACCTTCACAAAAAAACCTAAAGAATAAGAAATTTTGATAAATAAAAAATTTTAAATGTCATATAAAGAAATATATCCATATATTATCATAAAAATATCAATAAGCTACTTTTAAAGATCTGATGAGCTACTGCCATAACAGAAAATATCTCTAGTAAATTTTATTATTATTCTCGTAAGTTATAAGTAACTACTCTAACCTTAAATGAATTTAATCTTCCTCTAACCTGGATGCCCTTAAAGACTGGAACTGCAGACATAAATAACAATCAGCAGCAAAGGAGTACACATTGAAAAGGATTATACAAAAGAGAGGTGCCAACTCTTTGGAGAGTTGGAGGAATTTATTTCACAAATTTATATAGGTAAAATTCTTTGCTTGAGACTCCAGAAGTTAAACATATGCCCACTAGAGAAAACCTATTCTTTAAATAAATTTGAGATGTAGAGCTTCCAGTAATGGTAGAATAGCTTTTACAGACTAACCTCTCATAGATGACAATTATAAACTCTGGGGAAAATATTAAAAACAACTGTTCAAGATGCTAAACATTGACCAAAGAAACTAGCAGAAAGAAACTAGAGGAGAGTCAACTCTTAAAAGATGAGAACTGCTGCACTAGGTAAAATTCAGGTTTATACAGTTTTTCACCTAAGCCCGCTCCCCAGTCTGACATACAGTGCTTACAACTCGAGCAAAAAGTGCAGTCTGACTAATTTGAGAAGTGATGGTATAGAGCTGGGGCTGCCAGACAGCAAGAGTTTCCAGAAAGGAGGGAGCCACAAAGTAAGAACTGAGGCTGACCATTACTTATAAAATGGAGATCACTGGTAATCCTGATTAGCAGTTTTGATTAAAGGAAGATACCTGTTAATGTAATAAATTGCACTGTTTTGTCCTTGTTTCCTAGAATTAACCCTATATAGTCTTGGTAATTTAACTTATTCTTTTAATGCCAACTTGGACTTTACTTGCTTTTGATTTTATGATTTTTCCATCTATCTACGTAAGTGACGGTAGTCTATAGCTATTTTTTGTGTATGTTGTCCTTTCTGTTTTGATAGCAAGAATATGCTAACCTCATAAAGTTACTTTTTCCATCTTTTTTTCATGCTGTGGAACAGCTTATATAGAATAGGAATTATATGTTCCTTAAAAGTTTGGTAGGATCTGCCAGTAAAATCATCTTGGCCTCTGCTTTTATTAGAGGCAGTTCTTTAACTACTTTTACATGGTTATTGTTCTATTGATTCCTCCCTCTTCTGGAGTGAATTTCAACAGTTTTTTTCCTTGGAAAATCATTTATTTTATATAGTTGTTCAAATGAATTGGCATAGTTATAATTGGTATTGTCTTACGTATTTATTTTTATAAATTTATTTATTTGTTTACTTTTGGCTGTGTTGGGTCTTCATTGCTGTGCGTGGGCTTTCTCTAGATGCGGCAAGCAGGGGCTACTCTTCGTTGCAGTGCGTGGGCTTCTCATTGTGGTGGCTTCTCTTGTTGCAGAGCATGTGCTCTAGGCGTGCAGGCTTCAGTAGTTGTGGCACATGAGCTCAGTAGTTGTGGCTTGCAGGCTCTAGAGAGCAGGCTCAGTAGTTGTGGCGCACGAGCTTAGCTGCTCCACGGCATGTGGGATCTTCCCGTACCAGGGCTCGAACCCGGGTCCCCTGCATTGGCAGGTGGATTCTTAACTACTGCACCACCAGGGAAGCCCTCTTATTTATTTTTGAATATCTTCTGAGATTCAAAATTGAAATTATATCCTCTTCCTTGTCTATGTTTTCTTTATTTTTTGCTTGATCCAGCCTACTATAGGTTTGTCTATTTTAATATTATTTTCAAAGAAAAATCTTTTGGTTTTATTGATTTTGTGGGGGTTTATTTGTTGTCCCCATATTTATCAACTTCAACTTTAGCTTTAATTTCTACTTCTACTTTCCTTTGTGTTTGCTGTTGTTTTTCTAGCTTCTTGGACTGTGCTCAATTGTATTTATTTTCAGTCTTTGTAGTTACAGTGGACATCCATTGCTTCTACCTACCTCCTGATATTTTCTCTTCTTCTAGTAGGAAAGAGGAACACTCTTAGTCCTACTCTTAGCCCTTTAGGTAGGACTGACCTCAAACCTCCCACTCCAGCGGCAGCCATGTGAACCAGCCCTAGACAACCAAAATATCAGAATCCCTGGCTGTGCTCAAAGGCACAGGTGAGAAAGTATTTTGAGGTTTGTGTCTGATATTTTCAGTATTTTAAAAAATTAAGTTTCTAGTTAGCAGAGTATCCAAAAAAGGGTACAGACCTAGAGAGAGGATAAATTATCTAGGCTGGTGAAATATAGCTGACAGTCTTCTGGACACTCAGCCTATATTAACTAATTAGCTAAATAAAGAATAGCATCAAATGCAAGAAGGTCACAATTGGGTAAGAATCAAGAGACCAGTGGATTAAGGCAGACACAGTGGCTAGTAATTTGAAATCCAATAAAGTAATTTTAAGTTAAAAGGTAAGAACGTAAGTTAACTAACAAAAGTAACTAAGAATTTAATCTTCACTGTAAGAAACACAGGAAAAAACTACCTTTTACAAATATTTTCTGAAGATTCCACTTTGAACCACTTTGACATACTTACTCCAAGTCAGGGGTGTTGATGAGCTTGGAAGGTATTGAGCCTCAAGAATTTGTAACTGAATTCTGCTATTTACCGCTTGAAAACAAGTCCCCAGTTCAAGTTCTGCATGGCAAACCTGCATATTAAAAGAGTGTCATTTGCTAATCAAGAAAAAAGTTTTGGCATATTTCAAAAAATTCAATAATAAAGAGCTAAGGTTAGAAATTTTGAAAGCACTGCTTTTTACTGACACACAAAGCTAAGTGTTATAAGAGGTTACGATAAATGTCATGGATTCTGTCAATATGAGGTACTTACTGACTTTCATAAATTCTGAAAATTTAAGTTACACATACATACTGATCCTTCAAAATCAGGGAGACCAAAAGACAATTCAAATTAAAAAAAGAAAAAAAAATTAGGGCTTCCCTGGTGGCGCAGTGGTTAAGAAAGAATCCACCTGCCAATGCAGGGGACACGGATTTGAGCCCTGGTCCAGGAAGACCCCACATGCCGCAGAGCAACTAAACCCATGCACCACAACTACTGAGCCTGCGCTCTAAAGCCCTCGTGCCACAACTACTGAAGCCCGTGTGCCTAGAGCGCATGCTGTGCAGCAAGAGAAGCCACCGCAATGAGAAGCCCACGCACCGCAATGAAGAGTAGTCCCCTCTCACCGCAACTAGAGAAAGCCCACGCGCAGCAACGAAGACCCAACACAGTCAAAAATAAATAAATTTATTAAAAAAATTAAATTCCTAAACAGCTTTACTAGAGAAAATGTCAAACACCAAAAGAGCATATTTTCAAAAGACTTAAATGTAGTCATTTGAATTTTTTCAGAATGTATGAAATCTGATAAAAATGTTATATATGAAACGCATCATTATTTCTTCATTTGTAGAAATCAGAGGTAGTGTTACCAAAATCAGAAGACAAAGGATTACTACAATGAACAGATTTGTGGATTAAGAGCTGAATTACTATGCTAAATGAAAGCAAGCCAAAGATGAAAGTTGGCAAGAAGGAAGCTAGCGAGTGATGAGGCAGTAAATAATAAGGAAAAGGTCAAAGAAAACCTGAGGCAAACAATATAATGAAGGAGATTTAGCAAGGGGGAAAAGCTAAAATGTGCTCTTCAGTATTGCTAAGAACAGAAGAAAGTAATTTGTCTTACACAAGCCAACCTATTTACATGGATTCCAGCGTCCTTGGAGTGAAAAATAAAAGAGAGAAACATAAAGTCGGCCAAATACAAAAACACTATTGTTCACATGATGAAAAGAGTAAGTATGGGATTAAAGAAAGAACATAATGTTAACAGATCTCACTAGGGCGCAGCACAGACTGACACAAAAGTCTTTGCTAGTATTGATTCCAACAAAGCTATAAAACAGCTGACTGATACTTCATCAAGCGGTTTGTATTTGATAATCACGCAGTATTCCCCAGTAATTGACGCATGGATCATAAAAAAGAACCTTTTTTTGTACATACCATTGACTGAATCTTGGATATTTTCTTAATACAATATTCTGTAATGGTCAAAATGGCCAAAATTGGTCATGCCATAAGAAATCAAAAGATACAAAGTGAAAAGTGAATCACTTAAAAGTATAAAATCATCTGTTGAGGTTACACTCCCTCTTGAAAAATCGAAAATGATGATAAAAATTGTCTATTTTAGCAATAAATGCTGAATTCTAATAAATAAGTGAATGTACTGCTTTTGCTTTTAATCAGAATAAGGATGGATTAATAAATGTTTTTACATGAACTAATTTTGGTATCCATATATAACACCTTTGCTGATTAAAAAAACAAATGTTGCAGTCCTTGGCATTTAAAAAAATACATTAAAAAATACATTTATTTATTGTTTACAAAACACAAAGGAAACCATGGATAACATTTTTTCATTAATTATTTTCATTATGGTTTTGTACCCACGATATAATAACACTTATGAAAACATCTAAAGGTGGCAAAACTTCTCTTAGTGTTACACACTTGTAAGAGTTCACTCTCATAAAACAGAGCAGCATTTGGCAGTGGATTTACCATTTCTTACTTGCCAAGGTTATTTCATAAATTCAATTTATATTCCAAGATGTTATATTCCAATAGTTAATGAAAAACTATTCAAAGTGGTTTTCAATCTCATAATAACCAAAAAAATTAAAATTCTAATCAATTAGTAGGTATACATGAAGAGCATTTTTAATGAGCACGAAACTGTGGAAGATAAAACATACGACCTCTGTTCCTGAATAATGTATCATTTTTGAAAGAAAAGAGAACTTTTTGAGCTTCCTGGATGAAATGTTAAGCATAATTAAAGAAATCCCTTATCTGGTGATTTTTGAGAATATCTTCTTAGGGGGACAATACATAGCTGATAAAAGATATTTTCACATATTAAGGTATGGGGAAGTCATTCTGGCTTATACATGAGTTAACTTGAATTTTATGCTAACTAAAACAGCCTGTTTGTGGCCTATCAAGCATACATTGTATATCTGCTTTAATTACTAAAGAAAAGAGCACGCTGACCAGAAGTAAAGAATGTCCATGTTAAAAATAAAGATTAAATGCCTCCCTTCCTGGGATGTCACTGCTGGTCCCCCATCCAGGATAAGACTCCCTTCCTAGGTGCCAAGGCCATACTGACTTGCTGTGCACATGCTGATTTTTTTTTTTTTTTTGGAAACCTTGAAGGAATGTATCCCTGACTTGTTTGATGTTCTTTTTCTGACAAGATATAAAACTGTGCTGAAAACCATGCTTCTCCAGAGCAGTTCCTCAGTTATCCGAGAGGCTGTTTTCCAGGCTATAGTCCTCAGTTTGGCTCAAATAAAACTCTTTTCGATTCCTATTATAAACTGTTAGTTGATCATTTTCTTCGACATGGTAAAGAGAGCTGGCTGTGGAATTAGAATGCCTCGGTTCAAATCCTGATTCCCCAACAACAGGCTGTATCAACTCAGGCAAGTGCTTCAAGTTCTTGGTCTCCACAATAGGGATGACAAGAGCAGCAAGCTCATAAGTTCGGTGTGAGCATTAAATCACTGAGGACCAAGTCAGTCATATGCTAAGTTTCTTCAAATGTCAGCTATTTCTTCAGGGAAACCTTATGTCTTCTACATTATTCAACACAGAAATCTGAGTTGTCAGCTAGTTGTTAAGGTCAAAAACTCTGTACTCAGGAAATTATTAGCTCTATATGAAAATTCTGCTGTTCATGATAAAACAGTTGTCAGTGTGAAGGATGGGTATGTAAGTCTGGCTCTTTCAATGTCACAATTAGAATATCAATTTTCCTCCTCAACACAGGAAACAAAGCATATTATTCTTGCTTTTAGCCAATAATAAGAAACATTCAGTAATATAAATTCACTGGTCCAATATAGCCTGGAAGCCCTTCTTTCAAGCCATCAATCTTTGTATCCCTAGCACGTGGCATACAACAGATAGACAAATGTTTATAAAACATCTGATATGCAAAATATAATTTTGTAGAAACTGTGCCATAATCATTCATTCAGATTCTCCAAGGCAGATTAAGATTATAATGTCTCAATTCCCCAGAAAATACATTTGCTGAGTTATCTTCTACTATACTCTACTAATTTTTTAAGATTTAATCTATTAAAAAAACCAAAAAACCCATGAGGCAGATTACTGCCCTAGAAAATCTCAAGGCTATTGGAGGAGTCAGATATGCAATCATAATAAAATGCTGTGTTATAATAATATTAAAAAAAGATTTAATCTATGAATTATCCATTTATATAGTAATATGTGCCTTTTGTAAAATATGGTTGCAGATTACTGTCTATAAGCTAGTAGTAGATGTAAATGATAAACAAAGATGTAAGTGATAAACTGTCACAGAAAACAAATTCACTATACTTTAACAGAAAATAACAATCTAATTTAGCATGCTTTCATTCATCATTTATTCTTTCATATCAACCTACATACAAATATTCAATGCCAAGAATATGACGGGCCCTTGCTACGGGCACAATAAAATATGAAGAAAAAAGATGGAGGCTCAAGCCTTGCTTTTTTTTTTAAAACAAGTAACTTAAATAATTCTAAGTTATAATAAATGCTATAAAGAAAACACATTTGGTATGGAGACAGAAAATAATAGACAAGAAATAACACGATTTTTCAATTCTTCTTGATTAATCTTTTGTTCTTTATTTTTTTAATCCCTAATTTCCCCTCACTTCAGTGGTTCTCAAGCCAGGCTACACATTAGAATCACCTGAGTAGCTTCTGAAAATTACAGATGCCTCTGGCTCACTCCTCCCCAAATTCTGATTTAATGGTTTAAGTGTGGGCTATTTTTTTTTAAAGCTCCCCAGGTGATTCTAATGCGTAGCCAGGTTAAGAACCACTTCAAACACCTTAAATATCTTTGAAAGCAGGTAAAATATAAATCCTATGTAAATTTAAAATCACATATAAGTTCAACCTTATAAAGCGTTATGACTGATTTCTATATATATTATCCTGACACAGAAACTACATAATTAAATCATTAGGAATTTCTAAACAACTTAAACAGTGCTCAGCTGGCTAGTTGAAAGAAGCAACTACTGGGTCTCAAAAATCAATTAGCACTATAGATAATGAAGCTTTTTACAAAAAAACACCAGCTGGGGCTTCCCTGGTGGCGCAGTGGTTGAGAGTCCGCCTGCCGATGCAGGGGACACAGGTTCGTGCCCCATTCCGCGAAGATCCCACATGCCGCGGAGCAGCTGCACCCGTGAGCCATGGCTGATGAGCCTGCGCATCCGGAGCCTGTGCTCCGCAACAGGAGAGGCCACACACAGTGAGAGGCCCGCGTACAGCAAAAAAAACAAACAAAAAAAACACCAGCTGTAAGATCCTCCATTCTACCCAATTTATGGACATGGTGCTTACTCATGATTAAAACTTTCCTAATCTATTTCAAGGCAATCTCTTATTGAGTTTGGAGTTTATTGATTCTGTCTTGCTTTTCCTAAGTTATCAGCTACTAAAAAAAAAAAAAAAACCTAAAAAATTATTCATACTTAGGGTTATTACATTGAAGTATGAAACATTAATTAAATATGTACTAGGAGAAAGTAACCCTAAGGCTATTTTCCAATGGAGAAAGAAAACGGGCTCTGTTAACATTTTATCAACTTTTTAAAAAATTATTAAATAATGACATAATTACAACTTTTTTACATTACATTTATGTTACTATTGCTTCTTGAGAGCCTTCCTGATCCTTTAATATATTCTAGTTTTCAAATTATACTCCAACAAACAAAAATTCATCCACTAAATAATTCTAAAAGTGTGAAATACTTTACATATTATATCACTTACAGAAATTTTTGAAGGTGCTGATATATCCAAAGAGTAATCCATTTCCTGTGTGCTAAGAGTTCTGAGTGATAGTGAGCATTCTCCAATAGTTTTCTTCCTAGGAGTTTGGGTTTGAATCTTAAATACAAGTCTTACAGTTTGTAGACTGTGGAGTTTAATAGCAAATACAAACGTTTCCATAAATTCAATAGTCTAAAATAAAAATCAAGAAAATATAAAATATGTTAATAGAATGACTGAAAAAAGGGTCATAAACCAATACAAAATAAACAAAAATAACATTTATAATCTAGGAAAGGCAAATTTAATTTTTTTACAATGACAAAAAATATTTTTTAATGAAAATGAAAATGAGAATGGCCATGACTTGCTTTTCCAAAATTTATTCTGGATACTGCCCTTCTTAATTTCACAAATCCTTTTAATTACTTAGTCAGGAATTTAGTCAATATCAACACCAAGTTCACCAGAATACAGCTTTTTCCCTTTTCAAAAATTAGGCTGCTCTCCATCTTTGGTTCTGGAGTATCATTCCTGCTATTCACCACACTTCTTCAACAGTTAATGAGAGTACTTCAAGAATCTCATGCAAGCTCTCACAGTACACAAAATCTAACTTGTTCACATTAACAAGAGACTTGAATTATTTCTTTAAAGGAGCTATTCTTTGTCTAATGTTCTTCCCATCTAATTTGGGGTTCATTTTATCTTTTAGTGATGTTTGTTCCACTCTTTCCTATCTGAAAATCGATCTCCTTGATAAGAGAAGACAAAGGGAAATGTGAGTTCCAAGTTCTACCTTCTCTCATAATCTTCCACTCCAGGCAGCAAGTCAGTGTTTTCCATGCCCAGACTATTTTCAAATGTTCTTTTTATTACTTTTAATATTCTTAAAACCTTGGCTTACTGTGACCTAACATCTTTTTGACACTAGACTGTTTTTTGCTTATAAACTTCCTAACATCAATATTTTAGATACTGTGCCCAAATGTTCACTTTTACAGTAATCACTTATGTCTGTGTAGTCAGAATTGTGTTTCTGAGAGCCTCCCAACCACCTGAGCTTTCTTTTTCTTTCAATCTCAAGCCATAGATCACATCAATAACACAGTATGCATAAAATGCTTAATTTTTAAACTCAGATGCAGTGAGCTTACAAATGAAGTAAGTGTGCTGGTTTACTTTACACTTTGCCATAACAGGGGACTCCTAAACAACTTGATAAATAATAAATTTTAAAAGACTCCAAGCAAGTTTTAATATGAGAATATTTTCCCCTAACTTTTCCTAAGTCAGCTTAGTTTTATTTGAAAATCAAAAAGTGAAAGTGTTTAATTCAGTAAGTATTCATCTGTGAGTATCAGGATTAAGACCAGAGTTAAGATTTATTTCCATCTAGACTTTCTACAATGCATATTTTTGTAAAGTGAGATCCTAATATTTACACATAAATTTTGATTACTGCTTTTTCACTTATTAAGAACATTTTTCCATGTCCTTAAAAACTCTTCCTAAACATTATTTTTCATGGCTGCCCAGTATTCTATCACATGGTGTTATGGTTTGAATTGTGTCTCCCCCCAAAAAAGATGTATTGAAGTCCTAACCCCCACTAACTCAGAATGTGGCCTTATTTGGAAATAGGGTCATTGAAGATGCAATTTGTGAAGTTAAGATAAGGTTATACTGGAGTAGGCAGACCCCTAATCCAATATAACTGGCGTCCTTACAAGAAGATAGCCATGTAAAGACACAGAGACACATGGAGATGAAAGACACGTGGCCATGTGAAGATGAAAGCCAATGATTAGAGTGAAGCCAAGGAATGACAGGGATTGCTGGCCATCACCAGAAGCTAGGACAGAGGCATGGAAGAGATGGAACAGATTCTCCTTCAGAGAAGGAACCAACACTGCTGACACCTTGATTTCAGACTTCCTCTGAAACAGTGAGAGAGAAATATTTGTTGTTCTAAGCTACCCAGTTTGTGTTGCTTTGTTAACAGCACCCATAGGAAACAAATACACAAATACATGGTATACCAAGAGTTTTCTCAACCATTCCCCTATGGGAAACATTTAGATAGTTTCCAACTTTTCCTCTATGAACAAAACTGCCAAGAATACTTTATATATATTTTGTTTGCATCTTAGATTATTGCCATGAAGTAGATTCCAAGTAGAAACACTATGTTAAAAAGTATAAATTTTTTTTTTTTTTGCAGTATGTGGGCCTCTCCCGTTGTGGAGCACAGGCTCCGGATGCGCAGGCTCAGCGGCCATGGCTCACGGGCCTAGCCGCTCCGCGGCATGTGGGATCTTCCCGGACTGGGGCACGAACCCACGTCCCCTGCATCGGCAGGCGGACTCTCAACCACTGCGCCACCAGGGAAGCCCAAAAAGTATAAATATTTTAAGGTTCTTTTTTTAAAAAAATCATTTATTGAAGTATAGTTGATTCACAATGTTGTATTAGTTTCTGATGTACAGCAAAGTGATTCAGTTATACATATATATATTCTTTTTCATATTCTTTTCCATTATGGTTTATTACAGGATATTGAATATAGTTCCCTGTGCTATACAACAGTACGAACTTGTTGTTTATCTATTTTATATATAGTGTTTGTATCTGCTAATCGCAAACTCCTAGTTTATCCCTCCCACAACCCCTTTCCCCTTTGGTAACCATAAGTTTGTTTTCTGTGAGTCCATTTCTGTTTTGTAAATAATTTCATTTGTATCATATTTTAGATTCCACATATAAGTGATATCATATGATATTTGTCTTTCTCCTTCTGACTTACTTCACTTAATATAATCTTGTTTTAAGGTTTTAATGTATATTGTCAAAATAATTTCCAGAAAGTGTTATGGTCTAGAGTGCTTGTAAAATTTTCCTAATTTTAATAAGCAAAAGAAGAAAGAAAAGAGAAAGCAATATGTAATTTAAATTTGTATATCTATGAATACTAGTGAGAGTAAATTTTTTTCATGTTTATTAGTCATTTGAATTACCTTATTTTTAAATGATATGCTCTTGTAGAAGTTTCATTTGTATGGAAAAACACTAACCATTCAACCCATATCAGAAGACAAAAATGAAGATATATTAAAAGTGAAATCTAGAATCTATAAAACAAATTCAGGATCATAAGTCTTCCAGTTACGATCATTGAAAGTATTTAAAGGAAATTAATCACAATCATGCAATTATTTCTCAAAGCAAAAGTGGAGTGGGGGGAGAGAGGATGAAAATATAGACACATTTATTTATACAGGAAAAGTAAATACAAGAAAATTAAATAGTTTCATTAGATATTACTCATCTTCTATATATTTTAGTGATTAAGGTTTTCTTTTTATATACAATGGAATATTACTCAGTCATAAAAAGAAATGAAATTGAGTTATTTGTAGTGAGGTGGATGGACCTAAAGTCTGTCATACAGAGTGAAGTAAGTCAGAAAGAGAAAAACAGATACCGTATGCTAACACATATATATGGAATCTGAGAAAAAAAATGGTCATGAAGAACCTAGGGGCAAGACAGGAATAAACACACAGACCTACTAGAGAATGGACTTGAGGATAAGGGGAGGGGGAAGGGTAAGCTGTGACAAAGTGAGAGAGTGGCATGGACATATATACACTACCAAATGTAAAATAGATAGCTAGTGGGAAGCAGCCGCATAGCACAGGGAGATCAGCTCGGTGCTTTGTGACCACCTAGAGGGGTGGGATAGGGAGGGTGGGAGGGAGGGAGATGCAAGAGGGAGGAGATATGGGAACATATGTATATGTATAACTGATTCACTTTGTTATAAAGCAGAAACTAACACACCATTGTAAAGCAATTATACTCCAATAAAGATGTTAAAAAAATAAATAAAAAATAAATGCATCTTAATATTGGGCAATGAAATATCAAGTATTTCTGAGGCTCAAAACGGTCTTTAAAAAAGCAAGGGGTACATCGATGCTTCTGCGCCTTCTGTGAATATACGTGTGTTGTGTGTGTGTCTTTAGACATTCACAGAGGGGGAATACTGTAGAGTTTCTGAAACTTTGTCTTTGGGTGGGGGGGAACACAATAAAAGCAATGATGCTCAAGGAATTAAAAAAAAAAAAAAAAAAGCAAGGGGTACATAATTTGTAGTTTCCCAAAAATAAAACACTTTCTTATTCCAATTCTTTACATGGGTTAAAGTGACAAATAGGAGAAAAACATAAAAAGATAGTCAAACACAAACACTTACATTACAGCCTTCCTTGACTGAAGATTTGAAATGTACTGGTTTGGGCAATGTTAGTATTCCTTTTATAGAAATAGTAGGATTATCTCCATAACTGGAGGGCCAACTTAAATCTCTGCACTAGAAAGATAAAATAAAAATACAGTTTGAGTTTTACAAAGGACTCTGACAATACAAATATTTGATACATTTCTTGAGTTAATGACTTAAATAAAAACTATAGGGCTTCCCTGGTGGCACAGTGGTTGAGAATACGCCTGCCAATACAGGGGACATGGGTTCAAGCCCTGGTCAGGAAGATCCCACATGCCGCGGAGCAACTAAGCCCGTGAGCCACAACTACTGAGCCCGCGTGCTGCAACTACTGAAGTCAGCATACCTAGAGCCCGTGCTCCGCAACAAGAGAAGCCACCACAACGAGAAGCCCACACACCACAATGAAGAGTGGCCCCCGCTCGCTGCAACTAGAGAAAGCTTGTGTGTAGCAACGAAGACCCAACACAGCCAAAAATAATAAATAAATTTACAAAAAAACTATAAAAGTAAACTTTAGTCTACTGAGATCTTCTGTTTCATCGACATTAAAATAATCTGACAGTGTTTTAGACATCATATCAATTTCCTTCTTGAGGTTAAAAGCAAACAAATTTCCATCATACCTATATTTTTCTTTAGATTCTTTATTAAATACTATTTTCTGTAAAATACTATAGAACCTTAAATTCCAAAGAAGGTACTGACCCATTCCCTAGAAGAGAGCAACAGTAGATGCATATAATTTATAGTCTAAATATTCAATTATGTAAGAAAAGTTTGTATTAACTGTATTAACTTACCTGTAAAACTGTGATCCAGATCTGCTCTACTGAAGAATTATAAAACATTTTCACATTTAATCTCCCCAAATCTCTTTCATCTCCTGATAAAGTAATTGTATCTGCATTGTAAAAGAACAAAGATGGTTGAATTACTACGCAACCCTTCCAATCCAACTGAGCTTTGATACAACCCAATTTTAAGAGCACAACTGAAAACTGCTATAATTACTTTTTAAAGTTGTCAATTTATTAAGACAAAAATCATACTTCAATGCTTTTATTGAAGTGCTGGGGGAAGATATACTATAAAAAGTACCTGGCTTAAAAACTTAACCCAATTATAACCTGAAGAATTTAAGTTAAAACTAAGAAAAACTTTCCCAAATAACACTGATATGGCCTTAATATAGTATGCTTCTGGAAATTCCCTCACTAACATACTTTAAAACAAATGAAAGATATTTAATTTTAAAGATGCCTTTATGCCTGAACACTAAAAAATAGACCATCTGATCTGATGATCTGCATATTCATATGCAGATAACACTGACAACATACATATAATCATCTAGACTTTTTTTAACCTTATCATAACTACATTCAAAATACTACTGGGTAGAAATAATTCCCTTAAGAATATAAAAGTAACTGGGCTTCCCTGGTGGTGCAGTGGTTGACAGTCCGCCTGCTGATGCAGGGGACACGGGTTTGTGCCCCGGTCCGGGAAGATCCCACATGCCGCAGAGCGGCTGGGCCCAGGAGCCATGGCCACTGAGCCTGTGCATCCGGAGCCTGTGCTCCGCAACAGGAGAAGCCACAACAGTGAGAGGCCCGCGTACAGCAAAAAAAAAAAAAAAAAAAAAGAATATAAAAGTAGAATACTTTATTCCTTACCCAGGCTTCTGTTACTCCCCTGAGAATCTTTCCTTGAAGAAGAACTACTGGGCATACTGGACAATGAATCATGTCTCTACAAATAAAATTCTTTTTTAGTCAGATGTTGCATATCAGACTTTAAGGATTCTGAAACTGATGCCCCAATACCCACCCTAGTATCAAACTGAGTGCTAATCATACTGACAGTGTTACTGGTCAGAATTTTTCACTTTTAGATAGTAAAGGGGGAAAAAGTTTTCTGTGTGTGTGTTACCAGGAAAATAGTAAATATCTTACTAGGTAATATATGGGAAAGCCTTTGCTGTTTTTGGTTTGGTTTTGTAATAAGGAGGAAGAGATTACTGTTTATATGTCATACTTGCAAATACTAATGAAAATCAGAATATATTTGGAAGTGCCCTGTTACCTAAAAACCTATAAAACAGCAGTTATCAAAGCATAGTCCCCTGGGCCGGCAGTATCAGCATCACCTGGGAACTTGCTAGAAATACAAACTCAGGCCCTGATGCAGAGCTACTGAATCAAAAGCTCTGGGGGTGAGGCCTGGCAATCTGTATTTTAACAAGCTCTTCAAACAATTCTGATGCACAGTAAAAAAAACTGGTGCTATAAAGAATTAATTCTGCAAAAAATTAACTCAACTGAGGATTATTAAGAATACATTTCCATTTAAATGTATGCATATACATTAACATGGAAAAATGTCCACAGGTACATATAACAATATTTTCATAGCACTTTTATTCTCAGTTATAGGAACATAGGTGATTTGTCTTTTTACCTTGCTTAATTCTGGTTTCTACTTTTTAAGTAATAATCACAGTTTACTTTATTTAAAAAAAAATTTTTAAACATCAAAAAACTCAATTCTATTTCCAAAAAAGGAGAACACTGTGTTAATATTAATGAATAATTAAAGTCCTACATCTCAATAGGAATACTAATTTTTACTAACTATGTAGTTATGTTCAATAAGGAAAGTCAAATAAATAAGCACTTTTAAGTATAACATTTTAAATTCCAACTGCCTCAAGACTGCCTCATTACACACCATGAGAAAAGTAAGATTCATAAAAGAACAAGAGAAAAACTATTGCCTTTTAGTATTCAACTGAGACCTTCCTGAAATAACGCACATGGGAAATGCCAAGCGTTTATTCTTTAGCTATTAGGACAGATACATCTACAAAAGATACATAACATGTTGTTCCTAATGTAATTCACATATTTCTGAATTTTTAGCTTGAAAATAAATTACTGCATATAATTAAATTCAAATAAATAATTTACCTGAATGAACTGCTGAGATGAACTTGTAAGATCAAACATAGACTTGCTTAGTCCAGGGGCACTGAATGGAAGTCTACTGGTCCTTAAGTCACAAACTACAAAGGGACATGAGAAAACTATTTATTTTTATAGTAAAGAAGAAGAGGGACTTCCCTGGAGGCGCAGTGGTTAAGAATCCGCCTGTCAACGCAGGGGACACGGGTTCGAGCCCTGGTCCAGGAGGATCCCACATGCCGCGGAGCAACTAAGCCCATGCACCATAACTACTGAGCCTGCACTCTAGAGCCCACAAGCCACAACTACTGAGCCTGTATGCCACAACTACTGAAGCCCACGTGCCTAGAGCCCACGCTCCACAACAAAAAGAAGACACCATAACGAGAAGCCTGAGCACCGCAATGAAGAGGAGTCCCCACTCGCCGCAACCAGAGAAAGCCCGTGCACAGCAACGAAGACCCAACACAGCCAAAAATAAACAATAAATGAATAAATTAAAAGAAAATCACACACACATTAAAAAAAAAGGAGAAACACTAAATTCTACTTAATTACCATGAACTAAATCTCTATAGGAAATATAGCATGAATATTATATGCAAATCTACTTAAGAGACAAAGCCTTCTAATCAAGTTTAAAAATTGCTTTTGAATTATCTTACTTTTGTTTGAAACAGAAACCAACACAAATCAAACAACACATTTTCACATCCACATCAAATATCAAGCAGGAAAAGTTCATTCTTTTTGCTTACATTATCCAATTCTTCATCTCAGAAGAATAATCTAAGAGGATGTTAAGTCCTCTGTACTAAATGCAATTCAACTATTTAATGAGCACTTATTATGATATTGAATTTCATGTACTGTTTATATTTCTAGTCTGTATGTGTAGTTTCCTTCCTAAACTATAAGATCATTGAAGAATGGAATTCTGTATAATAATTGTATAGTCTAGCACAGTGCTGAAATACATATTTAAATAAGTATTTCTACTTTATTTCTAGTACCTCACCCTGAATTCAGTGGTTGAGATAGCTATATATTTTTCCTGAATATCAGTGAAAATTTTGTGAATCAAATATGTACAGATAGTCTATAATTGATAGTTTCAAATATTAAACTAACGAAGATTGGTAATCATTTAGGCATTTTTTATTTTCTTTGTTTACATTTCTAATCTCATCATTAGTTTCTAAATTCATCATTGTCACTGAATAGAGCAGAAAATAAATACAGCTAGTAAATACTTGTTGTAGAATATGAATGGATAGATGTTATACAAAATATGTGCAAAATCTAAAAATAAAATTTCTTTCAAAAAAGGACAAACAAAATGGAACTTGGAACTACCAATATATATAACTCATTAATCTTTCATTTTTACATTAGATATAAACCACAGAGAAGTTACGATGTTTATCATATCACTTCTGAAGCCTGCTTTTCTCTTTATTTTTAAATTGTTTTTCATAAGATGAATCATTTCTTCCAGAATTTAGATTTAATTTGATTTCTACATTTGTTAAAGAGAAAAGACAAAGAGGAAAATTTTTTTCATACCTGATCCATATCGTTTCGTTGTTTCTGAACGAGGAGGAAAGCGCCGACTCAAATCAGGTGACACGTGCTGATACATATAGAATGGGTTATATACATCATAGCTGTGTCCATGCTGAGATGAACTGGAAAGTTCTACCTTTCTAGCTCCAAAAGATGCTCTGGCAGATCCTGAAAGCAAGTGTTTCTAAAGTTTTACAACACCCTTTTCTTGGAGTTATTAGCCAACAACTGGTGTACCCAAGGCAAAGGGAAAAAAATGTCTCAAGTAATACTAAATCATATGCATTTGATATCTAAAAAAACGAGCAGATGTTTATTCAGGTCTAACTGTGTGGAGTATTCTCCCAGGAATCAGTCATGAACCTTGCTCTCAAGACAGTCTGATAAATGTCTGGCATTCCTCTTTGCCCTACAGACAATTCTACATTTTGTGACCGGAGTTTCCTTTATTTTTCTACTGCAGAAAGAACATCTTTTAAGTAAAAAGATAATCATTTTTTTTGGAGATGCACTCTTTTCACAAAGAACATTTATAAAAACTGACCACATGCTGAGATACACAGAGCAAGTCTCAATAAATTTGAAAGGACTGAAATCAGAGTATGTTCTATAACCACAATGCAATAAAGTTAGAAATCAAATAACAAAAAGAAGAATAAAAAATATTTATGTGGGGGCTTCCCTGGTGGCACAGTGGTTGAGAGTCCACCTGCCGATGCAGGGGACACGGGTTCGTGCCCCGGTCCAGGAAGGTCCCACATGCCGCAGAGCGGCTGGGCCCGTGAGCCATGGCCGCTGAGCCTGCGCGTCTGGAGCCTGTGCTCCACAACGGGAGAGGCCACAACAGTGAGAGGCCCACGTACTGCAAAAAAAAAATATATATATATATATATAAATATATATATATATATGTAAACATAAAGAAACACCAAAAAATAATCTTTAAGAAGAAAAACAAGACTGAAAGATTTGCTCTACTCAGTATTAAGAATAGAATATTTGAACAATAAGATCAATGGAACAGAGTAGAAGGCTCAGAAAGAGAAACCCATCTTATGGACACTTGATTTATAATCAATGTGGCACTGCATAACAGTGGGAAAGAATGGTCTTTTCATTAAAAAGTGATGAGTTCCCTGGGGGCCTAGTGGTTAGGATTATTGGCTTTCACTGCCATGGCACGGGTTCAATCCCTTGTGGGGGAAGTTCCCACAAGCCACACAGTGCAGCCAAAAAAAAAAAAGTAATAAAAGGTGATAAGACAATTGGATACTGATATAGAAAAAAAGAACCCTTCATCCCAACAAAACATATTCACAAAATATAAATTACATGTGGACTGTAGATCTAAATTAAATGTTAAAGGCAAACCAATAAAACTTCTATATTTAATTAAATTTATAAGAAAGTTCTCACGGCCTTAGACCAAGGAAGCACTTCTTAAATGGAACATAGTATTAACCATAAAAACAATTTTAATAAGCCTAACTACATTACAATTGAAAATTCCCATTGGTCAAAAGACTATCTAAAGAGAGTGAAAAGGTAACCCACAGAGTGGGAAAAGATATGTGTAACATATATAACTGACAAAGGGCTCATATCCATAATATATGAGGAACTCCCACAAATCAGTAAGAAAAAGACAGGCAAGCCCAAATATAAACTGGCTACGACTGAGCAGGTACTTCAGAAGAGAGGCTATCCAAATAGCCAATAAACATGACCTGGTGTTCAATCTCATTAATCATGAGGGAAATGCAAGTTAAAACTCCAATGAGACACCACTCATTCATAATGTTGAATGAAAGAACTCATAACAAAAGAATATATACTGAACATGTAATTTCATTTATATAAAGAACCCATAACAGGGCTTCCCTGGTGGCGCAGTGGTTGAGAGTCCGCCTGCCGATGCAGGGGACACGGGTTCGTGCCCCGGTCCGGGAAGATCTTGCCGCAAAGCGGCTGGGCCCGTGAGCCATGGCCGCTGAGCCTGCACGTTCGGAGCCTGTGCTCCGCAACGGGAGAGGCCACAACAGTGAGAGGCCCGCGTATCGAGAGAAGAAAAAAAAAAAAAAAAGAACCCATAACAAAAGAATATTTATTGAATATATAATCTCATTTATAGGTCAGAAAACAGAAAAAAACTAAACCACAACATTTAGGGATATGTGCTTGGTAAAAAGTAAAAATAGCAAGAAAGTGATGATTATTACAACTGGGATTCTGATTACTCTAGAGTGACTGAAAAGGGGGAAGATGGAAGCTTTTGTTTTACTAGTAACACTCTCTTTATTTAGGTGGTGACCATACACACATTTTGCTTTGTAGTAAATCACTAGGCTGTAAATTTCTGTTTTGTTCCTTTTTTCTATGTGTATTATATCTCACAATTTTTAAAGGGTAAAACAATAGATCAAATTCCTTTCAAAGTTAAGACTCACATTAGAAATAACAGACATAAAGTTTTTTAAATGTTTAAATCATCACCATCTTTTAATTCTTTTTATTCCATTTAAAATAGAAACCACAGTATAAACTAATATTTTCTGAAAAAGCTAAACAATAAAACAGGTGGCTTCACACTGAGTTCAGAAAAGAAAAAGAAAATATGTGGTTATGAAGTGAGATCCTATCCTCACACTCTGGTTCAAATAACTATGTGTACAATCCAAGCCCTGTACAAAGGCAGAGGGATGCCAAGAGGGAGGTATGATGCCAGAGAGCCTTATAAGGAGCCTGTACACCTTATAAGCTAACTCTTAAATTTTTCAGCACATAAACACTGCTATAAAAGTCTGTTTATGGTAATAAGAGTAGCACTGTCAAGAGCAGTAGCACCAAAGATGACTCTCTACCTTTATAGGCTAGCCCTAAAAATGAATATTCTTATTCCATTTTTCCTTTATAAGTCAGTCAGTAAAGAATTCCAATTTTCCCCTTAAAAAGATATCATTTTTAAAGTTCAAGAGGCATTTCTCTCAATCTACAGAATCATAGTGCTATAAAACTAAACGTAAAGTAGCACAATTGCTTATACCTCTCAAAAGCCCAATTAAAAATTTCAATATTTATTCAAAATGCATTCTCTTAATGGATAGGTAGATAGATATGGGATGAAGCGAACAGAGTAAAATGTTAATAGTACAATCTGTTATCAAAGCAGTAAGCTGCAGCTATAATCAGATCCATCAGCAAGTAAGCAATGCAACTTAACAAATTTAAAATATCTGAAACATAATTTTAGTCATTATTGATAGTGGTCTGCCCTACCTTCTCAAAATCTCCATATCAGCCCATCACTCACAAATTCATGTAAACATGCAAGATACACATGTTTGACTTCCATAATTAGGCACCAAGAATACTTTCCTGACTCTAATTAAATAATTTTCTCTCCAATATGCTAAAAATCAGATGGCTTTACCAGATCTTTATTGAGCCTATAATTTAAGTGTAAACCCATTTCTCACTCATTCAACTCAAAACATAATCTGTTTTCTAGTGATACAATGAAAAAAAAAAGACAAAAGAAAAACTATAACATATTGCCAAGTAGGTATTTATCTTCTGATAATGAAAATAATACATAAAATACCCTACATGTCTAAAAATAGAGAATTTATTAACTAAATTATAGTACATCCATATGATTTAGTACTATGGAGCCATTAAAAAGCTTCACAATATATGATATGAATAAAACAGATTACAAGACCATTTATATGGTTTAACCCCGATGTTGTTAACAAGTGCGAGAGAAAGAGAAAGATCAATCGATCAGGGCATCCTGTGAGCCAGAACTTTAAAAAACTGTTTTGGAGAGACACTGCTGATATGTGCAAAACAGGGTGGTAGACCAGGCTCAGGGTTCATCCTTCCTTGCTTCTTAAAAAAAAAATTATCACTCCTACCAGACCCAACTCTCCTGTAGATAACTACAATAAACTCTAAACCAAAACCAAACCAAAACAAACAAAATACCCTGAAGGTACTAGAGAGTGAACAAAAGTAGTGAGGATTCTGAACAGCACTTGACTTTGGGACAAAGGGGAATGGCCACCTGTTTTTAATGACTTTTAGCCTGTGGGCAGGCCAAAATTGGCACTGTGCAGGGTGGATAGAATTCCAGTAGAAATCCCAGTCTTTCTGGCCTGAAGAACAGAGCGCAGAGTTCAGAGCAACCACAGCTGCTAGAAAGTAAGGTGGGAATCTTGGAAAGGAGAAAACCTCAAATTCTATGACTAAAAGTCTGCTCAAATATCTGGCTGATCCCTGCACCACACATGTGTGGGACAGACTCCAACTAAGGATAAAAAAACTAAGCTCAGATAGCAGCTGCCACCAAAGACACAGAATCTGCAGCACAGTACAACCAAGTTAATTGCCTGCTGAAGTTAGGGAGGGAGGGAGGAGGGGAGGGAAGGGAGGAGGGAGGGAGGAAAGGAAGGAAGGAGGTAGGGAAGGGAAGGAGGGAGTGAAGGAAGGAAAAAAAAAAAAAACCCATCGGAGTAATGTAACAGGTTCCAGAGTCTCCACAACATAACATCCAACATCCAGAACACAATCCAAAATTACTCCACACAAAGAAACAGGAAAATGTGACTCATTCTCAAAAAAAGACAATCCAGAGAATCCAAACCTAGATGACCCAGATGTTAGAATAGTAGACAAAGATGTTAAAACTCAAAGACCTAAAAGAAAATAGGTTCACAATAATGGGGGTGGTGGGGGGGAAGAAATCACAGAAAAGAAATAGAAACTATAAACAAAGAACCAAATGTAAATATTACAACTAAAAATACATCTAAAATTAAAAACTCACTGGATGGACTTAATAGCTGAATGGAAATAATGGAGGAAAGAGACAGTGAACTTGAAAATAGGTCATTATTATCCAGCCTTAAGAACAGAAAGGAGAGGCATGCAGATGGCATCACCTGGAACTTGAGCAGCTGCATGAGGGTATCAGAGACAATGGCCAAGAACAAACTAAGAGGGCAGAAGTCCAGGAATGTATTCCACATAGCCAGCCAAAAAAGCTTAAAAGGTTGAAACTAAAGCAAAACCAGTTACCACTAATCTTAAGAAGATAAACATTGTGAGTGATGAAAAAGTTAACAGGACTTCCCTGGTGGCGCCGTGGTTAAGAATCCACCTGCCAATGCAGGGGACATGGGTTCGAGCCCTGGTCTGGGAAGATGCCACATGCCACGAAGCAACTAAGCCTGTGAGCCACAACTACTGAGCCTGTGCTCTAGAGCCCACAAGCCACAACTACTGAGCCCGCATGCCACAACTATTGAAGCCCGTGCACCTAGAGCCCGTGCTCCGCAACAAGAGAAGCCACCACAGTGAGAGGCCCGCACACCACAGTGAAGAGTAGCCCCCGCTCGCCACAACTAGAGAAAGCCCACGCATGGCAATGAAGACCCAACGTAGCAAAAATTTAAAAGTATAAAATGAATAAATAAATAAATCTTTAAAAAAAAAAAAGAAAAAGTTAACAGAGTGAATAAAGCTTCTGTAGATATACAAAAGAACTTGCAGCTTCTCAAAAGGCCTTTCCCTTGAACCTCTGCAGAAACAGCTGACTCCTCAGCAGTACCATGAAAATGAACCAGTTAATGTTGATGAACCTACAAGATTAATGGCTCAGTTGTAATACACTGATGATGCATCAAATTTCCCAAAAAGACCAATAAATTAAATGTCTTATACAAAAAAATAAAAATAAGAAGAATAGAGAGGAGCAAAAAAGGTGGAAAAAAAAAGAAGCCTCACAGACACATAAGACAATATCAAAAGGTCCAACATATGTGTAATTGGTATCCCAGAAGGAGAAGAAAGGATGGGGCAGGAAAAATATTTAGAGAAATACTGTAGATCTTGATAGGACTTTGGATTACATTGGTATATCCCTTTGTCAAAGCTCAACAAATACATGCTTAACGTTTGGGCAGTTCATTGTGTTTAAAGTTTATGTCAAAAGAAGAAAACTGTAAACAATTGAAATTTAGTAAATGATATATATGCTTAAGTATTTAGAGGGAAGTGTACTGATGTCTGCAATTTACTGTGAAATGCATTCTCCCCTTACCCCCAAAAGGATTAAAAATGGTTAGAGAAATGGATAGATAGGTATGTGATAAAGTATAATAGTAAAATGTCAATGATAGAATCTATGTGGTGGATATACAGGCATTCACCATTAAGTTCTTTCAACTATCCTGTATGTTTGAAATTTTTCGGGGAATAAACCATTGTGAATGACAGTGTTTCAATGAACTAAAACGAACTATTTCTAAAATACAAGAGTTACATGTTGTTCCCTTTTATCTTCCTTAGTCCATTGGCCTCTACAACATCAGCCAAAATTCAGCCAATGAATACCTCATTCAAGTGGCTGTTTAGGCTGGGAAGTGTATTTAGACTGAGAAGTATAATAATAAAGAAAGAAGGGAAGGAAGAAAGAATAATTCATTGCTTCCTTATTTCTCTTTACAATAAATTTTAGAAAATAATACGACTATTTCCTGTATTTACTGATCTAAAACAGAATAACTCCTCTATTTTTTTCTTTCTAGATGTGTGAAGAATAACTGACATATTACAATTATATTATTCCTTTAAAAAGGCCAAATCTACACACAAATGTATTGACTGTGATCAGATTTCATAATGGACTTCAAAAACACTGTACAGTTAAGTTCCTCTACAGAAAGAGAACATATAAAAAATGAAATGTAAAATTTGTACATAAAAGATATTTTGTATCTTTACACATGTAAAAGAGCAAAATAACAGCAATAACAGCATTTAAATGCTGCATGTTGATTTTTAAATCCTGCCATTTTACTGTTTACCTTCAAGTTCTTCCAAATGTGAAGGCATTCCTTGCATCCTGGGCTGAATATAAGATAACTTAATCCTGGGCACCACAAATGGTACTTCTTTGCCATCAGATGGTAATTTGGAAAGTAAATAATCCTCAGTACAGCCAACCTGAGGCTTTACAGAAACGGAAGTCAATGGAGGTATACAGATAGCAGTATTTTGACTATTTGATACTGCTTCTTTGAAGTCTCTTTCCACAGATACTGCGTAGAAAAGAAAAGAGAAAAAAAATCACAAATATGTATGTAGATTTATATATAATAATCTAAACCTAACATGCTTTGGTACTTATTTAATCATTTTAAAAGAAACTGCTGATACATAAACTACTCTTGGGTCCTATCAAGCACTCTGGAATCTACATTAATTTTATCTAGCCAATATCTGAGAAGTTAACATACTATTGCCAAAGTATATTAACTTATCATAATGGTAAAAGCAGTTTTTAAAGAGTCTCATTTCCACAAAAGAGCTCATAGATGGAAAACAAGTTTATATTGTAGTTAATTCCACAATGCTTTCAAATAAGTAATAATCTAGTCATTTAAATAAAAATACTGTCAACAAAACAATTCTTGTTGTCAATACTAGCAGTTAATTTCAGTCTTAAATACCAAAAGTTACTTTGAAAAGAAGCTAAAGGTCTCGAAGTCTACAAAAATCTTTACCAAACCACAAAATAAAATGTACTTTGACCCTAGAATAATATCGACTTTCCCTGTACTAGCTTCTATGACCTATTTTGTCCATTATCTTGAAAGATACGTGATTCCTAAGCTGTGTGACTTAGGATGGGGAGGTAAGGGACACCTAGAGCTAATCTTCATGTACAGTTAGTACCATCTATAGACTGAATGGAAGTACAATTACTATTGTGTTGGAATTTATGAAATGTTTTATTGCAAAAAAGAAGCCTTCATACTCAAAAACATACTAAGAAGCTATGCTTTAGACAAAGAAATATAAGAAAGAGCCAGAGAAAAATAAAGTTCCAGTCATAACCTTGAAGAGCTGAGGAAACCATGCAATAGAAAGCAAAATCTCCAGGAGTCCTTGATAAATGTGGGTCTTGATAAAGTTACAGGTCTCTTCTCTATTGGTCGTTCATTCATTCATGAAAGGCACTTTTTAATGCATTGTTCGTAAATTGGAAATTCTCTGTATTTAAGTTAAAACATTTGCCAGAGTATGTTATCCCCCAAATACTTCTCTCCCTACTTCTGCCCATACTATTTCATCCACCTGTAATACTCATGTCTAATTCTCACCTTCTCTTACTCCCTTCTTCCCACTCAGCTTGCTAAAATCCTCTTCAGACTTCCATACCATGGATCATCTTCTTTGTGGTGATGTCCTAGAGTGTCTCCTGAGTTGAATTCATCTCTCTCTCCCCTATGCTCCAAGGTACTTTCATACTGAGCTAGTGTGCCTTATATTTATGTTTCTGCCTCCCCCGTGAAGTTAGGAAACATGTCTCATTTACATTTATATCACAAAATGTCACAAATAAAGAAAACATTAAATAAATGTTGAAATCAAAACAAAGCAAAACTCACAGTTGTGCTTGTCTGTTCCACCATAGAAACATCCTCTGCAGCAACTCTTTATAAATTCTGTTGCCATTACGTTCAATCTCCAATATCCAGCAAAAGATACAAATTTCCAATTTTAATATTAATCTGTTGGTAGAATAGAAAACAAGTTAACATGATAATGCTTAATATCATTAGATATTATTAAATAAATCACATTATCTGTCTTTCTAAGACATAATGAGGGCTTCAAAGCAAAAATGTCTAGAGCAAAATAGATTTTTGTTCCTTTATGCAATTTTATATAACCTAGACTCCTTATAAGCTATTAAAATGACATGCTTAAAAACTACTAAATGAACAATCTTAACGTTAAATCTGAAAAAAATTCCACTCTTCATTTTCTCTTTCGACTGATCTATCTAAATCAATGTCCAAATAAAATTTGCAAGAAAATGTGACACTCATAGAATGTGTGAGAAAATGTTCACTTCCTCCAAATTGATTCTTTTGGTAATCCAAAGGCCCTATAATGAATGAGGGCCAATAAACAAACAACTTCATATTTTATGAGTTAGTTTAATACTGAGAATTACACTAACAGAAAAATCTAAAACTCTCTTTCTCTGTCTCTCTCTGTCTCTCTCTCTAAACTCTGTCTCTCTCTCTCTCTCTCTCTCTCTCTCTCTCTCTCTCGCACACACACGCGCGCGCACACACACACATACCAGCTAACTAAACCACAAATAAGATATAGTGGAAATGAAGAGTCTGTTTTAAATTTACCAGGAACATAAAATTGCATAAGAAGCCAATTGCCTACCTTGGCTTCAATGACTTTGTTCCAAATGCACTCTTTTCATTTATGCCTACTACCTGTACATTTCTCATGGGAAATTTCAAATGCATACAAAAGAAGATACAATAGTATAACAAAACCCCTACCACCTAAACAATGATCAACTCAAGGCAAATCTTTTTTTTTTTTTTTTTTGTTGATTTTTTTTTTTATTAGTTTCTGCTTTATAACAAAGTGAATCAGTCATACATATACATCTGTTCCCACATCCCCTCCCTCATGCATCTCCCTCCCTCCCACCCTCCCCATCCCACCCCTCCAGGCGGTCACAAAGCACCGAGCTGATCTCCCTGTGCTCTGCGGCTGCTTCCCACTATCTATCTACCTTACGTTTGGTAGTGTATATATGTCCATGCCTCTCTTTCCCTTTGTCACAGCTTACCCTTCCCCTTCCCCATATCCTCAAGTCCATTCTCAAGTAGGTCTGTGTCTTTATTCCCGTTTTACCCCTAGGTTCTTCATGACTTTTTTTTTTTTTTTAAATTCCATATATACGTGTTAGCATACGGTATTTGTCTTTCTCTTTCTGACTTACTTCACTCTGTATGACAGACTCTAGGTCTATCCACCTCATTACAAATAGCTCAGTTTCGTTTCTTTTTATGGCTGAGTAATATTCCATTGTATATATGTGCCACATCTTCTTTATCCATTCATCCGATGATGGACACTTAGGTTGTTTCCAGCTCCGGGCTATTGTGAATAGAGCTGCAATGAACATTTTGGTACATGTCTCTTTTTGAATTATGGTTTTCTCAGGGTATATGCCTAGTAGTGGGATTGCTGGGTCATATGGTAGTTCTATTTTTAGTTTTTTAAGGAACCTCCATACTGTTCTCCATAGTGGCTGTACCAATTCACATTCCCACCAGCAGTGCAAGAGTGTTCCCTTTTCTCCACACCCTCTCCAGCATTTATTGTTTCTAGATTTCTTGATGATGGCCATTCTGACTGGTGTGAGATGATATCTCATTGTAGTTTTGATTTGCATTTCTCTAATGATTAATGATGTTGAGCATTCTTTCATGTGTTTGTTGGCAGTCCGTATATCTTCTTTGGAGAAATGCCTATTTAAGTCTTCTGCCCATTTTTGGATTGGGTTGTTTGTTTTTTTGCTATTGAGCTGCATGAGCTGTTTATAAATTTTGGAGATTAATCCTTTGTCAGTTGCTTCATTTGCAAATATTTTCTCCCATTCTGAGGGTTGTCTTTTGGTCTTGTTTATGGTTTCCTTTGCTGTGCAAAAGCTTTGAAGTTTCATTAGGTCCCATTTGTTTATCTTTGTTTTTATTTCCATTTCTCTAGGAGGTGGGTCCAAAAGGATCTTGCTGTGATTTATGTCATAGAGTGTTCTACCTATGTTTTCCTCTAAGAGTTTGATAGTTTCTGGCCTTACATTTAGGTCTTTAATCCATTTTGAGCTTATTTTTGTGTATGGTGTTAGGGAATGATCTAATCTCATACTTTTACATGTCCCTGTCCAGTTTTCCCAGCACCACTTATTGAAGAGGCTGTCCTTTCTCCACTGTACATTCCTGCCTCCTTTATCAAAGATAAGTTGGCCATATGTGCGTGGGTTTATCTCTGGGCTTTCTATCCTGATCCACTGATCTATCTTTCTGTTTTTATGCCAGTACCACACTGTCTTAATTACTGTAGCTTTGTAGTATAGTCTGAAGTCAGGCAGCCTGATTCCTCCAGCTCCGTTTTTCGTTCTCAAGATTGCTTTGGCTATTCGGGGTCTTTTGTTTTTCCAAACAAATTTTGAAATTTTTTGTTCTACTTCTGTGAAAAATGCCAGTGGTAGTTTGATAGGGATTGCATTGAATCTGTAGATTGCTTTGGGTAGTAGAGTCATTTTCACAATATTGATTCTTCCAATCCAGGAGCATGGTATATCTCTCCATCTATTTATATCATCTTTAATTTCTTTCATCAGTGTCTTATAATTTTCTGCATACAGGTCTTTTGTCTCCTTAGGTAGGTTTATTCCTAGATATTTTATTCTTTTTGTTGCAATGGTAAATGGGAGTGTTTTCTTGATTTCATTTTCAGATTTTTCATCATTAGTGTACAGGAATGCCAGAGATTTCTGTGCATTAATTTTGTATCCTGCTACTTTACCAAATTCATTCATTAGCTCTAGTAGTTTTTCGGTAGCATCTTTAGGATTCTCTATGTATAGTATCATGTCATCTGCAAACAGTGACAGCTTTACTTCTTCTTTTCCAATTTGGATTCCTTTTATTTCCTTTTCTTCTCTGATTGCTGTGGCTAAAACTTCCAAAACTAGGTTGAATAAGAGTGGTGAGAGTGGGCAGCCTTGTCTTGTTCCTGATCTTAGTGGAAATGGTTTCAGTTTTTCACCACTGAGGACAATGTTGGCTGTGGGTTTGTCATATATGGCCTTTATTATGTTGAGGAAAGTTCCCTCTATGCCTACTTTCTGCAGGGTTTTTATCATAAATGGGTGTTGAATTTTGTCGAAAGCTTTCTCTGCATCTATTGAGATGATCATATGGTTTTTCTCCTTCAACTTGTTAATATGGTGTATCACATTGATTGATTTGCGTATATTGAAGAATCCTTGCATTCCTGGAATAAACCCCACTTGATCATGGTGTATGATCCTTTTAATGTGCTGTTGGATTCTGTTTGCTAGTATTTTGTTGAGGATTTTTGCATCTATGTTCATCAGCGATATTGGCCTGTAGTTTTCTTTCTTTGTGACATCCTTGCCTGGTTTTGGTATCAAGGTGATGGTGGCCTCGTAAAATGAGTTTGGGAGTGTTCCTTCCTCTGAAATTGTTTGGAAGAGCTTGAGAAGGATGGGTGTTAGCTCTTCTCTAAATGTTTGATAGAATTCGCCTGTGAAGCCATCTGGTCCTGGGCTTTTGTTTGATGGAAGATTTTTAATCACAGTTTCAATTTCAGTGCTTGTGATTGGTCTATTCATATTTTCTATTTCTTCCTGAGTCAGTCTTGGTAGGTTGTGCATTTCTAAGAATTTGTCCATTTCTTCCAGGTTGTCCATTTTATTGGAATAGAGTTGCTTATAGTAATCTCTCATGATCTTTTGTATTTCTGCAGTGTCAGTTGTTACTTCTCCTTTTTCATTTCTAATTCTACTGATTTGAGTCTTCTCCCTTCTTTTCTTGATGAGTCTGGCTAATGGTTTGTCAATTTTGTTTATCTTCTCAAAGAACCAGCTTTTAGTTTGGTTGATCTTTGCTATCGTTTCCTTCATTTCTTTTTCATTTATTTCTGATCTGATCTTTATGATTTCTTTCCTTCTGCTAACTTCGGGGGTTTTTTGTTCTTCTTTCTCTAATTGCTTTAGGTGCAGGGTCAGGTTGTTTACTCGAAATGTTTCCTGTTTCTTAAGGTGGGATTGTATTGCTATAAACTTCCCCCTTAGAACTGCTTTTGCTGCGTCCCATAGGTTTTGGGTCGTCGTGTCTCCATTGTCATTTGTTTCTAAGTATTTCTTAATTTCCTCTTTGATTTCTTCAGTGATCACTTCATTATTGAGTAGTGTATTGTTTAGCCTCCATGTGTTTGTATTTTTTACAGATCTTTTCCTGTAATTGATGTCTAGTCTCATAGCATTGTGGTCGGAAAAGATACTTGATACAATTTCAATTTTCTTAAATTTACCAAGGCTTGATTTGTGACCCAAGATATGATCTATCCTGGAGAATGTTCCATGAGCACTTGAGAAAAATGTGTATTCTGTTGTTTTTGGGTGGAATGTCCTATAAATATCAATTAAGTCCATCTTGTTTAATGTATCATTTAAAGCTTGTGTTTCCTTATTTATTTTCATTTTGGATGATCTGTCCATTGGTGAAAGTGGGGTGTTAAAGTCCCCTACTATGATTGTGTTACTGTCGATTTCCCCTTTTATGGCTGTTAGTATTTGCCTTATGTATTGAGGTGCTCCTATGTTGGGTGCATAAATATTTACAATTGTTATATCTTCTTCTTGGATCGATCCCTTTATCGTTATGTAGTGTCCTTCTTTGTCTCTTCTAATAGTCTTTATTTTAGAGTCTATTTTGTCTGATATAAGAATTGCTACTCCAGCTTTCTTTTGATTTCCATTTGCATGGAATATCTTTTTCCATCCCCTTACTTTCAATCTGTATGTGTCTCTAGGTCTGAAGTGGGTCTCTTGTAGACAGCATATATATGGGTCTTGTTTTTGTATCCATTCAGCCACTCTGTGTCTTTTGGTGGGAGCATTTAGTCCATTTACATTTAAGGTAATTATTGATATGTATGTTCCTATTCCCATTTCCTTAATGGCTTTGGGTTCGTTATTGTAGGTATAGTCCTTCTGTTGTGTTTCTTGCCTAGAGAAGTTCCTTTAGCATTTGTTGTAAAGCTGGTTTGGTGGTGCTGAACTCTCTCAGCTTTTGCTTGTCTGTAAACGTTTTAATTTCTCCATCAAATCTGAATGAGATCCTTGCTGGGTAGAGTAATCTTGGCTGCAGGTTTCTCTCCTTCATCACTTTAATTATGTCCTGCCACTCCCTTCTGGCTTGTAGAGTTTCTGCTGAGAGATCAGCTGTTAACCTGATGGGGATTCCCTTGTGTGTTATTTGTTGTTTTTCCCTTGCTGCTTTTAATATGATTTCTTTGTGTTTAATTTTTGACAGTTTGATTAATATGTGTCTTGGCGTATTTCTTCTTGGATTTATTCTGTATGGGACTCTCTGTGCCTCCTGGACTTGATTAACTATTTCCTTTCCCATATTAGGGAAGTTTTCAACTATAATCTCTTCAAATATTTTCTCAGTCCCTTTCTTTTTCTCTTCTTCTTCTGGAACCCCTATAATTCGAATGTTGGTGCGTTTAATGTTGTCCCAGAGGTCTCTGAGACTGTCCTCTGTTCTTTTCATTCTTTTTTCTTTATTTTGCTCTGCATCAGTTATTTCCACTATTTTATCTTCCACCTCACTTATCCGTTCTTCTGCCTCAGTTATTCTGCTATTGATCCCATCTAGAGTATTTTTCATTTCATTTATTGTGTTTTTAATCGATGCTTGATTCATCTTTAGTTCTTCTAGGTCCTTGTTAACTCTTTCTTGCATATTGTCTATTCTATTTCCAAGATTTTGGATCTGGGAAATAGAATCTTGGATCAGCTTTACTATCATTATTCTGAATTCTTTTTCAGGTAGACTGCCTATTACCTCTTCATTTGTTAGGTCTGGTACGTTTTTATCTTGCTCCTTCACCTGCTGTGTGTTTTTCTGCTTTCTCATTTTGCTTATGTTACTGTGTTTGGGGTCTCCTTTTTGCAGGCTGCAGATTCGTAGTTCCCGTTGTTTTTGGTGTCTGTCCCCCGTGGCTAAGGTTGTTTCAGTAGGTTGTGTAGGCTTCCTGGTGGGGGGGACTAATGCCTGTGTTCTGGTGGTTGAAGCTCGATCTTGTCTTTCTGGTGGACAGGTCCACGTCTGGTGGTGTGTTTTGGGGTGCCTGTGGCCTTATTATGTTTTTAGGTATCCTCTCTGCTAATGGGTGGGGTTGTGTTCCTGCCTTGCTAGTTGCTTGGCATAGGGTGACCAGCACTGTAGCTTGCTGGTCGTTGACTGAAGCTGGGTGCTGGTGTTGAGATGGAGATCCCTGGGAGATTTTCGCTGCTTGATATTATGTGGAGCTGGGAGGTCTCTTGTGGACCCGTGTCCTGAAGTTGGCTCTCCCACTTCAGAGGCACAGCACTAACTCCTGGCTGCAGCACCAAGAGCCTTTCATCCACCCGGCTCAGAATAACAGTGAGAAAAAGTAGAAAGAAATAATTAGTAGAAGAAAGAAAGAGAGATTGAAAGAAAGGAAGAAGGGAAGTAAGGAAGGAAGGAAGGAAGAAAGAAAGAAAGGAGGGAGGGAGGAAGGATGGAAAGAAAGGAAAGAAAGGAGGGAGGGAGGGAGGAATGAAAGCAAAAGGAAGAGTGAATGGAAGAAGAGAGGGAGGGAGGGAGGAAGGAAAGAAAGAAAGAAAGACAGGAGGGAGGGAGGGAGGGAGGAAGGAAAGAAAAAGAAAGTGGAAAGAAGAAGGGTGGGAGGGAGGGAGGGATGGAGGAAAGAAAAAGAAAGAAGGAAAGGAGGAGCGGAGGGAGGGAGGGAGGAAGGGAAGGGAGGAAAAAAAGAAAGATCAGGTAAAGTAAAATAGAATAAAGTATGAAATATAGTAGCGTTATTAAAATTAAAAAGTAATTATTGAAAAAAAACACGGACCGAAAGAACCCTGGGACATATGGTGGAAGCAAAGCTATACAGAGAGAATCTTACACAGAAGATTACACATACACATTCACAAAAAGAGAGCAGGGGGAAAAATCAAAAATCTTGCTCTCCAAGTCCACCTCCTCGATTTGGGATAATTCGTTGTAAAAAGAGGAAAAGGGCGAAAAGTCTGAAATCTTGCTAAGTCCACCTCCTTAATTTGAGATAATTCGTTGTAAAAAGAGGGAAAAAAAAGGGGGGAAAGTCTTAAATCTTGTCCTCAAGGTCCACTTCCTCAATTTGGGATGATTCGCTGTCCATTCATGCACTCCACAGACGCAGGGCACATCAAATGGACCGTGGAGCTTTAATCCGCTGCCTCGGAGGCTGCACAGAGAGATTTCCCTGTCTCTGCTCTCACAGCTCCCGGGTCTCAGCCTTGGACCTGGCCCCGCCTCTGCGCGTAGGTCGCCGGAGGGCGTCCGTTCTTCGCTCAGACAGGACGGGTTTAAAGGAGCCGCTGATTCGGGGGCTCTGGCTCACTCAGGCAGAGGGGAGGGAGGGGAATGCCCTCTCCTCGCGCACCAGGCAACAAAAGGGAAAAAAGTCTCTTGCCTCTCCGGTAGCTCCAGACCCTTTCCCCGGACTCCCTCCGGGCTAGCACTAACCCCTTCAGGGTCTCTTCCTGCCGCCAGCCCCAGACCTCTCCCTGCGCTCCGACTGAAAGCCCATACCCGAGCCTCAGCTCCCAGCCCCGCCCGCCCTGGCGGCCGAGCAGACAAGTCTCTCGGGCTGGTGTGTGCCTGAGGGCACCGATCCTCTGTGCCAAAATCTCTCTGCTTTGCCCTCCACACCCCTGTTGCTGTGCTCTCCTCCGCTACTCCGAAGCTTTCCCCCTCCGCCACCTGCAGTCTCCGCCCTCGAAGGGGCTTGTAGTGTGTAGAAACCTTCCCTCCTTCACGGCTCCCTCCCACTGGTGCAGGTCCCGTCCATATCCTATTGTCTCTGTTTATTCTTTTTTTCTTTTGACCTACCCAGGTATGTGGGGAGTTTCTTGCCTTTTGGGGGGTCTGAGGTCTTCTGTCAGCGTTCAGTAGGTGTTCTGTTGGAGTTGTTCCACGTGTAGATGAATTTCTGATGTATCTGTGGGGAGGAAGGTGATCTCCGCGTCTTACTCTTCCGCCATCTTCCTCCGGCTCCCAAGGCAAATCTTAATTCGTCTTTCTCTCTCTACTAACCCTGTCCTTCAGATTATCTTGAAAAATATTCCAATCATATAATCTCGCTCATAAATATTTAAGTAATTATCTCTGAAAAATGTGGCTGAAGGACTCAAGAGTTAACTCCAAGGGGTTCTACTGGCTAAACAATTTGAGCACCAAAATAAACAGTAACTGTAATGGGTTGTAACATGTCAAGTATTTCTAAAAGGTACTCTCTTTAACATAACCATAATAACATCATCACATCTAAAAAGTTTAAGATAATCAACTACCCAATGTTCAAATTTCCCCTATGGTGAAATATTTTTTTATAGTTGTTTTCTTCAAATCAAGATCAACATTTTGACTGTTTCCAGTCTTTTGCTGTTAGAAATAGTGACACAGTAACTTTGTACACACATATTTTCAGATATTTCCCAGTATATATCTGTAAGACAGATTCTTAGAGATAGGACTACTAGGTCAAAAGGTAAATATATGTGTAATTTTGTTTAATACTGCTAAATTTCTCTCTAAAGTTGTACCATTCTGCATTCCCAGTAGCAATGTATGAGAGTACCTGTATCTATCACCAAGAGAATATTTGTCAAATGCTGGACTTTTGCCAGTATGATAGGAAAGGAATTATATCTTGTGCTGTTTTAATTTGCACCTCTTATTATAAATCAGGTTGGGCACCTTTTCATATAAAGGCTAATATGTATTTGTCTCTATGAACTCACTGTTCATTATATCGCTTACCCATCTTTCCATAAAGTTATTGGTACTTTTCTTCCTCAGTTTTAGAGGATTTTCATAAATTTGAGAGATTAATGCAATGTCCATAATGGAAGCGGCAAACATTATTCCAGTTTGTCATCCTCTTTTCACTTTGATTTACTAGTGAAATTGATTTACTCTGATGATGGTGTTTTTTGCTATGCAAAAAAGGAGGGTGAGTGTGTATTGTATATACAAATATGCATATATACACATATACATACATATATAAGTGTGTGAATACTGTACTTCCTGGTACAGTATGAGAAGTGAATCCAATCCTAGCTTTCCTCAATTGACTATCCCAGTATCACAAACACCACTTATTAAAAATTCCTATTTTTTTCATTGATTTTAGGATGCTGCTTTTATTATAGACTAAATTTCTATATGCCACTGGGTTTTTGTTTTTGGTTTTTAATTAATTCATTCATTTATTTTATTTTTGGCTGTGTTGGGTCTTCGTTGCTGTGCTCGGGCTTTCTCTAGTTGCGGCGATTGGGGGCTACTCTTCGTTGTGGTGCGCATACTTCTCATTGCAGTGGCTTCTCTTGTTGTGGGGCACGGGCTCTAGGCGCGTGGGCTACAGTAGTTGTGGTGCACGGGCTCAGTAGCTGTGGCACACAGGATTAGTTGCTCCACGGCATGTGGGATCTTCTGGGACCAGGGATCAAACCCCTGTACCCTGCATTGGCAGGTGGATTCTTAATCACTGCATCACCAGGGAAGTCCCACCATTCGGTTTTGGTTTTATATCTTCTATTCAGTTGATCTGTATTCCTGAACCAATACCACATTTTAAAAGTTATCATGGCTTATAATATGTTTCATTATCTAGCAGGGCTAGCCTCCCATCCTTACTGTTCTTCAATTTCAAAGTTCTGCTAGCTATGCTTGCTTATCTGTTCCTACAAATAAACTTTATAATCTGTCCAGACATAGGAGGAAAAAAATCTGATGACATTTTTATTGGGATCATGTTACATTTATAAATTATTTTAGAAAAACCTGACATCTTTAGGATGTTGAGTCTTCCTATTCAGAATATTTGTTCAAGTCAAGTTTATGTTTGTATCTTTGGGAGTTTTTTTTTACAATTCTCCTCATAAATTTTGAACTTTTCTTGTTTAGTGTATGCCTATGAAATTTGTTTGGCTAAATGGCACCTTTTCTTCCATTATACCTTGTAACTGATTTCTGGGTTTTTTTAAATTTATACATTTTTCAAAGGCCCTTTTCAGTCTGTTTAGAGGATGCATTCCCAGACCACCCAGATCATACTAATTACTCTCATCTTTAAACATCTAGTGAATTTTAAAAAAGTTTTACATTTTTCATGACATTTCATGACACCTGTTCTATCTCCCCTACTAGAATAAAAACTTTTCAGAAACAATGTTATACTCACTTTCTGCTTAAAACTCAGAACCTTGTATGATGCTGGGAATTTAGCAGGAACTCAGCAAATACATAGTTGATAGATAAGGAAACAAAGTATAATAACTAGCTTATATAAAAACTCCTAACATACTCATCAAACAACATTTCTGACCCCAGTAAGCTTGCAAATACTTAACATTAATCATGAGAGGAATGTGAGAGGACTGGTTAAAAATGTTTATTACTTCTGGGGGTAATTTTCAAAGCTGACGGTCTTGAGTCATCTAAAATGAATTGGAGAAGATGGGAGAGGGATGCAGAAAAGGAAACAAGTTTATATAAACAAGAATAAGGGAGCTAGAGTTTGTACAGATTACTGGAGAGTAGAGATGTGTACACAGAGAGAAGCATAGACATCAGTAGAGGGTCCCACTTAAGTATTCAGCAGAGTGTTGATCAGAGAATGCATGCAAGAAAACTACACAAGACTGGGGGAAGACCACCAGAAAAGGTTAAAAGACCATAACAACACTCACCAAGGTCAGTAATAATGCCTGTCCCTACCAACAAAACTGGAAAAACCTCACACAGGATACTGAGGAGAGGACTCAGAGAGTCTTGCCTCAGTGGTGGGGAATAAATGGCCCTAAACTAAAGACTAGTCTGACCTAACAAATCTTAAAATCAAGACTCAAAAGGATCAAACTATTTCTAAGAAACTTAACTATGTCCCAAAGCAAAAAATAATTACAGAAATCTACAAATATATAGCACGCAAGGTAAAATTTACATTGTCTCGTAGCAGCCAATAAAAAATTACCAGACATTCAAAGAAGGGGAAAAAAATTATGAGGAGAAAAATCAATCTACTGAAAACAACACAGCAATGAAATGAACAGTTAAGGACATCAAAATAGTTATAAGTGATTCTATATGTTCAAAAAGTTAAATAGAAACATGGAAGATACAAAAAAAGATGCAAACCCAACTTCTAAAGATGAAAACTATAATGTCTGAGATGGAAAATAAACTGGATGGGATTAATAGCAGATTAGATATTGCAAAAGAAACAATAAAGTACAGTAATAAGAGACCCAAAATGAAATACAGAGAGAAAAAAAGAATAAAAACAAAATGAAAAGAGCATCTGTGACCCATAGGACAATTTCAAGCAGCCTAATATACATGTAATTGAAATTCATGAAGATGGGGGGAGGCAGAAAAAATATTTGAAGAAATAATACTAAAATTTTCCAAATATGATATCTATAAAACTCAGGTCTAAGAAACAACAAACACTAAGCTCAGGAAGTATGAAGTAAACTATGCGAAGGCACATCATATTAACATGGCTCAAAACCGGTGATGAAGAGGAAATCTTAAAAGCAGCTGGAAAAAAAAGACATGTTATATACATAGGAACAGTGATAACAATAGCAGCATAGTTATCATTAGGAACAATACAAGTAAGGAAACAGTGGAGCAAAAATCTTTAAAGTATTGAAAGGAAAAAACAAAAAACTATCAACATCTAATTTGATACCTGAAGAAAATCTTTCAAAAAAGCAAGTGACAAAAAGAGTTTTTTGGACATAAAAAATTGAGTGAATGCACCACCAGCAGATCCATACTACAAGAAGTGTTCAAGGACATCCTTCAGGTAGAAGAATAATACCAGATGAAATATAAACCCACACACAAAGAATTGAGAGTACCACAGATAAATATGTAAGATTTATTATAAAAGATTACTGATGCTTAGACAAAAATAATAACATGGTGATGTGGGGTTTATACCATATGTAAAAGTAAAATGCATGACATCAACAGCACAAAGGCCAGCAGGGAAGAAGAGAGTATTCTATTGTAAGGTCCTTGTAGAAGATGTGATGTGGTATATATAACACCATTTGAAGGTAGACTGTGGGAAGTTAAAAATATGTACTATAAACTCTATAGTAACCACTAAAGTAAGAAAACAGAGGTGCAATTAATAAGCCAACAAAGGAGATCAAATGGAATCATACCCCTAAAATACTCAATTGATATAAAAGCATAAAAAGAAGAAAGGGTAAACAAAGAACAGATGGGATGAACAGAAAAAAAGCAAGATGATTGATTTAAACCTAACCATATCGATAACCATACTAAGTGTGAATGCTCTACGTATGCCAATTAAAAGTTAGAGATTGTTAGATTGGATAAAAAAAAGCATGACCCAAGTATATGTGACTTAAACATACTTTAAATATTAAGACACAAATAAGTTAAAAGTAAAAGGATGAATACTCTTCATGAATATAGACACAAAAATCCTCAACAAAATACTAGCAAACTGAATCCAGCAAATTATAAAAAGAATTATATATCATAAACAAGTGAGATTTATCCCCAGGATTACAACATTGGTTTAACATCTGACAATCAATTCACATAATACATTATATTGTAGAATAAGGGACAAAAACTACATGATCATCTCAGTGGATACCAAAAAAAGATTTGAAAATCCAACACTCATTCACAATTTTAAAAAGCTGAGCAAACTAGGAATAGAAGAGAATATTCTCAACATAATAAAGAGCATCTATGAAAAATCTACTGCTAACATCATAGTAATTGCTAAAAGACTGAATGCTTTCCCTCTCAACCCAGGCAAAAGATAAGGATCCACTCTCACCACTTCTGTTCAACACTGTAATAGATATTCTAGCCAGGGCAACTAGGTTAGAAAGATATAAAAGGCATCCATATTGGAAATGGTGTAAAACTCTATTTACAGACCAACGATGGTCTTGTAAATAAAAAGAGTCAAAGGAATACACTAAAAACCTACTAGAAGTAATACACAAGTTGAGTACAGTAGCAGGATATAAGATTAATACACAAAATCAGTTATGTTTATATACAGTAACAATGAACAGTCTAAAAATGAAATTGAGAAATCCATTCCATTCATAATAACAGGCAAAAAAGGAAAAAGAAAAAAAAAACAACCCTAACATACCTAGGAATACTTTAACAGAAGAAATGTAAGACTTGTACACTGAAAACTACAACATATTACTAAAAGATATTAAAGAAGACATCAATAGGGACCTTCCCGGTGGTCCAGTGGTAAAGAATCCACCTTCCAATGCAGGGGATGCAGGTTCGATCCCCAGTCAAATGCAAGGGATGTGGGTTCAATCCCACATGCCACAGGGCAACTAAGCCCACACGCCACAACTACTGAACTCACACACCTCAACTAGAGAGCCCGCGTGCTGCAAACTACAGAGCCCACGCACTCTGAACCCACGCGCCACAACTACAGAGCCCACGTGCCCTGGAGCCCAAACGCCACAACTAGAGAGAGAAAACCCACACACAACAACTAGAGAGAAGCTCGCGCACTGCAACAAGGAGCTCACGCACCGCAACGAAAAAGATCCCGCATGCCTCAGTGAAGATCCCACGTGCTGCAACTAAGATCCAACACAGCCAAAAAAAAATAAAGAAAATTTAAAAAAATAAAATAAAGTCTTCAAAAAAAAAAAAAGGAAACATCAATAAATGAAAAGACTTCCATGATCATGGATTGTAAGACATAATATTGTTAAGATGTCAATACTCCCCAAACTGGTCTACAGATTCAACACAATCCATATAAAAATTCCTTCCAGCTCCTTTACAGAAACTGAAAAGGTAATCCTAAAACTCATGGAAATGCAAAAGACACAATAGCCAAAACAATCTTGAAAAAGAAGAACAAAGTTGCAAGTCATACTTCCTGACCTGAAAGTTTACTACAAAGCTACAATAATCAATACTGGTATCAGCATAAGGACAGACATATAGGTCAATGCAATAAAACTGAGAACCCAGAAATAAATCCTTACATGTATGGTCAGTTGATTTTTACAAAGGTGCCAAAAAACTTTAAAGGGAAAAGAATAGTCTTTTCAAACAAGGGGTGCTGGGACAACTGATATCCACATGCAAAAAAAAAAAAAAAAAAAAGAATTTGGACAACTATCTTACACTGTACACAAAAACTAAGTAAAAATTGATCCAAATCTATATGTAAGAGCTAAAACTACAAAATTGCTAGAAGAAAACATAGGAGTAATTCTTCTTGAACTTGGCAATGATTTCTTAGATAAGACACCAAAAGCACAAGCAATGAAAGAAAAATTTGAGGGCTTCCCTGGTGGTGCAGTGGTTGAGAATCCGCCTGCCAATGCAGGGGACACAGGTTTGAGCCCTGGTCCAGGAAGATCCCACATGCTGCAGAGCAACTAACTAAGCCCACGAGCCACAACTACTGAGCCCGCATGCTTCAACTACTGAAGCCCGTGCGCCTAGAGCCCATGCTCCGCAACAAGAGAAGCCACCGCAAGGAGAAGCCCGAGCACCACAATGAAGAGGAGCCTCCGCTAGCTACAACTACAGAAAGCCCGTGCACAGCAATGAAGACCCAACACAGCCAAAAATAAATAAATTTATTTTTAAAAAAGGAAAAATTTGATATATTAGACTTAATCAAAAGTAAAAATGTTGTGCTTCAGAAGACACCATCAGGCTTCCCTCGTAGCACAGTGGTTAAGAATCCGCCTGCCAATGCAAGGGACATGGGTTTGAGCCCTGGTCTGGGAAGATCCCACATGCCGCGGAGCAACTAAGCCCGCGCACTGCAATAAACAGTAGGCCCCGCTTGCCAAAACTAGAGAGAGCCCGCATGCAGCAACCAAGACCCAATGCAGCCAAAAACTAAACTAAAAAAAATTTTTTTAATTAAAAAAAAAAGTGAAAAGACAACTTAGAGTATGGGAGAAAATATGTGCAAATCATACATCCAATAAGGGGCTTATATCCAGAATATAAAAAAAACTATTACAACTCAATAATAAAAAGAAAAATAACACAATTTAAAAAGGATTTGAACAGACACTTCTCCAAGTGGCAAAAAAAGTACATAAAAAGTACAAAAAAACATATTCAAAACCATTATTCATTAAGGAAATGTAAATTAAAACTACAATGAGATAATACTACACACTTATTAGAAATGATGAAATTGCAAAGGCTGACCATTCCAAGTGTTTACAAGCATGTAGAACAAGTAGAACTCTCATATTCAACTGGTGAGAATATAAAATAGTTTGGTAGTTTAAGTTAAACATACACCTACCCTATGATCCAGACATTTCATTCCTAGGTATTTACTCAAGAAAAAAGAAATCTTATGTCCATACAAAGATTGGTGCATTAGTGGTCATAGCAACTCTATTTGCAAAAGCCAAAAACCAGAAACTATCAAATGTTCATCAACAGGTGAATAAACAAATTGTGGTATACCTGAATAACCAATCTGTGATTAGTGTCTTTCCACCTGTACTGGTAGATTTTCCAGTACTAAAAAATTCTCATTCATTATCTCTTTAAATATTGCTTTTGCCTATTCTCTATTTCTTTTCTTTCAGGAACTCCACTTACTAGACTTTCTCACTATAACTTCTCATTCTGATCATTCTAATTTTCATGTATCTTCATCTCTTTTATATTTTCCATTTCTGTATCTTTGAGCTGCATTATGAATGATTTATTCTGATCTATATTCCAGTTAGTTCATTCTCTCTTGGGCTTTGCCTAATTGCCTTATCTGTGGTTAAACTTAACAAATGAGTTTTGAGTTTTTATTACTGCATTTTTCATTAATAGAAATTACATTCAATTCCTCTTTTCAACCAGCTTTGTACCTCTGTCACTTTTCAGACTCCTGCTCCCTGCATATATTTTAAACGTGCCTTTTACTTACTTAAATAGAGCCTATCATGGTTATTTTAATAATAACTAGTAATTACAATACATAAGCCTTTGCAAGTTTTCTTCTACATGTCTATTGTTTCTGCTGATTCTTGTTCAGGTTGTCTTATTTCCATGTGCACTTGGTTATCTTTGACAAATTATCCATTGACCTCAAAACTTTACTGGTAGGACTTTTCTTAAGCCAAAGATGAAAGTATACTCCTACAGAGAATATTTGCATTTGTTTACTATATCATTTTAAATTCATGCCTTGACATGTAACCCAATTTAAAAATGAGCAAAGGATGCGAACAGACATTCCCCGCCCCCCCAAAAATAGACAATTGGCCAATAAAGACACGAAAAGGTGCTCAACAGCATCAGTTATTAGGGAAATACAAATCAAAACCTCAATGAGATACCACTCCACACACAAAAGACAGACAAAAATAAATGCTGATGAGGATGGAGAAACTAGAACCCATTGCTGGTAGGAATGAAAACTGGTGTATCTGCTTTGGAAAACAGTCTGGCAGTTCCTCAAAACAAACAAAGAATTACCATATGACCCAGCAATTCCATTTGTAGGTAAATGGAGAATGAAAATATATTTCCTATGAAAATGGAAAATACATTTCCATACAAAAACTTGTATGCAAATGTTCATAGCAGCATTATTCATAATAGCCAAAAAGTGGATATAACCATCAAACTAAGGAATGGGAAAGCAAAACATGGTATTAACCATACAATGGAATATTATTCAGCCATTAAAAAGAATGAAGTACTGATTCATGGTAAACATGAATAATCCTTGAAAAGATTATGCCAAGTGAAATAAGACACAAAAGACATATTGTATGATTTCATTCATATGAAATGCCCAAAATAAGCAAATCATACAGACAAACGTAGATTAGAGTTTGCCAGGGGTTGAGGGAAAAAGGGGAAATGGGGAATGACTGTTAATGGGTATAAGGTTTTTTTCTGGGGGTAATAAAAATGTTCTGGAATTAGATAGTGATGACGGTTGTACAACTTTGTGAACATATGAAAACCCAATGAATTATACACTCTCAAGGGTGAATTTTATGGCATATGAATTATATCTAAAAAAAAAAAAGATTTTTTAAAATTCACATCTTGAAATTTTTTTAGACCACCAAGGTGATGTGTACTTCCCTCATGATCTGGTAGTTACAACTGCCCAAGGACAGGTTTTTTCCCCTTCTGCTTTACTTGGCCTCAAGACAATTTTCCTTGCAGGTCCTTGAAGGAGGTTGAGTTTTCATCCTTTCCATGATATCGAAGACCTTTGGGATTCCAGAATTATGGGCAGAAAGTCTCTTGTTAGCTAATCTTGAATGAGCCCTGGGCTGACTTGTAATTAAACCTCCGGTCCTACAAATCTACCAAATTCTTACTCAAATCCAATCAAGTTCCCTCAGTTTAGCAAATACCCTCAAAGCAAATAAGACTTAAGGGCTCCTATAGTCTCTCAGATTTTTAGCTTTCTCTTAGATTTTGACATATTAAATCCTAAGTACCTTAAAAATTTTTTTAAGTACAGCTATTCTTTTTTTAAATACAGCTATATTCAGTGTGAAGGTTTTTCCAAATGTCTTAACTATATTCCAAAAGTGCGAATCCAATATTTACTTTTCAAGTTGAAGTTAACTCTAGGGAGTTAGGACAGGATTTGCAAAAACTAAAGACAGCCTAATATAATCCACAATAAAGTAGCTTTAGAAGTACTTGTGACCTCAGATGAATACAGTAGATATTTAAGACTTAAGATAACATACTCCTGTATACTAAGATGAAAAGTTTACTTTAGAAAAAAATTAAACTTTGAGTTTTAAAAGAAGCATGGGTGGGTGACCCGTCTCTTAGGTATGGAGGCTCTTTTACAACTAAAGTAAGATTGCAGCAAGAATACACAAAGAGATCAAAGAAAGAACAGCCCAAAAACATATGAACATATGTATGGAAACTTGACATATGATACTTATAGATTACTGAGAGGAAAAACAGAATATTCAATAAACTATGCTGAGAAAAACTGACAACCTACATGGAAAAAAAAATGAAACTGGATCCCCACTTCACACCACACAAAAATCAATTTCTCGTGGACTAAGGACACAAATATGAAAGGCAAAATTTTAAAGCTTTTAGAAGAAAATATCAGACAATATCTTTATGACCTCAGGGAAGGGAAAGATTTGTTAAACAAGATGTCAAAAGAACAAACCATAAGGAAAAGTCCGACATATTCAACTACATTAAACTACAGAATGGGTCTATCAAAAACCACTATAGGGCTTCCCTGGTGGCGTAGTGGTTGAGAGTCCGCCTGCCGATGCAGGGGACACGGGTTCATGCCCCGGTCCGGGAAGATCCCACATGCCGCGGAGCGGCTGGGCCTGTGAGCCATGGCCGCTGAGCCTGCGCGTCCCGAGCCTGTGCTCCGCAATGGGAGAGGCCACAACAGTGAGAGGCCCGTGTACGGCAAAAAAAAAAAAAAAAAAACCACTATAAAGAAAGTGAAAGACAAGCTACTTACTGGGAAAAAGATATCTGTCACATGCATAATTGACAAGGGATTAGTACCCAGAAAAAAAAAAATATATATATATATATATATTCTAGAAATCAATTTCAAAAAGACAAAAAAATTAAGAACGGGCAAAAAAACATAAACAGCCATCCCACTGAATAGGAACTATAAAAGGTTCAACATCATCAGTAATTAAAGAAATGTAAATTAAACCCTACCATTTCTCATCTACCAGATTGTTGAAAAGAAAAAATTCAGATAATTACAAATGTACAAATGTCTCAAACGTTGTTGAGAAAGGGAACAAAGTGAACACTTAATACACTGATTGTGAGAGTATAAACTGGTACAACCACTTTACAAAGCAATTCAGCGTTATCTAGCAAAACTGAAGATCCACAACTCTATTCCTAGGCAAAAAACATAGGAAATTCTTGAAAATGGACACAGAGAAACACAGATTGGACATTAATAACAAAACAGCTTTCAATGGCAAAAAGTAAAATTAAATTTTAAAAAAGAAGACTGAAAACACCCTAAATATCCATTAACAGGAGGATGGATAAACAGCTGTAAATTCACATAACAGAATAGCAAAAAAAGCAAATGAACCATAACACAGCAACACAGATGAATCTCATAATTTGTGCACCCAAAACGTCATGGAATAAACAAAACTAAACACTACGTTACTTATGAATACCTATGTATGTAGTAAAACTCTACAGAAAATCAAGGAACATGGAAAGAGAAAGACACAATCAGGGAGAAAGATACAATTAGGGCTTCAAAAATATTATGTATTATTTCTAACGCATGATATAGGTACCGGGCATTTGTTTTATTTGTATTCTCTAAATCTGTAGATGTGTCAAAAGTACTATACTGCACATATGAAATAATTTTTCACTTAAAAATTAAGCAAACACAGTAACAACCTAAATGGGAAAAGAATTTGAATAAGAATAGATACATGTATAACTGAATTACTCTGAAACTATCACAATATTGTTAATCAACTATACTCCAATATAAAATAAAAAGTTAAAAAAAAAATTAAAAATAAAAATTAAGCAAATACATGTTGTGGTAGAAAATATGAAAAATACATAAAACTATATGAAGAAAATTAAAATTATCAATAACCCCATCATCCTGAGATAACTATAATATTTAAAAGAAATAAATATACTTAAATGGTATGTCTTCTTCTACTCCGTATTTTGTTTTAGTTTGGTTTTGGTTTTTGCCTCGGCCGTGCAGCGTCTTAGTTCCCAGACCAGGGATCGAACCCATGCCCCTTGTAGTGGAAGCATGGAGTCCTAACCACTGGACCGCCAGGGAATTCACATTTTACTCTCTCTTTTTATTTACTTTTTTTTTACAGCTTTATTGAGGTACTGACTTACAGTGAATTGCACATATTTAAAATGTACAATTACATGAGTCAGACATATGTATACAGTGGTGAAAGCATCTTCACAATCAAGAAAACTAATATACCAATGAATACATCCACCATCCCTAAAAGTTTCGTCATACCCCCTTTGAATCCATCCCCCTTTTCTTTCCCTTGCCACTCCCCCCCTCAGGTAACCACTTATCTGTCTTCTGTTACTTTAGTTTGCAGTTTCTAGAATTTTTTCAGGTATAGTCTGGGCATAATTTATTCATATGTTTCACTTTAATACATACTGCCACCAATTTACACTTTTACCAGCAGAGTACAAGAGTTCCAGTTGTTCCACATCCTTATCAACACTTGATTACCTTTTCTATTTTTAGCCATTCTTTTCATATCCTAAGGAACATACACATAAAACTACTGCCCGAACAACAACAACAAAAATTAAACCCTCAATGAAGACTGGAGTGAAACTCATAAAGAAATTTTCATCTAAGAGCATTTTCCTTTAAATGTATAATAATAATTGAAGCAAAGGCCCTAACTGATGTATGCCTCATGAATTTTGATTTAGCCAAAATGTCTGATACCTACGTAAGATTTTTAGAAGAGCCATTGAAATACACACTAGAAAAATCACAAGACAAAAGTAAGCTGAAAGTATCTAAGTACTGGAACTCAGGTGAAATACAGTCCAACAGTTTGTTAAAGTGTGAATTTGACACTGATAAAAACATCTGAACCCAACAGACCAAAATACCACTAAAATAGTGTTCATAATTTGAATTGGGGAGATTAAACACTTACAGTTCTAGTCAATATGCACAGCAACTTGCTGTCAGCTTCCCATGCTGGGTGATGCACTTTAACATAAAAGTATTCTATTGGCCTTATATTCTTTCCAATCTGACTATAAACTCCCCTATCACTCTACCACCCTATCACTCCTCCTTCAAATCTCTGTGTCTCAAAATAAGGATTCTATGCTGACTATCTTTATTTATTCATCCTCTATTTACTCCTCAAAGTCCTTCAAATTTGGCTTCCATCCTTATCATTTTACTTAAATTATGTTTGTTGAGTTCAATGACATACTCCTAACTACCAAAACCAATAGGCAATTTATCAGCCCCAATCTTCCTGATTCCTCTGACTCATCTGACCCTAAAATAGATTTCTATCCTTATGAAAACTCTTCCGTCTCCTGGCTTCTAGGACACCACTGTCTGTTAGTTTGCTTCCTTCTTTCCTGAATGTTCCGCCTTGGTCTCCTTGGCTGTCTCTACCCATCAATTAAGTCCTGGTGTTTTCCATCTTGGTCTTCCTCTCTTCTTACTCCACTTACTGGAATGTTTTCTTCCACTCTCACAAGATTAACTATCACAAATCCATGGGTGGTTCCAACATTCACAACTCTGATCCTGACTTCAGAAAATCCCGCTACCAACATATCAAACTGCCAACTAGGCAGCTCAGCCAGGGGCCGTACAAGAATCACAAACTCATTTTTTCTCAACCTGAATTAGCCCCTCAATTTTATTGTGAATACACAATTGTAACTCAAGTGGAGCCAATAAAATACAAGAGGAACTTAAAATTTTTTCTTCTTCAAGGGTTAAAAAAAAAAAGCAAATTTTTATGAAGGTTTTTTCCTCCAGTTACGAAGACACTCAAAGTCATTAGCAAAAACTATAAAATACAAAATATGATAAAAAACCAAATCTCCTCGAATCCCAGCTTTCAAAGTCAAGCAATATAAATCTCTCCTTCCAGAAAGAGCAATTCTTAGCCGTGATAAAGTTCCATATCGAAATATTAAATTGGTAAGTAGGCGGTGGTGTTGCTATTAACTCTTAATATTTCCAGGCTATTTATAACAGTATCAATCAGGGAAAACACCTCTAATAACTGCCTACCTGGAGTGAGAATCAGTATATTTTAAATACGAAAGCAATCCTTTTACATGCTGTATTTTAAGCACTCTAAAGGAATCAATGTTTTTGGCTTGGCATCTATCTTGCCTATACCTGCACGTCCACCTGTGTGCGACATACCCACGATTCATGCACAGTACTTCCTTGATTTAAAGAAAAGCATAGTAAAGAAAGAAGAAGGAAAAAAAATTGGAGGAGATAGATACAAACCAAATCTAAAAACCTAGCTGGGTAGATAATTCATGTTTTGCAAAAACCAAAACAAAGTGATGTTTACCAGCCCTTCGCCGCTTCAAAAAGTTTCAGAAACTTCACAGATAAAAACCATCCGCTAACCGGTTCTCGTCAGACTCTCCAGGCAAAGGAAATGCGTTCGCTTTCCTCTTAACCCAGAGGCCAGAACCCACCTGGGGCCGGCGGTCGCAAGCGCACGCTCAAGGCGGGGAGCACGGCGCGCAGCCGGCCCCGCCGGGGCTGGGGTCTCCCCTCCGTCCGGCCCGCGGGTCCCAACGAGCGGACCGGTAAACCCAGCGGACCTACAGCCCACCGTGCTCCCACAGAGCGAGTCCCTGCCCTCCCGGCCTCGGAGATAGCGGCTGTCGAGGGGTCCCAAACTTCCCTCAGGCCTCCGGAGAGCAGGCGTCGCTGAGGAGACTCGGCCTCGCGAGGCTGGGGCCGACGAGGCTACTGTGCCGTCCACGAGTCCCATCGGGAGGGCAGGCAAGCGGCCGCTCGAGGCCCGCGCCACGCTGCTCGCCCGGGGAAGCACCCGCGACCCCACACCTGAGCCCCCCCACCCCCGGCTCTCTCCCCCGCCGTGTCCCCGGGGTCTCCACGCGCCGCTCTCGGGGAGCCCCCGCCTCACAGCACGCTGAGGCGCCCAATTACCTGCTCGAGGCAGTGAGCGTTCTGGCGTTGTCGCCCGCGGGAAGCGCGATCCGGTCACCTCGCGCGGCCACGCCCCGAGGCCCCGCCCCCTCTCCAGGTTTTCCACACCCGCCCCCCAGGTCCGCTCCGCCAGATCTGCCCCGCCCTCCCCAGGTCCGCCCCGCCCGTCGGGAGGTGCAAGCCGAGGGGCGGGACGGGGTGGGGCCGCCCGTCAGTATACCTGAGCGCCAGGCGCCTGCGCCCTCGGCTCATCGCCTGCTCGCCTCTGCCAGCCGCAATTCTCGGATGCTCACTCTGGAAGGGAATAAAATGAAGCCAGGCAGAGTTTGGAGTGTGTTGAGGGATCAGACGGGAGATAAAAGATAGAGAGGGGTATAGTGGGAAAGCAGCTGACCTGATGAACCCCCTTGAATAGGGAAGGAAGGAGCAGTTTCTCTTGCCAGAAGATATTTCTGCATGCAGAGAAACTTCCTGGAAGCAGAGAAACTTCCTGGAAGCAGAGAAACTTTTCTTAGTTGTGTTACTGGTCTTTAGTGTTTACATCCTAATTATAAAGTCTTTGAGAATCAGCTCGCAACTCTTCACTTTTGTGACTCTACATTTCCTACTGCTTTGCTAGCAGCAGGTACGTTGGAAGGAATCCCAAAGGTATCCACTACCTGCCCCACCCCCATTCTATGCTGGAAATCCCTCTGGCACCCTGGCAAGGAGTTGACTGGCCCTTTTTTGCCTTCCTTGCTGGAAATCTCAACACTGTACTTGGAAAGCTGTTGAGTGAATTCCTAGGTTATCTGTTGATGAATGGCTAAGCTTTTGAGAGGCTGCTGGATTGTAAATTGAAGGTGATAATTTTCTTCCTGGAGAGTAGTCTTTCCCAAAATGGGTTCTGTTAATCTCCAGGCCCTAGATGCTGGAGTGGGGGTTGGGATGGTGGGGGTGGAGAGGAGGCCTAGATCCCGAGAACAAATTAATCTGGGGAAAGAGGCACAATATAGTTACTCCTTGAGTTGACAAGGCATTCAAGGCCTAAGAACTGTGTTTTACTTTGTATCATCCTGTATTTCTCAAATTTACTGGACCTGAGGAGTGACAGAATATGCCACCCCAAAATATGCCACTTTGGCATAAAGATTATTTTGAGCTAAAGGCACTTGAGAATCAGATGGGAAGAAGGACCTCTGATCTTCCTTTTTCTTCCCAAAAGCAGGAGATGGAAGTCCCAAGTGAACGATGTCCTCCAGCTACCCTGAGGAAAGAAACAGTCTTATCACCAGAGATGCGAGTCAGGGATGAGGGAAATCTATACAAACAGACCTTGTTAAACTCACCCTTATCTTCATAGCCACTTCTCCACTATTAACTGCCCTAGCCCAAGCCCCTTTGTTTTGTCCCATTTTCATTATTTACTACTTTGTCCAACTTAGTATGTGTTCGGCTCTAACTGCTTCTTTGGTCTTCATTGTCTTGTGGGTGCCCCCATGTACATGCAAAAAATCTTTATGCATTGCTGCTGTTAATCTGTCTATGTCAATTGAATTCTCAGTTCCAGGCAGAACCCCTAAGAAGGTAAAGTTTTTGCCTCTCCTCGAGACCATACAACTCTCTTCTTGAGAAATGCCAGTTACCATCCTGGGTCCTTAATGTTTCAACTAACACACTTGGATAAACACTGCTTTAAGTCCTAGTATATTCACCTTCAGTAATTTTTCACTCTATTACAAATGTTTGCAAAGTTCTGTACTGTTTACACAAAGCTTTCACATGAGTCATCTCATTTAAGTCTCGCAACTGTGATGTAGTTGTTATTATCCTCATTTTACAGTTGAAAATATCGAGGGTCAAACAAACAGTGGTTACCCAAGCATAGAATCAAGATTGACTCTGGACTTAAGACTCCAAGGCTTTAAAAATATATATTATATAAAGTATGTAGATAATGTACTTTATTTAAGGGTCAAATGACTCTGTGAGATATATATATATATATATATATATATATATATGTTACCGAGTCCAAGCTCACTCTGCTCGCCACACGACAGGCCAATAAATCAGAGACGAGGTGTTGAGACAAGGAATACAACTTTATTCAAAAGCCCGCAGACAGAGAAGGTGGCAGTCTAAAGTCTCAAAATAACCATCTTACTGGGGTTTGGATGCCAGTTTCTTTTATAGCACAGAGAGGGTAAGGAGATGAGGAAGTAAAGTAAAAAGGCCATAAGTTTTGCAAATATCCCCTGGAATGGCCAGCCTGGGGGAGGGGATGTGTTAATTTCTTCTTTCGTGTAGCCATCCACAGGTGGACAGGGTCCGGATGTTTCCCTCAGGCAGAGGGGCAGGTTTCCCCTAGGCAGGCCATTATGTATAGACAGTATCCTTTTAGTGAACAAAAGCAGCGGAATGCAAAGGTTAAAGTAAGAGAAACAGATCCAACATGTAGTCCGATTTGGCTCTTCCCTGTTACACACACACACACACACACACACACACACACACACACACACACACACACACATATATACTTTCTCTCTCTCTCATTTGACCCTTAAGTACAGCACATCCTTGGTTAGAAACCTCTAGATTCCTGTATTATTTCTCCAGGGCAAGGACCTTTACCTATCTTTTACTCCCTGCAGCACCTGACATCATAGTGCAGGGCACAAAAGTGTCACTCGGATGTGCTGCATGAACAGAGTGAATGAACGCTCAATAGTCCTTATTGAACTGGACTGGGTGCTTGGTTCCCTGACCGAACAGCCTTAACAACCTCCTCACTGATGCAGAAGTCCCCAAACAAGAGCTTCTCAAATTGTTTCTAATTTTCTTCCATCTAAAAAGGCTTCTTTGACTTCCCTGGTGGAGCAGTGGTTAAGAATCCGCCTGCCAATGCAGGGGACAGGGGTTCAAGCCCTGGTCCGGGAAGATCCCGCATGCCGCGGAGCCAATAAGCCCGTTCGCCACAACTACTGAGCCTGCGCTCTAGAGCCCGTGAGCCACAACTACTGAAGCGCGTGCACGTTGAGCCCGTTCTCCGCAACAAAGAGAAGCCACCGCGATGAGAAGCCCGCGGCACCGGCACCGCAATGAAGAGTAACCCCCGCTCGCCGCAACTAGAGAAAGCACGCGCGCAGCAACGAAGACACAACGCAGCCAAAAATAAATAAATAAATTTATATATAAAAAAAAGAATCCAGACAAAAAGGAGCCCATAAATAAATAAATAAATATTTAAAAATAAAAAGGCTTCTTAGAAGAATCTACTCTGCTGACAGATATAGTTCTTTGAAAACAATGAAACCACTTCCTTTGTTTTCTTCGAAATGTCCCTCCTTCCTGTTCCACTTTCAGAGGCAAGGCTACATTGATACGAATGGAGGATATTGTACACCTTTCCTTGTGCCCTTGTGTTCCCTCTTCCCATAGAATGATGGATGTTGCAACATTCTGAGTGGGTTTTTGTTTGTTTTTTAATGTTAAACATTAGTGTTTTTAATGTTTAATGTCATTATTTGAGGCAGATCTAAGGAGAAAAAGAAATTTGGGTTGATGTGGGTAACACTGCTGCTTAGATTTTGCTGTGTGTATTATTTCATTTGATGGAGACAAATCACTTAACCCCTGTCCTAATCCCTTTTCATTCTTCCTTCATTTAGTACAGTTTGTAAATGCTTTGTGACTTATCCAGCCCTACCTCTCCAGCCTCCCGTGCAACTATCCACCACCACACATTTTTGACCTTCTGAATTAATTACAATTCCCAAAGGTGCCAAATTTGCACTACTGTTCTTTACCTCCATTTTATGCGTATCAACTGGCAAGTCCATGTTCATTCAGCTGCAGTATCACCTCTTCTGGAAGATGAAACTCCACAACACCCAGCCGAAAGTGAATGAGGTGCCCTTCCTCAGCATTCCTGCCATAATCCACCCATATCTTCATCATGGCACCTACTCAATAACTGCGATTATTGGCTTTTTTTCCCTCTTTCTACTAAACTCATTCCATGTGAGTTACCAATAAACAGGAATTATGACTTCCACCTGTTCTCTGAGCACATACCATAGCCCCTGACACGTAGCAGCACTCAAATATTTGTTGAATGAATGAAAACCAAATCTTTAAAAGAATACGAATTTGGGCTTCCCTGGTGGCGCAGTGGTTGAGAGTCTGCCTGCCGATGCAGGGGACACGGGTTCGTGCCCCGGTCCGGGAGGATCCCACATGCCGCGGAGCGGCTGGGCGCGTGAGCCATGGCTGCTGAGCCTGCGCATCCGGAGCCTGTGCTCCGCAACGGGAGAAGCCACAACAGTGAGAGGCCCACATACCGCAAAAACAAAAAAAAAGCTTGGAGTCTCTCTCCCTCTTCCCATCCCTTGACTACCTTGGACCATTGCTAAAGCTAAGAATGCAACCAGATGGAAGACGTCCTGGTTTCTGATTGACTCCACCCACCACCCACTAATCTTGATTGGATTGTGTTGTGAGTGAAAAACAAACTTTTTTGTGTAAACTACTAATACTGGGGCATTTTTCCCCAACAGCTAGCTTTACTTACCTTGATTAGCATTGCCGTAAATGATGGCATAGAGATTACACAAAACGCTACAAAACATCTTCTTCTGCTCTAGGCATTGCATGAGAAACATGAAACAGGAAAATTGATCAGAGAAAGTATTAAGGTCATAGAGACTTTAAGTTTGTCCCAAATGGATAACGAAAAATCTTTATGGATACGCAGCTCTTTTCTCTCTCTCTGATGGCCACCCGATCCAAAAGCGTACAGCTTGACATGAAAACAAGCATGGCGTCACCATCACATCATCATCATCTTTATCAGTCCCTGTCAGTCACTTTCACGTGCTATGAAGGGTTTCCCTGTGAGCCTCAGGAAGTTCAGTGTTACTCAGAGTATGTACTAAGGAGTGACGGAAGATAGGAATACAAAGATAGGCTCTGAAAGCTCTTGAATATCTTACCAAGGAGCCTGTGTATTAATCTACAGGACACATAGCTGAATAAACTAGGGACTATTTGTGGCAGGATGAGTTTTTTTCTTTTTTTTCTCCTTTACTTCCCAGTTTCTCCCATAATTCTGTGAGATCTTTTTCCTATATCAATAATATCTAGTGGTTCTGCTCCCCTGATTGAAGCCCTCTGGTTCACCATGCATGTGCTTGGCTGCCCAACAGGAGGATTATGTGAATTGGACCTTTCTTTCCTTCCATTATTAAAGGCAAAGTGCTGGGGTTATATGTAGGAACTACGGAAATCTGGGCAAAAAATTACTCCGCGGTAGAGGTCTCCCCAAAAAGGTGGTTACTTGCCCACTGGTTACATAGTGTGAATTTATCATAGTATGGAAACTGACTTTCAGCTTTTCAAGCTCTGAAACTTGTTTCTCTTCCCCTGCAGCTTACTAAGTTAAACTTTGTTAAAGAAGAAGACTCGACCTTCCTCCTCACGGATACACCAGAAATACAGCTACACGTGGAACAACTCCTACAGAACACCTACTGAACGCTGGCAGAAGACCCCAGACCTCCCAAAAGGCAAGAAACTCCCCACATACCTGGGTAGGGCAAAGCGGAGAGATTCCCGCACAGAGGATCGGTGCCGAGCGGCACTCACCAGCCCGAGAGGCTTGTCTGCTCGCCCGCCGGGGCGGGCGGCGCTGGAAGCTGAGGCTCGGGCTTCGGTCAGAGCGCAGGGAGAGGACTGGGGCTGGCGGCGAGAACTCAGCCTGAAGGGGGCTAATGTGCCACAGCTAGCCGGGAGGGAGTCCGGGAAAACTCTGGAGCTGCCGAAGAGGCAAGAGACTTGTTCTTCCCTCTTGGTTTCCTGCTGCGCGAGGAGAGGGGATTAAGAGCGCTGCTTAAAGGGGCTCCACAGACGGGCGCGAGTCGCGACTGAAAGCGCGGAGCCCAGTGACGGGCGTGGGACGCTGGGGCTGCTGCTGCCGCCGCCAAGAAGCCCGTGTGCGAGCGCAGGTCACTGTCCACACCGCCCTTCCGGGAGCCTGAGCAGCCCGCCACTGCCGGGGTCCCGGGATCCAGGGGCGGCTTCCCTGGGAGAACGCACGGCGCGCCTCGGGCTGGTGCAACGTCACGCCGACCTCTGCCGCTGCAGGCTCGCCCCGCACTCCGTGCCCCTCCCTCCCGCCCGGCCTGAGTGAGCCAGAGTTCCCGAAGAGGCTGCTCCTTTAACCCTTTCCTGTCTGAGCGAAGAACAGACGCCCTCCGGCGACCTACACGCAGAGGCGGGGCCAAATCCAAAGCTGAGACCCGGGAGCTGTGAGAACAAAGAAGAGAAAGGGAAACCTCTCCCAGCAGCCTCAGAAGCAGCGGATTAAAGCTCCACAATCAACTTGATGTACCCTGCATCTGTGGAATACATGAATAGACAACAAATCATCCCAAATTGAGGAGCCAGGAGTCAGTACTGTGCCTCTGAGGTGGGAGAGCCAACTTCAGGACACTGGTCCACAAGAGACCTCCCAGCTCCACATAATATCAAACGGCGAAAATCTTCCAGAGATCTCCATCTCAACACCAGCACCCAGCTTCACTCAACGACCAGCAAGCTACAGTGCTGGACACCCTATGCCAAACAACTAGCAAGACAGGAACACAACGCCACCCATTAGCAGAGAGGTGGCCTAAAATCATAAAAAGTCTGCAGACACCCCAAAACACACCACCAGACGTGGACCTGCCCACCAGAAAGACAAGATCCAGCCTCATCCACCAGAACACAGGCACTAGTCCCCTCGACCAGGAAACCTACACAACCCACTAAACCAACCTTAGCCACTGGGGACAGACACCAAAAACAACAGGAACTACGAACCTGCAGCCGGCAAAAAGGAGACCCCAAACACAGTAACATAAGCAAAATGAGAAGACAGAAAAACACACAGCAGGAGAAGGAGCAAGATAAAAACCCACCAGACCTAACAAATGAAGAGGTAATAGGCAGTCTATCTGAAAAAGAATTCAGAATAATGATAGTAAAGATGATCCAAAATCTTGGAAATAGAATAGACAAAATGCAAGAAACAGTTAACAAGGACCTAGTAGAACTAAAGATGAATCAAGCATCGATTAAAAACACAATAAATGAAATGAAAAATACTCTAGATGGGATCAATAGCAGAATAACTGAGGCAGAAGAACGGATAAGTGAGGTGGAAGATAAAATAGTGGAAATAACTAATGCAGAGCAAAATAAAGAGAAAAGAATGAAAAGAACAGAGGACAATATCAGAGACCTCTGGGACAACATTAAACGCACCAACATTCGAATTATAGGGGTTCCAGAAGAAGAAGAGAAAAAGAAAGGGACTGAGAAAATATTTGAAGAGATTATAGTTGAAAACTTCCCTAATATGGGAAAGGAAATAGTTAATCAAGTCCAAGAAGCACAGAGAGTCCCATACAGAATAAATCCAAGGAGAAATACGCCAAGACACATATTAATCAAACTGTCAAAAATTAAACACAAAGAAATCATATTAAAAGCAGCAAGGCAAAAACAACAAATAACACACAAGGGAATCCCCATCAGGATAACAGCTGATCTCTCAGCAGAAACTCTACAAGCCAGAAGGGAGTGGCAGGACATAATTAAAGTGATGAAGGAGAGAAACCTGCAACCAAGATTACTCTACCCAGCAAGGATCTCATTCAGATTTGATGGAGAAATTAAAACGTTTACAGACAAGCAAAAGCTGAGAGAGTTCAGCACCACCAAACCAGCTTTACAACAAATGCTAAAGGAACTTCTCTAGGCAAGAAACACAACAGAAGGAAAAGACCTACAATAACGAACCCAAAACAATTAAGAAAATGGGAATAGGAACATACATATCGATAATTACCTTAAATGTAAATGGACTAAACGCTCCCACCAAAAGACACAGATTGGCTGAATGGATACAAAAACAAGACCCATATATATGCTGTCTACAAGAGACCCACTTCAGACCTAGAGACACATACAGACTGAAAGTAAGGGGATGGAAAAAGATATTCCATGCAAATGGAAACCAAAAGAAAGCTGGAGTAGCAATTCTCATATCAGACAAAATAGACTTTAAAATAAAGACTACTAGAAGAGACAAAGAAGGACACTACATAATGATCAAGGGATCGATCCAAGAAGAAGATATAACAATTGTAAATATTTATGCACCCAACATAGGAGCACCTCAATACATAAGGCAAACACTAACAGCCATAAAAGGAGAAATCGACAGTAACACAATCATAGTAGGGGACTTTAACACCCCACTTTCACCAATGGACAGATCATCCAAAATGAAAATAAATAAGGAAACACAAGCTTTAAATGATACATTAAACAAGATGGACTTAATTGATATTTATAGGACATTCCATCCAAAAACAACAGAATACACATTTTTCTCAAGTGCTCATGGAACATTCTCCAGGATAGATCATATCTTGGGTCACAAATCAAGCCTTGGTAAATTTAAGAAAATTGAAATTGTATCAAGTATCTTTTCCGACCACAATGCTATGAGACTAGATATCAATTACAGGAAAAGAGCTATAAAAAATACAAACACATGGAGGCTAAACAATACATTACTTAATAACGAAGTGATCACTGAAGAAATCAAAGAGGAAATAAAAAAATACCTAGAAACAAATGACAATGGAGACACGACGACCCAAAACCTATGGGATGCAGCAAAAGCAGTTCTAAGAGGGAAGTTTATAGCAATACAATCCCACCTTAAGAAACAGGAAATATCTCGACTAAACAACCTAACCTTGCACCTAAAGCAATTAGAGAAAGAAGAACAAAAACATCCCAAAGTTAGCAGAAGGAAAGAAATCATAAAAATCAGATCAGAAATAAATGAAAAAGAAATGAAGGAAACAATAGCAAAGATCAATAAAACTAAAAGCTGGTTCTTTGAGAAGATAAACAAAATTGATAAACCATTAGCCAGACTCATCAAGAAAAAAAGGGAGAAGACTCAAATCAATAGAATTAGAAATGAAAAAGGAGAAGTAACAACTGACACTGCAGAAATACAAAAGATCGTGAGAGATTACTATAAGCAACTCTATGCCAATAAAATGGACAACCTGGAAGAAATGGACAAATTCTTAGAAATGCACAACCTGCCAAGACTGAATCAGGAAGAAATAGAACATATGAACAGACCAATCACAAGCACTGAAATTGAAACTGTGATAAAAAATCTTCCAACAAACAAAAGCCCAGGACCAGATGGCTTCACAGGCGAATTCTATCAAGCATTTAGAGAAGAGCTAACGCCTATCCTTCTCAAACTCTTCCAAAATATAGCAGAGGGAGGAACACTCCCAAACTCATTCTACGAGGCCACCATCACCTTGATACCAAAACCAGACAAGGATGTCACAAAGAAAGAAAACTACAGGCCAATATCACTGATGAACATAGATGCAAAAATCCTCAACAAAATACTAGCAAACAGAATCCAACAGCACATTAAAAGGATCATACACCATGATCAAGTGGGGTTTATCCCAGGAATGCAAGGATTCTTCAATATACGCAAATCAATCAACGTGATACACCATATTAACAAATTGAAGGAGAAAAACCATATGATCATCTCAATAGATGCAGAGAAAGCTTTCGACAAAATTCAACACCCATTCATGATAAAAACCCTGCAGAAAGTAGGCATAGAGGGAACTTTCCTCAACATAATAAAGGCCATATATGACAAACCCACAGCCAGCATCGTCCTCAATGGTGAAAAACTGAAACCATTTCCACTAAGATCAGGAACAAGACAAGGTTGCCCACTCTCACCACTCTTATTCAACATAGTTTTGGAAGTTTTAGCCACAGCAATCAGAGAAGAAAAGCAAATAAAAGGAATCCAAATTGGAAAAGAAGAAGTAAAGCTGTCACTGTTTGCAGATGACATGATACTATACATAGAGAATCCTAAAGATGCTACCAGAAAACTACTAGAGCTAATCAATGAATTTGGTAAAGTTGCAGGATACAAAATTAATGCACAGAAATCTCTGGCATTCCTATATACTAATGATGAAAAATCTGAAAGTGAAATCAAGGAAACACTCCCATTTACCATTGCAACAAAAAGAATAAAATATCTAGGAATAAACCTACCTAAGGAGACAAAAGACCTGTATGCAGAAAATTATAAGACACTTATGAAAGAAATTAAAGATGATACAAATAGATGGAGAGATGTACCATGTTCTTGGATTGGAAGAATCAACATTGTGAAAATGACTCTACTACCCAAAGCAATCTACAGATTCAATGCAATCCCTATCAAAATACCACTGGCATTTTTCACAGAACTAGAACAAAAAATTTCACAATTTGTATGGAAACACAAAAGACCCCGAATAGCCAAAGCAATCTTGAGAACGAAAAATGGAGCTGGAGGAATCAGGCTCCCTGACTTCAGACTATACTACAAAGCTGCAGTAATCAAGACAGTATGGTACTGGCACAGAAACAGAAAGATAGATCAATGGAACAGGATAGAAAGCCCAGAGATAAACCCACGGACATATGGTCACCTTATCTTTGATAAAGGAGGCAGGAATGTACAGTGGAGAAAGGACAGTCTCTTCAATAAGTGGTGTTGGGAAAACTGGACAGGGACATGTAAAAGTATGAGATTCGATCACTCCCTAACACCATACACAAAAATAAGCTCAAAATGGATTAAAGACCTAAATGTAAGGCCAGACACTATCAAACTCTTAGAGGACAACATAGGCAGAACACTCTATGACATAAATCACAGCAAGATCCTTTTTGACCCACCTCCTAGAGAAATGGAAATAAAGACAAAAATAAACACATGGGACCTAATGAAACTTAAAAGCTTTTGCACAGCAAAGGAAACCATAAACAAGACCAAAAGACAACCCTCAGAATGGGAGAAAATATTTGCAAATGAAGCAACTGACAAAGGATTAATCTCCAAAATTTATAAGCAGCTCATGCAGCTCAATAACAAAAAAACAAACAACCCAATCCAAAAATGGGCAGAAGACCTAAATAGACATTTCTCCACAGAAGATATACAGACTGCCAACAAACACATGAAAGGATGCTCAACATCTTTACTAATTAGAGAAATGCAAATCAAAACTACAATGAGATATCATCTCACACCAGTCAGAATGGCCATCATCAAAAAATCTAGAAACAATAAATGCTGGAGAGGGTGTGGAAAAAAGGGAACACTCTTGCACTGCTGGTGGGAATGTGAATTGGTACAGCCACTATGGAGAACGGTATGGAGGTTCCTTAAAAAACTACAAATAGAACTACCATATGACCCTGCAATCCCACTACTGGGCATATACCCTGAGAAAACCATAATTCAAAAAGAGACATGTACCAAAATGTTCATAGCAGCCCTATTTACAATAGCCCGGAGATGGAAACAACCTAAGTGTCCATCATCGGATGAATGGGTAAAGAAGATGTGGCACATACATACAATGGAATATTACTCAGCCATAAAAAGAAATGAAATTGAACTATTTGTAATGAGGTGGATGGACCTAGAGTCTGTCATACAGAGTGAAGTAAGTCAGAAAGAGAAAGACAAATACTGTATGCTGACACATATATATGGAATTTAAGAAAAAAAAAAGGTCATGAAGAACATAGGGGTAAGACAGGAATAAAGACACAGACCTACTAGAGAATGGACTTGAGGATATGGGGAGGGGGAAGGGTAAGCTGTGACAAAGTGAAAGAGCGGCATGGACATATATACACTACCAAACGTAAGGTAGATAGCTAGTGGGAAGCAGCCGCATAGCACAGGGAGATCAGCTCGGTGCTTTGTGACCGCCTGGAGGGGTGGGATAGGGAGGGTGGGAGGGAGACGCAAAAGGGAGGGGATATGGGAACATATGTATACATATAACTGATTAAATTTGTGATAAAGCAAAAAAATAAAAAATAAAAAAAAAAAATAAAAAAAAAAAAAAAAAAAAAAAAAAAAAAAAAAAAAGAAGAAGACTCAGCCAGGCTCACTAGAGGTTGAACTAAACAATAGGGCCTATTAATATTAATAGGGCCTGTCTATTAAAATAACATAAGAAATAGAATTATTCTAGGTCCCAGACATTTGTTTCTACAGGTGAAAATATTACACCCTGGAGAAACAGCCATACAGGAAGCTAAATGATAATCAGAAGGTTGTCTGGGGAGGGATATGGAACCAAAATTAGAAGAGTTAGGAGGAGTATTGATTGATTAATAGCATCAAGTTATGATCTCCATCATCAATACCACAGAACAGAGTGGTCTGTCACAGTTGCAGATAAGCTGTGTGATTCCACTCACCAAGTATACAGTCAGCGTCACAGGCCTTCTTCTCTGTAGTAGATTACAGTACTGGCTTCAGCCCTCACTGTATCCATACTCTTTGCCATGACTCTGAAGTTCCTTCCGGAGTGGAATATATTTCCCTACCCCTTGATTATAGGTTCAGCCATGTCACTTGCTTTGACCAATAAAATGAGATTGAATAGTGTTCAAGTTCTGAGCCTAGGCCTAAAGAGGCCTCAGATGTTTCTGCTTGCCTTCTTGTGCTTCTGCCAATGCTGTGAGAAGATTTTGCCTGGGCCAGCCAGCTGGTCCAAGGAGGATAAGGGACACAGAGCATCCCAGATAGGCCCAGACTAGAAGAGCTAACCCCTAGCTGACAAGCAGACAGGTGAGAAATAATAGATGATTGTCATTTTATATTATGGCATCTGGGGACTATTTGTTACACAGCAATAATTGCCTGACATACCCTCCAGCCATGGTTTTCTGGGATGGGGTGGAGGGGGTGCTCTTTCCCCACTGTGGCCCCAGAGTTCCAGACCAGCATGCCCAGGATTCCCCTCCCAAGTCACTTGGGGTCACCAACTGGACCAATGGTAAGTCAGAGGATTCAGTTTCCCAGCCTCAGTAAAATCCTGTTTGACTTTTTCTCTTCTTCTGGTTAGATGTAAAATCTAAATATTTGCCACAGCAGAGGAGAGAAAGATTTTTAACTCTTCAGAAGGCTACTTCTGAATATTAATGGTTGTTTACAAATGCAACTCAAAATCATTATTTGAAATAAAATGGAAAACCTATCATTTGTGAGTTTTGCTTTCATCAGAGTTTTAGGAAAACTCATACGCCCAGCAAAATCCCCAGGCAGCTTAGAATGCCAAGACTTTCTTCCCCTCTCTTTAAATCCACTCCAAGTCCATAAGGAGACTTCATGAATAAACGTGGTTGGCAGAGGAACCATATTTTTATGATAATTGCTTCTTAATCTGTTAGTTTGAAATATGCATTAATCTTTATACGAATTAGTAGTGGGGGGGGTCTCAAAACACTTTACAATCCCATTTTTTTCAGACATTCTTTCCTCCCCCACTACTCCCTGCCTTTCACTAGCCTCTCCCACCCTGCTAGTTTATGATGGGACTGAAAATGTTGGGGTATTTTTTGAGGAAATGTGGGAGGTCGGCTATCCATTTCCTACTTGATGTGTGTTTCATTTACCAGAAGGAGAAACAACAACAACAATGCAAGCGCACTTCCAGCACAGCTGGACAGCATCTCCGTGCACTGGCTTTTAAAGAGCTATCCGATCACCCCGCGAGGTGACAGCACTCAGCGGACAGGACAGGGTCTGTGAAGGCCAGTGAAGCATACCCTTCCATTCCTGAAAAACATCCCCTCAGGAAACAACTTGGCGTTTCCTGCAAAACATGAACTTACTTGGCAGTCTGACCAAGTCATCGCCCCTGTTCATCACATACTGCCTGTCTGATTAATAACAATAACTAGTCCAAGAACAAAGTGACTACAACTTCAATAGGAAAGGGGGAAAAAGGAGATAAACAGTGACCTCGCCAAACAAACACATGTGCACACAGGCTCACACCCCCCCCAAACATAGAAAGTCACTTGAAAAATGTTGAGAAATACAAAATGACTCAATCAAAACCACTTTACGTTACTGGAAACAAGGTTGAAAATTACTTCTCACCTCCCATCCAAATATGTTTGGAATGATAATAGCTGCCATTCTTCATTGACTTATCATGTGCCAAACACTGTGTTAATGGTTCATATACATACACTTTTTTAAATTCTTGCAAAAACCCTGCAGAGAAGATATCTAAACTTTACAGATAAGTAACCTTTCCAAGATCACAAAGAAGTGATCAAGGAGCCAGGATTTAACCCAAGGTTGTGTGTGACGCTAAAAGTCAAGCTTATTTTATGAAATCACAGGCTTGATTGGTAAACTGTGAAGCCCAGGCGTAGTTGTTTTCACATAAACCCAAGCCATTCCTCAAGGCCCATGGAAGTTACCACCTCATCTATAAATACTTGACTTGTTCTAGACAAAGCTCTGAGGGTTATAAGTAATAGAAATCCACTCAAATTCATTCAACTGAAAGTGGATGGGATCCTAGTCCCAGCCCTATCCTGGTAAGGGAACAATGGAAACATATAAGGAATTCAGGATCTGAACAAGTGGACCCCAGAAAGGTCAGGACCTGAAGCAGCACAACACCCCTCAGCCCCTCGCCTCAAGGAGATTGCTTCTCTCTCATACCTACACACCCTGTCCAGCTTCTCTGAGTCTCCAGTCCCTCAAAGCTGCAGTCTGCACACAATTCCACGATGACTTCCTTGTTGGAAAATCTACCAGGTCTTTGAGCTCAGGGCCTACCACCTAAGACAAGTAACTGCTTCTCCTTTTCCAGATTCCTGGGAGAGGAATCTGATGGGCTCAGCTCATATTTTCCAGCCAGTTTCCACACAAGGCACAGGTTATTGGCTGGTCTCTGGTTGGGCATCCCTGGGTCAAATGTTCACCCTGGTCTAGTCATAGCTGGCTGAGGAAGGGAGGACCAAGTGATCTGGGACTGTATCTTCTGATAGGGAAGCACCCTGAAATCCAGTAAATGCTTGGCTCTTCTTTACTCCCTTTTTCTTTATAAGGCTGGTTTACACACCTGGTTTAGCACTTAATTTTTTTTTTTTTTTGCGGTACGCAGGCCTCTCACTGTTGTGGCCTCTCCCGTTGTGGAGCACAGGCTCCAGACGTGCAAGCTCAGAGGCCATGGCTCACGGGCCCAACCGCTCCGCGGCACGTGGGATCTTCCCGGACCGGGGCACGAACTCGTGTCCCCTGCATCGGCAGGCGGATTCTCAACCACTGCGCCACCAGGGAAGCCCTTAGCACTTAATTTTAAATAGCCTCCTGATGCTCTCCAATTGCCTTCTATTGCCTTCTATTTATTTTCTAGGTTTCTAGAGAACCACATCTTATCATCATTATATCTGCAACGCCTAGCAGAGTGCCAAGAACACAGTGGACCCTTAAAAATGATTTGTTTTATTAGAGTTCATTGCGGGGTAGAACAATGCAGATGATCAAGAAGAAGTCCTTTATTCCTTCCTTTGCCCACAAAAAGATCATCGGAATCAGAAAGAGAATATCACATGTGATCCCAAGTCTTTAACCTCACTGGCTTAGCTACAGCATATGCAGAGAAGGAAATGAATTTGACCCTTTAGTACACAAACTCCAAGCCTCCTTCCAAATCTTGCTCAAAGAGGCATCTAGGACAATAGCTCTCAACCTGGAGTAATGCTCCCATGAACTATATCCTTGCTCTGCTGCCATCCTCTTATCACCCATTCAGAGAAGTCTACTAGAATTAAAATAAATGACTCTTACACTATTATAGTGGTAGGCCTGATTCTGCTCTGCTTTGCAAAAAAAATTAGTTTCAAAACATAAGCATTAAATTACTAGTAACTAGTTATTAGTAAACATATTACAATTGGTATTGTGATCGAGAGTGGTTAATATAAGACATTCTGCTGCCCACAGCTAAGATGACACTAATTCTATCAATAAGAATGGTTTCTGCCATTAATAACAGAAAACCCAACTTGAATAGTCATAAACATAAGGAAACATATTAGCTGGTGTGGTGGCTTGAATCATGCTCGTAATTCTTTGAAATTCCTCTCATCAAGGTTGGGATCTATGTCCTCTCCCCTATGTCTAGGGTGACCATAGTGACTGATTGACCAAGAGACTACGGTGGAGATGACAGAATGTGGAGATAACAGAATATGCCATCCAAGGCTTGGTCATAAAAACCATACAATTTCTACTTGGTTCTCTCTGTTTGCTTACTCTTGGAATCCAGCCACCATGATTTGAGGAAGCCCTAGCAGTTTGTGGAGAGGTCCACATGACAAGGGCCATGACTCTCACATTGACTGAGCCAGCACCAACTCTCCAGCTATGTGGGTGAGCCATCTAGAAGTGGATTCTCCAGCCCCTAGTTGAGCTGCTCCAGCTGATACCTCATACAGCAGAGACAAGCCTTCCCCACTGAGCCCAGCTGACACTGCAGATACATGAACTAAATAATGATAACATGTTGTTTTAAGTCACTAAGTTTGGGGAAGGTCTGTTACACAGCAATAGGTAATTGATATGTCTAACCTAAAAGTAAGCCCAAAGGTAGATCAGATTTCAGAGTCATTGATTCAACAATTTAATCATTTATTATTGACTATTTTTCTTCCCTTTTGTCTGTTCTAGATTATGTGAACATCATCCTAAATCTAGTTCCCTCATGTTTATAGAATGGCTGCCAGGAACAATTAGACCTTCCTCTTTCTTTCTTTCTTTTTTTTTTTTTAACTTATTTTATTTATTTATTTATTTATGGCTGCTTTGGCCTTTGCTGCACACGGGCTTTCTCTAGTTGCAGCGAACGGGGGCTACTCTTTGTTGTGGTGCATGGGCTTCTCATTGCACTGGATTCTCTTGTTGTGGAGCACAGGCTCTAGGCACACGGGCTTCAGTAGTTGTGGCTCGCAGGCTCTAGAGCACTGGCTCAGTAGTTGTGGAGCACGAGCTTACTTGCTCCACAGCACATGGCATCTTCCCAGACCAGGGCCTGAACCTGTGTACCCTGCACTGACAGGCGGATTCTTAACCACTGCACCACCAGGGAAGCCCTTGCTTAGCCCTTCTTAGTCACTATCTCCCCATCCTTCACTAGTTTCCTTTCACTGCTCTGGACCATCTCCAGATTCCACCTTCCTTCTTCACTTCCTGGACTGGCTAAAAGTAATGAGGACTCAACTTTTCTACCTGGAGTTTTCCTCCTCATCACGTTTGACATTGTGCTGACCCCTTTAAACACAGCACAACATTGTGATGGAGTTCAGCAAATATTTCATTTCCCAAAATTGAATAGGATAGTTCTGGAAAAAAAATAACTTTGTGGATTAAGTTTAGGATGTCCAGAATAGACATCTATTCAGAGTCTGATCATGGGAACCACACCTCCTTCCACTCCAAACTTGTACTCCTAGGAGAAGCTACTATATCTTCCCATGATTTCACTCCCCCAATCAGTTGATTGGTTCATGAGAAGGCATCTCACCTGAGCAGTGTCAATCACAGTCTTTCTCTAGAATCTTTTTTTCAAACTATAACCAGGAAAGAACAGTTAGTCTTCTTTTTAGCGATAGAATACACTTCGGTGGCCATGTCTCCTAGGAAGAAGTCAATATATAATAACAGAGAGTGAAGTTGATATGCTTCCAAAGGCATTAGACTTCTTGGTTCCATTCAGTCCTGAGGGAAGATGCACCCTGTTCTTCCCTTGTACTAGTACATAAGCCACATCAGTTATAAACCCGTAAATGGCAACTTTTGCCTAAGTTAATGCATGTTTAGTTTCTGACCCTTAAACACAAGAGACTTGATATGAGTTCTTAAAAAACTAGGTCCCTGCAAGATTCTTTGAAACTAGGTCTTTGGCATTTTCATCCCATTGTGATCTGCATACATTTTCATTTGCTTTAAGTGCTCACCTCTTAGTATTTTGTTTATGACATGGAATACTGGGAAAAAAAATATGGTCTTTAGAGACAGAAAATCTGAGTTTAAATTCTGGCTTTAACCCTTTTTTGTGACAGTGCAAGGGCCTCTCTGAGCCTCAATCTCTTTTCTATAAAGTGGGGATAAAAATAATCTTTGACCTAGCAACCTCTTGGGGTCATTATGAGGATCAAAATAAGAAAACGAGGAGGGATGGGGCCATATTCATCTTTGTACTCCTAATGTCTACCATGAGGCACGGAACAGTGGTGTAGATACTGAACAAATACTTGATGAACAAAAGAAAAAAAAATGAAAGCATTTTGTACATTTCAAAATACTTCTTTTTTTTTTTTTTGCGGTACACAGGCCTCTCACTGTTGTGGCCTCTCCCGTTGCAGAGCACAGACTCCGGACGTGCAGGCCCAGCGACCACGGCTCACGGGCCCAGCTGCTCTGCGGCATGTGGTATCTTCCCGGACTGGGGCACGAACCCATGTCCCCTGCATCGGCAGGCAGACTCTCAACCACTGTGCCACCAGGGAAGCCCCAAAATACTATTTAAATGTAAATTAATATGATTAAGACCACAACAGCGGAGTATATATATAAATATTTTCATTGGCAGGGTGAGTTGATCTTGGGCTGAATGACAATTTCAGTGTTGTGAACAAAACTTCCTATAAACAAGATGTGAAGTGAATGGAACTTTTGTCCACCATCCCTCCATCCTTTCTTTAGTTATGCTCCCTCTGGTCCAGATAATGTGTCAGGGTGTCTCTGATCCCAAGTTCTAAAAGTAGCCAATGCTCTGCAGCTGCTGGATGCTGTTGCAGAAGCATCAAGATGGAGGTGATGGTGAAGAAAGAGGTTATTAAAATGATCTAAGGCCCTTTCACTTATAATTAGCACATAACCTTACTTCTCCATTTAAAGCATCAACACAGCTAAGGCTCCCACAAAAGTCTCAGGATGCAAATTGCCCATTTGTGATTCCTTTTTCCCTTCCTAATCACACATGTAGAACTTTACAAAGAAGACACAGGGACTCAAGAAGCACAGTTGCCCGGGGCCATTCAGTGTATGGACAAACAGACCTACACACTGTACTATAATATAGCAAAGTGTAGCCACCAAGGTTTAAAATGATAATTCTGAATCATCATCAAGTAAAACCTTACATATAGCATAGTCTGGCTACTGAGGCAAGAAAGTGGTCAATACTTCATTTTAAAAGTCCATCAACATGACTAAAATTATTTTAAAGGTTTATTGCTTCAGAAAGTATGTTCTGAATTATCTGAAACACATTTGACAAAATGATTCATTTTCCAATTATTCAAAAGAACCTTAGTTTTGGGGTATCATTGTTTATCCAACGGTTCAGTAAATTAATTGTAAGCATTAAAGGCCCATAACTAACATAAAAATCCCAACCCTTAACGTTGTACAGTAGGTGAAAATGAACCATCTCCCAACAATAATAAGTATATTCCATTGGGATAAAAATGTTTTGCCTCACTAACCTTGACTTTTAATTTGTAAGGGAAATCTGTCTTTGGTCAAATTTCCTACAGTTAAAGATTGTTGAAAAAAATGAATTATTGTGGGCTTTGGATTTTTCTTTTATCCCCACCAATAGATCACTAAATTGTTGTTAGTTGTTTGAAACAAATCATCTCCCACTTTCCTACCTTAATAGATGTAACATAATATGTAAGCCATACAGAAGAAATGCATGTTTGCATTTCTCACTGTTCTCTCAGAACAGTGAGAGGGCCAGAGGGACTGGGTGAGAGAAGAGAGGAAGAAGGGTAGAAACTGGGGACAGAGGAATATGGAGTGGGATTTGGGGTAAAGGAGATAGCGTGGGCCATTGTAAAGACATTTGCTTTTACTCTGAATAGACTGAGAAGCCATTGGAGGATTTGGAGTAGAGGAATGACATGAACTGATTTAACATTTATGTAGATCAGCTGCCGGGTTGAGAATAGACTGTAGAGAGCAGGAGGAAAGGTGGAAGCAGAGAAACTGGTAGCTGATGAACTAGAATAGAGGTGAGGGAGGTGGGTCGCTGGGACCAAGGTGGTAATATGGCAGTAGTGAAGATGTGAGGACTAAATGACATAACACATGCACAGAAAACAGCATCATGATTGGCACAGTCAGTGCCCAGTAGACACTGGCTAGTATTAGTATTAGATCATTCTGAACCCCAAGACTCATCAGTAAATGGTTGGTTGATTGAATGGCAGAGCCAGGTGAGTGGTTACAAATTAGAGGGTCAGTAGCAGGATTAGAAAAGGAAATTTTTTTTTAAACATTTCGGCATAGATCAACCAAAATGAAGTGGAATTGGATCAAACCTAAAGAGTTCATGCTCCCCCTCATTAAACTGTCTGCTTGGATTGTTTTTTAAGTTACACACACACACACGAAAAATCGAAAGATCTGTGGTCAAAATGGTTGTTGAATTGCTGCCATTGACCAGAATCCAGCCTGACCTTGCAGCACTCCTAGATATTAAAAATCCTTTCCATGGTCTTACATTTTTTGGTTTAACAAGTATAAGAGGCCATGAACTCCAATATCTGAAGCAAACGTGTTAAACATCTGGGATCTGGCACAAGTTTCGCCTGTGGGATGCTTTGTTTGGGCAAACTTCTACTGAATTGAAAAATAAGTAAGGACTGAGTTTCAAAATATTCGTGTAACCTAGTAAAACTATTTCTCTGAAGCCCGAGTCAAAATACAGAGTTCTTCAAACCAACTAATAAACTTAATTTAAAATCAGGCTAGAAATCAGTTCTTAAAACACAAAGTGGTGTCTAAAGGGAATCAAGCTGACATATCCAGAACTCTTGCTCCAACAAGAAGATGGCTAGTCTGAATTAAGTGGATTTTCCTAGACTAAAGGCTGCAGTTCACAACCACTCGAAGAAAGTCCATGACATTTGCAGGAAGGGCACCAGTCTGCAGTTTTGGGCAAGCTCTGTCACTTAAACACAGATGATCTTGGGCAATTTACTTTACCTCTAGACTTCAGTTTCCTGTATATCTTATAAAAATTGGAAAGAACAACCACCCCATGGGTCTTAGAAATTTACAAGCATAAAGAAATAGAATAATAAGGGTGACAGAGCATTTAAAAGCTCTATACGTATAGGTAGGTACATAGGAGAAGAGGAAATATTGTGAGGAGGAAATAGAATGCAAGAGATTATTATTAGAAGATGGGAGAGATCAAACAAGCTGAACAAAGCTTTTAAAGAAGAGAAGCCAAGGGTGGTCTTCCGGAGTGTTCTTCAGGGCAGGTTGTATTCTTTTAGTATCTCCCTGAAGTGCCCAGGGCAGCATCCACTGACTGACAGACAAACACATCCTTCTCAGCTTCCACCATCTACATCCTGACATTCTAAAGGGTGGGGTGAGGGTTAGGGTTAAGGCCAACAACCTACCCCATTGTGTCTGGCAGGCAGAAGGCTGGAAGTAAAGCAGGAACATGTCTTCTGAAAGGGAGACAGAAATCGTTTTTAAAACCCACCTTTCCCTTTTAAGAGGGACCGCTAGTCCCTGCAAATTATTTTGTGCAGCTGAGTATCTGGAGGGGTTTTGGCCTGAATGGTGAGCTGGGAGCTGAGTTTGAGAGTAGGCATTCTGCATCCTAGAGCCAGATGAATCTGGAGTTTGTGGACTTCATGGGAAGGAGGGACAAAGAGGCAAGTTGAATGGAAGAGGAAGAATGGGGGGTGGCAGAGGACCTACTGAAACAGCAGGGATGGAGAGCTGAAATGTAAATTACTCTCTGTCCCACCCTCCACTCTCAAATCCTCAGTAAATTTTGACTCCATACACAAATGAAAACAGGGTTTGTATTGGTTTCCTAGGACTGCTGTAACAAAGTACCACAAACTGGGTGGCTTAAAACAACAGAAATTTACTCTCTCCCAAGTCTGGAGGCTAGAATTCCCAAATCGAGGTTTCAGCAAGACCATGCTCCATCTGAGGCTCTAGGGAAGAATCCTTCCTTGCCTCTCTCCCAGCTTCTGGTGGCTCCTGGAAATCCTTGACATTCCTTGGCTTATAGCTACATCACTACACTTCTGCCTCCTTATTCACGTGGTCTTTTTCTCTCTGTATTAGGAATTCTATTTCCTCCTCACAATATTTCCTCTTCTCCTATGTACCTATACGTATAGAACTTTGAAATGTTCTGTCTCCCTTATCTTTGATATGTCCTCTCCTCTTCCTATAAGGACGTTAGTCATTGGATTTGGGGCTCACCCTACTCCAGTGTGACCTCATCTTAATTTGATTGATTATCTGTGCAAAGACCCTATTTCCAAATAAGGCCAACTCTGATGTTCTGGATGGGTATGAATTTGGGGGGGACACTATTCAATCCACTACAGTGTTGTTTCATCTTTTTTTGTGTAAAAATCAGAGTTTCATGTCAGAATCAACTGGCAAGGGACTGGGGGTCGGGGGACCGTGTTGGTGGTGAAATGGCCTATGAACCAAGTAAATTCAGAGAAGTTCAGAGTTTGAAGTCAGAGGTGACCACCTCCCATGAGAGTGTTCAGAAATCTGGAAAGGCTTTGGAATTCTACAGGGCATGGAATGAGGAGTTCAAGGCAATATCATCTAGATCTCATGGACCAGGAGACCACAGCTGACTTCCGGGTTATCAATGAAAGAAAGACACCTGGAAGAGGGGGAAACAAGTGGAAGAGAAAGAAGAAGAGGAAAAAAGGTGGGGAGATGAATAAGAAAGACAGACAAGTTTGTAAAGGGAGACCAAGGAAAAAGAAAGCAGGGTTAAGGAGCTAATGTAAGACCTGGTATATTAAAAGTGCTCAAGATAGGTTTGGAGAAGAAAGAAAAGGAGAAAGAGAGGGAGGGAGGAAGAGATGTGCATGGGAGGCCTCATACAGTGTCACCAAAATTGCCTCCACTGTCACCCAGAGCTGTCCATATCGTGGTGGCTTGCTCATGACCCTGATCAATTTCAAAGACAAGATCACCATGTGGGAACCCTTATTGCTTTTCACTCTGTATCAGTGTTCTGTGGACTAAAGAGGTTGCAGTCCATTTTCCACCCAAGGGCCCTGAAGTCTTTTTTTCCGATAACGCATATTCTGTCTCAACTCTAATTTGAGTTGCCACCTACTTGTGGTCTCCTTGTGGTTTTTGCTGTCCCGCATTGTGCCACAGTTTACCTTACTGAATTCCCATGAAAGGACATGACAGTGGTCTAAATTAGTGAATGTCCTTCAGCACAGAAGGACAAGGAGAACGCTTGTGGATTAAGCAAATAGCTTTCAGATCACTTGAGATACAAACAGTTTAAATAGCTCAGGATTGGAAAGATTCTGTGGTTTAGGGGAAAGAGAACTACTAGACCAGGAATCAGGAGACCTATATGCCAATCTCCCACCAGGTTACCTGGAGCAAGTCAATCCCCTATCCTCAGCCTCGGAATCTTCATTATAAGGCAATTGGACCTCATGACATGATTTCTAGATCCTTTCGGTTGTCATGGTCTATATGGAGGCATTATCAATAAAATCCAATTAAAATGACCTCCTTAGGACATCAACAGTGTACTGGAAGAGTGAAAATGTTGCTGGAAACCACATTCCCACTTTGTACAAAGTTGAGATGAAATGGACCTGATTTCAAGTTGAAATGAAATGAAATGAGAAGGAAACTGCTAAGAGTATGCTGAGAGAAGTGAGGCCACTTTGGTCCTTCAAGTTCCAAGAACTGTTTACAAACTGAGTCGTTGCTCGGGTGAATGGCTTGGATACTTGGAATATTTGAGGTGAAGAAGGGCATGGGGCAATTGCTGCTTGCTAGGATAATAGGGAAGAAAATCACCAAGCATTTCCACATACATCATCTTATTTCTCAAAACAACAAGGAGGTGGGTATCATTAACCCCATTTCACAGATGAGGAAAGTAAGGCTCAGAGAACCCAGACAACTTATTCCAGGTCACAGACTGATAAGTGGCAGAACTGGGACCCAAACCCAGGTCTATTCAACTCCAGTCCCAGTGTTCCCTCTGCCTCCCCAGATTGACACTATTATATCCAGTTGTCAGAACAAAATTCCTGTAAAGAAACTGAGTTGTGCATACCTCACTTTTTCATCCTCTAGTGTAAAGAACACAGGCATGCTTTCGAATTGAGAGTGATGGGTATCTGGCCAGAGGCCAGAGCAAAGAACTGTTTGAGCAGGGATTCTTAAGCAGGTCAAATCTAAGAACAGAGTAGAAACTTGAAAAATATTTGTTGAGGAGTCAAGTGAATACAGGGTTCAGGGTTAATATTTTTTCAGGCTACAAGGAAAATCTGAGGCTCAGAGAGGCCAAGTGTCTTGCCTTCAAGAGAGACCTAGAAAAGTTCTCTCTTTTTCCAGAGAGAGCTGGAAAAAGAACCAAAGATGTCTAGACTTCCAGACTAGAGATATTCCCACCACATCACCATAACTCCTAAAGCCAATAGAATTTTTCCTATACATTTAATTAAATGCAGTATACTTTAGGGGGAAATGAATGCTAACCTCCAGCCAAGAACATTTATTTGCCTAATGGGTTAATAAGAAAATGACTCTGCTGTTTCGGAAGCTAACAGATGGCATGGTTAATGTAATTTTCAGTTTTGATATTGGTCCATGAGTCATTTTTGTTTATCTTAGCATTCTTTCCTCAGGCATGGTATGTACTGACCATAATTACTGGGAATAGGAGCCCCGTCACTCACTCAGGAAGCAATTGATGGACTCTCAGGGAGTGGATGACTGCTTTCATGAGTGTATTTGGTCTTTTAGATCAAAAAATGGATCCTTGGGTTTCTCATCCTCAAGGAGCCACCTCATCTGCATCCCCGGGACCACTTCTCAAAGGACCCCAGAACTCAATCTCTAGCGTCAAACTCTCTCCTCCAACACATACTTCTCACCATCTTCAGAATACCTCCACCTGGATGTGTTACAGCCACCTCAAAGCCAGCAGATTCTACCTGTCCAAGGCTATCTAACTGCGCAGTTAAGACCTATGCACTTCCCTGTATGTAAATTATACCTCCACACAAAAATAAAAAGAATGGAGCAAGTTTAAAATGGAGTTCATCTTCCCCTACTTTCCAAACCCCTCCTCCTGAGGTATTTCTCAGGGTGTGCCTTAGCTCCGTAAGCCTCCACACCCAGTAAATCAGTAAGACCTATTGATTCCGTCTACTACAGTTCTCCTGACTCTTTCCCCTTCTCTCCATTTTCTCTTGTCAATTCCCATCATCATATTCACTTGAATGACCCTGACCCCCTACTTTGTGCCAGGTGCTATGCTAACCCTTAAGCCTACAGTGATGAGCAAAATGTAAATGGTGTCTTGAAGGAGTTTGCATTTTAGAACTCAGCATGGTAATCACAACCACAGGAACACAGGTAACAGGAGTAGAGGGTGGAGTTGGCAATGTAGTTGTAGGGTTTCAGGGATGGGTCTGGAAAGCTCAGAGAGGAGCTGACCTCTGAGGGCAATACTGACAGATGAAGAGGCATCTGGCAAGTGGACAAAGAGAAGCGCTGCCAACGAGAGGAGCTCTAGCAAGAGCAGCTGGAGGGAACATATAAGGCTTTCAGGTTGGGGGAGAGGGGTGTTGTTTGTTTGAGAATTTGTTATGAAGGAGGGGAAAGTGATTGGAGATGGAACTGGAGAAGAAGGCAAGAACCAGAACATGGAAGGCTTTGTCAGTCACGTTCAGGAGTTTGAACTTTACCCCATGGGCAGAGGCGAGGCTGGGTGTCAGTAAAGACTTTTAAGCAAGGAACTAGTCAGCCTTCTCTTCAGAAAGATCAACTTAGAGGTAATGATCTTTTAAGTGAACAACCTGCAGTATTTTGCTGGACTCCCATTTCTCCCATCTCCATACACCACTTCCAAAGTGATCTTCCTAAAAATAAGACCATGTCCCTTTCCTAATTAAAAAGCAAAACAAGGGCTTCCCTGGTGGCACAGTGGTTGAGAGTCCACCTGCCGATGCAGGGGACACGGGTTCGTGCCCCGGTCCGGGAGGATCCCACATGCCACAGAGCGGCTGGGCCCGTGAGCCATGGCCGCTGAGCCTGCGTGTCCGGAGCCTGTGCTCCGCAACGGGAGAGGCCACAGCAGTGAGAGGCCCGCGTACAAAAAAAAAAAAAAAAGCAAAACAAAATAAAATACAAACCCTACCATAGTCCCCTCCATAGCAGACAGCAGCAATTCCCAAACTCTAAGGAAAATTATTGCTGGAGATGTTGATAGTTGTTCTGGGGAAAAAACCATTTCCCTTCCAAATAAGTTTGATTCACCTATATACAAAAATTAACCAGGTTTCCTTTTCATTGTAGGACTTCTCAGAGGCTTTAATTTTCTAATATCCGTTGTGAATCTTTCAAAAAGGGACTCAGAATTCAGATTCCCCAATCTAGTAAACAAGCACACTCTTCAGCCTTGGAGCACTGGTTAGCATCTCGGTGGGCTAGTGTTCTGTGAAATTCTGGTCTCTACAATGAAGTCCAAGCTCATGTAGATGAATAGGGCCATCAATAGTGTAAAGAGTTCCATTGCTCCCTGCCGTACACACACCCTTGAATCCTCTCCTCCAACCACATGGGTCTTCTCAGTGTCCTTTCCTTCCTGCGCTGAGGACTTCATGGTCGTCATTTAAGTCGCAGCTAAATCTCAATTCCACCGTGAAAAAGGGGTGTACGGGTGAAGGTTGCAGAGATATAGGTGGATCTGAGTAAAGGTTACTGTCCATAACACCACAGTATGTTCTATTAGGGAATCGTTTGGATGAATAATTCTATAATCTGTGAATTTATGAAAAGTGCTAGACTACATTTGACAAAGAAAGTTAAGGGTGATTTGTTACTGGAAGAGAAACCCTGGTCTTTAGAGACCGTGCACGGTCCTGAGTTTATACGGACTCCAGTTTTTCCCAGCCTCTGCTCCAGATTACACGAAGACTATAGGCACCATGTCAAGCTGCTAGATGCCACGATAGACTAGGGACAGAGAGTATTGGAAAGATTTTTTTAAGTGCATTTCTGGTAATGAGTGGGGGTAGCCTGGCTCCTGACGAAGGGGTGTTAGAACGAAGGAAGTCGAGCCTGGAAAGGAGAGACTGGAGGTCAGAAAGGACTCTGAGAGTGAGTCCTCAGGAAGAACAGCCACAGGGAAGACTCAGGGTCAGATCACTGGATAAAGATTCTTTCTTTTTTGAGCAGGGATGACAGGAGAAAAATGAGAAAACGGAAGTCGTGTCTTTGCTCAGGAAGGGATGTTCTGGAGACTGGGGAGAGGTTCTGTGTGCTTGGGAAAGAAGAGAAGAGGAGGTGGAGGGAGAAGTGGTCAAAATGCATCCATAGTCTTGTACTTTGCCCCTCAGACCCAGCTGTGCTTTCACTGGACAGGACCCGACCACCAACTCGCAACTTTGGGATGCAGATCAGGCAGTAGGGGTCAGGGGACAGTGCAGAAAAGGAAAGAAGAGAGAGAAGAGAATAAGGGGAAGAAATGAGAGGAGGAAGAGGAGGAGAATGAAGGAGGCTCCTAACCCCAAGCTCACAAGCTTACTCAGAAGTAAAGCAAGGAAACGGAGTCCACATTCCCGAGGAGGAACAAGAGAAGCTCCATCTCTATCCTCGTCCTCTTCTTTCCCACCTCAGCCTTCAGCAGGTTGTTGAGGAATCAACAAAGGAATGGAGTGGCGCTGAGTGAAATCTGGTGAAAATTAAGAAGCAGAGTAGCCTTGAGGCAATCTCCCAAGATGGAAGCTTGCAGCTGGAGGGAGTGAGTGTGAAGAGCAGAATATTTATTAGCTGAGTATTAGCAGAGTACTGGCTCAGTATTAGCTGGAGGAAGCAACAGCCTTTCCTTCCAGTGCCTGCCCCTTCTCTACAGCTGCTCCAAATGAGGCAACCAGCTCCTTTTCCAGTTGCCTTATTGTCACAAAATTCTTGCAGTACACCTGGGAGCTCTTCACCCGCTACTTAGAAAAGTCCTGGCTTTTATGATGGAAAATGATGCCACGAGTCTTTTAAAAGTTGTACTGAGAGCCCTAAGAGGTTATACATTGAAAATTCCAACAGGAAAAAAGCAAGAAGCAAGAGGGCCTAGCTCTCCCCCAGTGTGCACAGATTCTGAGCTGAAAGGATCCTCTTGACTAACAGCGGTTTTACTGAAAAAAGTCAATTATGATTTCAATAGTGCCTTTGCACTTAAAAATGCTGCCTTTGCAGCAGTGCTATTGGCCCACATATCTGCTTTTCCGAAAGACTGGGAAAATGCTGTGCGGAAATGCCAAGCTTGGGGCGGACATCTCTGTGGGGGTCTTTTTCAAAATGGAACTGGAAGGAGATGAAACAAAATAAGACAACACAAAATTGTAAGACCACAGAATCACTGTAAAGAGCTAAGTTATTTGCAAATACCACAGCTTGGTTTCAATAACTTTTTTTTTTTTTGGTAAAATTTTTAAGAGCAGAGGATGGAGGACATTAACAAATCTAAGAGCAATCCATGCTCCTCTTTATGGACAAATTATAAGTGGTTTGTACATTAAAGCTCAGAAGAACTCAAGGCATGTGTTTGAAGTATAGTAGCTACCTTGTGATAGAAGCGAGTTCTGCAACATCAAATGCATTCTCAGTAGAAAGTAGGATAGCAAGAATTGGAAAAAAGGCTAGGTAGAAACCAAAACAATCCTCCCCAAACAAAAACTACTTTTTTTTTTTTTTTTTTTTTTGCATTACGCAGGCCTCTCACTGTTGTGGCCTCTCCCGTTGCGGAGCACAGGCTCCGGACGCGCAGGCTCAGCGGCCATGGCTCATGGGCCCAGCCGCTCTGCGACATGTGGGATCTTCCTGGACCGGGGCACGAACCCATGTCCCCTGCATCGGCAGGCGGACTCTCAACCACTGCGCCACCACGAAAGCCCCCAAAACTACTTTTAAGTGGTATCCAGCTATCCAATGACTCTCTGGTAGCCCTAAATCAGCATTAAATTAAAAACATCAAATCTTGATAAATAGGTATCATAAGGACCTTGGTGTTTGCATCCATGCACAATTTACTCCTACATCCATCTTACATTATTGCTCAAGAATACTCCAAATTCCTGAAAAAAACGTTGCTAGTCACTGCCTGTCAACATGTCATTGCCTCTTTGAGAGAACACCAACAATGACAATATAATCAATCATTCATGTGTTGACACCTATTTTCTTACCTTAATGGTCTGTTTCACTCATGGATGCTGGTGAAGATTCATTACTAGGAAGCATCAGCAAGTCAAAGATTCTAATTGGATGCTGTCACTTCCCCCGCCTCCCCACCCCCTGCAAATAAAACCTACCAACGTGATAAATCCTGCCTCAGTGCACTCCTTTTTGTCCTGAAACTTCTTATTTTTTTTTAAACATCTTTTAGTTACTTATGTTCGGGATTCTAATGAAGCTATCAGCCATCTGCTAAGTAAAGGCACTAAGAAAATTGAGAAGAAAATATCAACAAGAAAGAACAATCTGTATATCTGTATGATAGTTGATGAGCATTGGTCAATTTCAAAATAATGAAGAGCTTTACTAAAAGTTTGCTTTTCTTTTTCCATAGAGATTAAAACATTGCATTTCAAGGTACATACAAACAGTATCCAAAAGAAAGAGAATTTTTAGCTAACATTGATTTTGTGTTTCCTTTCAGTGTATTTAGTAAGCCAAGCAGAGACATCTTATTCTAAATTTCATACGTTTCTGAGGATGTTCATAAGAATTTTTGTTGTATGAAATAGACATGTCAATAATTATGAAAATCTAACCAAAATCATTTTGTTCACACTGCTAAAATGCACCCACCACACTGTATTCCAGTTTTGTCTCAGAAGCTGCATAAACCCTTAGATAAATATCTTATCAGGGGCTTGTATCTATCTTGTTCATCTCTCTGAATCCAGAAACTGGCCCAACCAAAGTGGGGTGGGTAGGTGCTTAACCAAAGTGTGTTCTCCTCTTACAATGAAAACCTTCTACAAACAGGATTTCATGCGCTGAGAGGAGAGAAAAGAATAGTTGCTCCTTTATCGTGTCATCTCTCTCTGGGTGACCCTCTTGGCTCACCCAGATGAAGAGTTTGTACATATTACAGTAAACACTCAGTCCACAAGAATACATTGAAACCACCGAAAATGAGGTAATCAGACCTGCTGAAATGTTTTCACCATCTGGGAAAATAACACCGCAAGGGCCAAGACAGTTACCTAAGAAAATTTCAAAGTACGTTTTCCAGGCCTGAGAGGCTACAGGTAGGTGGATTCTGTGCCAGTTAGAAAGTGTTATGATTGGCAAATGGTTGTGAAACTCTCAAATTGCAGTTTAATGGAAATGCTGGCTGTCATCCCCAAAGTACATTTCAAGAAATCACAAAACTTTAGAATTAAAGGCAGCTGAATGGAAGGTTTCATCCACATTGAACCCAGAAGATTAGGTGGTAACACAAGAACTTTTGCAGGTGTCCCAGCTCTTAATCTGGCACCTCTTCCACCACAGAGTCCTTCATTCTTCCAGCCCTGATGGAACAGAATGGAGCGGGGTTCATGTGACAAGCTCTCAGCCCAGCTCGGAGATGGGGCAATGCTGATGAGGGGGACAGGTGTGGAACAGCCTGATGCCTCAGGGTCCAAGGGGACAGCCAGCCCCAGCAGACTCCAGCGGAGGGGGCACAATGCTGAGATTTGAAGAGCAGGCTTATCCCCAGTCTTGTGAAAATAATAACACCCGACTATTCCCAAGGGGTGGCCGAAGGCAACAGCTTTTCGGGTTCTGGGAGCCTCTTTAACTGTTTCCCAAATGTCTGGGGTTTGGCCCTACAGTACATACACGCTTAGCCCCAGGGCATTTTCCCTTAAGTTTTTAGTTTAGGGTATTTTAAGGTAAATTGATCCCACATGCTTCTGATTCATTTACACTGAACTCATCAGACTATGTTTGGAAAGAACAATCTGCAGGCCAAGAAGTCCTTTGAGGCTGCTTTTATGAGTCTTTCTGTGCCCTTTTTCTTAGAAGTAGGAAGCCACGTCTTGACATGAACAAATAAAATGCAAGTCCTAGAGACTCAGGTCTGGTTCCAAATGTGGCACCTCTGAAACCCATGGGTTCTCAAATCACCTAGACAAGGCTGCCCCTCCTTCTTTTTCAGAAGTTAAAGGAAACCTTACCCTCGAGTTGTGTTGAGCCTGAGTCAGTCATTCAGAGCAGCTCAGTGCAGAGCTCACATAAGCCTTCAGCATTCTAACTCCACACCCAGTCCTGACACCTAAGCCTCCCCACCCAGGGGAAGCCCAGGGCTCAGGGCCACCTCTGCTCTCTGCTCTGTGGAGCTGGGTCCACACACTAGCAAGTCTGTAGGAAGTTGTCCTTTCTCTTCTGAGCTATGAAACTGGGGCGGTGTATTGTTGATTTGTTGCTGGTGTTACTGTTAATATCACTTGAACCTGACGGAGAGGGCACAGTGGGAAATGGTTTGGAAGAGCTTTGTTTTAGGAAGGAAGAATTAACATATCCCCTCTGGAGGCTGACCAGAACCAGGAAATGTTTGACTTTACTCCTTCCCCTTTTAGTATAAAAAAAGCCTGAGGTCTAACTCAGGCAAGATGGTTCTTTGGGACATGAGTCCACCGTCTTTTCGGTCTGCTGGCTTTCCAAATAAAGTTGCTATTCCTTGCCTCAACAATTAGTTGCTCAATTTATTGGCCTGTCATGCAGCAAGCAGTACAAGCTTGGACTCGGTAACAGGGTTGATTCCTGAGATGGGACACAAAGGTAGCTGTCCCCACCTGTTCTCCCATCTGTGACTTGCACTGTTGACTCTCTTTGTCCCTGCCTGGGGTACCAGGATTGAAGGGAATTCAGGTCCCTGACCAGGAAAAGAAAAATGAACCCTACAAGTAAGAAAAGATGTTGAGGGCAAGGTGACAAGGGCTTGGGCCACATTTGTCTCCCTCACTTTATGCAATGAGCTCTCAACTCCACCTATTTATTAAAGGTTTTAAGATTCCCCATGCCTGGGCCCTACCTAAGACTGACTAAATCAGAACCTCTGGGGGTGAGGACCAGGAAGTCATGTTTTTTTCTAGAAAGCTCCACTGGTTATCTACTACACAGTCAGGGATGAGGGCCACTGATTTAAAGTAACTTGATACATTCCTATTCTGGAAAAGTACCTGGAAATAATCTACATCAAGGGGGATTGTTTGTTGTCTTCCAGTTGAACGGAATAAGATTCAGGCTTGATGCTCTCCCCTCCCTCCTCCACCACTATTTCTCTCCCCACCCTCACTCCTTATCAAGTTGTTAACGATGATCTCACTCTCTGGAGACCTTTTCAAGCCAGTACACAATAAACTAAAGAGAACGAGAACCAACCCCAAATGCTGAATCATCTACGATGTCAAAATGAACCAAACACAGGATCTCTTCAAATATTTAATCAGTTTGGAGACATCTGCCTTCCAACCCAGTTGTGTAAAAATTCTAAAGAAAGCATGATGAAGGGGTCCTCAAAGAAAACGTTGGGCTAAAATGGAGAGGAGACTGGGTTTGGGAAGACAGAACATAACATGTGCCTTAAGGCCTTTTGAAGGAATTCTACCGTGGCTTAAAAAAAAAATACTCAAATGAACAAGAAAGGATTAAACAGTTATACAGATTTAAGGACAACTAAAACTTCTTTTATGGATGAAAATACCAGACATGGCTTTGAAATAGACTCTTTAAAAACCCTTAGATCCTGCTGTGGTTTCTTTCCATAGCCTTCTCTGTACATGCAAGAAGCAAGCTAGCTACACCCAGCATCCCCAGGAGCATTTTGGGCCTTGGCAAAGAAGCAATCAGGGAAGAGATAGAAAGAAGGCCTGGAGGAGGTGAGAGGAAGCGGTTCACAGTTTTTGAACGTGGACTCAGACCCCAGCCAACCTAATCTATTTTCTTTGAAAAATATGGAAATAAACTGAAGGCCTTGAAAAATCACCGTCGATCTCAGGTTACGGTGCCAATGATAATGCTTTTTGATAACTGTGTCATAGCAACTGGGGAAGCATGTCCTTCAAAGTGACGGGGTTTATAATAATACAGGCGTGGTCGGGACTCGGGGCTGACTCCCCAGGAGAAATTCAGCAGGAAGGGCGTCACGTCTTTCTCGCTCTCATTCTCCCTCTGGTTTCTTCGCTTCTCCTGTCCCTTGGTGCTGTTGAGAGGCAGTGTCAGAGGCTCCAGCCCAGGGCTCAGAACGGGTACTGAGACACGTATATCCGCAGTCGGATCACAGAGCTGCCTCTGAAGTTGATGACGGTGTTGACAGTGATCATTTCCAAGTCCAGCTGTATTTCCCGGGGCCCTTTGATGGGGCGTGTCATCACCAGGGTGGCACTGATGGGGCCTGTTTGCTGTGGACGGAACCAGGGATACCAGTTAGAGAAAGTCTGACTGGCTTAAGGAACCAGGGTGAGCTTGACCCCAGAAGCTGTTGAACAATGGCAGAGAGGGTGAGGAAAGCTGTCCGTCAGGAGACGTGGCCTCTGGGATAGTCACCAAAGCGGAAGGCCAGGGGTTCTGGCCACAGCCGGCTTCTGTAGCCCCAATCGGGGCACTCCTCTTTGCCCACTGCTGGCTGACAGCCATCCCTCGATGCCAGGCTCTTCCCCCGACTTTGCTCGTGCTCCACCTGGCTTCTCCCTGCTGTCTCTTCAGGTCTTACCTGAAATATCACCTCCTCGGAGGAGCTTCTGTGCTTTCCCCAATCTAATTCAGGTCCCTATGACCCTCTGCCAGTGCACCCTCTACTTGGCCTAGGAAGGAAGGTATTCGTTACCATGTGTCATCGTCCACCCTATTTACTTGGTCCACACTAGACTATGAACTCTGTAAGAGCAAGGACCGGGGGCAGGTTTTCCTCCCCTGAACCCCCCAGCACCCAGTACAGTGTCTAGCACGTGGTAAGTGTTCAGTGACCGTATCTTGAATGAAAGAATGAATAATTGTCCAAACTAACTACGTGACTCAGGGCTGTCACTTCACTTCTCTGTGCCTCCTCTCTAAAATGAGGGTTTGTACCAGATCAGTAGTTCCCAAGTAAACAGCTCCAAAGTACCTGGGACACTTTTTAAACTAACAATTCCAGGGGCCAATTCCAAGATTTTCTGCTTCAGTGGATTTTTCGATGATGCCTGGAGAAGTGTGACTTGTTTACCAGCCTCCAGGTGGTTTTGAGCGTAGCCCCTGCTGGGGGTCCCGGCTGGACACTCTGCACTCACCTACAGCTTCACCACTCTGTGACCCTACCGCTGTGGTCCTGATAACTTCATGTGAGCTTTTTTCCTCCTCTGAATCTTTTTCTAAAGCTTTCAAGGAGGTAAGGAGAGAGGACTGATATAACTGAGCTTCCGCCATGTGTGAGGCGCTCTTCCGGCCACTTTTATGTATATGTGCTTATTTAATCCCCATAAAAGCTCTGAGAGTCCTGGCTACTCAAAGTGTGGTCCCTGGACCAGCAGCATCAGCATCATCAGGGTGCTTATGAGAAATGCAGGATCTCAGGCCCCCCTAAGACCGACTGAGCCAGAATCTGGAGCTTAACACAATCTGCAGGTGATTCATGGGCACATTAACAATTGAAAGGTGCTCATCTAAAAGCACAGGACCCAGGCTGGGGAACCTAACTGCCATACTAAAGATATGTCTCATTATTTCTTTTTTTCACTGTTCCTTATGAACTGAGGCTCCATGAGTTAAGTCATTGCTTCGGGTCACTAGACCAGTCAGGGGCAGAGACAAGGGATACCATTCTGGTGCTTTTATCTGACCCCAAACCCCAGGCCTTTTTTACTGCACAACAATTATCAGAAAAGACTGATGTGTATTTTACTTCTTCCTAGCACTGCCCTGAAGGACAGATGCTTGGGGTCGGGGGTCACTGTAACAGCCAGAGAGTGGGTCCCTGGAAAGGAAATAGCATAAGGGAACAGGACATGCTGGATAATCCCTTTGTACAAGCTGCAGAGTCCAATGCTGTGCCCAGAAACTGAAAGCAACAAGCTCTGCAAAATCAAGAAACTTGGCTTGTTTAAAGCCACACCAGGCATTTTATCTCGCTCCTTGAAGGGGGGGCTCCCCATAAAGTTCTGGACATCCCCAAGAGCTGCCACAGGTAGGACAAGGGTGGGGCAGGCTGACAGGTGCCACCCAGGTGGTGGGACCTCCCCTGGGCTATCAGCAGCTTTACAGCCAAGCCATTTCCTCTTGGCATCAGCTCCCTCCATTCCCGTCAGCATCCGCGCAATTGACACCCTCTCACGCAGAGGATCGCTAGCACTTCCTTGTCAACTCTTGCAAAACGTGGGAGCCCTGGGCCAGGACTTCAGAGGGTACAGCCAAACAGGGTAATGCCCAGGACATTTACATATACAAATATCTCACCAGCTTTCCCTGTTTGCATGAACAAAGGCCAGGAGCTGAGGACCCTGAACTGAGGGCAGAGGCCTCTGGAGGGAGAGCTGCAGAGGCTGGGACGGGGAATGCAACAGCTGGAAACTTCCCAGCTGTCCCTTTGGGCTGTCCTTGTAAATGTCTCCGGAGTGTGAGAGCATCGTTGCCTCTCCTATTTGCAAGTAATCTCAGAGCTCAGACAGTCTGATCCCCACCAGGGTCAGATCTACAGCAGCCTGAGAAAGGCCTGCCCACAAGCACACAGAGGACTCAAGTGCCTGCCAAGAGAGCTAAGGACCGACATCTCCGCTCCTCACTGGGCTTTTAGGGCAGAGCCAGGGCATGAATGAAATGGGCCTCCCAAGAGGCTCTCGTCATTGGTGGACTTGGTGGTCACTGGTACAAAATGATGACGGTGACGGTGATGGTGGTTGATACTAGGCATTTGGTTACGACCTTGCATACCTCCCTTATTTAATCCTCATAACCCTACAAAGTAAGTAGGTTAAGTACACTAGCACATGGTACTAGAGCATGTGACTCCAGAAATCAAGCTTCTGGCCACTAAGCTGTACGATAAGGTCTCAAGTATCTCTCAATTTCCTGACGTCCCATGGCACTTACTCTAGTTGAGAATCACTCCTTTGCACTGTAAATGTTTGCCTGGTTGTTTTCCCCTCCCTACCATAGTGTGGATTCCTGCGGGCAGAGGCCACATCCTGTTTGTCCCTAAACTCTCAATGCCTGGCTCAGAGCTGCATATGCAGCGGTGCCGAATTAACCTCCATGACAGAAGAAGGAGCGAGTGACTGAATACTTGTGAAGCTGCCCTCATGGGAGTAGCTTGCAAACAGTCCACCCGTTGTCTGGCTGTCTGTCTTCGTGGCCCTCCTCCTACACTCGCTCGGGTCTGTTCTGAGCCAACTCGCAGGATGGCACTGTCTGACATGGGGCAAGCAGCCAGGCCACAGCAAGTCAGCTTCCCTTGGCCCGGCCACGTGATCCCCGTGCACTTGGCCACAGTCTGTACCCTGTGACCGTGCTCCTTCTTCTGGCCCTACTTGTGTCCCTAAGTCACCTGGCCAAAGCCAATCACCAGTTCTCTGTCCAGGGCTCAGTGTGAGACAGATCGCCAACAGGGCTTATGAAAGGGACATGCGCCTGCATATGCACCTGTGCATTTGTATGCATGTGTGTGCACACGTGTGCATACCTGTACCTATGCATACAAGCAAGTGTGTGCATGTGAGTGTGTGTCCATGAGAGTGTGTGTGCATGAGTGAGTGTGCATTTGGTGGGTGTGGCTGTGCATACCTGTGTGTGTGTGTGCATGCGTGTGCATGCATGTGTGGGTTTGTATGCATGTGGCTTGCCTGATGTGTGAAATGAAGCTCTTCCCAGGTGCTCGTAATACAGTCAGTGACTCTCAGGGTGGCAGAGCCTGAAGAGCCATCAAGCCCCACCCCTCACAGGATGCTCCAGTCCTTTGAGCATCTCTGACCCCTCCAGGGCCCAGCAGCCCACAAACTCTTAACAACAGTAGCAGCAGCAGCAGAAACGATGCTATCGATACAATCATAACTAATGCTTATTGAACACTTTCTATTGTTATCTCAATCTCGCCTGAGACCCCAAAGCTGGAAAAGTAGGTGAAAATACCCTGCATCCTAAAGAGAAATGTGAGAGTATGTACAGATACTGGTGGTAGACTGCCTGGGTTCGAATCCTGCTCTGGGGCTTCCTAGCTGTGAGATCTCCGGCAAGTTACTTCACCTCTCTGTGTCCCAGTGCTCTCATCTGTAAAGTCGGGAAGGTCAAGCAGGCCGCAGAGCACAGGATTGTGGTGAAGATGAAAGGAGTGATACATGAAAAGTACTTGGCGTATGTCCAGCACCGTACAGGATTTGCTGCCAGGGCTGTCTGTGTAGTTCCTGTTGCTGTTGTTATACGATATAAGTGTATTAAACACACTTACCAGCCCCAAAATCAAGCAAGAGGGGCCTTCACTGTGGGTCCCTTGACATTAAGGGATGCAGAGAGCAGCACCAGCTTTCCTGGAGAAGTCTAGGGAAGAGAGCCCCAGAGCTGCCTTGCACCACGGGGAGGAGACGGGGCTGCAGGGAGCTGGCTGTGGGTGTCCTGAAGGCCCAGTGTAAGGTCTGCCCGCCAGGGTGAGGCAACGCACACACACAAAGACTTCCTGAGAGAGAGGTTTGCGGTGACAAGCGGCCAACTAGAGGCCCTCGCGCACATCTGGGGATGGTCCGTGCAAAGTCCTCAGGGAAATCTCCAAAGAGCCCACAAAGCATCCCAGGAAAGCAAGAGCATGTGGGCTCTGCCCCAGAGAGAGGAAGAAGGCCTGCCTGCCCCTTCCCTCCTAACCACTCCCCTTCCACCATCTGCATCCCCAGAACCCTGGAGGAGGGGCCAGGGCAGCACGTCAGCGTGGGGAGGGGAAGAGGAGGCAGTACAGAGGCCAAGCTGGTGGGGGGGGAGGGGCTGGTGGGGGGGGAGGGGCTGGTGGGGGGGAGGGGCTGGTGGGGGGGAGGGGCTGGTGGGGGGGAGGGGCTGGTGGGGGCGGGGAGCGGGGTGGAGCTTTGCACTGAAGGAGAGACTGGGCCGTTGAAGTTTCCACGTAAAGCAGCTGGGACTTCTGATATGGGAAAAAAGACAATTTAATAGTAACTGAAAGTGCCTGCGAATCTGATGGGATCCACCTGAGAGCTCATCCAGGTGTGTGCAGGTTCAAGTCAGCAGAGTGAGAAAAAGAAAGTTACTGAATGTTCCATCCTGCTGGTTTGATAAAAACAGCCTTTCTGTGCTCCAGGCACGGCGCTAAGTAGATGATCTCATCCAATCCTAAAGTAGATACTGTCATTATCCCCTCTTTACAGATGAGGAAACTGAGGCTCAGAGAAGTTAGGTAACCTGCCCAAGGTCATACGGTTGGTAAGTTATAGAATGCAAATGAGGCAGGTCAGGCTGTCTCCAGAGCCGACATTGGAATGACTCCGTGGGGCCTCCTGAGGAGGGCACTGCAGCTTTGCACAGCTTGGAAAGGAAAAGCCCTGCTTGCTCCAACAGATTTCTGTCTTCCTGGCCCCATGCCCTGTGGCTTCATGGGGCCCCTACACCGAGCCTGTTTTCTCTTCCCAGGGGCAGCCTTCGAGATCTTTCCAGCCAGGATCCACCTCCCCATCCCTAAGTTCCTTCAGCCATTCCCAGGGCAGGTCTATGTTCCCTCACCCGCTTTGTGTCCTGACATCCTCATCTGAATAAATACTAAAGAATTAGGGCCCTTCTCAATGTTCTCAGAGAGAGAGCAAACCACATACAGCTCAAAGTTTTGTGAGTGTCAAGGGTCCCCTAGTTGCTGTGACAATCCAGGCACTAGAGGAAGCTGCCGGGAAGGGGCCCTCCCACGTGTTCACTCCACCTGTAGAAGAGGACAATCTTCTTCCGACCCCCCTACCCCCCCACCCCACCACTGCAATGTAGCTCTTACAACTCAGCCTCACAAGGAACATTTGGGTCTAGGGTATTTTAGGAGGTGGTGACCTGGAAGTGAAATCTTGCCAAGACAAGGCCACTTCCTGCAGATCTTCTAATCTGCTGGGGGTGGGGTAGGGAAGGGTAACCGGAAGCAGGTAATGTGGGTGATGGTATTTTAAATTCCCAAGAGGGGCATCTCTGTGCCCTGTGATTGGGACCCACTGTGTCTGTACAAATGACAGAGGCCAGATTGGAGAATTCTGGTGGGCTAGGTTTATGCTCGGGGCGGGGGGTGGGGTGTGGGGGTGCGTCGGGGGGTGGAAAGCCCCCAGAGGCTCAGGCAGGTGGGCTGTGCTGGGTGGCTATGGCTTATGGGTTTGGAGAAAGGACTGACAGAGGCGCAGCTCATCTTTTTCATCTTGAGAAGTTCCTCTACCCTCAACTCATTCCATCATCTTCCAAAGCCCTTGACCTCACTACACTGATCTACAGAGGCTGGGTCCACAGGTATGTTATCACACATGACCCAGCCCTGTTAGGGTCTTGCCAAAAACGTATTAGTGAGGAAACAGGCACAATACCAGCTCCTGGGGCCTTTTCTAATCTGTTCTAATCCTGCTTCTGAGACCTCTCTGTTTTCAGACAGTCCCAGCACCAGAGGCAAGGACTGGAAGATTCTGCCCGGGGCTAGGGAGAGGACAGGGAAAGAGCTCAGATATGTGGTTCCCTTACAGGCCAGTGGGCTGTGTCCCATGAAAGTGGGTAAACTTCTGAGTCTAGCACCCCACAGGGGCCCTGGAAGACCACATACTGTATTCGTTAGTAATGCAGATTCCTAGGCTGAATCATGGCCCCCAAAAGTATCAGGTCTTAATCCCTGGAACCTGTAAATGTTATCTTATAAGGAAAAGGGATCTTTGCAGACATAATTAAGTTAAGGATCTGGTCACGGGGAGATTATCCTGGATAACCTGGATAGGCCCTAAATCCAATCACGTGTCAATTCTAAGAGACAGAGGGAGATTTGATACACACAGAAGAGGAGGAGGCTCTGTCACAATGTGACAATGGATGCAGAGATTGGAGTGATGTGGTCACGAACCAAGAAATGCTGGCAGTCACCAGAAACTGGAAGAGATAAGGAATGGATTCTCCCCTGGAGCCTCCAGAGGGAGCATGGCCCTGCTGACATCTTGATTTCAGGGCAGTGAAAATGATTTCAGACTTTTGGCTTCCAGAATAAATTTCTGTTGTCTTAAGCCACCAAGTTAATGGCAATCTGTTACAGCAGCCACTGGAAACTGATACATTAGGCCTTAGCCACCACCTTCTGAAATAGATTCTCTAAAGAGGATGCTCTGGAATTCATTTTTTCAACAAGTACCCAAATTCACACTGAAATGTGAAAAACATCGCTCTAAGCCAGGGGGCTCTAAAGACATGTGATCACCCCAGAGGTTGCAGGAGATGAAGCTCAATAATAGAAATGGTACAGTATTGAGTGTATGTAATTTACAAAGAAGCAAATATATTTTAGGATGTGTACTCTAAATTTTTTTCCCGATATGGATAAGCTGGTGCTGTCCAATCAAACTTTCTATGATGATAGAATTATTCTATATCTGAGCTAATACAGCAGCCACATGTGGCTACTGAGCCCTTGAAATGTGGATAGTGCAACAGAAGAGCCTAATTTTTAACTTTACTTCATTTTCATTAGTTTAAATTTAAAGAGCCACGCGGCTACTGTGTTGGACAATGCAGGTTAGAGCCCACTTCTGTGAGGAATGCCTTTAAGTTCACTGCCATGTATGTGCCATGAGGGCAGGGATTCAGTACTGTTTTGTTCACTAGAAGTCCTTCTAGTTTCTAGAAGGCCATAGTAGGTACTTGATGAGTATTTGTCAAATGAGTGGATGGAAAAAATGGATATGTGAATTCCTCTCCCACAGGATTGCAGGAGGAATCTGAAGAAGAATATACATATGTAGATAGATACAGATACAGGTATAGATAAATCTATATAAATATAACTGAATCACTTTGCTGTACACCTGAAACTAACACAACATTGTAAATTAACTATACTACAATTTTTTTTTAATGATTAAAAAAAAAAAGAATTGCAGGAGGAAAGAGACCTACAATTACATCTTGGCCTGATTTCTCACTGCAGTTGAGGATTCTGAGGCTCACAGAGGAGAAGCAACTTTCCCAAGACCACACAGAAAGTGAGAGGACCCAGGACATTGGAGTCTGACTCGCATCCACTTCCCTCTCCTGCCTTTATACCTGCCCCTCCTGGCTGCACCCTGGCCTATTTCTAGAAGCATGTTCCAGGCTAGACAACAGAACACCTTGTTGAAGATGGTGACCATCACTCAGCACCCCTTCTTACCCGCATATAGAATTCTCTGCCCTCATTCCCAGACTTGATCTGGAAAATGTAATAAGCCCCGGGGTAGCGGGTCGTTGCTTGCATTTGGAAGATGTCAGCAGGAACAGAGCGTCCAGACACCACGTCCATATCCCGGTACAAGATGGTGAAGGGCTGGTCTCTGCAGCCAGGATTCTCAGCGGGACACATACAGCGGCTGTTGGAAAGGGAAATCATGTGAGAGCTCGGGAAATCCTTTCCAGATGTTGGATGTACATACTTCCTCACTTAAAACACTGAAAAGGAGGCCACCCCATTTTTACCATCCAAATGCTGTAACTGTAGAGGCTCTCTACTCCCGGCTCTGGTCTAAAAGCTCTCCAGCATGTAGGTGAGCTCCCTGTTTCCTAGAGAATGGCCTGTTCTGGCCAGTCAGCTATTCTTGCTACTAGAGCATAAACCTGAGATGTCTGGTTTTCAGAACACTGGGGCCATCCTCTAATGCACTTCACATTTGTCACATATTTAGTCAGAAAAATGGGCTGCATAGCCCTTCACTTCCCCAGCCATCCATACTCATTGAGAAATTTTAAAAGTGAGAAAGTACATTAGACTGACAGGTCTTGAGTGGTCACTCTACATTTTCTATTGCACTTACCCCAGTCTGTGTGGAATATAATTCAATATTTTCTTTCTCTAAACAAGCACTCAGAACTCACTATGTATAAGATACAACATTAGGACATGACTTTAAGATTTTAGGACGTTAATTGCAACAATAAATAAGATCCTGATCTTAAATTCACTCTCTAACAGGCGAAATAAATCACAGACACAAATATCTCTAGTACAAAGCATCTAATGTGAAACACTAGTAATAGCATTATCATAGTATGAAGTTGACTCATTACCAAGGTATGCCTGTTATAGACACCCCTTGATTTATCCTTAAGCACCCCCATCTCTCACCTCATCCTTGAGACTCCCCCTAGGGGGTCAGAGTGCATAACAAGATGAGAACATCTGTTGGTCTATGCCTTGGTGGCCAAAACTGGGAGTAAGCCTTGCTGGGCTTCTGACACTTTCCCTAACTTCCAATCTATCTTCAAAACCTATCGGTTCTACTTCTAAAATGTAGTCCAAATCCAACCACTCCATCTCCACTGTCAGTGCCCTGTCTCACTCACTGTCTCACCTGGACCTCTGTGATGGCCTCCTGTGGTGGAGTAAAGGGTGCTCCCACTCCAATCTATTACGCCACAGGCAGAGTGCCCCTTGTGGAACATGAGTCAGATTATGTCTCTGTCCTGCTTCAAGGTTCTACGGTGGCAGCCATCGCAACTTGGACAAAAACGAAACCCCCATTTTAGCCTCTAAAACCTCATGGGGTCTGGTCTCTGTCCGTTTCTCTAACCTCCTCTTGGGTCACTGTCCGTGTCATTCATGAGGCTGCAGTTTCTTCCGGTCCCTGAAGACATCAAGGTCACTCTTGTCTCATAGTCTTTGCACACACTGTTCCCTTTGCTCATCCACCCTCTGTTAACTTCGACGCCCCTTTCCATTCCAGCCCAAGGGTCATCTCCTCAGAGGGGCTTTTGGATTATCCAGGCTAGACCAGGTCCAGCCTACTCTTTCATTTTGTAAATTTCTGTTCTTCCTGTTCACAGCCCCTATTACCATCTATGATCTTGGATTCATTATATGACAATTTGTTTACTGGCTTCTCCTCCACTAGCATAAGAGCAAACACCACAGCACCTGGGAGCAGATGTGGCACAGAACAGGAGCTCAACTAACATTTCATAAGTGAATGTATAAAAAGAATTTTTAAAGTTTAGTTTTTTAAGGCTCCATCAAAATATCCAAGTCAAAATGTCCCGGGTGCCAAAATGGCCGCATTAAAATGTCACGTGTCACACAGAAAAGAATTGTTTCCTAAAAGAAGCTTGAAGGAGGGAGAGATGGCTCCTAGCTGAAGAGGATCACAGAGAGCTGGGAGAGGTGACACTGGAGCTCAGATCTGAAAGATGGGGCAAATCTGTCCATGTGACAATGGCAGGAATGCCTTCCATATGACAGAATATTCGGGCATGGAAGCCAGAAGGCTGGACATTCTGCGGCATGGGTGAAGGTGAGAGCAGGTCCTGTTCAGGTTGGTGGGAGTGCAGGACACCTGAACGAGGAAATGAGCTGGATGGGGGTGGCTGGAGTGAAACTGGAATGGGGCCTGGAGACAGGGAGTCTCCCAGGGTTCTCAGTGGCTAGTTGGGGACCTCGCCAGTAACACCAGCTCAGTGCTGCAAGCTGCACCGGGTCAGGTCCCCACCACAGACAAGAGTGGCCTGGAGAAACCCAGGGAGAACCAGGAATGGGAGCTGATGAGGGCAGCCTGAAGCTCTGCTCTGCTGCAAAGGGCCCTGGAACCAGAAATCAAAGAACCCTATTCTAAAGGCTACTTAGAAGCACAGCTCTTAGCAACAAGTGAAGACGTCACTAAGGGACCAGCCTGTCCCTGCTTTGTCCTCTTCTGTCCAGCTTTTGATCAGAACAGGAAGCACACTGGTAAGCTGTGGATTTCTCTTAGAAACTGCATCCCTAGAGGGCATGAACGATAGGCATGTCCATTCATCCCTTTATCTCCAGTGGGAGGGCTGGGCGATGCTCAGGGCATTTGACTGGAAGAGAGAAGTGCAGAAGACATCCCTGCATGTGTGCATGTGAGTGTGTGTGTGTGTGTGTGCACACGCACACACGTGGGCTGAGGAGGAACTCAGATGGTTAAATAGGAGTTAAAGAGAAGGAAAAGGAATTCCTAATACACCAGGGGCAGAAAAACACAGTCCTAGAGAGAATTTAATTCTCTCCTCAACTCTAATATTTGCCATCTGGTGACTTTGTAAAATCACTATTGTGGGACTTCCCTGGTGGTGCAGTGGTTAAGAATCTGCCTGCCAATGCAGGTTTGATCCCCGGTCCAGGAAGATCCCACAGGCCGCGGAGCAACTAAGCCCAGGTGCCACAACTACTGAGCCTGAGTTCTAGAGCCTGCGAGCCACAACTACTGAGCCCATGTGCCACAACTACTGAGCTTGTGTGCTGCAACTACTGAAGCCCGCATGCCTAGAGCCCCTGCTCTGCAACAAGAGAAGCCACCGCAATGAGAAGCCCGTACACTGCCAGTAAAGAAAGCCCGCGCGCAGCAACAAAAACCCAACTCAACCAAAAATAAATAAATAAATAAATAAATAAATAAATAAATAAATTTTAAAAATCACTATTGTGACATCAAAAACTTGATTAGAGCAAGCTAGGTACCCTCGGTTATCGAGAACTCTCTAGCGACCTCTCTAACCCCTCACTACTCCTAGCAAGGTCCAGGGAGACTGGAAGCATCCGTTTCACCTGGGGGCTTGTCTGCAAGGCTGTCTCACATCACCCCAGGCCCACAGAATCAGAATCTGCCTGCTAACAAGATCCTAGGTGGTTCCTATGCACGTGACCTTTGAGAAGTCCAGCTCTAAAAGACTCTGTGTATCCAGAACAAAGTCACTAAAGAGAAAAGGAGGTCCATGAACCCTGCCTCTCCTTTTGGTTAGCTTTCTAGAAAATCTTCATATAGCTCTGGCATGAGTGGGGGAGTGGTAGAGAACAGTGTGTGTGTGTGTGTGTGTGTGTGTGTGTGTGTGTGTGTGTGTGTGTGTGTGTGTGTGTGTTGTGTAGTAGGCAGTAGGCCAGGTCTCCCATTGTCCTGGACGTACACTCTCCTTTATACCACACTGGCAGCCTTCTGAACCAGGCCCCTCACCATGTTCCCATTTCCCAGGGGAAGCCATGACTTACTTATCGCTGATCCGCAGATAAGGCTCCTCACAGCGGATGGGGTCAATGCACTTGAAGCCCCCTTGCAAATTGTAGCAAGTTTGCTGCAGGATGCACGTGTGGTTTCTGTGCTCACACTCGTTGATGTCTGAAATGCACGGTAGACAAGAGGCTGAAGCCAGGCAGCACTTCCAAGGTGACAGTCACAGGCCAGATGGGTGGGAATGGGTGGGTGCTGCCTGGGTCTTTCTATAGAGCTATGCTAGCCAATATGGCAGCCACTGGCCACACGTGGTCACTGAGCCCTTGAAATGTGGCTAGTCCAAACCGAGATGTGCTGTTAAGTGGAAACTATATACCAGATTTCGACGACTTAGTAAAACCAAAGAATGTAAAATATCTTATCAAAAATTTTTATATTGAGTACATAGTGGAATGGTAATATTTTGGATATATTGCATAAATAAAATATGTTCTTAAAATTAATTTTACCTGTTTCTTTTTACTGTTTTAATGTGACTAGGACATGTTACTAGGACATTTTAAATTACATATGTGGCTCATATTTGTAGCTCACAATATATTTCTACTGCCTGGCACTGCTGTGTGGAGAATTCTTGCTTAGTGTTTGGGTTAGGCAGTTTCAAGGAACTGAAAATGAGTCTGTTGCTCAGCTACCAGCCTTCTCCACTTGCCCCAGTGAGTGGAGCATGGGAGGGAAATCATCTCAAACAGCCAATCTGGAGGAGACCCACCCCTTTCACAGCCTGGGGTCCTGACCCTTGGAGGGACACAGCAGTCAGAGGTGAGAGGTATCCCCGGCATCCATTCTCTAGGAAGTCAGTAGAGAAAAGCTGACCAGGCTTCCCTGCAGGGGCCATGAGAAAACCTGCTCATGGACCAGGGCCAGGCCATAAGATGCCCTGGTCAGGTCTGGAGCAGTCCCCAGAGGGGCCGCAGAGATCTGCCTGGGAAGGCATGACCAGCCACCTGTATCTCCAGAGTTCATTCCAGAAGCGAGAGTGGCCTTGTCCTTTCTGAGGCCAAAGGATGGATTGCAGGGCAGGAAGGCACCAACCCAGGCATCCTGCCCAGAGCCTGCCACTCTGGGAGTCACCAGCACCCACTCACGCCCTCACCTCTGTCACCTTCCCCAGGTGAAGACATCCAGGTGACCCCCCCGAGCCAGCCCCACCTCACACCTCCCCTCTGAACAGCCTTACCCTGGCAGCTTCGGTTGTCATCCAGCAGGATGTAGCCAGCTGGGCAGGAGCAGAAGTACGTGCCAGGCTGGTTCACACACTCATGTTGGCAGAGGAACTCAGAGAAGCTGCACTCGTCCATATCTGGGAGAGACAAGTTACACCTGCTGTTTATAATCACAGACTACCCAGGGATGGGAGCTTAGTGCTATTCCAGCTTTATTTATTCCAGCTTCCACACTCTCCTGACACATAGTATAGCTTTACTGCCAAGAAGTTGCTAATTCACTTCTTGAACACTTCTGGTGATGGGGAGCTCACTACCTATCAAGGCTGCCCATTGATATTTGGACAGCTCTAATTGTTAGAAAATTCTCTCCTACATGGAGTTGAAATCTGTCTCCATCAATCTTCTAACACCCTTTGCCTCTGGCTCAGCTACATCATCTACTCATCACTGGCTCATTTTTGCTGTATAGGTGAATCCACCCTCCACCTCTGGAGGTGAGATTTGTTTGCCTGCTGGAGTTTTCTGGGTGCAGAGCTCTTCCCCCAGACCTAAAAACATTCACTGGCCCCAGTCTTCTGAAAGGGCAATTTTACCAGGGCTAACTCCCCTCTAATCTCCTGCAAGTTGAGAAACAATATTATTCCTAAAATCACAACTAAAAGGGACATCTCCAGAAGGCCAGGGGATGTGAATTATAAAACTTCAGGGACTTCCCTGGTGGTCCAGTGGTTAAGACTTCGCCTTCCAATGCAGGGGACAAGGGTTTGACCCCTGGTCGGGGAGCTAAGATTCCACATGCCTCCCGGCCAAAAAACCAAAACATAAAACAGAAGCAATATTGTAACAAATTCAATAAAGACTTTAGAAATGGTCCACATCAAAAAAGTCTTTTAAAAAAAGCAAACAGGGCTTCCCTGGTGGCGCAGTGGTTGAGAATCTGCCTGCCAATGCAGGGGACACGGGTTCAAGCCCTGGTCTGGGAAGATACCACATGCCGCGGAGCAACTAGGCCCGTGCGCCACAACTACTGAGCCTGAGCGTCTGGAGCCTGTGCTCCACAACAAGAGAGGCCGGGATAGTGAGAGGGCCACGCACCGCGATGAAGAGTGGCCCCCACTTGCCACAACTAGAGAAAAGCCCTCGCACAGAAACGAAGACCGAACACAGCCAAAAATAAATAAATAAACAAATGTGGGGTTTAAAAAAAAAAAGAAATTACATTTAAAAACCAAACAAACAAAAAACCAAACAAACAAAAAGAACTTCATTGTGTCCAAAAACCTCCTTGAAAGAGAAAACTGGAGTGGCATGGGGTGGCCCTCCTGCCTCAGATGATCCCTGGGACGTGGGACCTGGCGCTGGGCCAACTCTCCAGCCGCAGAGGTGGGGATGTAAAGGGGGAGCCATAGAACTTTTAGACTGTGGCCGCTGATGCAGAAGCAGGCGTTCCAGAAAAGCCAACTCTTCATCACACACAGCGTTTGGCAACAGAGCCCCCATTTGAGCCTCATGCGATAAGTACGCCAAAGAAAACATGTTTTTCTTTCATTTGTTGTTTCCCGAAAACTTGCTTTCTCTGTTTTCCCCATGTGCCGTGTCCTCGGATTGCTCTCTGGAATCACCCAGAGAGGGTGTCAGCGCACGTGAGGCTCCTTCTCCACCATCTGATAATTCCAGGGGTTACATGCCTGACGTCTCTCACATTCGAGAGGGAAAAACTCCTTCCCTTTTCTCCCAGGGGCCTTTGGGCGACAGGTTATGAGCCAGCAGAATTGGGAGGCTGACTTGAAAATTTAAATGATAGGGAGGGTGGGAGGGAGACGCAAGAGGGAGGAGATACGGGGATATATGTATATGTATAGCTGATTCACTTTGTTATAAAGCAGAAACTAACACAACATTGTAAAGCAATTATACTCCAATAAAGATGTTAAAAAAAAAAACCCTCACACTCAGTGAGTCACATCTGCTCTGTCCTGCCCGCCTCCAGCTCCCCGGGAGCCTCAGAGAGTCTGGTCTTGGCCCCAGCCAACCTAACAGAGAGTGTCCTGCTTATTTCTGTTAAACTTGTAGATTCCATTCATACCTTTAGTAGAAGCAGTGGTAAAACCTGTCATTTCCTGAGAGCTCGCTATGTAGCAAGCCCTGGCTTAGATGCTTTACATGCCTCATTTTATTTAATCCTCACCTCGGCCCTAGAAGGAGGTGCAATTACTAACCACACCTTACAGAGAGAAAATGGAGGCTCACAGAAGTTAGGTAACTTAACTAAATTCCTGATACTGAGTAAGCAGGAAAGCTGGGATTTGAACCCAGCCAGCGGCCCTCCAGATCCTACACTTGTCAGCACAGTGCCATAATGTCTCCCTAAATGTAAATCATGCTCAGGACTTCAAACTGGTGGATCTGGGGAGTCCTAGGGGTGGGAAATCCCCTGAGCGGGGCTAGCCCCAGTGCAGATGGAGAGGGTAGCACCCATCTCCACCTAACAGACCCGCTCAGTTTATCTCGGTCAAAATCCCCAGACTTTACTAAGGGCTGTGTCTCCATCCTCCACTTGAAATACAAAAGCTGAAATACAAGGCTGGTTCTGGCAGGGAGCCCACATGAGGCCATTTTCACACATCCACATGAGAACCCACCATGGTTTCCAGGGTCAGCTCACTTAGCAAATCTCTAAGGGACACGGCTAGGAAGGGTCTGGGGCTGCACAGAGGGGCCCCACCAGCTGGGATAACACAGTGAAGGTAACAGTTCCTGGGGGCCAAACAAGCAGCACAGAAAGGCAGTAAGTAGGAGGGGAGAGACAGCAAACTCCCTGAAAACATCCCTGCCTACTCTTGGGCCAGCCCTAAAGCCCGCAGTGGACAAGAAAGTGGGCATCGTGGTGAACGTGGAGAAGCCGGCCATTTTGGTTAAAGTGAGTCAACTGAAAATCTTTGCCAAACCACCAAGGATGGCTTCTTGAAAAGCCAAAAGTCCCTCACACCTACACTTAGAGAAAGTAAGTTAACACATAATGACACTTAGTTACTACAGCTCATTTAATCTTTATGAGCACCCTGTGAAGGTGTTTGTTTGTTTTGTAACAAATGGGGAAACTGAGGCTCAGGAAGTGACTTGGCCAGGGAAAGTACTAAACAGGAGAACCAGACTTTGAACTTGGCTCCGTCTGATTCCACAGTCGCTCTCCCATACCTCCTGTGCAGGTGGCCGATAACCATCTGTGGATGGGCAGACAATTCTCCAAAAATGAATAATCCCATCTCATCATGCTAAACTTTCCACCTTTTAGTTCCTTGGCCCAGATTCCCCAAAGGAGTGCCATGGCAGGAGGAAGGGGGCGGGCGGTGAAATCTAGGAAGAAAGTAGCTTTTCATGACTGAGGGTATTTTATGGCTGTTTCTGGGACTGACATTTAATCGATCTAAGGCTCTCTGTAACTGCCTACTTGCAGCTCTGGCTTTCCTGGCCCTGGGGAGAAGTGTTCATTTGTTTCAGAGAATTCTGTCCCTAGAACACTCCAGTCCTAAGTGAAGCTATTACACAAGTCCCATTCATGAAACCCAGGATTAGGAAATTTTCCACTCTGGAGGACAAAAAGATTTTCACACCCTCGGGTATGGCCCACTCATTTTGAAAAATACAGGGAAGCATCATTAATTTGTACTGTGATCATTTACAATTGCTGTTGATGCTAAAACTGGATGGAATAGAGTTTAATTCAACATTTACAAAAAATAGGGCAAGAAAGAAAAGAAGGAAAAATTAAGCAAAGGACGAGCTGTACGTGGCTCTGTGCAGGATGCTACAGGAACAAATATGAGTAAGATGCTGTCTCTATTCTCAAGAAGTTTACAAGAGTTTACACGTTTCTAAGAAAGTTATAATAGTGTCCATACGCTAGCTCGGGCAGAGTCATAGTTTCTTGGGCTTGGAAGGAATTTGAGAAAGGTCAACAGAGCCATCTATGTTTTCACAACAAATTAAGATTTTACTCGTTCAACATCCAATCATTCATTAGTTGATTTACAAACTAGTTATTGCATGCTCACAGTGTGCCAGGGCTGGAGCTAGGCACTGAGTGTAGAGATTTTAATAGTTTACATACACAGTCTCATTCATTCAACACTCCCCCTCCCAACCCTACCCTGTGAGACTTGCTCTTATTCTTGCTATTATTCTATTAGTACTATTTGAACTACCCCCAAGACTTGACTCAGTGCTGGGTGAGGACATATAACTCAACCCAACATGGGATATTAGGCAACTCCTTTTCCTCTTCAATGTCATGTCAGACCCTAAAAGGTAGCTCCACTGATTTTTGCACTAAGGGTCAAATGACAAGGACATGGGACTGCACTCCACCTTTCGGGAAGTGACTCATCTCTGTTTTGTGTGGTTGTGACCCACTGCACTGGAAAATGTCCCAAACTGGAGATGTGTCTGGGAAATGAGAGGAAACACCTGTGAAGAAAGCCCCCGGCCCTGTGCCCCTAGTACAGGTGGAAGTCTCCAACGCCAAGCCCATTACCACTGCAATGAACTCCATCATCCTCAAGTTCATATCCCGGGTCGCAGCGGCAGATGAAAGAGCCATAGGTGTTGACGCAGGTTTGCACGCAGGGGTTCTCAGTTGCACACTCGTTCACATCTGTGGAAAACCAAAGCACATCACCAACCATTCCCACAACAGAACGTTTGTACTAACCAGGCAGTAAAAGGCACCAGCAACAAAATTACTACCACTAGGAGACCAGATCCACAGGCACACTCCATCTAGGACCAATCAGATGGAGAGCTCAGACCCCAAAGTGCTCACTGAAGAACCAGGGCCTCCATTCATATGTCCCTTCTGGGGTTGCAAGCTGGGAAGGGTGGAAATGGCATGTATACATATCATATACATGTATACACAGGTACACGTATACACCTCCTAGGAAGTCCACTCTCCAAGGCTCACCGACGGGAATTTCTAGGCAACACCTGCTCTTTCCCATCACCGACTGAATTCATCCCCAATTAGCTCTTCCCTCACCTCCATTGACTTTGAAGTTCCAGGTAAAGAGGTAAATAATCATGACAATTTAAATAATAACTCTATTCATTACTGCCGTGGACTGAATTGTGTCCCCTCCAAAATTCATATGCTAAAACCCTCACCCCCAAATGTGATGATATTTGGAGATGGGGCCTTTAGGAGGTAATTTAAGTTAAATGAACTCATAGGGTGGGGCCCTCATGATGGGATTAGTGCCCTTATAAAAAAGAAGCACCAGAGAGCTTGCTCTTGTTCTTTCATGTGAGACATAGGGAGAAGGCGGCCACCTACAGGATGGGAAGAGAAGCCTCACAAGCACCCAACCATGCTGGCACCTTAACCTTGGACTTTCAGCCTCCCCACCTGTGAGAAAATAAATTTCTGTTGTTTAAGCCACCCAGTTTATGGTATTTTGTCATGGCAGCCTGAGCTGGCTAGGACAGTTACTCAGAAATAATGTCACTGATTATTACAAAATGATCTCACACTCACAGGATACTTAGAGCCCTGTTTCAGGACCATCACCCCATGTTACAAGTTCAGTAGAATAAGGAGAAGACCACAAAGGGGTACAAGGAAACTTTAGGAGTGATGGAATATTCATTATCTTGAGTTGGTGATAGTTTCATGGGGGTCAAAGTGCATGAAATCATGTACCTTTAATAGTGCAGTTCATTTTATGTCAATTATATGTCAACAAAGATGTTTACCTCTGTTTTTTTTGTTGTTGTATTTTTCTTGCGGTACACGGGCTTCTCACTGCTGTGGCCTCTCCCGTTGTGGAGCATAGGCTCCAGACGCACAGGCCCAGCAGCCATGGCTCACGGGCCCAGCTGCTCGGCGGCATGTGGGATCCTCCTGGACCGGGGCTCGAACCCATGTCCCCTGCATCGGCAGGCGGACTCTCAACCACTGCGCCACCAGGGAAGCCCAGCTGAGAGAATTTGTATCCCCTTCAAAGTCCAGGTTAACCTCTGGAGACTCTTAACAGAGATTTGAGGGCTTTCAGAGCTAAAAGGTAAGTGGCTTGAGAAGTTTTTCTTAAAGAAGAGGGCAATCCCAGGCCCACACAGCTCCTGCTTCCTGGCATTTTTGAAACTTTCAGAGGGGAAAGAAAAAACAGATGGCCATGCATGGAGGGTGGCCATGCATGGAGGGTCCAGTGAGATACCAGTCTCCACTGGTGCCCAATGGGAGTCTAGAGGCTGTCCACCCAGGAGGCCAGGAAAATGTCATGGTGCCAGGCTGTCGAGTGCAAGTTCAGGCAGAACAGCACTAATGAGCATTAAGGGCTGCAGTCCTCGGCTTCCGGCCAGATGCTGGCCATGCAAGGTGAATGAGCTTATGGCCCACCCTCTCACAGCTCTCAGCTGCTTGTGCTTCTGCTCCCTGGGGCCCTGGCTGCCCTCTCCTGCCAGCCCTGGCATGCACACGTGCGCAAATGCCCTTCGGAGTCCTTTGGGAGAAGACCACATCCCACTCCAACTTGCTGGACAGGAAGGCTGGACCCTTAGGCTCTACACTCATCTCAGAGCTGTGTGACTCTGGCCAAGTTGCTTAACCTTTCTGAGCCTCGATTTCCTCATCTGCCCTGCCTACCTCATAAGGTTATTGTTGGAGTTCAGTGAAATGAACAAACGTGACAGTGTTTTGAAGAGGGAGGGCAAAGCACTCTTCCTTGCTTGAGGTGTTAGGAATACAAAAGCTCGCCAGAGTATGTAACATCCTGTGTTGCCGCAGGCCCTGCTGATGCAATATCCCAGTGGCCAAGTGCCCAGTGTCCAGGCCTGGAGGCCGTGCCTGCTGCTTTATCACACTGCTGGACTTGGCACTGCCAGGTATGTTAACTGTTCCTCGTCAAAGGCCGGTCCCTGAAGGACACATGGGCCTTTTGGCTCTTCTGTGCGTGGCTGTTCCTTAGTGGGCGCTGGGGGAAAACCTGGGCTGGCAACTCGAGCATCCAGCCCTGGCACAGAGAAGTCTGCATCTGCTCTAAGCTGCTTATCACAGCAGCAAAGGAGCCAGGTGCCTGCTCCCTGCTCTATCAGCTCCCTCAACCTCCAGCCCAGGCTCTGCTCTCAAAAGAAAATGAATTCTCCTGGCGAGAGCAACACGGTCGAGACTTCTTGGAACAAGCAGCAGAACCAACTTTGGAAGAGAAACTTAGAAAGAATCCAGGATCCAACTCTTTAACGCTGATGCCTTCCTGTTTACCCAATGATTTAGATACGATTAAACTAATGGAGACATAATATCCTCCAAGTAGCTGGCCAGGAGCCTGCCAGCCAGACCTCGAATGGTGTGACAAGGAAATGGATCCTGCAAAACCTGGTGACAGGCTCCAAACAAAGACCTCATTCTGAGTCTCCGGCGCTGCCTCCACCCTGGATGGGGCAGCTGCCAGGGCCTGGAGGCCTGGGCAGCGGGCTGGGGGCGGGGAGCTTGAGGCCAGGCAGGACTTGCACTGATTCTTGGGTCTTAAGTCCCCCACTCACTTCCTGAGCAGAAGAAACCTTCAGATGGAGGCAATAGGCCTGGAACTCGTTTTTCTTACCTATCTGTATTTGAAGTGATCATGTGAAAGTCAGAAAATGCCTTTGTGTCTTTCATTCTGTTACTGCAGGGATTGCTGGGTTGTAGGGGAAGTGACCACCACCTCCGGACGCTCTGCTAAATAACAGGCCCTCCTAACACGGGTGAGGGGAAACTGTACGGAGAGGCATCAAAGTTGCCCGTGAAAACCCTGCATAGAGTGTACCTGAGTATTTCGCAATTCATCCAGAATCAGGAGCCCTCTCTCCTCATCTCTCTTTGGGCCTCAGGAATTGAACTCAGGCTATAGGACATGTGAGAACATTTCTGATTGGCCAAAAAAGCTGGCAAGGCTACTTGTGGATAGCAGATACAAAGAGAGAAGCAAATCCATGAAATCATAAGCTCCCAGCTGGTGGATGACTGTGGTTCTAATTTCAGCAATACTCAGAGGACATTCTGACATGTTTCACATAACCTCAGTTAGGATCTCAGGTTTCCGTAAACAGTGGGATGGGCAGGCAGTGACAATGAGTGGAAATACACTTTAACAACAGTGTTTCCCACCAACATAAACTGTCAGACTCTGAAGAAGACAGCATCTAGGGTTTCACATTGTGTTCCAGTTATCATTCACATCACATACCTTGGCAAGACCTTCCATCCTCGTTGAGGGTGAAACCAGGGTTGCACGTACAAGAATAAGATCCAGGAACATTCGCACACAGCTGCTGGCAGTAGCCATAGCGACATTCATCAATGTCTGGAAACAGAATTGCAAGCAAGGTAAGATATTTTTTCTTCTCAATCACCGATGCCACCCCAGCATCATTACTGCCTGTCTCTTCTGGAGCAGGATCACAAAGGGAAGCATAGGGGAACGAACACAACAACAGCACCTACTAAGTGTCAGGGGTGGTGATGCCCTCTGGATTTCGGGCTCAATCTCTCTACCATCCTCTCTGACCCATCTCAGTGCTATGAACACCTGAACCTATATTGAAAGCTGTAGAAGAAATTTCTGCTTAGAGTGGAACATTGGTCAAGATGGCCTCTAAGATTTTATGCAAATCTAAGATTTAACGCTAAGGTTTATCCAACACCAAGAGTCACTCTAAGATCCTACTTAAACGTGTCATTGCCCTGGAAAGGGACAAGTTGGCTTAAAGTGTAAGAGGAATCCATAGCCTGGCTCCTGTAGGCTCTTTGCCAGCTCCACTAATAATGAATATGTCCAGCTGTCAGGAACAAGAGTGAGTGTAGGCCAGGTCAAGCTGGGTAGCACTGTGGTCTGGAGACCTATGAATCCAGGAACACAAGGATGCCGGAGCTGGCCTTGGATCTCCTCCTTGTAGCAGAGCGGAAATAAAACTCTGGATAAACACACCTCTTCCAAGCCCTGATTGGCCTTTCCTGAGCAAGCAGCTATGTGGGTGAATGGTTCCTTTTAGCAGAGCCACGCTGACATGTACCAGTCAACAGGGAGGCTGATGTCACTGGGAAAACACTTCTCAATACCCCAAGCTGATGGGCTGACGGGCTGACAGCTGGAGAACTCACTCCTGCAGGATAGGGTGTTTCGAATGAAGCCCCCAGGTGCGGACCAAGTCTCACCTGACAATAGCTATAACTGGTCCTTATTTCATCCTCACCTCCCCCTAAACGTTCCCCCTCTGGTACCCCACTTCCTTTGGAACCAGGGTCCACCAAGGGCTCCGAAGGCCAGCTCAGAACTTGTCTCTGTGCCTGGTTTCTACCACCTACTGCCAAAAAGGACCCCATCTCCACCTTACTCACTGGTCAGCCCTCCTCAGGAACCATGCCCTGCCCTGGTCATTCTGTTTCATCTCTGAGTCGCAGCTACTTCTAACCTGGCTCACCCCACTGCCCACCAAGTGCCATGCAGCTCCTGCTTATAAAGCACATTGACTTGTGCAGTTGCTGATCCTGACCTCTTACGTGGGTGCAGTCGGGCATGTCCCCAAGCCAGGGAGGCAGCAGGGGGAAAAGAGGGCATCTTCTGCCTAGGGGTACCTTGGAAGAAAGGCGATTCCCAGCCCCTTATTTTTCTGCCAAAGCAATGCCTCCAAAGTCGCACAGAGGGGGTGGTGATGGCTATGGAATTTGCATTTTGAAAGAGAAAGAAGAGTTTGGCTGAGAGAAGGCATGAGTTTAGCCCATACTGAGGAAAGGTCTTCACTTTGGATGTAAAGGGTAAGCAGGCCATGCATGCGGCGCCACGTCAGGCCTCCAGGAGCATGCCTCCCAAAGCTTCATGCTCTGTGGAAGAGAACAACCCCCCCGGTAGAGGAATGTCCCAATTACTGCTCCCACTCAGATAGGGAGAGGTTTCCTGGCCCCAAGGTCTCTGTAATCTGGCCTGTATGTCCTGGTCACCTGGTTCTCTCTAGCACCTTCTTGTGGTGGAAAAAACTGGACTGAGAAACAGGAGACAGATTTTAGACCAACTCACTCTAACTTTGTCCAACACGTTCCTCTTCTTTGAGTCTCAGTTTCCAACTCTATAAAAGTTGGATGACATAATATCTAACACCCCTTCCAGCTCTGAAATTCTACATACTGACTTCCCATACAAATAACTCACACTGGTCTGCTTATGTTCAAATCAGTGGCATCAAATTTTCCATAATAGCTGAGGTTGGTTAAAATGCAAAGCAATCATCATATTTACAAATGCCCATGTGCAGCCAGCTCTTTGGTGCCTGGAAAGAAGAACCAAGTCAAGTCTAGGCTGGCTTGTCAGACCCCAGGATGCTTTGGACAGGGCTCTAGAGGAGACCTCAGCTCAGTTTCAATCAAGAAAGACCTGGAAAGAAGAACCTTGTTGTTTGTTTGTTTCCATGATGTTGTTTGGATTTGTTTCTCAGCTCCTCCAGGACTGACTTCCGGGAGACAGAATAGCATCGTAGAGGATTTAAACTAGTAGGGCTTTTCCAAGAAAACAGCAAAGAAATCTCACCCTACAGAGAGAAACTGAAGTGACAGCTAGAGATTGCTATGAATTCAGTCACTTGGCTAAACTAAAAACTAGAGGAGAAGAAAGGAAAACAGCCCTCCAGTAAAAATAAACAGAGAGATCATATAGCCGATGCCAACCGCAAGAGACAAAATTCTCAATTGGTGCTGACTGACTCCTTAAAAAAAGACCACAGCTAGTAGGGTGGGCGTGGGGTAGGGGCTGTGATGGGGTATTAGGAGGAGATGATATTAGACCAGAATCCGCTGATCCACATTTGAGACTTCGGACATTTCTATGACTGAGCAAGAATTCCCTTCTCTTGGTATGATTTCTAACTGGGACAGAATAACCCTCACCTCTATCATTTCCTGCCTTGGTTATCGACTTCCTAAAGGCAGAAGGAAGGTCTAGGTAGAATCAAACATGAACCCTTGAAAAGTACATTCAAAAACTCTGAGGACGACATGCAGGGATGCAGTGATGGTGACAACTGATTCTGCTTCTCCCACCCCCAAAGAGAAGCCCGCTGCCCTTAGACCACCAGCCATGCCCACATTTCACTACACCCGACACAAGCATTAACGCTCAAGAGTTTCTGTGTAGCCCACAGAGCTCTTACCTAAGCACTGGCCTTCGAGCAGCCAATAGCCGTCAGTGCAGGAGCAGGTATACCCTCCTTCTGTGTTGATGCAAATCTGGGTAGGGTTGCACTGGTGGGAATCTGTTGCACACTCGTCCACGTCTGTAACACAGACATATTCCAAAGAATGTCACTTACATGTTTAAAGCCCTGCAGCCACTAGAGGCGCCAGCTGCTTGCTTGTCTGGCTGGGAGGCAGTTGATAATATCCCTGGGTTATATCCAAGGAGACGGAAGCACCTCCCTAACAGGTACCACTAGGAGACCCTGACCTTTTCAGAGGGGGCGGGGCCAATCTGCTCCCTGGAAATCCACAAGGGAAATGGCCAAAAAGAGAACACACATCCTTAAGCACTTTTCTGCCATCCTAGCCCATCTTTCTCTGAAAGCAAGTTCAACCATTACTTGGTTTAGAAATGCATTTTGTATTAGGTTTACCCATTCACATATTAAACCGGTCTGTTGTGTACCTGCTGTGCACACAGAGCTATGATAAACACCACTGAGAACATAACAGAAGAAAAAGAAACGTCCCTCGCCAGCGGAATCTTGTAGACAAGTCACTTGATTGCATCCATGCCCAAAAATCTTTCAACGTAGAGCTCCTGTTCCTTCATGAAGCTTCCCAGAGCCCTCCAGTCTTCCTTCCACGCCAGAGCTCCGAGGGCTGATCTCTTGCTGCCCTCTGCTTACATTGGGTTTCTCCAAGCTGCTGCGTCCCCATCTGTCTGCCAGTGTGCAGGTACTTATGTCCAAGTCGGTTGGTCCCGTTCCCTTAACTGGGAGCTCAGAGCACACAGACCAAGTTGTTTTCATGGCCACATTTCTCATCTGGTGTACACAGCACTCAGACCTGTTTCAGCTGACACGAATCCTTCTTCTCTTTCTCCCCACACTGCACTTTAGAAAGAGTGCTCAATCCTATAAGCGGTCCTCCTGACACCACGCTCTCACTTTGACCTAAAGGACAAGACCCCCTAAACCTTTGGCTATGAAGGGATTCACCCAGCACCCTGGATCCGCCTGGCCAGGCCCCACCTCTCCTCATCACTCCTGCCCTCACCTGCCTGCACTTTAGGGCTCCTGCCTTTTGCCCCCTCCTCACTACAGGCAGAGTTTGCTCATCTATCCTTTTTCCCTGCCTCTCCAGAACGGACCGTCGTGCCATTGGAAATAACATTAAAAACTGCACTTCACTGAGCCTGCGCAGTGCGCCCGACTCCTCATTTATTCTCACAATCGCTCCATGCGGTGAGCTGGTGACCCCCACTTACAGATGGGAAAACGGTGCTCAAGATGCTGAATCACCAAGGCCAGAGCCAAGTCCAGGTTTCCCCACCTGCCGGCCTCCCAACCCCCTCTGTGCAGGAGTGACAGAGGTCACACTGCGTGGCCCAGGCAGGTCAAGCAGAGGAGAGAGGGCTGAGCTTTTGCTGCCTTTTCCTGCCCCACCTGGAAAATTGTCTGCCGCTTGACATCACAGATGGCAGACTGCGGTGGGGCTGGGGGGCACCTAGGATTCCAAAGTGTAAGCTCCTTGGGTAGCACAGGGGTGCACTCAGGAAGCAAGCACAGAGGGTCCAGTGAAACATTCAGCCAGGTAAGCGATGGTCTCCAGGCTCCAAGCGACACCACCACAAGCCACCACCATCTGCATCACTGGTCAACACCAACGACACTGGTCCGTTCCCATCCCACCCCCAATGACCAGGTGTCTGGGCATCGTGTGGAACCAGGCTCCAGCCTGCGAAACATGGACCACCTCCAAGAACCCACTTCCAGGGTGGCAGCAGCCTCTGCTCCACCCTGACACGTGACGACGTGCAGCCTCGGTGGCAAAGACCCACCGCCGTTCTCAGCTGCAAGAGCTCCTGCCTTTGCCCTGGGCCTCGCTTCCAGCCCCAGGTCTGCCCACCCAGCAAAGCCTCCCAGGGGAACCGGCCAATAATGCTTGGCCAGCAGCCGCTCCTGCTCAAATCCATATGGAAGCCTGTGATAATAAACAACACCACTATTGGCCAGCACATATTTACATTTTTTCAGCAGGAAGTGACAGATGGCCATTGTACCCTGGGAACAACATTGCCTTAGGAATTTGTGCTCTTTTTCCTGCTTCAAGGGGAACGCAGGGTGAGGGAGACTTAAGGGGCAACAGAGCTGTTAGAGAGACTTGCTGATAGCAAGTTCCCAAGGCTCTGTGTTTGTGTAAACTGGGTGCACACGACGTGCCCCCAAAGCCCTGCACAGAGGAACCAAATGCTCAGGAGGGGACCAGACGGGGCTCAGAAGGTCATGTGAGGTCTAAATGTGTTTGCACATGTGCACACACAGGCACGTGCAAACTATTCAAATCCAGAAACAAAATCTCTAAAGTTGTTTTAAAAAAAAAACTCCACCACTTTTACTGAGTTAAAGAATTAACTCAGTTATACCACATTTCTGTTGATGTACGTTCAAAAAACTACTTGAATTGATTGATTGAATGATTGAATGGGTTGAATCAATCAACTGACATTGGATTGTCAACATAAATATATTTTAAGAACTCAATAAGTTTGGAGTCTTTGGGGGATGTATGTCCCATCTTTATATCCTCAAAACATACCTGGGGCTTCCCTGGTGGCACAGTCATTAAGAATCCACCTGCCAATTCAGGGGACACGAATTCAAGCCCTGGTCCGGGAAGATCCCACATGCCGCACAGCAACTAAGCCCACGAGCCACAACTACTGAGCCTGCGCTCTAGAGCCTGTGAGCCGCAACTACTGAAGCCCGCTTGCCACAACTACTGAAGTCCTCACGCCTAGAGCCCGTGCTCTGCAACAAGAAGTCACTGCAATGAGAAGCCCGCACACTGCAACGAAGAGTAGTCCCTGCTTGCCACAACTAGAGAAAGCCCACGCACAGCAACAAAGACCGAACACAGACAAAAATTAAAAATTAAAAACAAACCTGGTTTAACCTGGGTCCATAGTAAATGTTTAGTAATTATTTGGTGAATGAATGAATGAATGAACACATGGGCAACAAACATTAAGGCCTTTGAGCCCCCAGACAAGCTTTTCCCAGCCAACTTGCTGACAAGTGCATGGACTTTGAAAACCACCACCCCAAAAAAAACCCCCATCAGCTTGCATACCTGTGGGGCTGAAACTGGGTAAGTTCATGCTGTGGGTTCCACTCGAGGCTAAAAGACTTATCACACATTCCAGCTCACAGCTGAATTGCTTACATTAAATACATTTGACTTAAATAACAGAAGGAAAAGTACGTCGAACACTCCAAGGACATTCTTTGGCAAAGGGGCCTTTTCTGCATCAGTGGAAAAGTACAAGTTACGGCAACCTGAGTAAGTGTCATTATCCTTGGACGCAAACCATGCCTGTTACTCCTTTCCTTTTCTGTGGGATGTTTAGGAAACGTCCCTGAAGAGAAAAGAATGCTGGGTTCGTTCAATCATTCATGTACTCATTCACTTATTAATTCTTTATGTTCTACTGTGTGTGTGTGTGTGTGTGTCCTCCTAAATTTCTAGGCCACTGGGAGAGCTGGTGTCGAGTGCAGTCCCTCTAGCTGTATGGTTCCCGGAAGCAGAGGGTCCTTCCAGGGGGCTGTGGCCCTAGGCAGCTGCCTGGGCCCTTCGAGGATTCCAGCACAGCAGCCATGGCTCATCTCTCCCCAGCTGGGACAACATCTTCCCAACGTCCAGGCGACCAGCACCCTGGCAACTGAAGGACAGTGCTCACTGACATCTCCAAAACCAGATCAAAGCCCAGCACTGTGCCTACCCAGGAAAAAATCATCCTCCATGTTGAGCAGCACAGCTCTGCTGCCCCACGCAGCTCTGAGCTGTCACCCCTTCCTTCAGACATCCCCAGGGTGGCCTTCAATTACACTCTCAATCTCAAACAACAACTGCTCACTTAGGAAAGTCCTCAAACCAGTCAAACTCATTTCCTTGACACCCTTCCAGAAGGCAGAAGTGAGCTCCCGGCCTTGGGACAGCAGCCCGCATGGCAGGGATACTCATTTAGGATGTCACACCGATAGCTGTGTCCCATGTTCCCAGCAGGTGTGCTAAGGCAGTGTGAGTGAAGAACATCCTTCCAGTCCAGTCAAGATCTCACAGGGTTGCCAGGTGGAGGAACTGGGCTCAGACTGCAAAATACACCTGCCCAACAAACTGGAACAACAAAAGGAACAGAATCTTCCAGGCTGAGACCTTAATAGACATTTGTCCAAAGAAGACATTCAGATAGCCAGTAGGCACATGAAAAGATGCTCAACGTCACTAATTATTAGAGAAATGCAAATCAAAACTACAACATGGTACTACCTCACAGGGATCAGAATGGCCATCATTAAAAAGTCTGCAAATAACAAATGCTGGAGAGGGTGTGGAGAAAAGGGAGCCCTTCCACACTGTTGATCGCAATGTAAGTTGGTGCAGCCACTATGGAGAACAGTGTGGATGTTCCTCAGAAAACTAAAAATAGAATTAGCATATGACCCAGCAATCCCACTCCCAGGCATATACCCAAACCAAACTATAATTCAAAAAGACACATGCACCCCTATGTTCATAGCAGCACTATTCACAATAGCTAAAACATGGAAACAACCTAAATGTCCATCGACAGATGAATGGGTAAAGAAGATGTGGTACACGTATACAATGGAATACTACTCAGCCATAAAAAAGAATGAAATAATGCCATTTGTGGCAACATGACTGCAACTATAGATTATCATACTAAGTGAAGTCAGAAAGAGAAAGACAAATACCATATGGTATCACTTATATGTGAAATCTAAACTATGGCACAAATGAACCTATCTACAAAACAGAAACAGACTCACAGACATAGAGAACAGACTTGTGGTTGCCAAAGGGAAGAGGGGTGGGGGCGGGGGGAAGGACCGGGGGTGTGGGGTTAGCAGATGCAGACTAGTATATATAGGTTGGATAAACAACAAGGTCCTACTGCATAGCACTGGGAACTATATTCAATATCCTGTGATAAACCATAATGGAAAAGAAAATTTAAAAAAAGGAATGTCTATATGTGTATAACTGAGTCACTTTGCTGTACAGCAGAGATGGGCACAACATTGTAAATCAACTACAGTGAAAAAAAATAAAATTAGAATCTTCTTAAAAATTTTTTAATTTTATTTATTTTTTTATACAGCAGGTTCTCATTAGTTATCTATTTTATACATATTAGTGTATACATGTCAATCCCAATCTCCCAATTCATCCCACCACCACCACCACTCCCCCCCCGACCCACTGCCACTTTCCAGGCTGACTTAAGGGACAACATGAGAAAAGGCCACAGCCTACAAAGCTGCTCGAAGGTTTAGCCCTTGGAGCAGGAGTCTGGATGGAGGCAAGTGGTGATTGGCAGGTCCCCCCTCTCTCTTGTCAGACGGAGTTCTCACAGGGCATCGTGACTACCATGCTATTGGTTTATGCCTATTATATGTCCTTCCTTGGGAGTGGGTTAGTTCTCAGCATACAACCCACTTTTCTGTCCCCCATAAAACTAATGGTTCCAAGTATGATCTTAGGGTTAACTCACAGGTTGTTATACAAAAATCTCTACCGGCAGGTATAATGGACAACGTACTGCTATAAATATGCATGAATATGTTTGAATACAAATAATATGCATATGTATGCCAGCTACTTATTATATTTGAATGTACATATTATATACCTACATGCATTTACATTTCAGCATTCCTAAAAGTTCAAGGGAAAATAGTTTAACTGTTTTCATAACACAAATTCTCATTGAAATAAATATCCTTTAAAAATGGTAAAACAAAGCAAAACAAAACAAAAACTAATGGTTCCCCCATGCTCACAGGGAGAACATTTCCTAAGCCATTCTGCCAGCACTAAAGCCTAAGAGAAAAAAAGACCAAAGGGCTGAGACTTCCCCAGAAAGGGCTACTGGGTAAAAAAAATAAGAACTTTGAGAGGCAGGCAGAGCTGAGTGTGAATCCAGGCTCCTGCACTTAATAACTGAATATTACTGACAAGTTGATTGATCTCAGGGATGCTCAGATGCTCTGCAAAATAGAGCTGCAGCAGCCTGCCTCCTAGGCTGCCATGAGAGTTCACAAATCAACCTGTTCACGGGTCCCATCGTCATTGCCTGGCACATAGGAGGTGCCCAGGAAATTATAGTTCCCTTCCCCAGTGAGGTGCTGTTTCTAACAGCTGAGAAAGATAGGGGAAGCTTGGTTTCTGCCTGCTGCAGGCTTTGTCCTGGGATTCAGAAGACACCACGATGACAGCACTCAGTCGGCTGTGAGACATGGTTAGTTCTACAGTTCCAACACAGTTAGAGCCTTCTCCCCCCAGAGCCCGGGACACATGACAGGAGATTGAGACAAGAGGTGAAAAGAGGAGGGTACATTCCTTTGTGGGGTCTCAGGCTCCACCTACGCACTTTGGCATCTATAAATCCAGCTATGATTCTGTAACTGTAGACGTCCGAAAGCCTAAGGGTACGTGTGTCTTCCTGAATTCCACAGCCAAATGTGATCAACCTTAACACCACGATTCTTCCCTCCTCCTCTATCTTCTTTTCTCCAATACTGTCAATAAGGCAGGGCTGACTCTGTGAGCCTGTGTACACACCCTCGGCTGAATGTCTCCGTTCTTGAGTGAGAACGGCCATCAGCCAAAGGGAAACATTCTCATTGGGTGACACTGGGAGAAACTGTCAAAAAACCTTTGGAAAACTGCACCTTTCCAAAGTCCTCCACGAGTCCTTTTTTGGACACGGCCGAATCACTTCCTTGGTAGTAAATTTTTACCCAGTGAAACAACATGTTTTCCCAGCCCGTTTTTGTTCCTTCCTCGCTCAAGCTAATGGGGCTTGATAAGAAAGAAGAAAATAACAAGGCACATTCCAACGCCTCCAATTGAAGCCAGTTTTAGGCCTGCTGCTGGGCTGGATCAGGGCCAATTTTCAGCAAGACGACCTCAGTGAAGGCTGGAAGCTACACAGACAGGACAGACTTCCCAAACACCTGCTTAATTAAAGATCTCAGCATTTGAGAACTTGCTTGTTGAATTCCCAGAACATCTGCATTCCATGTGTCTTATGGGTCCTGGGCAGTCATCAGGAGCCAGATTTTTCTGTGTTTACAGCATTTTTCCCAATCCTTGATATCAAGCTTAGAATACAAAGCTTGCTCATTTTGTGCCTCTAATTAGGGAACAAATACATGGTCCATTTTCCAAACAACCAAAAATCCTCTCCTTCTGGATGAAACCAGCTGGACTGTAGCTTCCAACCTCTCCATGGATTCTATTTTTCTATCCATAAAGCAAGAACTTGGAGGAGAGCTCTGAAAGGCCCTTCTAGCTGTGACCTTCTACAGAAACAAAGTATGCAGCTAATAGGGGTCACATTGTTTGGTTCTTGGGTAATTATTTTCATCCAGAGCACTTGGTAAACATCAGCTGACTTTAGCTGCTTTCAAACTGGGCAGGGAATTGGCTAATCTCATTCAACTTTTTAATTTTTTTAAAGTTTTTTGCTCATTCAACTTTTGACAATGTATGAATTGTTACTGCAGTTCCAGGGGTGGGGTGGGAGCGAGGGGTTAGTGACATATGTGTTCCTTCTTGAGCATCATGCGTCAAATTGTCCTGAGAGTAAGGGGACAAGGCTGCTTATTGCCAATGTAGACATGGTATTTTTTTTTTTTTTTTTTTTTTTTGCGGTACGTGGGCCTCTCACTGTTGCGGCCTCTCCCGTTGCGGAGCACAGGCTCCGGACGCGCAGGCTCCGTGGCCATGGCTCACGGGCCTAGCCACTCCGCAGCATGTGGGATCTTTCCAGACCGGGGCACGAACCTGTGTCCCCTGCACCGGCAGGCGGACTCTCAACCACTGCGCCACCAGGGAAGCCTGACATGGTACTTTTTTAAAGGGCATGAGGCTTTAGCCATTATTGTGATTATAAACCAGACAAACATGGAGCTCAAACTAGATTGCCATTTACCAAAAGTCCTGCCAGTTGCCCATCAACAGAGAAGGATTTTTGAAACTATACAAGTCAGTGGTTCCCAAACCTAGCTACACAAGAGAATCGCTGGGCTAAATCAGAAAGTCTAGGGTGGAGGCTTGGAAAGCTGTTTAAAGTTACCTAAATGATTCCAATGTAAAACCATGTCTGGAACTTGCTGTGCCAGACCAGTACTTCTTAAACTTTAATGTGCATATGAATCAGTGGGGATCTTGTTGAAATGCAGGCACTAATTTGGTCAATTCTGCATTTCTAAGTTCCAAGTCTGCTGGCCCAGGAACCACACTTCGAGAGGCAAGGTGCTAGATTATTGTGGGTGATGCTTGGTTCTGTATCCATGCAACTTACTCAGAGTTTAAGAAGCTGTTCAGGAGAGTCTAGGGGGGAACTAAGTGTTCAAAAGTCAAGCTGGCAATTCCTAACCTAAGATCAAACCTGCTGGTTACAATAGTATTGTGATTTTTAGAGTCTTATTCAAGAAGTTCTCAGCACAGCCTAAACCACAGTCTAAAAAATGCTTTCCTGGTGCTACAGACCCAGCCATTACTCATGTCCACCTGCAGTGGCTGGGCCCAGAGCACTGTGTTCCTTCAGAAGGTTCTCCTCCTTTCAGTTTGCTGGTGGTGTTTTGATTTCCTAAGAGTTAACTCAGTTCCCTGAATCTTAACTAAGTTCTTGGCAATACTGCCCCCAAAGTGATGACAAAAAGTACAAAAGATTCCAATTAGGAGCAAAGACAATGTTTTTCCTTCAATACAGACCATCCCTTGTTCAGGAACGCAGTCTATAAATACTATAGCTCTTAAATCACGTCATCTCCACCACATCTCCCCATAGGCTCTGGCTCCCCATTCCCTCTGAGCATATTCCTCCCCCATACCCTTCTCTCCTGATGCTGTCTCAGTTCACGGTGTCACCGTTTTCCTGAACCTGGGGCTAGAAAGCTCAGCCATCCTTAAGTCCTTCCCCCCAAACCCTACTCTCACACAATTCCCCTTCTGGAAATTTTGCAAATTCTTTCTTTCCTTCCCTTACCCACCCAATATTCCAAGGCCTTGCTGTCTTTTCTCTAAATGGTTGGAATAACTCCGTACTAGTCTGCCGGCCTCCAATCTCTCCTGCTGGAAACAAGTGAAACACAACCTCCAGAATCATCCAAGACATGGAAACGATCATGGGGCCCCACTGCTCAACACTTCACTCCCCTCCTTAGAAACCACACAGCTTTCTTTTTACACCTCGGCAACAGAGCACGTCAAGCCTACATTTATACTCACACATGTGCTAATTAAACACATCTGGTTTTACAGCATTTCACACTGCATGACAGAATTAGCTGTGCAGGGCTCCATCTCCCTCCACCAAACTGCGAGTTCCTGGAAAACGAGAAATGGGTCTCATTCACATTTGTGCCCTAAGCACCTAACATAGTGCCTGGTGGGATGGAGAGCATGGAAGTGAATGATACTGGAAATGAAGATACTTTGTCCTTGGACTTTTCTGAAGGCAAGAGGGGGAAGTCAGTTACACCACAGGACAGGAGAGGAAGCCAGTTGGGCCAACCACGTCTTCGGTGGCCCCATGTCTCACGCCGTGGGATGGAGGATGTCTGGGAACAGCACCTGCCCAGCAGAGCCTCAGGCCCCCACCTGTAGTGCCCGGGGCCTCACCCCCATCCCAGTCTTTGCCCAGGGTTGATTTGAGAGTGTCCTCAACCTCCAGAGGCTTTGACACGCCATGTGCTTGGCCTGATGGAGTGAGTTATGTTTCCTCCTTCCTCCTAAAGAGCCGTACATCTCAGACGAGGAAGAAGTTTATTCTCAACAATCACAGGAGGAAGGACCATCAGAGGAGAGAAAAGATACACACTTTCCTGGCCTGAAAATGGGCACCAGCAGGACCCCTTAGGGCACAACCAGCCCAATCCATTTTGCAGGCTCAGGACCAAACCCTTGGCCTGGTGCAGGCTGTGAGATTACCCAGGTATGCAAATTCACCCCAAGGAATCGATCAGCCTGTCGTCAGCAGCAAACACTCACTGCCAGTCCCTCTCAGAGCACGAGAATGGAATCTGCATGTGTTCTCCTCCCCACGCCGGGGTCAGAGACTCTGCTACCACTTCTGACTCCATCACTAACTAACCGGGGCACCCATGTATATGTCATTGGCCTGCATTTGCTTCCCTGCCTCTGAAAGGGGGCCACCATCACCTGCCCTCCTAGGACTTGCAGGCTAGTGGGGAAGGCAGGCGGTGAACAGAAACCAGTGTGGAGAGCACTGCAGATGGCTATGGGAACACATAACAGCGAGTGTCCCACATCTGGGAGGTGAGGCCAGGTCTTGACCATGGACAGTGACATAGGGGAACACTTCCTTCACAGACACCCATTCCTGGAACCCTAGGACAAGGGAGGGGAGTGGCAGATGGCTCTTTCAACATAACAAGTTACAAGCAGCAGGCAAGCAAGTGATTAAGAATATAAATATTTCGAGAGACCTTCAAGATGGTGGAGGAATAAGACATGGAGATCACCTTCCTCCCCACAGATACATCAGAAATACATCTACATGTGTCAATAGAACACCTACTGAACACTGGCAGAAGACCTCAGACCTCGCAAAAGGCAAGAAACTCCCCACGTACCTGGGTAGGGCAAAAGAAAAAAGAATAAACAGAGACAAAAGAATAGGGACGGGACCTGCACCAGTGGGAGGGAGCTGTGAAGGAGGAAAGGGTTCCACACACTAGGAAGCCCCTTCGTGGGCGGAGGCTGCGGATGGCGGAGCAGGGAAGCTTCGGAGCCGCAGAAGAGAGCGCAGCCACAGGGGTGCAGAGGGCAAAGCGGAGAGATTCCCGAACAGAGGATACCAGCCCGAGAGGCTTGTCTGCTCACCCGCTGGGATGGGCGGGGATGGGAGCTGAGGCTCGGGGCTTCGGAGGTCAGATCCCAGGGAGAGGACTGGGGTTGGCGGCATGAACACAGCCTGAAGGGGTTAGTGCGCCACAGCTAGCCGGGAGGGAGTCCGGGGAAAAGTCTGGACTTGCCGAAGAGGCAAGAGACGATTGTTTCGGGGTGCGCGAGCAGAGGGGATTCAGAGCACCACCTAAACGATCTCCAGAGACGGGCACAAGCCGTGGCTATCTGCGCGGACGGGCATGAGATGCTAAAGCTGCTGCTGCCGCCACCAGGAAGCCTGTGTGCAAGCACAGGTCACTATACACACCTCCCCTCCCGGGAGCCTGTGCAGCCCGCCACTGCCAGGGTCCCGTGATCCAGGGACGACTCCTCGGGAGAACGCACAACGCACTTCAGGCTGGTGCAACGTCCCGCTGGCCTCTCCTGCCGCAGGCTCGCCCCGCATCCGTACCCCTCCCTCCCTCCGGCCTGAGTGAGCCAGAGCCCCCGAATCAGTGGCTCCTTTAACCCCGTCCTGTCTGAGCGGGAACAGATGCCCTCAGTCAACCTACACGGCGGGTCCAAATCCAAAGCTGAACCCCAGGAGCTGTGTGAAAAAAAGAAGAGAAAGGGAAATTTCTCCCAGCAGCCTCAGGAGCAGCAGATTAAATCTCCACAGTCAACTTGATGTACCCTGCATCTGTGGAATACCTGAATAGAGGATGAGTCATCCCAAATTGAGGAGGTGGCCTTTGGGAGCAACTGTAGACTTGGGGTTTGCTTTCTGCATCTAATTTGTTTCTGGTTTTATGTTTATTTTAGTTTAGTATTGAGAGTTTATTATCATTGGTAGATTTGTTTATTGATTTGGTTGCTCTCTTCCTTTTTTTATGTATAGATATATATTTTTTTCTTCTTCTCTTTTTGTGAGTGTGTATGTGTATGCTTCTTTGTGTGATTTTGTCTGTATAGCTGTGCTTTTACAAGTTTTCCTAGGGTTCTGTTTGTCCTTTTTGTTTGTTTGTTTGTTTGTTTAGTATAGTTTTTACCACTTGTTATCATCAGTGGATTTCTTTTTTGGTTTGGTTGCTCTCTTCTTTCTTTTTTCATTTTTCTTTTTAAAATTACTTCTTAATTATTTTTATTTTTAATAGTTTTTAATTTTTTATTTTAATAATTGCATTTTATTTTTATTTATTTATTTTTCTTTCTTTCTTTCTTTTTTTCTCCCTTTTCTTCTGAGCCATGTGGTGGACAGAGTCATGGTGATCTGGCTGTGTGTCAGGCCTGTGCCTCTGAGGTGGGAAAGCTGAGTTCAGGACATTGGTCCACCAGAGACCTCCCAGCTCCATGTAATATCAAACAGCAAAAGCTCTCCCAGATATCACCATCTAAATGCTAAGACCCAGCTCCACTCAATGACCAGCAAGCTGTAGTGCTGGACAACCTATGCCAAACAAGTAGCAAGAGAGAAACACAGCCCCACCCATTAGCAGAGAAGCTGCCTAAAATCATAATTAGGTCACAGACACCCAAAAACACACCACTGGACATGGTCCTGCCTACCAGAAAGACAAGATCCAGCCTCATCCACCAGAACACAGGCACCAGCCCCCTCCACCAGGAATCCTACACAACCCACTGAACCAACCTTACCCACTGGGGGCAGACACCAAAAACAACAGGAACTACAAACATACCACCTGTGAAAAGGAGATCCCAAACACAGTAAGTTAAGCAAAATGAGAAGACAGAGAAATACACAGCAGATGAAGGAGCAAGGTAAAAACCCACCAGACCAAACAAATGAAGAGGAAATGGGCAGTCTACATGAAAAATAATTCAGAGTAATGATAGTAAAGATGATCCAAAATCTTGGGAATAGAATGCAGAAAATACAAGAAACACTTAACAAGGACCTAGAAGAACTAAAGAGCAAACAATGATGAACAACACAATAATGAAATTAAAAATTCTCTAGAAGGAATCAATAGCAGAATAACTGAGGCAGAAGAACGGATAAGTGACCTGGAAGATAAAATAGTGGAAATAACTACCACAGAGCAGAATAAAGAAAAAAGAATGAAAAGAATTGAGGACAGTCTTAGAGAGATCTGGGACAACATTAAACGCACCAACATTCGCATTATAGGGGTCACAGAAGAAGAAGAGAGAAAGGGACTGAGAAAATATTTGAAGAGATTATAGTTGAAAATTTCCCTAATATGGGAAAGGAAATAGCTAATCAAGTCCAGGAAGCACAGAGTGTCCCATACCGGATAAATCCAAGGAGAAACATGCCAAGACACATATTAATCAAACTACCAAAAATTAAATACAAAGAAAAAAAATTAAAAGCAGCAAGGGAAAAACAACAAATAACATACAAGGGAATTCCCGTAAGGTTAACAACTGATCTCTCAGCAAAAACTCTGCAAGCCAGAAGGGAGTGGCAGGACATATTTAAAGTGATGAAAGGGAAAAACCTACAACCAAGATTACTCTACCCAGCAAGGATCTCATTCAGATTCGATGGAGAAATTAAAACCTTTACAGACAAGCAAAAGCTAAGAGAATTCAGCACCACCAAACCAGCTTTACAACAAATGCTAAAGGAACTTCTCTAGGCAGGAAACACAAGAGAAGGAAAAGACCTACAATAACAAACACAAAACAATTAAGAAAATGGTAATAGGAACATACATATCGATAAATACCTTAACTGTAAATGGATTAAATTTTCCAACCAGAAGACATAGACTGGCTGAATGTATACAAAAACAAGACCCATATATATGCTGCTGACAAGAGACCCACTTCAGACCTAGAGACACATACAGACTGAAAGTGAGGGGATGGAAAAAGATACTCCATGCAAATGGAAATCAAAAGAAAGATGGAGCAGCAATTCTCACATCAGACAAAATAGACTTTAAAATAAAGACTATTACAAGAGACAAAGAAGGACACTACATAATGATCAAGGGATCAACCCAAGAAGAAGATATAACAATTGTAAATATTTATGCACCCAACATAGGAGCACCTCAATACATAAGGCAAATGCTAACAGCCATAAAAGGGGAAAATCGACAGTAACACAATCATAGTAGGGGGCTTTAACACCCCATTTTCTCCAACAGACAGATCATCCAAAATGAAAATAAATAAGGAAACACAAGCTATAAATGACATATTAAACAAGATGGACAAAATTGATATTTATAGGACATTCCATCCAAAAACAACAGAATACACTTTCGTGTCAGGTGCTTATGCAACATTCTCCAGGATAGATCATATCTTGGGTCACAAATCAAGCCTTGGTAAATTTAAGAAAATTGAATCGTATCAAGTATCTTTTCCAACCACAACACTATGAGACTAGATATCAATTACAGGAAAAAATCTGTAAAAAACACAAACACATGGAGGCTAAACAATACACTACTAAGGAACCAAGAGATCACTGAAGAAGTCAAAGAGGAAATCAAAAAATACCTAGAAACAAATGCCAATGCAAACACGACAACCGAAAATCTATGGGATGCAGCAAAAGCATTTCTAAGAGGGAAGTTTATAGCAATACAATCCTACTTCAAGAAACAGAAGCTTCTCAGATAAACAACCTAACCTGACACCTAAAGCAATTAGAGAAAGAAGAACAAAAAAACCCTAAAGTTAGCAGAAGGAAAGAAATCATAAAGATCAGATCAAAAATAAATGAAAAAGAAATGAAGGAAAGAATAGCAAAGATCAATAAAACTAAAAGCTGTTTCTTTGAGAAGATAAACAAAATTGATAAACCATTAGCTAGACTCATCAAGAAAAAGAGGGAGAAGACTCCAATCAATAGAATTAGAAATGAAAAAGGGGAAGTAGTAACTGACACTGCAGAAATACAAAGGATCATGAGAGATTACTACAAGCAACTATATGCCAATAAAATGGACAACCTGGAAGAAATGGAAAAATTCTTAGAGAAGCACAACCTTCTGAGACTGAACCAGGAAGAAATAGAAAATATAAACAGACCAATCACAAGCATCGAAATTGAGACTGTGGTTAAAAATCTTTCAACAAACAAAAGCCCAGGACCAGATGGCTTCACAGGTGAATTCTATCAAATATTTAGAAAAGAGCTAACAGCTATCCTTCTCAAACTCTTCCAAAATATAGCAGAGGGAGAAACACTCCCAAACTTATTCTATGAGGCCACCATCACCCTGATACCAAAACCAGACAAAGATGTCACAAAGAATACAGGCCAATATCACTGATGAACATAGATGCAAAAATCCTCAACAAAATACTAGCAAACAGAATCCAACAACACATTAAAAGGATCATACACCATGATCAAGTGGGGTTTATCCCAGGAATGCAAGGATTCTTCAATATACGCAAATCAATGTGATACACCATATTAAAAAATTGAAAGAGAAAAACCATGTGATCATCTCAATAGATGCAGAGAAAGCTTTTGACAAAATTCAACACCTATTTATGATTAAAAAACTCTCCAGAAAGTATGCATAGAGGGAACTTTCCTCAACATAATAAAGGCCATATATGACAAGCCCACAGCCAACATTGTTCTCAATGGTGAAAAACTGAAACCAGGGTTTCCCTGGTGGTGCAGTGGTTGAGAGTCTGCCTGCCAGTGCGGGGGACACAGGTTCAAGCCCTGGTTTGGGAAGATCCCACATGGCACAGAGCAACTAGGTCCGTGAGCCACAACTACTGAGCCTGCGCGTCTGGAGCCTGTGCTCAACAAGAGAGGCCGTGACAGTGAGAGGCCCGTGCACTGCAATGAAGAGTGGCCCCCGCTCCCTGCAACTGGAGAAAGCCTTCACACAGAAATGAAGACCCAACACACCGAAAAGTAAATAAATAAATAAATAAATTTATTTTAAAAAAAAACAAAAAACTGAAACCATTTCCTCTAAGATCAGGAACAAGACAAGGTTGTCCACTCTCACCACTATTATTCAACACAGTTTTGGAAGTTTTAGTCACAGCAATAAGAGAAGAAAAAGAAATAAAAGGAATCCAAATCAGAGAAGAAGAAGTAAAGCTGTCACTGTTTGCAGATGACACGATACTATACATAGAGAATCCTAAAAATGCTACCAGAAAACTACTAGAGCTAATCAATGATTTTGGTAAAGTAGCAGGATACAAAATTAATGCACAGAAACCTCTTGCATTCCTCTACACTAATGGTGAAAAATCTGAAAGAGAAATTAAGGAAACACTCCCATTTACCACTGCAACAAAAAGAATAAAATACCTAGGAATAAACCTACCTAAGGAGACAAAAGACCTGTATGCAGAAAACTATAAGACACTGATGAAAGAAATAAAAGATGATACCAAAAGATGGAGAGATATACCATGTTCTTGGATTGGAAGAATCAACATTGTGAAAATGACTATACTACCCAAAGCCATCTACAGATTCAATGCAATCCCTATCAAACTACGAATGGCATTTTTCACAGAACTAGAACAAAAAATTTCACAATTTGTGTGGAAACACAAAAGACCCCGAATAGCCAAAGCAATCTTGAGAAAGAAAAATGGAGCTGGAGGAATCAGGCTCCCAGACTTCAGACTACTACAAGCTACAGTAGTCAAGACAGTATGGGTCTGGCACAAAAACAGAAAGATAGATCAATGGAACAGGATAGAAAGCCCAGAGATAAACCCACGCACCTATGGTCACCTTATTTTTGATAAAGGAGGCAGAATATACAATGGAGAAAAGACAGCCTCTTCAATAAGTGGTGCTGGGAAAACTGGACAGCTACATATAAAAGAATGAAATTAGAACACTTCCTAACACCATACACAAAAATAAACCCAAAATGGATTAAAGCACTAAATGTAAGACCAGACACTATAAAACTCTTAGAGGAAAACATAGGCAGAACACTCTATGACATAAATCATAGCAAGATCCTTTTTGACCCACCTCCTAGAGAAATGGAAATAAAAACAAAAATAAACAAATGGGACCTAATGAAACTTAAAAGCTTTTGCACAGTAAAGGAAACCATAAACAAGACAAAAAGACAACCCTCAGAATGGGAGAAAATATTTGCAAATGAAGCAACTGACAAAGGATTAATCTCCAAAATATACAAGCAGCTCATGCACTCAATATCCAAAAAACAAACAACCCAATCCAAAAATGGGCAGAAGACCTAAATCGACATTTTTCCAAAGAAGATATGCAGATTGCCAACAAACACATGAAAGGATGCTCAACATCACTAATCGTTAGAGAAATGCAAATCAGAACTACAATGAGGTATCCCCTCACACCAGTCAGAATGGCCATCATCAAAAAATCTACAAACAATAAATGCTGGAGAGGGTATGGAGAAAAGGGAACCCTCTTGCACTGTTGGTGTGAATGTAAATTCATACAGTCACTATGGAGAACAGTATGGAGGTTCCTTAAAAAACTAAAAATAGAACTACCATACGACCCAGCAATGCCATTACTGGGCACATACCCTGAGAAAACCATAATTCAAAAAGAGTCATGTACCACAATGTTCACTGCAGCTCTATTTACAATAGCCAGGACATGGAAGCAACCTAAGTGTCCATTGACAGATGAATGGATAAAGAAGATGTGGCACATATATGCAATGGAATATTACTGTCAATGAAATATAGTCTGTCATACAGAGGAGTGAAGGAAATCAGAAAGAGAAACACAGATACGGTATGCTAATACATACATATGGAATCTAAAAAAAAAAAAAAGTGGTTCTGAAGAACCTAGGGGCAGGACAGGAATAAAGACACAGACATAGAGAATGGACTTGAGGACACGGGGAGGGGGAAGGGTAAGCTGGGATGAAGTGAGAGAGTGGCATGGACGTATATACACTACCAAACGTAAAATAGATAGCTAGTGGGAAGCAGCCACATAGCACAGAGAGATCAGCTCGGTGTTTTGTGACAACCTAGAGGGGTGGGAGGGAGACATAAGAGGGAGGAGATATTGGGATATATGTATTCATATAGCTGATTCACTTTCTTATACAGCAGAAACTAACACAACATTGTAAAGCAATTATACTTCAATAAAGATGTTAAAAATAAATAAAATAAAATAAAATGGTCAAAAAAAAAAGAATATAGATATTTCATCCTGAGACCAACACCCTCTGCTGGTCTCCTCTCCTGCCCCCCATCCCTCTATGGTCCAAAGCTCCCTGCTCCTCATCACTAGCCGATGACCTCAGCATATCAGAGAATAACTGTTGAGGCTACAACTGAAGAGGAGGTGAAACTTCAGGGGATGGGAGGAAGAGGGGAAAAGCAGGTAGGGACCCTGAAGGTAGGGGAGAGGATGCCAGAGAGAGAGAGAGACTGAGGGATACTGTCTGCTGGCTGAGGGGGCCACATGTCCTGAGAGTCTGGAAGTGAGGGCCCCACCCCAAACGGCACAGGACTGAAAGAGCCACACAAGCTCCCCACCACACTTTGGACTTGGTAAGAGTTGGACTGTTTCACTTAAACCTAAAATAAATATTTGAACTGATTAAACACTTTTCAGGATTGCATGTTTATCTAGCTGATGGAGTAGGGGCTGCCCTCTTCCATCCCTCACTCTGTGGTCACTAGCAGACATCTGGATTTCTCTAGATCAGACGGCAGGGAGGTGAAGGAGCTATATGCGAGGCCAGCCAACTAGCTGACCTACCGACCAATCTAGCTCTCCCTCCCACCATAAAGAGCACAGCACCCAAATCCCAGGGCCAATAACACAGCTATTCAGGATTCATTTATGCCACACCCATTCACTGGGAGTCAACACTGCGGTAGGTGCTAGGGATTCAAAGATAAACGACAAGTGGGCTATGTCTGTTTACAGTCTAGCAGGCAACAGATAAGGGACCAGATAATCCCAATTCAGTAGGTAAGTGTCACACGGAGAAAAGAATGAGGACACTTCCAGGAAGAAGAGACTTTCTAGAATAGAAGATATTTGGGTGAATCTAGAGAGATGACATGGCAGAGGCTGCCACAATTGGATATTGCCCTCCAGTATCCATTCTCCCAACTAAAGACTGCATTTTTCAGCTTCCCTTACAGTGAAGTGTGGCTATGTGACTAAATTCTGGCCAGTGGGATGTAAGTAAAAATAATGTGTTACAACTTCTGGGTCATGCTTTAAAAGAATGACTGTGTGGTTCCCTTGTCACTTCTCTCCTCCCTCTGACTGGGATGTAGGTGTGATGGTGAGAGCTGGAGCAGCTATCTTGGATCCAGAGGTGAAAGCCACACATTGAGTTTGGTCTAGCCACTCTACCATCCCTGAACCACCTGCCTCTGGACTGTACCATGAGAGAGAATTTTAATTCTCTCCTATCTAAACCAGTGTGTTGAAGGTCTCTTTGTTATAGTAGCTTAGCTTGCACCCTAATACAAATGAGTAGGAGTTAGCCAAAACAAGTAGGTTGGGAATGGAATGTACAAAGGCACTGAGGCATGAGGGCATAGCACATTCAGGGACCCAACAGCAGTTAACACAAGCAGACATATGTGGGTGAGTGAATGGGAGGGAAGGAGGAATAGGAGCCCATTTGTAAAAGGATCAAGTGCCAAGCTAAGGATGCTGGAGGAAGAAGGGGAGCAAAAAGAACAGGAAAGGGGAAAAGAAAAGAAAAAAATGAAGAGATGATGAGGAGGGCAAAGGAAGAGAGAGGGAAAGATAAATCTGGTCATCCTCTCCTGCATGTGGGAACGTGTATTGGTTCTTAGTCAACCCCCAGAAAAGTCCTAGCCCTTTGCAGTTCTGCAGCAATTAGCATCAAGTTTTATGTCTTGATGAGCTGAGTTAGCTTTGATCAGAAAATTTTAATGTACATATTTTTTTTAAAGCCACAATAAGCTGAGCCCCCACACTGCCCACCAAAAAAATTTTAGTTTCTGATGCTAAATGGTTGGGTCAACAGTCTGCTCAGTTGGGTTCTTTTTTTTTTTTTTAATTGGAATATAGTTGATTTACAATGTTGTGTTAGTTTCCACTGTACAGCAAAGTGAATCAGTTATACATATATATATATCTCCTCTCTTTTTTAGATTCTTTTCCCATATAGGCCATTACAGAGTATTGAGCAGACTTCCCTGTGCTATACAGTAGGTTCTTATTAGTTATCTATTTTATATAGTAGTGAGTCTATGTCAATCCCAATCTCCCAGTTTATCCCTCCTGCCAACTTTCCCCCTTAGTAACCATACGTTTGTTTTCTACATCTGTGACTCAATTTCTATTTTGTAAGTAGGTTCATTTGTACCATTTTTTTAAGTTTCCACATATAAACAATATCATATGATATTTGTCTTTGTTTGCCTTACTTCACTCAGTATGACAATCTCTAGGTCCATCCATGTCGCTGCAAATGGCATTATTTCATTCTTTTTTACAGCTGAGTAATATTCCATTGTATATATGTGCCACATCTTCTTTATCCATTCCTCCATCGATGGACATTTAGGTTGTTTCCATGTCCTGGCTATTATAAATACTGCTGCAATTAACATCAGGGTGCATATATCCTTTCAAATTATGGTTTTCTCCTGATATATGCCCAGGAGTGGGATTCCTGGATCATATGGTAGCTTTATTTTTAGTTTTTTAAGGAACCTCCATACTTTCTCCATAGTGGCTGTACCAATTTACATTCCCACCAACAGTGTAGGAGGGTTCCCTTTTCTCCACACCCTCTCCAGCACTTGTTTGTAGATTTTTTGATGATGGTCATTCTAACTTCTGTGAGGTGATACGTCATTGTAGTTTTGATTTGCATTTCTCTAATAATTAGTGATGTTGAGCATCTTTTTATGTACCTCTCAGCCATCTGTATGTCTTCTTTGGAGAAATGTCTATTTAGATCTTCTGCCCATGTTTTGATTGGGTTGTTTGTTTTTTGGATATTGAGCTGCATGAGATGTTTGTATATTTTGGAGATTAATCCCTGTTGGTCACTTCGTTTGCAAATATTTTCTCCCATTCTGTGGGTTTTCTTCAACTGCATTCTTAATCAGGTTTTTTTGATAAGAGTTAGTAGCAGTAGTGGAGGAAGTGCTAACAAAAAATAATGAAAACAAATGGCCCAATGTAACTCTTCCCATAACCACCACATTTTTCTGGGTCCCTCTGCCACAGACTTCCTGGAAGTAGTTGTCTACAGTCGCTGCTCTGCCTCCAGACCTCCCACTCTCTCTTTAACCTGCTCCAATCAGACTTCCATTTTACTAAAGCCTCTCTGGTCAAGGTCACCAATGATTTGCACAAGGTCAAATCCAATGGTTTAGTCTTTATCCTTTGTTACTTCTCAGCAGCATTTGGTGCAGTCACCCTCTCCCTTCTTCTTTAAAGACTTTCTTCATTAGGCTTACATGATCCCACCCTCCCCTGGTTTGGGGTCTTCCCTAAGGGTATCCTGGTAGTCAGTATGGGTGGGTCAGGACACATTATGGGTAGTCATTATGGGTGGGTGGTTACAGCATTATTCATAGTATTCAAGAAGTGGAAGCAACCCTACTGTCCATTGATGGATGAATAAACAAAATGTAGTCTACACATACAATGGAATATTATTCAGCATTTAAAAGGAAAGAAGTTCTGATACGTGCCACAACATGAAAGACCCTTGAAGACATTATACTAAGTGAAATAAGCCAGTCACAAAAAGACAAATATTGATTATTCCACTTATATGAAGTATCTAAATGTAGTCTAATTCATAGAAAACAGAAGGCAGAATGGTGGTTACCAGGGGTTGAGGGTAGCGGTAAAAAGGGTGTTAGTATTTAATGGGTATAGAGTTCTAGATTTGCAAGATGAAAAAGTTCTGGCGTTCTGTTTCACAACAATATGAATATACTTAACACCATTCAACTATACATTTAAAAATGGTTAAGATGGTAAATTTCATGTTATGTATTTTTACCCCAATAAAGTTAATATCTGTAAATCAAAGCATATTCATTGAATTCCATTCTAAATTTTATCAATTTTTCCTACCTGAAGACATACTTGACCTGTGTTCTGAAATAAAATCCCAGAGAATATGCATATGGCAGCATCCTGTGCTTCTGAGGAGCTTAACTCTCTGCCCAAGCAGCCCGCATCCCCTTTGTAGCTCCCTTCTCCACAATGGAATTAAGACTTGAGTGTCCCCGGATGGGAGTAGAGAATCAGGAGAACAAGGATGGAGGAGGAGAAAGATGAAGGCATAGAGAGATGGGGAGGGAAGTAGGGAAGCAGGAAAAAAGAGGTCTGGGCTATGACGTGGGGCATCTCATACTTCTGTGAACTAGGTTCAAAGGACAACAGAGGTTGGTGAGAATATGGGCTTTGGAGTCAGACCTGTTTCAAATCCTGCCACCCCCAGTTTTGTAGCTGTGTGATTTTAAACAAGTCTTTTCTTGTTTTTGTTTGTTTATTTCTTAGCCCCTAAAAGCCTTGGTTTCCTTATTTGTAAAAGGAGCTAGTGATGGTACATTCCTCAAGGGGTTTTGTGAGGATCCTATGTAAGTAAAACCTGTAAATCAGTGCCCGACACAGAAATGGCCCCCAGTCAAGGTTGATTGCTCCAGCTTCATGTCAAAAAGTAGGAGGAAGAAGAAGGGGAGGAGAGGGATGGGAGAAGGAAGGGAGCCCACCTCCTAAAGGAAGAGAAAAAACTAGGAATTCAAAGCCAGGTCCTAGTCCAGAACTTCCCACTAGCTCAATGGTGGCCCCAGACAAGTTCTTCTCAGCCTGTTTCCTCCTCTGAAAAACAAGGTCTGAGGTCCCTCCTCCTGGAAAGGTTGATAAATCTGAGTCCTCTCTGCTCCAGACGAGTTTCCTACTCTCATCACTCACTGTCTATACCTCTTACCTATGCAGGACTGCGGAGGCCCTCTGGAGGACGCAAGAGGAAAAGACATAAACGTGGCCAGGAGCTGCTCACCATTTGACTCAGCATACAAAATGAGGACATGACCTTGTAGAACAGACTATTACAAAGTAGGGAGAAAACGTAGGGTAAGAGAGTAGCCTGAATGCGGAAGAGCTTCTTATCTGATGCTCTTGGGGAGCACAACTGAGTTATCTTCTACTTTCTGTCTGGCCCCATGTCAAGTGTCTATTACAATATATAAACATTATTATCATGTATGACTATTGTTATAGCATATGAACATTATCATAATATGATGCAAATATTGTTACAATATACGAATGCTCATGTAATGTATAAACATTGCCATCGTTCCTGAGATTTACCCTGAAATAAGGATGTTCTCATATTTCCCTCCAGACCTCTTTCAAGACCTGTTGAATAGGCATCTTCAAAAGGCCTTTCTCAGGGGCTTAGGAAAAGACAGAGAAGCTATTAATTAATTATTTTCTCCTTCATATGCCAGCTTCACCACTAACTAAGTTTATGTCAGTTTTCCCTTTTTTAAAAATGGGGGTATCATACCTAACTACTTTCAGGGACTCAATGAGATAGGAGTTTCCTTTGGAGGAAATGCCACCTTACATATATTTTAAACTATTACCATTATAGAAGAAATATTTTTCTCCAGAAATACGTGCAAAGCAATTATCTAATTCTATTACATTTAAGACTGGGTCTGGGGTTTCCCTGGTGGCGCAGTGGTTGAGAGTCTGCTTGCTAATGCAGGGGACACGGGTTCGTGCCCTGGTCTGGGAGGATCCCACATGCCGCGGGGCGGCTGGGCCCATGCGCCACAACTACTGAGCCTGAGCGTCTGGAGCCTGTGCTCCCCAACAAGAGAGGCCGCGATAGTGAGAGGCCCGCGCACCGTGATGAAGAGTGGCCCCCGCTTGCCACAACTAGAGAAAGCCCTCGCACAGAAACGAAGACCCAACACAGCAAAAATAAATAAATAAATTAATAAACTCCTACCCCCAACATCTTTAAAAAAAGAAAAAAAGCCTGGGTCTGATAGTCTCACACTATCAGTTTTGCAAGCAACCTCTCACCCAGCCACTCAGTGTCTGCTTCTTGGGCCAAAGGAGGAAGGGTGTGAGCAGGATAGAAGACAATTTTGGCGGGCCATTATATTCCTAGTGTGCATTTGCAAGGGTATTTTGGAATAAGATGTAGCTGGCAGGATTGGACATCTTGGCTGAGTATAAAGAGATAATTCCTCTAATGCCTGGTCACTAGACATTGATTCATCTGTCATTCATTAGATCGGCATTTACCAAACAACTTCCACATTCTTGGCATTATGCTAGGTATTGTGGATACAAAGTGAATAATTCATGTCCCAGACAAATTTCACAGAATCAGTATCACACAAATCATATTCCCTGATGACAATGCAATTAAGTAGAAATCAACAACAACAAAAAAGATAAACCCCCATAAATATGTAAAATTTAAAAACTCATCACTAAATAAATCATGGACCACAAGAAGTGGTCACAATAAATCAGAAAATCCTTAGAACTTAATAGCAATGAAAACACTACATATCCAAATTTGCAAAACACAAAGAAAAATATATAGTCTTAAATATTAGGAAAAAAGAAAGGTTTAAAATTAAAGAGCTAAGCATCCAGCATAAGAAATTAGAAAAGGAACAAAGAAATCCAAAAAAAATAAAATTAGAAAGAAGATAATAAAGATAAGAGCAGAAATTAATGAAATAAAAAGCAAAAAGTAAAAAAAAAGAAATAAAGATCAACAAAGCCAAAAACTGGTTCTTCGAAAATGACTAATAAAATATATATGACTTTAGCATATTTTTAAAGAGCACAAAAATATTAGGAGTGAGAATAGCAATAGAACTACAGATTCAGTAGAGATTTAAAAGATAATGCAAAGAATGCTATGAAAAAGCTCATGCAAATTAATTTGAAAACTTAAATGGATAAATTCCAAGAAAAATATAACTTGGCAAAACTGACTTAAGAAGGAGTAAAAAGTCCTAACAGTCCATAATTGTTAAAGAAATTATATCAGTAGCTAAAAATCTTCTCTCTCTCTCTCTCTCTCTCACACACACACACACACACACACACACACACACACAATCAGACCTCAATGATCTTACAGAAAGATTACAATAAACTTTCCATGAATAGATCATTCTAGCCTTCCAGAGAATAGAAAAGGAAGAATATCTCACTGTATCAAGCTAATATGTTGTTACCAAACCCAGCAAGAGTAATTTTAAAAAAGAAAAGTTATGTGTCATTTTAATATATAGACAGTGATGAAAAAATCCTAAACAAAATATGAGCCAAACAAATCCAGCAGTTTACTTTAAACAAATTATACTATATCATGACTAAGTCAGTTATACTAGGAATGAATGAAAGGTGGTTTAATAAGAAAATCCATCATTGTAATTCCCCACAAAAGCAGATTTTTAAAGCCTATAATTATCTCATAGTTGTAGAAAAGCATTTGATAAAATTCAATACCCATTAATTATTTTAAAAAAAACTCAGCAAAACCCATTCTTAGTGAGGAAACATTAGACAGTCTTTTTACCACCAGAAAAGAGACAAGGATTCCACTGTCAACACCTATATTCAACATATTTCTAAAGGTACCAGCCAGTGCTGTAAGACATGAAAAATAAATAAAAGGTATAAAAATTAGAGAAGAAAAGAAACAAAATTCTCATTATTCATAGACAGTGTGTTTGTCAGAATCACCCAAAAGACTCTACAAAGTATTGGAAAGAATATGAGAATTTCACAAGCCATCTAGATATAAGCTCAATATATTAAAATAAGTTGTGTTTCTATATACTAGCAACAAAAGAAACACTGAATTTTTAAAGATATCATAAACATAGCAAAAAATATATATATATATATATACACATACATACACACTTCCTAGGAATGAATCTAGACAAAGATGTGCAAAAAGGGAAGAGATTTAATGTCCATGGATAAAAAGATTCAATAAAATGAAGATGTTGGTTCTCTTCAAATTTATCTAAAAACTCACTGAATTGCAACCAAAATTTCAACAAGTTTTTTCTTTAAAAAAAAAAAAAGTTACAGGTCTCACTGTCATCACCTCAATAATATTACAGCCACATTAACAATTTATGGGCCCCATGAACAACAGTGCCCATTTTCAATAGAATGAAGCTTCAACAATTTTTTTTTAAGGCACTTGGCCCAAGAATAGCCAAGACACTCCTGAAAGAGAAAGTAAAAGGAGTCTGTCTTATTAGATAGTAAGACTTATTAATGAGCTATAATAATAAACACTGAGGAGTATTGGTGCAAAAACTAACAATGGAAGAGAGTAGCAAGAACACAGACACAACACAGGTGTAGACACTTGATAAGTAAATGAGGGGACATTACAGAGCAATGGGGAGGGGAGGAGCTACTCAATAAAGGGTGTTAGGGTAGGTGATTGTCCATATGGAGAAAAGTGAAACTGGATCTATACTTTTCACCATATACACAAATAAATTCCAAATAGATTCAAGTGTTATATGTGAAAAGGAAAGTCTTAAAACTTTTAAAAGGCAATATAAGAAAACATATTTATGATCTTAGGGTAGCGGAGGATTTTTCAAGCAAGCCTCCACAAAAACATTCAACTACTTTAAAATTGGGAATGTCTGTAGCTCAAAAAACACCATGAAGATACTGAAAAGATAAGCCATAAATTGGGAGAAGATATTTGCAATCCATACAATTGAAAAAGGATTAGTATCTAGATATATAAAGAAATTCCTACAAATCACAAGTACAAAAAGGAAAGAAAATTCAATAGGAAAACAGGCAAAAGATATGATCAGACAATTTCACAAAAGAGGAAACACACATGGCCAATAAATATATTAAAATATGATTATCCTCATTAGTAACCTGGGAAATGCAATTAAGAACACGAAAACTACCATTTTACAACTACTGGATTGACAAAAAATTAAGAAGTCTATCAATACCAAGTGTTGGTGAGACTGAAGAGCAACAGAAAATCTTAATCACTGCTTAGTGTGTAAACCAGTATAACTATTTTGGGAAACAACAAAGCATTGTTTTGTAAAGTTGAAATTTCCATACCTTACAGCACAGGTGTATGGCACTCAGAAGAATGTTCATAGTATCATCCTTTGCAATAACAGAAAACTAAAAACAACCCAAATGTCTTTTAATGAAAGAATTAATTAATAAACTGTGATACAGTAGAGTCTCATTGTGGAAAAGTATACAAATGCAAAAAATAAACAGCAGCTACATGCAACAACATGGATGGGAATCTTAGAAATATAACATTGAATGAAATAAGCAAGTCTCAGAAGACCTTGAAAGGAGAGACAAAGTGTGATGGTGGAGAAGCCCACAGGTTCTTAGGTTGGGTGCTGGGTTCTCCCATATGCATAGTTAATAAACTTCTGGCTTACATATGTTGCATATAATTTTGTGTGTATATCAAATATTGCATAAGTCCTTTTCCAGTTTAGTTCACGGTTTACTGAGACAGCATGACAACAAGTACACTGCATTCTGGTAAATATAATGGAGCAAGTTATTTTAATGCTCTGGAAACAATTCTGCAGATTTTATAGGAACTAAAGGCTCTACTGCATCACTAATAATGCTGTGAGGTAGGCAGGTCAGGAATTGTTATCCCCATTTTACAGAAGAGAAAACTGAGATTCAGAGAGTTTAAGACACATATCCAAGGTCACACAGCTAGTGAAGGGCAGAAATGGAACCATGTCCAGATATCCTAGCCCTAGCCCTGAGGTTTCTCCATTAAACATTTGGAGGGAATATTCTAGTCTATTTCTGACATCTCAGTACTATGCCCTGAGCATAACTCTGGTCCTTTTCCAGAAAAGCATTTTTCAATTTCTTCAGATTTTCTTTCTTGGTCATGGGGCAGTGGTGCATCTCTGGGCCATCATTCCAGTTCAAAAGCTCTTAGAAGCTATCCGCACTTTGTAAGTGACCGGTGGGGCTTTTCTTTAAGGGCAGAAGTTAATTACTGTAATGAAGCATGTCTTAGGGGACATATGGCTACATATAGCTATGCATCTTACTTGTTTTAACATCACGTGCTTTATATATATTCTTTTATTCCTCACGGAAAAACTTTTGAAATAGGTATTATCCTCATGTTATAGATAAGAAAACCAAGGCCATTGCCAAGATTTACTATGATAAGGGGCCAGGAGATAAAAGAATGACCAACAGCTCTGCACATGTGAGTGTTGGCAGTTACCGTACATGACCAATTAATGTATCACTGCCATTAAAATAAAAATGGAATCAGAGACACATAGGTGCTTTGATGTGGGATGGTGAAGATGATGATGATAATGATGATGATGGCTATACACAGTACTAATCTACCATTCTTTGTTTTTTTATTTTTTGTTTTTCCTGAGGGCAGGATAAGAAAGACAATAGCACAAGTGATTCAAGCAAGGTACCAGGTATTTCTTCTTGACTCAAAGAATTATAACAGCCTGATATTTCTATAAAGAGACTTCATGGTATTATCTCCCTGACAATTTTTAATGAACAGGAGAGTTTGTTGTCTCTAAGGGACAGTGTGGATAGCTGCCTACATGAGGACAGGTGGGTAGCATAAATAACAGTTCCAGGCCCCTGCCTTTTTTACTGGTGACCATCCCCCAGTGTCACAGAAGAGTGCATGTATGAAGGGCACTGGATCAGCTGGAGCGCATTCTCCATTATCTGTCACTGTTGGCTCAGAACAAACTAGAATCCTTCCATTTCCTCTGTTTCCACGTGGAAGCCGGGATCCCAGGTATAGCTCTTGCCCACTCAACATGCAAACTCCCTTCAGGAGGTAACAGCATTCCGATTTTCCTTTGAGAAATCATCTTTCCTCACCTTTAGTGTAGAAAGTGTGTTCCAGATAGCTTTATATCCACTACTGGCTCCGGCATTGGACCTGTGATGCAGGTTTGGTAAATCAAAACTCCACATGTTTCTGGTCACAGTGATGAGTTTAGGAATGGGCATGTGACCCAAACTAGCTAACAGAGTCTGACTTTATCCTTTTAAAAGAGCTCTAAAGATTGAGGCAATCTCTCTGTGTTGCTAACTTGGTAAGAGAAAAGCCTGCAGCTGCCAGGGGCTACCTCTTGAGAGAGCCTGCCCTGAGAATGAAGAAGCCTTTGTATTGGAGACAGGAGATGGAGAAAGAAAAAAACCAAGTCCATATGATATGATCCAGTCATCCAGGGCTCATTCTACTCGTGGACTTCTCAGTTATGAAAAAATAAATTATGTGGTCATGCAGTTGTGTTTGTGTGTGTGTTGCTGTTGTTTTATTTATTTTTTTTCTTATGCCACTCTGAGCTGGGTTTCTGTTACTTGCAACCACAAGAGTCCGGATGATTAATACATTGAATGTAATCAAATTTCCCTACAACTTTACTGAACCACAGACTCTTAATATTGGCATTCATTTTGTCCAAAGCCAGAGCACCAAGAGTAATAAGTGAATGTGTTTCATTTTAAAAGGTAAATATTGAGAAACCTTCTCTGTGATCCTAGAAATCTCTGCAGAATATATCAGTCTAAAGCAGTCCTCCCCAACCTTTTCCATTTGGGGGCACACACAGAAAATTCTAGAAGTGTGTAAGGCACAATGGAGAAAGCAAAGGCAACTGGCCCAAGGACTCAAGCATCCCAAGCCCCTGCCAACCATCGCAAGAGCCGAAGGGACCAATCCCCAGGCACACCTACCTCCCAGGGACCAGGTGGGAAGGTTTACTAGAAGAAAGTAAAGGTAGGAGGTGAGGGAAAGTAAAGGTAGGGATTTCAGAGCAAATCCTCAAATGAGCCTTCTCTTAACAAGATGGGTGACCTGCCTTATCTAACAGTACATTCTTCATCCTTCATACACCATTCTGAAACAAAGTGATTTTCAATTATTAGCATTGTTTTTCAAAATCAGCCTGCCAAAACCCAGCTGTTTCCGCACAGTCAGGCTTTCTGGGCTGTGTGGCTCTGGATTCGTGGGAAGGACCCTCGCTCTGATGAAACTGCTTCTGCTCTCTACAGCAGACCCAGACGTTCAGCCAAGAAACAAGCGGACAGAAGGTCACTGGACTGGGGGTGGAAGGCGGAGCATCCATAGAGCCGGGCCAAAAGAATGCCATTATTCGAGAAATGATTGAAGAGTTTCTTCAAGACTGGCCAGAGGAGTCATCCTCTTTGAACTCTGGGGGTTTAAGAACGCTGAGCACACAGTTGGCAGATTCTTCCGTTGACCCTTTAGGTCAAACAAGGTTAGAAGGGTGGAAGGAGCTTCTATTCTTTATAAATCCAGGAGCTCGACTTTGTCCGCGAGTGCAAAGACTCTAAGGAAAGGCACGTTGCTGTTGCTGTTTTATTAATAGCTGCATCTTCCTGTTTATCCAGCACTTATTACCCAACTTTCTTGGACAGCCGGCCCATCAACAAGCCAACAAATATTATCAAACCTGCTCTATATGCAAGACAGGAGGCAGCGGATATGAGAGAGACACAAAGATGCCTAAGACACGCGGCTTCAATAAGTCAGGAGCATAGACACATTTCTAATTAAGTCTAAGGTAGATGATGATAAATGCCCCAATAGAGGTACCAGCTAAGTGTCTGGAGAACTCAAGGGGAGGTGGGGAGGGAGTCCAATGGGCTTGGACAGGGTGGTAAAGATCTAAGAAGGCTTCCTAGGGGAAATCACCTAAGGTCTGGGTCATTAACGATAAGAGCAAAAAATGGCATTCCCAGTGGCTTCTGATGTCACATGGGTCCCCCTCCTGGAGGAAAAGGGACTGTGTCCTGTGTTTTGGGCTAAATTGTGTCCCCCCAAAATTCATATGTTGAAGTCAAATTGTGTCCCTTAAAATTCATATGTTGAAGTTTTAACCCCCAGCACCTCAGAATGTGACTGTCTTTGAAGATAGGGTCTTTAAAAGTGATTAAGTTAAACTGAAGTCATTAGGGTGGGTCTTAACCCAGTGTGAATGGCATCCTCATAAGACGGGGGAGTTTGGACACAGAAGTACACATAGAAGGAAGACAATGTGAAGATAGATGACTTTTTATAAGCCAAGGAGAGAAGCCTAGAACAGACCCCTCCCTTGAGGCCCTCAGCAGGATCCAACTCTGCCTACACCCTGATCTTGGACTTCCAGCCTTTGGAACTGTGAGAAACTAGATGTCTGTTGTCCTAGCCCCTTAGTCTGTGGTACTTGTTATGGCAACCCGAGTACACTCGGACTTTCTGTGTGCTTCGCCCTGGCCCTGAACACCTCCCACCCTGGAGACTGTCCTCAGCATCCCAGAGGGACATGACTGGCTTGCCCTCCTCCCTCTCCCACCTGGTCTCAGGGTTCTTAGCGTGGCTGTGGCTCGCTGGGCTCAACTCTGGAACCACACACATTCTTCCTCACGGTCAGTAGGCTGCCCTGGAACGTGATCCTGGCAAGCCTGTCCTCCTGATGAGAGCTAAAAGCCAAGTCACACTATCTCCTACTGTCTTAATCACTTTCTATTTTATTAACCCTTCTGTGATTCGTCCACTTCTGAAGTACCAGGGTCTCCTGTCTCCTTTTAATTTTTTTTTCATCTTCAGAGGGAGATCATGCTAACAGCCAAATTTGTTCCATTTACAACTCTTCATGGAGATTGAACGTGGAAAGAACAGAGCTGTATGACTTACAAAGCAGATTTGGCTTGGCCTGCCCATGCAGCTGGGTTGGAGCAGAATTTTTGTGAAACCAAACTCTTAGTGAAAGGAACTGGGGCCGATGCGATGAGCCTACTTTAGAAAGACAGTTCAATTTAATGCCCTGACTCACCTTATCCTGACAAACACTAGCCTGAACAAACTGCTTAGAATATAAAAGTTAACACAGGCACCAGAATCAGAGCTCCCGCAGTTGTCTAGCTGAGATCCTGTGTTGTTCATTTGTTATCCCCACAATGAGTGAGTGCACCTAACTAATCCTACAGATCACGCTCCTCTGTGAGGCCCACGGAGAAGAAGGGACTTGTTCAAGGTCACTCAGCTTCCAAATCCAGTCTCTTTCCACAGCACAACACAGTTTCCTGGGATTAGCAATCCTGCGACTTTGGGCTTTATCCCAGCTCTGCAAATGACAGGCAAGGTGACTTTGGACAAATTATTTCCCATCCCTGGTCTCCAGATTCCCAACTCAACTATGACCGTCCCGACTCTGGGTAGACTTCCTTGACTCTCTTGGGCAGAGTTAGTTATCCCCACAATACTTATTCCAGGGCAGCCATGTGGTGGTCTCCAAAAGAGCTGGCAACTCCCCATCCCGCGGATACACACACACACACACACACACACACACACACACACACACACACTCCATTTCCCTTGGGTCCTCAAAGGAGCCCTGCCCCCAACTAAAGGACGAAGCATGGGCCAGCTCGGCCCTAGCCCACCCTCAGCACTCCCCCAGCCACAGTGTTACCTTGGGAGGATCCATAAACACCTCAGACCTCATCTTCAACTCCCCTTAGACAGGGAAGATCAAATTTTACATTTAAAACACAATTCCAAATGTAAAATAGATAGCTAGTGGGAAGCAGCCGCATAGCACAGGGAGATCAGCTTGGTGCTTTGTGACCACCTAGAGGGGTGGGATAGGGAGGGTGGGAGGGAGACGCAAAAAGGAGGAGATATGGGGATATACGTATATGTATAGCTGATTCACTTTGTTATAAAGCAGAAACTAACACACCATTGTAAAGCAATTATACTCCAATAAAAATGTTAAAAATAAAATAAAATGCACTAGTGAAAAGAAAAAAAAAAACAAAACCAATTCCAGTCTGGCAAAATCTCAACTTTGTTCTTTTGAAACCTCAGGGTAGGAGAGGCGTCAGACACTTGAGAGTTCTGAAAGTACCACTTTGGGAGTTAGGAGAAGTGTTCTACGCAAGCCAGTCATAAAATTCTAATTCATTTACCCAGAAAGTTCCCAAGAGGTTTACAACTGTGGCATCTGGGCTGGGTTGCAGTTTGTTTGAACAAAGTGCTGACAAGCCCAAGATCAAGGTTTCTTCCCTTAGTGCCAATCTGCTCGTCACAAAGGGAAAACCCTGAGTCATAGTCCCAACCTGTATTCTCCCTCCCACCCCAATCGCAGCTAGCTCGCCCGTAATTTGCCCCAAGAGGGAAGAGTGAGGATGTGTGGGCTCTTCCCCACCTGCTGACAGGGGAGGTGAGTATCAGGGTTTAAGTACAGCACAGAGACATGGCAGACTCAGGGAGCCACACTTGACCGGATGCCCTATGGCTTGGTTGGATTTTGGACAACCCTCCTTGAACCCAGACAGCGCAATTCATTGGAATTTTATAAAAATCGTCCATGAAATCTATACATAAATTTAATAATGACCCTTAGAACAACAAACTAATGAACATAACAAAAAAAAGAAACAGACGCACAGAGATAAAGAGCAAACTAGTGGTTACCAGTGGGGAGAGGGAAGGGCAAGGTCAAGATAGGGACAGGGGATCAAGAGGTACAAACTATTACGTATAAAATAAACTATAAAAATATATTGTACAGGGCTTCCCTGGTGGCGCAGTGGTTGAGAGTCTGCCTGCCAGTGCAGGGGACACGGGTTCGAGCCCTGGTCTGGGAGGATCCCACATGCCGCGGAGCGACTGGTCCCGTGAGCCACGATTGCTGAGCCTGCGCGTCTGGAGCCTGTGCTCCGCAGCGGGAGAGGCCGCGATAGTGAGAGGCCCGCGCACCGCGATGAGGAGGGGCCCCCACTTGCCGCAACTAGAGAAAGCCCTCGCACAGAAATGAAGGGCCAACACAGCCACAAATAAATAAATAGATAAATAAAATAAAATAAAATAAAAAAACCCTGCAGAATGAGAGAGACAGAGAGAGGCTATGTGTAAAAGGAAGTGTTGACATACCCTTTAAAAAAATATATATATATATATATATATATATTGTACAACACAGGGAATATAGCCAATATTTTATAACAATTATAAATGGAGTATAACCTTTAAAGTTGTGAATCACTGTGTTGTACGCCTGTAACATATAATTTTGCACATCAACTGTACTTCAATAAAATAATAATAATAATAATGACCCTTAGAAAAAACTTGAGGGTGAAAAAAGTTAAAGAAAAAGGTAATGGGGAGAAGAGATCAGACCAAATAACTCCCAGGGTCTCTGTCAATGTTTGACCTTCCTTCTTAGGTGTGGGATGATTATAAAGCAAGGAGTCCGACTGAGTCTTCAGTCAATACTCATTTGACAAATACAAATGATGGACCAGGCACTAAGGATAGAGCAGAAACAAGATAAGAGATGGAATAGACAATAAACAAATAAGTACAGCCAAGATGTGGAAACAACCCACATGTCCATCTGTGGATGAATGGATAAAGAAAATGTGGTATATACATAATACAGAATATTATTCAGCCATAAAAAGGGAAATCTTGGGCTTCTCCAGTGGCACAGTGGTTAAGAATCCACCTGCCAGTTCAGGGGACATGGGTTTGAGCCCTGGTTCAGGAAGATCCCACATTCCACAGAGCAACTAAGTCCGTGCGCCACAACTACTAAGCCTGCGCTCTAGATCCATGAGCCACAGCTACTGAGCCCACGTGCCACAATTACTGAAGCCCCTGTGCCCAGAGCCCATGCTCCGCAACAAGAGAAGCCACCGCAATGAGAAGCCTGCGTACTGCAATGAAGAGTAGCCCCCGCTCGCCGCAACTAAAAGAAAGTCCGTGCCCAGCAACGAGGACCCAACGTAGCCAAAAATAAATAAATAAAACAAATAAATTAAATTAAAAAGTGGGGGAATCTTTCTATTTGCTACAACATGGATGGACCTTGAGGGCATTATGCTAAATGAAATAAGTCAGAGAAAGACCAGTTCCTCAGACCTCACTTATATGTGGAATCTTAAGGGAAAAAAAGCTCATAGATACAGAGAACAGATCGGTGGTTGCCAGAGGTAGGGGGTAGGGGTGGACAAAATGGGTGAAGTGAGTCAAGAGGTACAAATACCCAGTTATAAAATAAATAAGTCATAGGGATATAATATACCTCGTGGTGGCTATAGTTAATAATACTGTATTTCATGTTTGAAGGTTGTTGAGAGTAGATCTTAAAAGTTCTCATCACGAGAAAAGAAAATTTTTTTTAACTATGTATGGTGATGGATGTTAACTAGACTTATTGTGGGGTACGATATATACATTGAATCATTATACTGTACACATGAAACTAATATAATGTTACATGTCAATTGTGCCTCAATAAAACTATTTAATTAAAAGATAGTCATCAGGGCTTCCCCGGTGGCGCAGTGGTTGAGAGTCTGCCTGCCGATGCGGGGGACACAGGATCGTGCCCCGGTCTGGGAGGATCCCACATGCCGCGGAGCGGCTGGGCCCGTGAGCCATGGCCGCTGAGCCTGCGCATCCGGAGCCTGTGCTCCGCAATGGGAGAGGCCACAACAGTGAGAGGCTCGCGTACCGCAAACAAAACAAAACAAAACAAAACAAGATAGTCATCAATCAGTGCTTCTCAAAGTAAAGTCCCGGACCAGAAGGATTAGCATCACTTGAAAGCCCAGGCCTCACCCCAGACCAACTGAATCAGAAATTCTGCAGGTGGGAGCCAGCAATCTGTGTTTGGAGCCCTCCAGATGATTTTACACACTCTCAAGTTCGGGACAAGTAATAATGATTCGAGCTGTGACGGAGAGTGATTGCAGGGTGACTTTGGACAGGTTGGTCAGGGACAGGCTCTTTAAGAAGGTGTCATCTACTGAGCTGAAGCCTGAAAGAGGAGAATGAACCAGAGAGAGTTCCAAACAGAGGGACTTGAAAGTGCAAAGGCCCTGGGGTAGGGATGCTCTGTTTGAGAAGACAAAGGAGGACAGTGTAGCCTGTGATCAGTAAAGAGCATCTGGCCCATCTTATGGGAGGAGGAGGGTCTGAAAGTCAGCAAGTCTACACTCTGGTCGACCTCTCCCACGGACAAACTGTGGGATACTGGGACAGTCACAGAGCCCTCCCAAGTATTCTCTAAAATGGGGAAAACGATCCTGAGCCTGCCTACTGGGCTGTCTGAGAAGTCAGTGGATACGAAAGCATTTGGAAAAGCGAGAGGCAGTGTTCAAGTGGGAATTATTATAATTAAGGGAGTCCCTTAAGGATGTAACTATAGGATCCAGCTTCCCACAGTGAGTAGCCATCAGACCACAGGCCAGCGCCACCTGGTCCTGGGCCAGCTCCTGCTCTCTAGAGCTAAATGAGATTGAGACGATCCTTTAAAAAGGGTCTGTTTAGAAGGTCTGAGGTGCAGGATTTCCCAGAAAGGTCTGATTGTGGAACTCTTACATCCTTAGCCCACTGGTCAATCTAAGAATATTCTTGGCTTCGCAAGGAATTTGTGTTTTGCTCCAGCTGCTTGCAAACTCTCCCCAGGTGTTATAAAGGCAACGCCAGATTTCTTACAGGACCAGGCCATGTGCTATCATCACAGTGAGAGCTAATTTCATCACCATCCACTGATGCCCCTTTCCTGGAAGAAGGCTCCACCCAGGACTCTTAGAGAGCGTGGAGGCGATACCATTAGAGGTGGTCCAGTCATTAGTTTAGACTGACTGCAAAATCACTGCCTCCAGTGAAAAGATACTGTCTCTAGAATCTACCTGCCTCCAGAAGGTACCCTCACCTAGTAGTCACAAGCATGTCCACATCCTGAGTGGTCAGGGCTGGAGGGAGCCTTGGAGACTGTGGTCTAGCCCCTCTTGTATAGATGGGGAAATGGAGCCCCGAAAGAGAGGGAAAAGGAGCCACAACCCCCCACTGAGTTTGTTGCAGTGATGAGATTAAATCAAGACCCCAGTCGTGATTTAATTCCTGGGCTCCTAAACCAGGAATCTTCTTCAAACAGATGTCAAGACACCACTTAAAAACCAGGGTTTACAGAACAGGGCCCAAGAGATTGGCATGGCATTCAAGGCCAGGCCAAGTTCCTGCCAAGTTCCTTAGCCTCATCTCTCACTCTATGGCTGCCCCGACCCCATGTCCATGCTGCAGCCATGCACTGGCTGTCGTAAATGGGCAGGTGACCAATGGGCTCATGACCAAGGCTGGTCCTCATCAGTAGTCCTCAATGTGCTGTGAAGCTTCTGGCCTCCATGTCTTTGCCCAGGCTGTTCCCTCAACCCAGAAAGCCCTTCACCATCTCCCACATGAAAATTCTACTCAAGCCTCCAAACATCGACTTAGAGGCCATCATATCCATTGCCAGAGCAGAATCCCTGTCCCTTGCGGGCAACCCTACAGCACCCAGTCATACTGCTCTCACCACCCCTCACACTCCGGCTCATATAAAGACACTGATGAGTTATGTGCACCCACCCTTCCCCAACTCCCACTCACATCTGCTCAGCTGTGAGATCCTGAAGGCAGGGACCAACTCTTATTCATCTTTAGATCCCCTCCCAGCACTTGGCAGTGTCTGACACAGAGACGTGCTCAGTGAATATGTGTATAATCAAATGGATGCACAGATGTGTAACACCTGTCCTTATGGAAGGATTCTGTGATCACTCCAGCCAGGGCCAACAGAGAGCCTCGTACCTGCTTTGGCTGCTGTCCCATTACCCTGGGCTATAACTATGTATGTGTTGGGTTCCCTACGTCCTACCAACCTACCCCAACTCCTGGCAAGAGAGTATGAATTCCCGAAGGTAGTGATGATGCCTGATTTATCTTTGTGTGCACAGCACAGACCCCAGCATGGAAATGATAAATGAATGAAGTCCATTAATGATGGACAACTGTACCTGAGATGTAATCAGTTTCTCTCACTCATTTGAACACTATACATACGATTCACCGCATGTCGCCTTTCTGCTTGTTCAACAAATATTTATCAGGTGCTAAAAATACAACGGTGAACAAGACAGAAAGTTCCTGCTGGACAGAGAGCCATTAAATAAATAATCACAAATGTCTATTTATCACAGTTACAGAGCACGCAGCAGAGGACACAGTACAGGATGCTGCGGTCACTGCTAAGTTGGCTCTGAGTTCATCGCCTGCCCTAGCGTCCCCCTCCCATCATGCTTCATTTTGGGCACAGTGGCTTCAGCAGAAATGGCCACCCCTCATCCAGCTCCGATGCAGAAAACAGATGACTTGTCTTTCTCCCCAACGGCAATGAAGCAGAGTCCAGGTTTTTTGTGTCTTTGCAATATTTAATATAATCTCCCTTAAATTATTATCCCTTGCTTCCCATGGGAACTGTTGAAGATGCCAATTTCATACTGATTCCGGATGCAAAGTCTGTTCTGTCTGACCTCATTGATTCCTGGGGGATGCGTTAAGACCTGTGAAATATGTGGGGCTCATAAATCAACTCTGTCTGGGTTTCTGCAAATGTTTTAGCTTGCAGGAAAGTCAGTTCACACTGACAAGTCCCCCACGCCTCACCGCCCCGCCCCGCCCGCGTCCCCTGGAGCCTGTGGATGCTGGCTGCCTGGGGCAGGGCCCAGGGCTGGCTGTCCCCATCTCCCCTCTGGCCCGGCTCCGAAAAGCCGAGGGGAATGGGAGGTCAGTCCTTAACATCCAGTCTGATGTCTGAGTCCCTCTGGAGGGAAGGAATCCTGTGAATGTCCTTTCCCTGCCAGCCCCCAAGGAGATGGCCCGGGGACCCTTCCCCAAGCATGCACCTCTGTTTCCAAGACAAACAGGAGCCTCCTGCTGGTTGCTGGGCTCCAGGGGTTGCCAATGGCATGTCATACAATTGAATGGCGCCCCTTGGAGTTTTGCGAGGAGCTGACCCCGGCTGGAGGAGGATCCCTGAGAGCCCATCCCCCCCATGGCAGAGAAACAAAGTCCCAGGTCCAAGGTGGAAAGAACACAGCCTGCCACAGATTCCCCTGTGGCACAGTCCAAAGCCGGCAGGACGGTGGAGGTAGGTCTCTTTGTAAATCAGTCTGAACAGATGGTTCTTCACAAGCATCTTTTCCCATCAGCCCCTCAGCTACGGTGTAAATTCAATTCAGTTCAACACCCACTGAGTGCCGTGGTCCAAGGAAGCATGCCGGGTGCGGGGGCACACACAGTAACCACGGCCCTGGCGTGCAAGGAAAAGAGAGACGCTTGGTCATCTTGGTCCTCCCTCGGCACCCAGCACAGTGGGGGCCGGTCGGGGGTGGGCTTTGAGGGGTGATGAGAGACCGAGTATGGAAGTGAGTGAAGGTACCCCCACTCGCCTGAGTTGAACGGTGCCCACACTCTCCTTCCATTCATCCCTTCACTCATTCATTCATTAGTTGTCAACAGCTTATTGAGAATTCACGCTGCCAGATGCTGAGGATAAATAGTGGATGCTGGCTGCGTCCAAGGAACCCTCCCACCACAGTCCCAACTCCCAACACCCACGCCCTGGTGAGAGCACGTGGGCACCTGCCTGCCCTCTGTCACACACCTGGGGGCTGCCAGGAAGCCGCGGCCTTTCTGCCTCCAAGTGGGAGACCAGTCAGACTGCTCGGGGGTCATCTGACTCAGGGGTCTCTCTGATGACGGGTCAGACCAGCCTACCAGCACTTCCCAGTCACTGCCTGCCCAGCCAGCGTGGCCTGGAGTCTGTCTTTCTGTCTGTCTGCATGTCCATGTGTCCAGAGAGGCTGGCAGCCAAAGGAAGAGAATGAATGTACCCATCTGCCTCCTAGGCACCCCCAGGGGTAAGAGGGTCCCAGAGAACAGCTCAAAGGCAGGCCCTCTGGCTGAGTGGAGCCGGGGAGAAGAATCAGCACGTGGTCGCAAACCCAAAGGCAGTGCCTTTCCCTCGACTTCTTTTTTTTCTTTTGGCCACACTGCTTGGCATGCAGGATCTTAGTTCCCTGACCAGGGATCGAACCCGTGCCCCCTGCAGTGGAAGTACAGAGTCCTAACCACTGGGCCGCCAGGGAAGTCCTCCCCTTTCCCTCTCCCTCCTCAAACCTCCCCACCTGGGATAAGGCGCCAGCAAGCACCTGCCCCTTGTCTGCCCCTGTGCCTGGGCAGGGATTGGTAAGATATGACGCAACAGAGTGGCTGCCCCTCTGGGAAGGGGTAGGGAGAGTGACAGCAGCAATTGCTTAGGGGTTGCAGACAGGACTGTCAGACACTCAGCACATCCTTTGCTAAAAACAACCCCACAAAGTAAGTACTATCATCCCATCTGGTAGACAGGCCACTCAGAGGGTTTACCGCTCGGAGCCAGGCACCTGTGCGGGGATGGGGTTCGAACCCCAGCATCTCTGAATTGAGAGCCCACGCTCTCCCCACGCATCCAACTGCCTCCCACCACTCCCTGGCCTCGTCACCGACTCCCTCCAGGCCTTTGAGAAACCAAAGATCCCCTTTCTTTGGGTAACAGCAGATATTATAACTTGGGCCTCGCAGATGATATTTGCTTGAGGCTCTTGTTGGCAACATTAAATATGATTCCTAATTTATGGTTTTAATCAGTTTCATACTGATTTTGAAACTGACCATACTGATCAGTTTCATATGGTTTTCAATCAGTACGCATGCACACAGTCTCCGTAACACTGATACTTTGCTTTCATACGGTATTTTTATTTCTTTATTTCCTTTCATCCTTTCCTAATAGCACAGAGAGTTCCCAAATCACTCTGTTTCTTGCATCACGCTGGGGTGGGGGCGGGAGCCGCAGACACCATGCACACACACAGAGCAGAGCCATGCAGAGCTCCTGCAGAAGCTGCCAAGGCGGGCGCAGAACCTATGCGAGCAGTTCTGCTCTCAAGTTTGCCCGTGGTGTGCTCACCCCCCTTCATCCAAAGGATCTTTGAAAAGAAATCTACAACCAGTCTCGACGACAAAGGAGGAGGTACAGACACCTTCCCACACATCCAGAACCACTGTGCCTCTTTGAGAAGCATCATCACATGCATCTCCCACTGATTTCAAGCACACATGGCTGAACGGGCTGCAATGGTCCTCCAGCAGGGGTTCTCTGGAGATCTGGCCTTAACACCTGCCTTCACTGGAACCATCAAAAGCAAAGCTGGATCGTGCTGCTGCTCAAAGTTCCCACATCTCCATCCTCTTGCAATTCCCACACTTGCTCTGTACACACAACTGGCTAATCCCAGAATGGAACATATTGAAAAGGAACACGACCAGACCAAGGAACATAAGGTGAGAGCCAAGAAAAAGTTGTGATTCATTGAGAAAATTGCCACGCTAGGCAGCGGGGAAGTGCCTATTTCACACACAAAGGCACCCAGGGCCGGGCGTGCCCCACAGTGGGTTCCCACCCAGCACGGAGGCTGGCCAGTGCCCTGGACCTCACCACAGGCCGGGGCCAGTCCCCATGGGTGGCTCCAACTGTGGGTGGTTCGGGTTTCCTCATAAATGGAGGACTGACATGGTCCTAGCAGAAGATGTCACCAAGCGCGTGGGCTTGTTGAAACACACAAGTAGAGAAGGACCACATCACGAGTGATCCAGGTGAGAACGAGTTAACAGAAAACCCAGGCTGTCTGGACACAAACATTATCTTTCCTAAGGACTGGGAATTGAAGAAATCATCTGGTCCAGGGAATGCGTTTTGCAGACCGATGAAGCCATGGACCCTTTCTCAGAATAATGCTTTTAACTGCATACATTAAATTCACAGGATTATGAAAGAACCCAATTACACTGAAAGACAGTTATCAAAATATTTTTTAAACAAATGTGTAATATGTATAGTAATATACACGCTTCTTTATCAGTGACAAAAATAAGAAATGACAGGGCTGGACAGCAGGTCTAATATCTCCTACAATTTTGAAGTAACGGTAAGTGAGAATACTTCAAAATAATACTTCAAAATACATCAAAAACTTCAAAATATGTCAGAATAACTGGTACAGCTGTAATGTGATGTATAAATATCTGTGTTTCTCTTGTGAATACTGCCACAGGTATTGCTAAGAGTCCTGTGGCTTACTGCCTCTATAAAGAAAAATAATACTAAATTTCATAAGAAGTTAGTAGAGAAAAAAGATGAAAATGGATCCCCTAAATTCCATCCACAGACCCCATATTAAGACCCCTAATCCCTTCTTTTTACAGATAATAAATCTTAGGCCAGAGAAGCCAAGTGACTTTCTTTTTTTGTGTGTGTTTTTTTTTTTTTGCGGTATGCGGGCCTCTCACCGCTGTGGCCTCTCCCGCTGCAGAGCACAGGCTCCGGACGCGCAGGCCCAGCAGCCATGGCTCATGGGCCCAGCCACTCCGGGGCACGAACCCGCGCCCCCTGCATGGGCAGGCAGACTCCCAACCACTGTGCCACCAGGGAAGCCCCCAAGTGACTTTCTTAATGGCACACAGCTACTCTGGGATCAGAGTGCAGCTCTTACTGATGTCCTGCCTTTACCACTACAGCTTCAATTTAGGCTTTAAAAACATTTCTTTTGGATTTTTTGTTTTTGTTTTTATTTTATTTTTATTTTTTTTTTTTTTTGCGGTACACGGGCCTCTCCTCTCACTGTTGTGGCCTCTCCCGTTGCGGAGCACAGGCTCTGGACGCGCAGGCTCAGCGGCCATGGCTCACGGGCCCAGCCGCTCCGCGGCATGTGGGATCTTCCCGGACCGGGGCACGAACCCGTGTCCCCTGCATCGGCAGGCGGACTCTCAACCACTGCGCCACCAGGGAAGCCCTTGTTTTTGTTTTTAAACAAAAGTAATACATTCTTCTAACAGATTCATATAATATAGGAATTTCATTTAAAAAATAAAGTTTTTACCTTTCTTTAAATGCAGACCTATCTAAGAGTAGACAGACGGACAAGAGCCTTCCTGGACCAGCAGCATCACATCACCCAGGAGCTTCTGCAAAATGCAGAACCTCAGGCCCCAGACCAGACCTGCAGAGTCAGATTCTGCATTTCCCCAGGTGACTCAGGGGCACATTCACGTCTAAGAAGAGCCGCTCTGCCCAGCCTCCTGGAGCCCCTTCTCTGCTGTATTCTCCTTGGAAGCACAAGTAACCCCAACCCCTGACACTGAAAGTGGCAAGAATTCAACCCTCAACCCTCGAAAAGCCTTGCATCCTTAAGTCTAATTCCCAGAGGAAAGAATAAACAATAACAGGACTAGGGGTTTGGAGTAGGAGAATTCATCGCGGAATGATGAGATCTGACACAGTAAAAATACCATTAGAACAACTCGGTGTTATTAACCCTTCCTGAGAGCCAGCCTCCATACTAGACCAGGCACGTGCACTATCGCATTGAATTCTCACAAATATCCTACACGAATAGTTAATGCTGTCATCCCTATTTACAGATGGAAAAACTGAGGTTCAGAGAGGCTGAGCTGCTTGCTCACCGTCCCAGCCAATGATCGGGAGAGACCTGAAGCAAGATGGGACAACCTGAGGGGGGGCGGTGCATGTGAACAGGCTTGCTGAGGCCCAGTTCACAAGGACATCTGAGCAAACCTGACTGTGTCCCACCTCAATCCTGGGTCCCCCTCCTCACCAGGGCTGCCTGGTCCTGATGCCTTTAGCAGCTAAAGAACCGAGTGGTTTCTGCTTCCTGTACTCTCTTTCCGGTCTCTTCCGGAGGGCTTGGTTTCAAACCTGTATTAAAAAAGTAAGAAGAAAAGCCTGCAGGCGGCTGCCCCATCCAAGCACTCTTGCCCTTCTCTTACCTGCTGGGTAGTTAATTGTTTTGTTCCACAATTAAATAAACCTAGCCTTTGCCGGCATCTCGAGGCATCTGACTGGAGTCTCATTAAGCACTGAACTGGGCAAAGCCCAGCAAGGTCTGCGAGGTGGGTGAGTACCACGCTCGGTTTTAGGCCATTTTAAAAGTTTGCAAGAACTAGGCCCTCAGTACATGTTCAGACTCGAAGACTCTCTACAGGTTATCTCAAGACCCTAGGATCTTTCTCAATGAACATTTACCACGTGATACTCCATGCAGACACCGGGCAAGATATTTTCACACGTTATCTGTGAGGTAGGCATTGTTGTACCCATTTAACAGATGAGGAAACTGAGGCTCCAGTCTCACAGCCAGGAAGTGGCCAAACCAAGGTGAGAATCAAGGCCTGGCTGGTTTCCCAGTTCCAGCCCTCTCCACTCCAGCACACACAGCCTTCCCACCTCTGCCTTCTCTTCGAACTTCTCAGGAATCAATCAGAGGCCACCTGATAGTTCAGCTGCTAGTTCCGTGACTAATCTCCCTTCCTTGACGGTAAGCTCTGAAGACAGCCCCACGGCTGTGCCCAGACTCCCTGCCCCCCTCAGGGCCTAAGCCAGAGCCTGGCACCAAAGAGGTGCTCTATAAACAGTGACTGAATACACATTGGCTGGCTTTCAGGAAAAATAACTCAAGAGAAAGCCTCAGGCCAATGCCATTCATCTTCCAAAAGGATCCATTTGTGTTCCTCTCTGCCCGCTCAGGCGCTTTGATCAATGAGAAAACCCCAGGCCAGGAGGGAGTATAAAGATATTGCTTGTAACTTCACAAATGACCAGAGGAATTCCTTCAGTCCCTGGGGTAGCGCGGCTCTAGTAAAAGACTGCTTTCTCAGTTGTGAAACATTTCACGAGCATTAGTTATTGGTGGAGTCCCTAGACTTGACACTGAGCCAAGCTGATTAGCACAGCCAGAACGAAGAATGTCCACCCAGAGTGGTGACGAGTTGAGCCCCAAACGGGACAAATACGCGTAAACAAGTGGTATTAACATTCAGGGACCCTAGCCAAAGGTCCTATTCTCAGAGGCAGTATGACGATAGAAAGGTTCCTTAACGGGGGTTCAAATCCCAGGTGCCCAGTCGCTCAGCTCACCCCTCCCTGAGCCTTCAGCACCAACAGTGTTAACTCCACAGCATCCTGCCTTTCCTGCATCAGCCCTTTCTTCCTTGCCAGTAACCATGTCTATCTGGCTCTCCATCCTCTGAGATGCTGACCACCAGATCTCCCAAGGGGCCAGCATCTGGGGGACACAGTCTAACCAGCCATGAGTCCACCACCCTCATGGAAGTTGCCCTGGTGCTGAGCACCCCCCAAGCCAAGATGCCAGTTTTCTTGATGACAAAAACTTTCTTGGTTCCTGAACTGTAATTCTTGGATTACTGCCTGCATCACTCTGCCTGCAAAGGTCCTGAGTGATCCAGATTTACATCTTGGGGCTTGTGGACTCAAATCTGAGGCCAAACTTTGTTCCAGAAAGAGCAGGGTCTAGTCACCTCCCAAGTGGAACACCAAACAGAGAGGTCAACAAGGAAGCTCAGGGCTTCAGGGGACCCGGGCTCTGAGCCTGGCCCTGCCCAGCCTGCAGAGGCAGGGGACAAGGCAGGAAATTGCTGCCTTGAAAGTGGGTCCAAAACCCAGAAAGAGTAAGCCTCAGTGAAAAGTGTCCACTTGCTTTTTTAAGGCAGACTTACTTACAGTTTATGGGAAGAAACCAGGGCATGGGAAGGACAAAAGAGCAAGGGCACTACGTAGGAAACAGTTGGCCAAAAATTTAAACTTCAATTGGATCAAGCCTCTAGATTTAACTACTACCAGTTTACGGAAAAATAGAGGGTTGAAGGAATACGTTAAATACCACCCCGAGAACACAAGCAGCAATATCCCAAATGCCGGAAATTCTACAGGACAAACGACTCAGCCTCTTCAACAAATATGTGGTAAGAGAGACAAAGAAGATTAAGAGATAGTTAAGAGATTTGTCAACCAAATGCAATCTGTAGACCTTGTTTGGATCTGATTCTAAAAGAAAACAATAGAAAGGGGACACTTATGAAATGACCAAGGAAAGTTGAATCCCACCCAGATATTTAATGATAAAAAGGAATTATTGTTGATTTTTGTAGGTTTGATAATGGTATTGTGACTATGATTTTTTAAAGAAGCTTTTATCTCTTAGAGATACATTCTGAAGTATTTAAGGATAAAATGATTTGATGCCTGAGATTTGCTTTAAATTGATCCACTGGGTCAGAGTAAAGAAGAAATGAGAGTGGGTCTGTGTTGAGAATTACCAAACTGGGTGAAGAGTAGACAAGTGTTCATAATGACCTCTCTGCTTTTGTCTAGGTTCAAAGTTTTACAGAACAAAAATTTATTTACAGGGCTTCCCTGGTGGCGCAGTGGTTGAGAGTCCGCCTGCCGATGCAGGGGACATGGGTTCGTGCCCCGGTCCGGGAAGATCTCACATGCCGCGGAGCGGCTGGGCCCGTGAGCCATGGCCGTTGAGCCTGTGCGTCCGGAGCCTGTGCTCCGCAACGGGAGAGGCCACAGCAGTGAGAGGTCCGCGAACCGCAAAAAAAAAAAAAAAAAAAAAATTATTTCCCAAAAAAAGAAGGCAAGAGAAAGCCCTAGTGTTTCATCATGGCTCCAGGACTGACTCTTGAGAAGCTTGAACAAACTTTTACCTCGCTGAGCCTCAGTTTCCTCATCCAGAGCCTGAATGGGTTCCAATCCTGGCTCGGTCCTCATTTGCTGTGTGACTTTGGACAGATTCTTAACCTCTCTGTGCTTCAGGGCCAACAGGAACAACAACAGTCCTACCGCAGGGGTTGTGGTGAGGATTCAACATGTTCATTCAGGTAAAGATCCTGGCACGCAGCACTACATGTTTGGTTTTATTCCTACTGCTGCCGTCATTACTGTTGTTGATTATTTTCTACATTGAGGAGGAAGAGGAGGAGAAGGCCCCCTGGAGATGTGGTCTTCCTCTCGCAGAACACCCAAGTTTTAGAAGCGTTTCCCAATTCTCCCCATCACACTGGAGCTGCTCACTCCAGCTTCCTCCCCAGGATCAGACCTACATTCTGGGAAACAGGGACACTCCTTCTCTGGCAGTGACAACCCCAATCACCTGCTTCTCCTTTCAACAACATCCCCCTCTCGGTTCCTGCGGTTCCTCCTCCCTCTTCCCCCGTCTCTGAGCCCTGCTGCCCTGTGGCCTGTTCCCAGGCCCGCCTCTCTCATCCCTGTTCCGGTCCTTCTGGGGCCCCCTCCCCATGACTTCCCCTCTCATAATGCCCAGAAGGAGCTGTGTAAACCAGAAAAGGCAGGGTGGGGTGCAGGGAGGTTGGAAGGAACCCGGGACTTATGAATGCATAAGGCTGAACTTTTTGGAAGTGGACGGGCCGGGTGCCAGTCCTCCTAGGGCTCCTGGATCGTATACTCCTTACAAAAGGGCCATTATGAAGACTCCACATCTCCCGTGTGACAGGTTGGGGCCTGTAAAAGTGCATGACGTCACAGGGACCAGGAGATAAACAGGGTTCCCAGCCACGTCTTATTCTCGAGGGCACTGGGATCCTGGAAAGAGGGCTGTGGGAGGGAGGGGGGTGCTTCAGAGAGCCTTGTGGCCATTCCAGGCTGTTCCCCAAAAGGGGCCTGCAGGGCTGCCCAAGACCTCAGGGAGCCCTACAGCCCCCCGAAGCCCCTCCCGAAACCCTGGAGTGACTCGGCGGGTCACTCCACCCCCTTCCTCACTTCAAGACGTGCACATGGTCACTCAGCTTATCCAGCCCCACAGGACATCGTGGAAGAGCATCACCCCACCCCCAACCTCTCTTTCTCTGCATTTGCTTGGGGATCATTTCTTTTCTACCGAACGAGAGAGGTCACGTGGGTGAGTTAGGAAAATGTAGGCTGGTTGTCAGGAGAGCTGGACTCCCGTAATTACCTAACTTGGTGGAGTCCACATTCCCTTTTTTATAAAAGGAAGAGGCTGAAGTTAAAGACTGTTAAAGTCCCTGCCAGTTACAGAGGCTTATTTCTCTACTGGTTATAAGGAAGTACGTTACTATCTTCCCCACCACGGCTTGATTCAGTCTACTCTTTCCCGTGAACGCTTATCTATGTTCAAAGTGACCATTGGCCAGCTCCCCGCCCACCCCCACCCCCTGACACACACACACACACACACCCCTTGAGACCAGTAAGAATAGAAAAGTTTAGTTAAGGTGTATCCAATTTTCCCTTTTAGCTCTGAAAGATACTTGTTTGCATATTATTTCCATGTAGTCAAATGGAAATGCACTCATTTGCATGAACCTATAGAAGACATTACAAAATCACCAACACAGCCTCTCTAACAGTGGGTTACAGCTCAACACTTCAAAGCCCTGAAATGGGACCAAGAAAAATCTCACTAAGTAGACTGATGGTCTCCCAAACTTTCAGGGTATAGGAAGGAAATATTAGAATTTCAATTCATATTTATTTTGATCACATCCTTTAAATTTTTCTATTTCTTACATATACTTTACACTCCTCCAACCATATTAGAATAACAGGATATGCATGTAATTTATAAATATGCATATGGTAATGGTCCAGGCTCAGAAAGATTTTGCAGATGGGGTGCATGATCAAAAACTTCAGAGCCATCATCACTCTAGACCATCTCCCAAAGCTGGAGACAGTTGCAAAGTTTTGGTCCAACCAAAGCTGAAGCAACAAGGGAGGATCCCAGGTAAACCTCCACCAAGGCCACACTGGCCAACAGAGCACCAGTGCATACCAGGGCACCTGTCACACCACTTGCCAACAGCCTGGGGACATCACGGCATGTGGCGTCTCCTTCCTCCCGAAGGTCCACTCTTGCTATGCGCTCCCATCAGCGAGGCTCCCTTTGGGCAAAAGAACCCTGGTCTCCACCCAAGGAACCCACTTTCTTTCCAGAACAGTTGGCCTTGGCCCTCAAGGCTTCTTTTGTTTCAGGAGCAAACGTTCCATTCGAGGGTGAGTGATGCTGAAGACCCTAGAAAGCTGGTCCTTCCTAGATCTTCTCTCTGGGATTCACTTACTGCATCTGACCAGATATATTTGTTATCGAAGAGAGAAAACATGACCTTGGTCTTCAAACAGATAGATGATAGATATGATCTAAAGGCAGATAGACAGATACATAGAAGAATGATTGATAGATAGATAGATAGACAGATAGATAGATAGATAGATAGAAATAGATGACAGATAGATGATAGGTAGATAGATAGATCGATAGACAGATACATAGATGAATGATTGATAGATAGATAGATAGATAGATAGACAGATAGAAATAGATGACAGATAGGTGATAGGTAGATAGATAGATCGATAGGTACATAGATGAATGATTGATAGATAGATAGATAGATAGAAATAGATAGATGACAGATAGATGATAGATGATAGGTAGATAGATAGATCGATAGATAGATACATAGATGATAGATAGATAGATGAAAATAAAGAAAAAACAAATTGGCTTTCTGAAGGACTATCAATAAGACAGCAAACTAAACTCCCCCCTAGGTGGGGGGGTACCCAGAGACACAGGCTGCTAAGGGTGAAAGAACCATGTACCACGTAGGTTGTTTCACTGGCTCATTGCATGGGAACTGACCTCCCATTTGGGGTTGACCTGCTAGACTAGGACGATGCCTTCACCAATGGAGAGGAAGCCTAGGACGCTGGGCTACTCACCTACACACTGGTTGCCTTCATCCATCTGGTATCCAAGGCGACACATGAGCGGCCTCGAAATCGTGGGGTAGTTTGGAGCTGACAGCGGGGGTGCAGCTGCTGGGTACGGACCTGAGTAAGGGTTGGAGTAGGGATTGGAGTAGGGCCCTCGATACACTGGGCTTGTTCGGGGGATGCATAAATACCCGCCGTTTTGGTTAACACACATCATGTCTCCTCGGCAGGCCTCAGGGATGGTCCGGCACTCATCAATATCTGCAAGGGCCACAGAAAGGACAGGCGTTACTGGCCCCTTGGCCACACTGTGCAAATTTCAGCAGCGCTCTGTACCAAGAACGCCATGAAGGACCCCAAAACACTCTTGAGCAGCATCTGCTCCCAAACACGTAGGGCTGCGCCTGGCAGCTACTCCCCAAATATTGGCTGAAGTGAATCAAATTGACAAGTGTCACCCAAACATCAGCCATCAAATACCATCATCATGATGTTTGGGCCATAGCTACCAAAACCTGTACTGTCACGTGCTTAATACTTTTCTCTTAAATGAACCCACATTGAAAACCCAAGTTGGGACTTCCCTGACGGTCCAGTGGTTAAGACATTGCCTTCCAATGCAGGGTGTGTGGGTTTGCATCCCTGGTCAGGGAGCTAAGATCCCACAGGCCTTGGGGCCCAAAAGCCAAAACATAAAACAGAAGCAATATTGTAACAAATTCAATAAAGACTTTAAAAATGGGCCACATTAAAAAAAAAAAGAAAAAGAAAACCCAAGTAAACATATTTTTTCCATCTTACGTCACGACAGCAAATGAAAAAAACCCTATCAATGATCAAAAATAGAAGGTAAGTAAAAATAAATATATAACGATTAAAATAAAGATTGTTTATCTGTGGATGTATCACCTAAAAACATCTCAGGTATTCTTTTGTGTCCATATGACACTCGGGAAACGCTGGGATGGACCTAATAATTGTACCCACTTCTACTCCAAGTACCAGCTGGGCGGGGAGAAAGAGTCTGCTGCATCCAGAAAGACAAGGCTTGGCCGAGAGCTAGCTTCATATTGGGAAAGCAGAGACTTACTTGAGAGTCAGGCTCACACCGTGCCAACAAACAGGGCCCGTTTCCAGCCAGGCTGGTGCTCTGCTTGTTGTGTCTAGAGCGGAGTGGGAGTGGCAGGGGGGTAGGTTCTCTAGAAAATCAGCCTTGCGGGGCCAGGGACAGGGGAGGCCTGAACTGAGGTGCCAGCATGAGCAGCTGCCCTGACCCTTGCACCGGGGCCTCCCACCAGCCTTGGGGTCTGCTCCATGTGGGGCTGGAGGCTGGGAGAGAGAGGCCTGAACCCTGACCGCTCACTCCAGCCACCTCATCTGAGAGACTCGTGCCAACTCCCGCCTCGGGAAAGGAAAGCGTGGAGTCCCATTTTCTAGCTGTAAGCCTGAAAGCGTCATTCAAACTGGTGGGCCACAAAAGACAGCTGCCGCCCCCTCTGCATCCCGTGGCACATTCTCAACCCCCTTCACCTTAAGTCAAAGTGCAAGCTTAGAGCTTCCAAGGCAAGGCTTTTTTCCCCACCACCCATCATTCTTTTGAACCCTAACTAAGCTCAGAGACTACAAATGATTTGGCCTAAATCAAATATCATTAAAAAGGTGAAAATATCCCCGAGGGGAGAGCTTTATTCCTTTTCTATACCCTATGCTCCAGCCACAACAAACTCGTCTATACTCTGAATGTCTTTCCAATGCCCTGGTCTTTGCTGATGCTCTTCCTACTACCTGGGACGCCATTTCTCTGGATCCTATCCATTCTTCAATACCCAATTCAAATGTGACCTCTGTGAAGGCTTTCTTTATTGACCTCAGATATCATAAGGCATCACTCTCTCCCCTACTTCTGCAGGGCTGATTGCTTTTACCTCATCTTGACAATGACTTTATTCTACCCTGTACAGTTTACTCCGTCTAGACCTACCTCTCCCACTAGATGGAGCGCTAGGAGAACAGCCCCAAAATGTCTGTCCTCTTCCTTGGAACCTGTGGCTACATTAGGTTACATGGCAAAGGGGAATTAGGTAGGGATGGAATGGAATTAAATTGCTAATCAGAAGACCTTGAGATGGGGACTTCCCTGGTGGCACAGTGGTTAAGAATCCGCCTGCCAATGCAGGGGACATGGGTTCGAGCCCTAGTCCAGGAAGATCCCACCTGCCATGGAGCCACTCAGCCTGTGCGCCACAACTACAGAGCCTGTGCTCTAGAGCCCGTGAGCCACAACGATGAGCCTGCGTGCTGCATCTACGGAAGCCCGCGCGCCTAGAGCCCATGCTCCACAATGAGAAGCCACCGCACTGAGAAGCCCACGCAAGGCCACAAAGAGTAGCCACAACTAGAGAAAGCCGGCGGGCTGCAATGAAGACCCAACACAGCCAAATATAAATAAAAATTTTTTTAGAAAGGTTCTCTTAAAAAAATTAATAATAATCTTAAAAAAAAAAAAAGAAGAGCTTGAGATGGGGGAATTATCTAGGAGTATCTGAGTGGGCCCAGTGAAATAACACAAATCCTTACAAGTAGAAGAGGAGGCGGAAGCACTGGTCAGAGAGACGAGACGACAGACACACGTGAGGGACTTAACTTGCTGGCTTTGAAGATGGAGGAGGGGCCATGAGCCAAGGAAGAGGGTGGCCTCTAGAAACTGCAAAAGGCCTTCAGCCGACAGCCAGCAAGGAACCAGGGGCCACAGTCCTACAACCACAAGAAACTGAATTCTGTGGGAATGTAAATCCATGCAGCCACTATGGAAGACAGTGTGGAGGTCCCTCCAAAAATTAAACCTAGAAATACCATATGACCCAGCAATTCCACTTCTGGGTATATATCCAAAGGAAATGAAAACAGAATCTTGAAGGGATATCTGTACTGCCATGTTGATTGAAGCACTATTCAAAACAGCCAAAATATGGAAACAACCTAAATGTGCATCAGTGGATAAAGATTTGGGATGGATAGATAGATAGATAGATAGATGGATAGATAGATAGGTAGATAGATAGATAGATGGATAGATAGATAGATAGATGTGATATTATTAATATTATCATCATATGAATAATATAATATTAATAATAATCATATGAATATTACTCAGCCATGAGAAAGAAGGAAAACCTGCCATTTGCAGCAACATGGAAGGAACTTGAGGGCATTATGCTACGTGAAATAAGGCAGACAGAGAAAGACAAATGCTACATGATATCACTTATGTGTGGAATCCAAAAAGCCAAACTTACAGAAATAGAGAATAGAATGGTGGTTATCAGGGGCTGGGGGGGTGGGGGAAATGGGGAGATGTAAAGGGTACAAACTTCCGGTTAGAAGATAACTTCTAACTGGAAGGAAATAATGCACAGTATTGTGATTATAATGAACAACACTGTATTGCATACTTGAAAAATGCTAAGAGAGTAAATCCGGAATGTTCTCACCACAGAAAAGAAATGGTAATTATGTGATGTGAGGGAGGTGTGAGCTAAGCTACGGTGGTCATCACGTTGTAATATATAAGTGTATCAAGTCAACACATTGCATACCTTAAACTTACACAATGTTGTATGTCAATTACATCTCGATTTTTAAAAAACAGAAACTGAATTCTGCCAACAATATGCATGAGTAAGAAAATAGATTCTTCCCTCAAGCCTCCAGAAAAAGAACACCGCCCTGCCGTCACCTCAGTGTCAGCCTGGTAGAACTCCCATCGGGCTTTGGACCTGTGCACCTGTGAGATCATATATTTGTGTTGTTTAAGCCACTAAGGCTTGTGGCAATTTGTAAAGGCAGCCCTAGGAAACTGATACAGATGGAGAGCTCCTTGAGGCTGGGGATCAATTCTTCCTCATCTTTGCCCTGTCGCAGGGCTTACCCAGTGCCAGGCACAAAGAAGGTGATCAATGGAAGGGTGTCATTGATTTCAACCATCCCATGGCACTGTTTTCTTCCATGGGCAAGGCTGATACAGATCTGACAATACTGAATGAGGCTGAGACAGAAATGGTCCTGTGATTGGGCTGTCCCTGCACCCCACCCAGAGAAGGATCTTCAGTAGCTTCCTACCTAGACACTGTCCTGATGAGCGGTCCAGGTCAAAGCCGTTAGTGCATTGTTGCTGCAGGAAGGGAGAGAGAGAAACAGGAGAGGTCATTCTGCTCACTTAACCTTTTTTTTTTCTTTCACTATAAAAGTATTCTAACTGCATCACAGGAGGTACGGAAAATGGGTAAAGAAACAAGGCATTTATAATACCAACATCTGTGTTATATAACCTCTATTTGTCCCTTTTTTGGGTATTTTCTTACAATCATTTTACACTTTAGCATTACTTTTTAAGCCCCTGCATCATTGCTTCAAAACGCCCATTTTTAGCAGATGGTTATGGGGACTTCGTCCTGCTCTGGTCATGAAAAGCAATACTAATCGCATCTGATCTGCCCAGTGAGGCTTGCCCTGTGCTCAGCCCTTTCTGAGAGAGGATAGGACTGCTTTTAAGGGCAACCACTCTCTTTCTTTGGGTGCTATTTAACCTCTTTTCAGCGCCCAGCATGAATTCTTCACCCCCTGTGAAATCCTCGACCTGATTACGAGGTCTGTGTATAAAATAAATCTGCACAGTGATGTAGTCAGTTTTCTAAGAAAAATAGAATTGGGGAAATTCTTCCATTTTAACCTCAGGAAGACAATTACACAAAGATGAGTTGCTTTCAGAGACTGCCAGGTCTCAAAAGTCCCTGAGGGCTGCAGGCTTCACATACAACTTGAGTTACAACTTCATGCATTTAGAAAAGTATCATGGGATCAACAATCACCCCTAGAGCTGACATGTTATAGGAATAAGTCAAGGAGGGACCCTGTGGGGGTCCCTTCCCTGGCCTTCCCTACGGTTTATGGGGTTCAACTTCCCTGAGCTATGCGCTGGTTTGTGGAGATGATAGATTTAGCCTGCATTCCTGGGAGTGGGTTCAGGCACCTTAGGGCCTTGGGGCCAAAGAAATGGAGCGGATGAGCCAGGAGGTGGTGCCATAAAGTTCAGGAAACCAAGAGACTTGAGTTGCAGCCCTGGCTCACCAACTAAGTGCAGGTGTGGGTTCAAGTCCACTGCCTGGCTTCAAATTCTCACTCTAGCCCCTATTCACTGCATAACTTTTCTATGCCTCAGTCTCCTCATCTGTAAAATGGAGAGGATACTACTTACTTCTGAGTGGTTGTAAGGACTAAATTGTTAGTGCATGTAAAGTGCCTATAGTGCAATAAACACTATACTATAACCCGCGCCCCCTCTGCATCTAGATGTTAACTGTCACCACAGAGCTAGATCAGAGGACACCAAGGTCCTTCCAAGGTCTAAAAGTCTTTGGTAGTCTTCCCAAGATTCTTTCCACCTCCAGTGAAATATATTTCAAAATTCTTAATATGAAGGGAAAAAACATTTAAAGGGTGTGATCAAAATAAATATGAATTGAAATTCTAAGATTTCCCTCCTATACCCTGGAAGTTTGGGAGACCATCAGTCTACTTAGTGAGATTTTTGTTGGTTCCATTTCAGGGCTCTGAAGTGTTGAGCTGTAACCCACTGTTAGAGAGGCTGTGTTGGTGACTTTGTAATGTCTTCTATAGGTTCATGCAAATGAATGTGCATTTCCATTTGACTACATGGCCCCTCAGCCCTGCTCAGAGGTGGGGCTTCTCTCATTTCTGAGCTAGAGATGCAGAGGAGCTGCCCTGAGCTCCTCAGGAGGGATCTGTCCACATTTCTCAAGGGCTGACACAACCGTCACTTTGTAAAATCAGGGATGGTGCAGGCTTCTCTGCACAGCCACCCAGGAGCCCAAGCTCCCCCTACACACTCCTCCCAGGGGTCCGGGCCAGAGGTGGGTCCTCACGGGTTGGGCGCTGAGATGCCTCACAACTGCATGTCGGCCACACCCACCCACGTGGGCCACACGCAGGCACAGAAGGGGCACCACTGCCCAGAAACACTAGAACACGCTTGACTTTTTAACACTTACACTAAGTCAAGACCCCCAGCCCCACCAAAGGGACAGAAATGAGGCAGCATGATCTGATTATAAGAGTCTTGGATTGGGAACCGGGACACCGAGGTCCAGCCCTGCCACTTATATACTATGTCACTGGGGGCAAGTCTCAACTTCCCTGAGCCCCAGCTTTAATCTCTGTACAATGAAGAGCTTGGTTTAGGTAAACAACACGATGCGTGGCTGAACACCCTCGCCCTGGTTTTTAACACACTTCCTGATAAGTAACAAAATAAAAGTCTTACCTGTGCATTCCCAGGACTTGGAAGACAGAGAGCCAGAATGGTCACAGTGAGTATCCTGTGGAGGAGCAAGAAGTCAATATAAATGCTCAGGATACTCCCAGGACCCAGGTCTGGGGTAACACGTGCCTCTCGCGCTGCCTGTGTGTTTACAATGATGACTTCACCTTGTGCTTGTCTTTGGGCAGGAGGATGGGAGGCGATGCTCCAGAGAGGTCGGGGAAACTCCAGATGCCTCAACCACCCCAAACAGAACCGTGCCCCCTCCACTGGTTTCATATGTTGGGATAATGTGTTCGGTGGCATTTTTTTTTTTTTTTCATACGCGGGCCTCTCACTGCTGTGGCCTCTCCCGCTGCGGAGCACAGGCTTCGGACGCGCGGGCTCAGAGGCCACGGCTCACGGGCCCAGCCGCTCCGCGGCATGTGGGATCTTCCCGGACCGGGGCACGAACCCATGTCCCCTGCATCGGCAGGCGGACTCTCAACCACTGCGCCACCAAGGAAGCCCTCGGTGGCATTTTTTAAAATAAAGGGTCTTGCTGCTTCAAAGAACAAATCTAACGCCCACCGCCATGGTATTAACAATGTATTCACCAGCTGCTTGGCCTTTACTCCTGACACAAGGGGACCTGCCTGAGTTTTGAACATCTTCATTCTGAAATGACCACGGTGTGAAGGAGCCGTCGTGCCCTCGGATAAGGAGAGGAAAGGAAAGTACAAACGTGAAGCACGTGAGCTCCATGGAACAGAGGCGTCACGGGGAAGGGACGCACGTGCTCCCGGAGTGCGTCTCACACAGACCCTGATGGAGGAGAGGACGCGGGGACCTGGGCAGCCCCAAGAAGGAGCACAGCTGACACTTAGGAGGAGGTGTCAATAAACTGTGTTTCTGCATAAGCCACCAAGCCCTGAACCTGCGATTTCTACGCTTCATCATTCACGAGCTGCTATCCAACAGAATCGTGGTCGCCAATTAGCTTTAAAGATAAAAAATCAATACCACCTCACATCCAACAGGATGGCTACAACCAAAAAAGCCAAAAGCTGGTGAGGGTGTGGAGAAACTGGAACCCTTGTGCACTGTTGGTGGGAATGTACGTTGGTGCAGCCACTATGGAAAACAGCCTGGAGGTCCCTCAAAAAAATTAAAAATGGAACTACTATATGATCCAGCAATCCCACTTCTGGGTATATATACAAAAGAATTGAAAACAGGGTCTCAAAGAGATATTTGTACACCCATGTTCATAGCAGCATTATTCACAATAGCCCAAGGGTGGAAGCAACCCAAGTGTCCATCAACAAATGAATAAACAATGTGTTATACACATGCAATGGTATACTATTCAGCCTTAAAAAGGAAAGAAACTCTGACAAGTGCTATAACATGGATGAACCTTGAGGACATTATGCTAAGTGAAATAAGCCAGTCACAAAAAGACAGATACTGTTGGATTCCACTTATATGAAGGACTGACAGCAATCAAAATTATAGACAGAAAGCAGAACGGTGGGTGTCAGGGGCAGGGGTGGAGGGATTAGGGAGGTGTTTATGGGTGTAGAATTTCAGTTTTTCAAGACGAAAAGAGGTCTGGAGATTGATTGAGCAACACTGTGAATGTACTTAACACTACTGAACTGGACACTTGAAAATTGTTAAGGTGGTTAAAAAAATCTATGCAAATACAGAGCTTTATCTGGTGCTGTTATTACTGAGTTCAACAGGAGTTTATCTGAGCAATTACTAGCTGTGAGCATGGACCCTAGGTAGGCAGAAAAACTACAAAACTATGACCCAGATGCTGCCCTGGAGAGCTGGTGGGGGAGCCACATGAACCAATAATGTCTACACCCTTTGGTTAGGGCACTGATAGAAATGCCCACTGAGTGCCAGGAGAGCCAGGCTGTGGGTAGGGAATGGAAGGCCAGGGAAGGCTTCCTGGAGGAGGTGATCTCAAAGGCTTCTTCAGTAATTCAGTGGACCTGGCACCTGGTTGGATTTAGTGACCTGTTACTGTCAATGTATACCTTCACTTTACAATCCCTCCCTTCAGAAAAAGAGCATTCAATAGACTGCAAAACTCACTCAATCCATGACAGAAGGCTCATATGAATCAGCAACGCTGGGGTCCTTGGAGGGCCCCAGAATTAAGGTGACATCCAGAGGAAACAGGACCCTGATATGGTGTTGGGAGAGGCAAGCCCACTTCCTTCATCTAGTCCTCAATCCAAAGAATAAAGACCCTGGAAGCCCGTAAGTTTTCCTTTCGTCTGAGTGCCTGCGTGAGCCAGATTCTAGAACACTGGAGACAGCTCTGACCTTATAAAGCACAGAGCCAAATCCCAGGGCTTTTTGATATTCGCAACAGCCAGATTTATATCTGGAAGGAATGAAAGGACAATAACAAATTTCTTTTCCAGGCTGTATATTATGAATTTCAACGTTTTCCTGTTTCTTCACATGAAGTTTCCTTTTGGTTGGTTATAAAACCCTGTCTCGTTTTTGTTGGAGACAGGACAGGCTGACAACGCAGTGGACTTCAAGACCTAGTGGAAAAGGCATGCTAACCCATTTCTCCCCCTACCCCACATCCACTACTCCCTTTGGCTAGAGGGCAGTCCTGGGACAGGTCTCCTCTGAGAAAGCCCATCTCAAGCCCGGCCTCCTGCAAGGGCCACAGCTGGGGCCTGGGGGCCAAGTAAGCTCCAGGCTTGAGACGGTTTCCCAAAAACGACGTAACATCCAAGCATTGCTGCTCTCACAGCGTCACGCATAGCTGCACTTTGTCATGAAAAACTCCAGAAAACTCCAAAATAAATTAACTATAAGAATTTGGGGGATCCTTTGATGCTCATAACTGGTCCCCGGGACTTTCAAAAGCAGGTGGGTCCACCTATTTTGGGCTCCATCCTCAAGCGGAGGAAAGCTGGGTGGGGGTGGGCGTGGGGATGGAGGTGGGGGACCAACTGAATCTCAGGGCTGTCAAAGAAGTGCTGGTCCCCGATCCAGGATGACAGGATTACAGCTTCGTTTTCAGCACACACACACACACACACACACACACGCACGCACGCACGCGCGCGCGCGCGCGCGCACACACACACACACACACTTTGTCTAAAGCAGCTACGTTTTCAAGAGTGCGCTGGATAAAAACTGCAGATGTAATCTAGATAAAATTCTTCAAGCTTTAACGATCACTTGACTGGAACTTCTATTTCCTTAAGGAATATCAAAATGTTTGCTTACATGCATTTCTGTCTGCAGTCCCCACTTTTCATTGGCTCGAGACTTCTGGGTCGCATGCCCTTTGAGAATCCCACACAGACATAGAGCAAATCCAGCCCCGGGATGTGCAGCTAGCCCGTTCGCTTGTCCAGCAGCCGATGCAGCAAAATAATTGCTAGTGAACTAGTAATTGATCTCTCAAATTAAAAAAAAAAAAAAACTTAAAAAAAATTTTAAACGGCACACAAATTTGCTGCCCTTTCGGAAAAGAAAGAAAGAATCAGGCTCTGAGATTTTTGCCGACCTCTGTCGGATGCTGGCTTCTGAAACTGTCTTATAAAATACCCACTCCCAAAAGAAGGCTTCAAGATGGAAATTACAGAGGCGCAGCTTTTTACAATTAACAATATCATTGCATCACTAGCTAATGCCTTTTCCAACATCCTGACACAGCCTGAATCACGGCCATAGCTATTTTCCACCCATCGGGTTTTCAGTAAGGTTTCCAGACCCTGGAGGAAAAAATCCGGAGCAGAGAACGTACCTTTTTAATCCTGGCATGTCCAAGATGCGTGGGCAGGAGAAGCAAGGGGGAAAAGATGGAGAGCTCTCAGCGCGGGACCCTCGGAGCAGTTCCTGAACTTCGGCCTCCTCTGGGCCTGTGGGGCTCGCCGATACTTTTATTCCAGGGGGGACGAGCGAGGCGAGGAGAGGACAAGGGGAGAGCCTGGGTCCTCCGAGCCACTGGAGTGCTGACAGAGAAAGCACCTGGTTTTGCTTAGCCCTCTTCAGTAATTCAGCATTAAACCAATTGGAGGAGGAATGTTAAAAATGAACACTTCATTTTCTAAGTATGTTAAACAATGCAAATGGGGCCTCAGTCTGGACACAGCTGGTTCAGATTACAGCACTCACCAACTGGCTAGACGCCTCACAACAATCTTGGGGCGTCTGCCAGGACCAAGTGCTCAGTGCTGGGAGGAGAGCCCTTTCCCGGGCGGCAGCGCAGCCACACTCGGGCTCCCAGCATCTCTACGGGAGGCGATTGGCGGGCAAGTGCAGGAGGGTGGGGTGCGGGGGGGGAGCGGCTGGGAGGACCTGTTGACCCTTTACTTCCCACCCAGGGAGGAGGTCCCCAGGCTGGGCGGTCGTGGCAGAGGCAGGGGTGGGGATCCAGAGCATCTGCACTTGGTCGTGGCATTGGGACACCCATGAAAGTTATTCCCCTCTGGGAGAGGAAGAACTTGAACTCATGACAAACACAGCGACAGGGACTAGAGTCTTTTGATTTATTGGGAAACCAGACCCAATGAAGCAGAGGCTTGGGGTAAGTGGCAGGAGACTCACGATTTTCCAGAAGAAAGGGTGGGGAGCCTGAGGGGGTGGGAAAGAGGAGGAGGATGGAAACTGGCTGACACTTATTCAAGACGTCAGCTTGTGCAATGCAAACCTTGGGGAGGACACTCTCCCCGGCCCGCCCTCATCCCCTTATTCTCGGGGGCCTGTTCTTGCTTTAAGAATTGTCCATGGACCGAATCAACATGTTGTACACCTTAAACTTACACAATGTTATATGTCAATGATATCTCAATAAAGCTGGACGAACATTTTTAATTGAAAAAAAAAAAAAAGTCCCTTGGCTTGAAAGTGATTTTAACAAGTAACAAGGTGATTTGAAAAGACAAAAGGACAGTCAGGGAAAGCAGAATGATGGAGAATAATAATAACAAAAGCTGTTTGCTAAGTCCTTTACATTTGTTGTATTGGTGGTTTCACACTATTTCTTTTTCTTTCTTTTGCTTTTTTTTTTTAAGCATTAGATCCGTTTTTATCAAATGAAATCTTACCAAAGACACTATTCTTTAAAAGACGAAAATGGATTGGCAGTAGTCCAAGCCCCTGCTTCCCCACCTGCATCTTCCCTTGGGCTCCACAACACAGCTCTACCTCCAGCTGGGAAAGCACTGATGAGGTCCTTTCTCTTCATGATAACTCTGTGCAGTAGGAGTTATTACCTCCATTGTATTGGAGGGGGTTAAGAGAGGTTAGGTAACTTCCCCATGGTCACACAGCTATTCATTGATAGCGCTGAGACTCCAAAGTCTGCATATTTAGCCTTCTTAAAGGGCATTTTTTTTTGTAAGTAAACGGAATCCTACTTATGAAAATACATTCGATGAGAAAGGCAAAATGTTGATCGTTGTTGAAGCTGAGTGTCCATTATACTATTCTATTTACTTTATATGTGTTGTACATTTCCCATAATAAAATATTTTTAAAATATATTATACTTACAAGGTTATTCCTTGCTCCCATTGCTTGGAATAGCAAAAAGAGTATAAAGAGCCTTATCATCCATCAATTAGGCATCGATAGGTTTAAAGTAAGGGACTTCCAAAAATAGACTATTGTGCAACCAATACAAAAAAGTGGACATATAAGAGTACATACTGGATGACACCTTTGATATAGAATTCAAAATGAGGTAGTGACTGGGAGGGGGCACAAAGGACCTTCTGGGTGCTGGTAATATTCTAATTATTCATCTGGATGCTGGTTCCACAGGGGTGTGTACACTTAAGATTTGTGAAGTCTTATGTATGTTACACTTTATTTTAAAAAAGAAAAAGACTGAAGGAGTTCCTTATGGGCTGGTATTGAAAGACTTCCAATAAATTTTGTAGGTCAAAATTGTAGAATATCGGTAATTTCACATCGATCAAACCAGTACATTAATAAGTGCAACAATAAGTTGTAGAACTGTGTGTAAAGCATGCCACCGTTTAAGAATAATGTATATACACAAGTTCTTGCTTGCATGTGTATAGAGAAGACCTCTCCAGAAGGATATAGGAGAAGCTGTTCGCATTGTTTGCCTCCTAGGAAGGAAATTGGGTAGGCGGCTGGGGAAGAGATGTGAGAGGAGAATTAGCCCTTCCCTGCTCACCTTTTACTATAATTTGAATTGTGTACCATGTACCATATTTTGTACCTATTCAAAATATGAGGTTAATTTAATTTAATAATATACTCTATTTGTGTAGAGCTCTTTGGTGGGGTAAGGAAGAGGGTTTTTTTTTTTGGTTTTGGGGGGCTAAAAAAATATTTATTATTTATTTGGTTGCGCCGGGTCTTAGTTGCAGCTCGTGGGCTCCTTAGTTGTAGCATGGGCACTCTTAGTTGTGGCATGCATGTGGGATCTAGTTCCCCAACCAGGGATCGAGCCCGGGTCCCCTGCATTGGGAGCGCAGAATCTTAACCACTGTACCATCAGGGAAGTCCCTAGGAAGAGTTTTAAATGACTTAGTCCATTACTTCACTTACACTATCAACCCTTCTGAAGGATAAGGAGGGAGAGGAAATCAGTATGACTCTTTTCTACATGAGCAAATGGAGAGCCTTGAAAGCAAAACTGTCCAGAGACCCATCTTGGACCAGAGATTGCTCCCACCTTAAAACTGTAGGGTTGGGCTTCCCTGGTGGTGCAGTGGTTGAGAGTCCGCCTGCCAATGCAGGGGATACGGGTTCGTGCCCCGGTCCGGGAAGATCCCACATGCTGCAGAGCGGCTGGGCCCGTGAGCCATGGCCACTGAGCCTGCGCGTCCGGAGCCTGTGCTCCGCAACGGGAGAGGCCACGACAGTGAAAGGCCCGCGTACCGCAAAAAAAAAAAAACAAAAAAAAAACAAAACTGTAGGGTTGGAAGAGGGGAGAGAAAAAGAGTTCCAATAAAATTCTGAGTCTTGATTTTGCCACTTACCTGTTGGGTGACCTCGGACAAGTCACTTAACCTCTAGGCATCTAAGTTTCCTCACCTTCAAAATGGAGATACTATTTACCTCTCAGGGTAGCTGTGGGAATGAAATAAAAGTTATCCTCGTGATTGTCACTGTGTCTAAATTCCCACCCCTACACACTCCTGTCCCAAATATCTTTAATAACTGGTAAAATTATCCACTTCCACGGATGAAGCAGCCCCACTCACTGTTGAGCAGGTCAAATTGCTGGAAAAGTTCTGTCGTGTATTGAATCCAAATCTGCTTCCCTATGTGGAACTACCTTCCATGGATTCTAATTCTCCCCTCAGCAGCCACGGGCTAGTCCCTCTTCTACGCAACCAACTTCCTTTTTTGTGAAAACAGTTCTACCCCTTGACCCTGCTGGTAACCTCTTCCCCAGGCTGAACAACGCCACCCCCAACCCTGCCCCGCCGTGTCACGTGACCCTTGTGCCACGTGACCCTGTGGCAGCCTGGTCTGTCTCCTCCTCCCTGGGCTGCATCAGTTCTTGGTTTGCACTGAACTTGCACCAATGAAGCAACTTGGAGTCCACAGGCTGCTTAACACCATCTCCTCCATCCCATGCTTGGGTTGCAAATTCTTTTGAAGGGAGAACAGGTTTTGCATGAGTTCCTGTTAAACTTTTGTTCATTGCGCAAGATCTTTTTCAAGATGAGTTCTCCTATCTAAAGTATTAAGTATCACTCCCAGCTTTAACAACTACAGATATGTTGACCTTGACTTTTGTGACTTTATCAGAGTTATCAATAAAAAATTTACTGGGACAGGCGCTGGAGTGAAGCACTTGGTCCAGGTTGGCACTGATCCACTTCATTCTTCAACATTTTGGGGCCACCGCTGATCGTCTAATTCAGGGTGCCACCCACTCCACTCAGCTTACATTTCCCCAACTTCTCCACAAAGACTGGGTGAGAGGCTTTGTCAACTGTCCTAACATCAAAATGCACGTTCTAATCGCATTCCTGATTTAGCAACTCTGTTTTAAAAAAGAAAATGAGATTTGTGAGCATGAACTACCAGGTGAGTCTGGTTAGTTTCTCAGCACTTCCCTTCCTAAGTGTTTTTTGTTTGTTTTTCGGTTTTTAGTTGCAAAATAAGGATCCCAACCTCTGCCTCTTCTCCCAGCATCAGAATCAAATACAACACAACTACAGAACGACTTACGACATGTAAACTGTAGTAGAGGGAAAAGTTTTCAATCAGCAGTAATCGCGCCTCCAATAAACTTCGTTGTCTATGATACTGCCACTGTGCAAAGCTAAATTGCAGCATAAATGTAAGAGGTTATATCACCTGCTGAATGGGACTTTCCTGGCTTCAATGAAACTCAGTTTGCTCACAATGCCGTGGGTTGCAAGACAGATGGGCTATTTTTTTGAAAAAAAGGTAATGCTTCAAATTGGAGGGAAAACTCACAAAATTCGACCTTTAATGATAGATTTTGACGATTAATATTAATTTTTTGACGATTAATATTAAATTTTTTCACTGTCCAAAAATAACTACATTGTAGTGCCTTTCTAGGAGTGAATGCAAAACGTGGAAGGGGACTATGAACTGTCTACGGTTGTGCTGGTGTCTACACACACTCTCTCTTTTGACCCCCCACAATAACTCTGTCAAAGAGGAAACTCTCCATTTGGCAGAGGAAGAAACAGACCCAGAGAGATCAGAGCCACACGGACAATAAACAGTCCAGATTGAAGCCCAAACCAAGCCTATCTGGTTCTGGAGCCCTCATTGCCTCCAGCTGGCCAAGCCTTGCTACCCCTGACTTACTGCTTACAAGGCTGGTTCCTGCCCTTCTTCGTCTTAGCTCCTCAGGAACACTCCAGAACTCCCTGGGCCCTTCCATCATTACCTTCTCTACTTCCTCAGTACTAATAAAGCCTTTCACTTCTTACATTGTCCAAACTTGGCCCAAAACAATCCGAAAACTAAAATGGCAGCCAACGCCCAAGAACGGTATTGGGCAGCAGCTCCACTCCACAGGTCCTCCCACCCTGGAAGGCGGGAAATTGTTGTCCTGATGCTCTAGTGGCTTCCACTCTCCTCCTCCCTCCATCAGGCCTCTCAGTGAGTATGTGTCAGTTACCACCTAGTCCCACCTTAACCCTCTGAAATCTCACGATGTCCCCACCAGTCACCCAAGATGGTGCTCCCTAAGTTTCCTAGTGATCTCATGGCCAAATACAATGCCCTTTACTCCATTCTAACTGTTCCTTTGTCTCTTTGAAGTGTTTGACCATTGATGACCCATCTTCTCTCTCGTGTCCATGACTGTTACCTTGTTTTTCCCCATGTAAGTCTGACTACATTTTCTCCAGCCCCCTCCCCTGCCCCCCACTGTTTCTCTTCCTCCCTGATAACCAGAGTCCCCCAAAGTTAGATCCAGCCTTTCTTCTTCATGTGGTTTTTGGTTTGGGGTTTTGAAGGGTGGTGGTTTTTGGTTTCTTTTTTTTAATAGTAATAGCTCAACAGTTATGTTTGATGGCAAAATGATATATGTTCTCACACTACGTTCTGTAGGTTGGTGGTTAGGGCTAACTAGTATGGCAGCTCTCTCTTTAAGGTACCAGAGATTCAAGCTCCTTTCATCTTGTTGCTTGGCAGTCTCTAGACCTTCCTCTACCTGGTCCAAAATGGCACACCACACCCACACCCACAATTCAGGAAGCAGGATAGAAACTGACAGCTACACCTAGCTGCAAGGGATGCTGGGAGATGTAGTCTATGTTCTGAGAGATCATGAACCTACTTACCTAAAAATCTGGAGTTCTCTTATTCTGAAAGCAGAGAATGGACATCAGAGGACAAGCAGCAACCTCTGCCAGAATACTTGGGAGCATCAATTTCATGCTCAATTTCTCTTTCTTTTCCCATCTTTATTTCCATAGTGAGGATATTTCTCCATTGCCATTTATGTTGCAAATATTTTCCTGTTTGTCTTTTGCCTTTTAATTTTGCTCACAACATTTTTGGAAACACATACAGTTTTCATTTTATATATTTAGATGACTTAATCCCATCCTTCAAGGTTTCTGCCTTCATTGTCATGCTTATGTTAAACATATAATGACCTTTAAAAATATTGGTTCTCGGAGATGCTTTATGGGGATATATGTATACAAATAGCTGATTCACTTTGTTATACAGAAGAAACTAGCAACACTGTAAAGCAATTATACTCCAATAAAGACGTTAAAAAAGAAAAAAATATATATATATAGGTTCTGTTTCTCTGGAGAAGCCTGACAAACACAGGACCCTAAGCAAGTTTTTAACCTTGCTGGGCTTCAGGTTGTCAGCTATAAAATGGGAGCAAAAATATATCACGGTGTTGTAACGGAGACAGTATTCACAAAGCACCCAGCAGGTGTCAAGGCACAGTAGGCTCTCAGCAAAGGTTAGCGCTCGCTCGCTCGCTCTCTCTCTCTCTCTCTCTCTCTCTCTCATGAGGCACTGACTGGTCAACAGCGCAAGTAGGTGTGCATAAGCCAAGGAAGGGCATAACATTGGTCAATTACCGGAGCCCCCAAATGGTTGTTTTTGACCATTTTAGTTTTATACTTGCTTTTTGTAGGGAGGACTGACTGACCTCTTCACACCGCCCTGGCCGGAGATACCTCATAATATCCTTATTCTCTATTCTTAAATGTTGAAAACGTTTCACATAAACACACACAGAAAAATTAAAGGGTGGCGGCAGGGGTAAATACTTTTCACCAACTAAAACTGATGTCTGAAGGGAAAAAAATAAAAGTGAAAAGACATAAGAATGGAAGTATTAATATCTCAAGTAGCAATTTTGTGCAGAATTGATGTTTACCATCATCAATATGTTTCAACACAGGAGCTACAGTTGGCAAGTGCAGTCCTAAAGGAAGCAACACAGTTTGAACGCCTGTATTCAGGCTACTCTAGTAGTAAATTTGCACGAGGCCTTGCAAATGCCTTAGAGAGATGACTTTGAAATGATTCCAAACTTTTTCAAAGACTGTACATTCCATATAAGTTTTCAAAAATAAAAAATTACCTCATTAGTCTACAACTTGTAACTTTATGACCATCATTCCCTTTTTATTTGAGGAGAGTGCCTGAAAATCCCTTTTATAAAGGGACTAATGTGTTAGCTCCCATATAACACTGTGGTTCTTTAAATACAGCTAAACGGAAGGAGCTGCATAGGAAACCTGAGCAAACTTAAGTTACTTTCTTTCCAACTCTTCTCTTTAAATGAAATCATGATTCCCTTCACCACCTGGGACTGCCCTTGCCCTCTGGGAAATCTATGCACTTTAAATACACACCCATTTACCCATGGGTCCATAAGGGCTTGAGACTGATTCACCATTGTTGGAGGAAACCTCCTCACAATATAATGTCCTTCAACATCTAAAATGCGTTATATTTTACAAAGCAGAATAATGTATCTTACATTCTTAACAGTCCAAGTATATCTAGAAAACGTTACCCAACTCTTAAGTTACATTAAGTTCACAAATGTTTTCAGTCACTGAAATTTTTCTTTTTTTTTTTTTTTGCGGTACGCAGGCCTCTCACTGTTGTGGCCTCCCCCGTTGCGGAGCACAGGCTCCGGACGCGCAGGCTCAGCGGCCACGGCTCACGGGCCCAGCCTCTCCGCGGCACGTGGGATCTTCCCGGACTGGGGCCCGAACCCGTGTCCCCTGCATCGGCAGGCAGACTCCCAACCACTGCGCCACCAGGGAAGCCCTGAGATTTAATTTTTGAGGGTCAGAAATAGTTCACTGAAGCCTAAGAATATTTGAGGTGAAAAGGAGAGTGCTCTTGTAAAATAAAGTCACAGCTGAAAATGATCACGGTCATAACTTCATTATAGGGCAAATTATTAATTTCTTAACCCAAGAAGGGCTAAAAGACGGATGCACAGTAACGGCCAAGGCAGACAACCAACGAAGGGCTCAAATATTTGCCTTAAGTGATCCATTTATTAACATTCTTAAATTTTTCTCTATCTCCAAAACAAATATTGTTGTAATTATAATGGATTAATAATTTACTGGATGTATTAAATTATGATAATAACATGCTGTAAAACTTTCAGATATATCATATATTCACATGACCTAAATTCCAAGGACAGGAAAACAAGGTTCAGGTTAGTAATAATCTGTATTCCACTAGAATTGCTTAGAGCAACAACTGTTTTTTACCTGACATTTACTCTGCTAGCTTGCTCCCTTCTAGGGTGCGCCAGTGGTACTTCCTTTGAGATGTGCTTAACCACCACGCCCCCCATCTGTCTGTCAGGCCTAAGTCAGGGCCCTCAGGCACTTGGCACGTGCCCACGAGCACTGCTCTAGTACCTGGACAAGCGTCTGTCTCTCCCATCGGACTGAATCCCTCAAGCCTCAGACCCTCCTCTCCCTCATCTGTAGCAGATAAAGCTCCTTGCCAACCTCACAGAAGAAAATTTGCAGTTTTCTTGCTACCCGCACGTCCCCTTTCTTCCATCACTCCCGTCCTAGTAGGAGTCCTCCCTGAAGCCAAGGCCCCCATCTGTGTTCGGACTCTATCAGCTCCCCCCTCAGGAACTCTTCTCTCCACTCTTCAGCCTCCAACTAAACGTGTCCTTCGCACAAGCATTCACACGTGCTCAAGTCTCCCAGCTTGCAAGCGCCTCCACCCCACTCTCCTCTCCTGCTATCCCCCCCTTTCCCCGTCACAACCTGATTTCTCAGAAGAGATGCCTATAAACTCCATCACCACTTGCTCAGCGCCTACTCGACCTACTTAACGTGGCTTTCACTCCCACCATTCCACCAACACTTCTCTAAGTCACAGCCAACAACTTCCTGAGCCAGTTCCTAAATCCAAATGATTCTTCTTAAAACCCAGCCCACCAGAGCAGCGAGAACTTCAGGCATTTGACCTCTCCTTACCTTTTTGAAATAACACTTGGATTCAGTAACACCCCCATCCCTGACATTCTTATCTACTTTTTGGCAGCAATTATCACAACTTCTAATATCTGTGTAGAACTAGAGACTTTATAAAGCATTTCCACAAGTGGTACATTTATTCATTTAATAAATATTATGAATGAATGGGTCATTTCATCCCTATAACCCATAAGTTTAATAGGTGTGTGTTATTTCAGAGACAAGAAAAATCAGTCCCATAGTCAAAGTAATTTTGTTAAAGGTCACACAGAAAGGTTCAAAATCTGTACTCCAATCCATCTCTCAAATTTAAAACCCATGTTCCTTCCAATCCTACAACATGAACAGTTAAAAATATACAAGTTCCACATCTAAGAAAAAATGAATACATAACTGATTATTTTGCAGAAAAACCAAGAGCCCAATGATGCACAGTATCACCTCTGGAGAAAAAAAAGGGCTGGCTAAAACCTCTCAGATCCTCTTTTCACACAGAATCTTGAGCATCTATTAAATTGTTCATACTTAACGTTTCCAAGGCTCAAACAGTATCCTAACAGACATCCGGTGAACACTTGAAGATATCAGCTTCAGTAGTTCATCAACTTCTGCTATAAACAACATGTGTAAGTCATTTCTCCCCCTTCTAAAGAAAAAGTCAGCAGCTGTTTGCTAAAAAAGTTTTTTTTTTTTTATTGTGGATGAAGACATTGCCAACTTACATATATCATTTTTATTTGGAGTAGTTTTTTTGTCTTGCAGTGCTCCTGAGAAATTCAGAAATGCATTGACTTTAGTTCTATAAAACACAACCCAATATTAAGGCTGGGCTGTAAATATCCCACTAGATATTTCCCTAAAAGTCAAAAGACAAATTATCAGTTTTAAGTAGAGAAACCTTAATAAGTTAAAAAGTAAAGACTGGCAAATAATCACAAATGTCAGATCATTAAAAGTACCATTATTTTTTCCATAGGAATATATAAATGTTATACTTAACTTGATATTTTAAAAAACTAAAGATAAATTTTTGCTAATGGAAGATGTTTTAAATAGTTTGATATATGAAAAACTTCATTAGCCTTAAAAATCAAATTTAAATGCCTTAAGTTTGACACATAATAGCTCTTTATCAATAATTCTTATTATCTCTTGTTCCTGAAGCACAGTAGGGTTTTTTTTCCACCTACTGACTGGAAAAGTATTTTGACTTTTTCCCCCTTTCAATTACCCATTAAAAGTTTAAAATAAACTAGAGGCTTTACTTGGGGGGGATATTTAGTATTTAGTTGGATGGTTTTAAGAAAGTCATTCCTTTCCCCTCCCCATGTTTTTGTCACTTAGTTTTGGTTTTGTTTTTTTCTTTCAACTCAATAATGGCAGGAACTAAAAACTCAACCATGAGATACAGTATTATACTAAAATCAAATCCAATGACTGGATGAATTTTCTACTACAGTATAGCAGCTGAAAACCGTTAGGAATGCTGTGAAAAACTGTGGCAGCTATGGAAAAATTCAACCACAAATTTTAGTAAGTTTATAGAGAAGTAAACAGCAAAATTACTGTAGTTAAAATACTGCAGTAAAATTAGTGTTAGCAATGTCCAACTGCTAACATTAGAATTACAAGCTTCATCACTGTATGGTTCCTAAGAAGATTCCTTGAGCAGGTGGTTCATCTCTGACTCAACTTAGTTTCAGAAAAGCAAGATGAGTTATGCCTGGTTTAGATCAACAAACACTTAGTATGCACACCAGTGAGCTATAGTATCGATGAAGATACAAATGAAACATTAGGTACTACAGCTTTAGGACGAGGTCACGTACTTTTTAAAATAGCAGCCATGTAAGGGCATGTTGGGATGTTTAGATATGCAATCCACCCATAACGGCTTTCCAACTTATGTTAAACTATGGGGTAACGGCGGGGACAGGCTGCTTGGAGCAGGGAAGGAAATACTGAAACTGTCATAAAAGGCATTTAACATATGATGACATGCTACTTATACCCACCATGCATCTCCTTTTCAAATTAAAAGAGGGAATTTCTTTCTATATTTCTTCAAAATGAAGGATCACGTTGTCTTTTGTTTTTTTTTTTAACTTAGAAACTTTTATTTCGGATGCTCCACACTGAAAGAATAATTCAATGGCAAGCAGCAAATAATTTAGGATGGTCAGTGAAAGCATCTTTGAAAGGACCTTATAAAACCTAAGAGTAATAATTTCGTAGAGAAACAATAATGGGCAAACCGGACAGGAGACAGTTGGATAGTTCTAATAAAGCACTTGTATGACAACTTCCTTTAAAGTATGCTAAATAAAGAATGGTAATATAAATAAATTAGCAAAGGAGACAGGGGATGTTCTGAAGCAGCAATGTCTAAGTTACTAGATTTTTCAGAAAAACAAGTTTTATCCATCAATACATAAAGACTTCCAATCCTCTAAATACAGTACAAAGTATACAGTTAATCACAGCAAAATTTACAAACAACCAAATTTAGCCCTGGTCAGAGCCAGGCCTATTTACATATTTGGATTAGTATCGTTTTCACCTTTCCTTATTATACAGATGTTTCTATTTTAAAGGCATCTCGAAATTTACAAAATTTGCAAAGAAATGTCTTTAAATGTACAACTTCAACAACTAATACAAACATGAACGTCCCGACGTAATTAAATTCCAAGTCAGGAATTTTATGAGGGGTTTATAAAAAAATTAACAGAATACTCCCTTTCCGCTAAGTTCCAAACACCTGGTGCTAGTGTCGCTGAAGTGATTTCACTACCCTCAGTGACCATGAGGATGAGAATGGATGACTCCAAGGTGGCCGTACCTCTCATGTCAATACCTCAGATAGAGGCAGGAGGTGTCACATCTAGTGATATTGCTAATTATAGTTATGTAAATGCAGCTGTAGAATTTAACACTTAGATGAAAGTTGTGAGTAGGTGTGTAGAAACAGTTTTAAGATGTTATCTTTAAAGAGACACCTTAGCTCTTAAAACTAAACCATATGTTCACAGTATGTACTCAACAGTAAAGAGGAACAAGTTTCCAATATATTCAGCGACGTAGAAGGATCTCAAGGGGATTACGCTGAGTGAAAAAAGCCAGTCTCAAAAGGTTACATACTGTAGGATTCCACCGAATGGCACTCTTGAAATGACAAAATTATAGAGAAGGAGTGTAGTGAGGGGTTGCCAGAGGTTAAGGAGACCGCAGGGAAGGAGGTGGCTATGACTGTGAAAGGGGAGCACAAGAGGTCCTTGACCAAACTGTTCTGTCTCTGCACTGTCATCACATGAATCTACACACGAGGTGAAATTGCATAGTACCAGATACACACACCTTCCACCTTAGGACATCTGTGACCTCCCAGAGACAGCCTTGTTCTTGGCCTGTCTACTCCACATCCTCTTAAAGATCATTAATATATACTTTAGATCAATTTTTGCACTATGCAGATAAGCCACCACTATTTTTTTTTTTTTTTTTTTTTTTTTGCGGTACACAGGCCTCTCACTGTTGTGGCCTCTCCCGTCGCGGAGCACAGGCTCCGGATGCGCAGGCTCAGCGGCCACGGCTCACGGGCCCAGTCGCTCCGCGGCATGTGGGATCTTCCCGGACCGGGGCACGAACCCGTATCCCCTGCATCGGCAGGCGGACTCTCAACCACTGCGCCACGGGAAGCCCCAAGCCACCACTATTTTCTTCTTCCCCTTTTTTGGTAAATCTGTTGATTATCTTTAAAAGATAAACTACATGTCTCTAGCTTAAATGAGCTTGAAAAGGAAATAAAGAGCTGATATATAGCTACTAGTGTTTTCGTCTTTCTTTTCATTTTTCTTATTTTTGTAAATTAAAATTAAAAGAGTGAATGTTTCTAGCTTAAGTTAGGTCAAATCAGACAGGGGAAAAAAGCAGATAATATAGCAAACACTGCCTCCTTTAACACCTGCAATTTCTAAAAGCATTAAGAATACTTCTATTAAATTTAGATAAAGTACAACTGCGAACAAATACATGATTTTTCCAAAAGGCCACTTCGTGATAAACTACATACACATAGGGTTCACGGTTTTTAAAGTTTCATATATGTCATCTCTGGCTTGAGAATTACCTACTGCTTTAAAAGGTCTTTCAACACAACTCCGGCGCTGTTGTCAGGTGACACTGGCAAAGGCGTAAAGTTGGGCAGTACGTCTGAGATGGGTTTCAAAAGGAGGTGCCCAGGCCCTCCAGGTCCAAGTCCAGCTGGGTTAATGAGAGGCACAGCCGCAGAGCGGGGAGCCAGGAACGGATTCACATCTGTTCTTCTACCAGACCTGGATTCGGTTGTATCTAAATGACAAAATATGAATGATTTAATCTCCCATATGTTATTTGGTCACTGTTATACATGTGTTTTAGGTTCCTAGATTTGGCCCCCAAATAAATTTAATTCATATGCTGCTGGGTTCTGGATTGGATAAACAGGTCTATGAAATACAGAAGGTGAAAGAGGATAAGGCAATAGAGAAAGAAATGGAAGTGAGAAATATTTGTATGTACAGCTAATACTTTATTAAACACACTAGTATTGTCTTATACTTAATACCAGTTATATAACTGATTAATGTCATTTACTATAACAACATTTTTTTAAAAGATGTTTTCTATATAACCAGGCAAACTTTATCTAACCACCTGAAAGATGGGAGGACTTGAGAACTTGTTTTGCCCAAATAATTATAATGGTCATGAAAAAAACCAGCATCCATATTACAATGATAACAATCAGATTTAATATTAATTTACCAAAAGAAAAAACAACTTATGCATTACATTAAATGATCAGCTTTTAGACGTTCAAAAGTCTGAAAATAATTCTCATTAGATTATTTCTCTGTAAAGTCAGGCTGAACAATTAAGTTTTTACTGGAACAGGCATTTGGTTTACGTACTAATTTCTCAGTGGGCAGAATTCTGCTTTATTACCCAAGATCATTAACAACTTCATTGTTGAGAGACAAGCAACCTGTTGAAGGCACCCACTTCAGCAGTGGGAAACTCAAATAAAAGAGGCCTCCAAAACAAAGGGAGCATTGAGAAAAATTCATCAGATCTTCTTATCACTGAGCACCCTTGGGTCCCCAAGTTGTACTTTCCTGTGAATGACAATTTTCCAAACTCTGAAAAAGCTTCTGGTGCTATGTGGTAAGCTCTGGCTTTTGTCTCTGATCAATACAAATGAAGCTGCACATGTGACTTGATAACTGAAGGTGGGGAGGTGTATGATAGAGGAGGAGAGGGAAGAACGGGAAGGGGTGGAGACAGGGGGAAGGAGGGAGAGGGAGGGGAGACCCTGCCAACAGAAATTTTGGAATCAAAATTTAAATAATGTACATTTAAATAAAATTTAAATAAAATAAATTTAAATAAAATAGAATAAATTTTAGCTTCAAGATGCTAAGATCTAGTATAACAAGAAAAAGTGTTTTAGTACAGTCTACACATGTTAAAGTTGAGACTTTTCTAAAGACTAAATTTAGTAGACAAATCTTTTATCTAAAATAATTTTACCACTTTCTCTTTCTATAAAAGTTCAGGAAAATAGAAATATTCATCTAAATAAGAACTAAGGAAGTTCTTTAAATTTCAGAATATAAATTCAGTATTTTATCCAAATTTAAGTTTCTGGCATGTGACAAACTTGACAGTATACAATATGTTCCTTTACAGTCCAACTAGCAAACATGTTAGTCTGTATTAAAATATGAAGATTTCAGATAAAAGACAGCCCTTCCAATAAAAAATTCATATATAGTCTAATGGATTATACTTTACTTTGAACTCAAGAAACCTTAGTACATGCCAATATAGGGGATATAAATAGCATAAGATCCTTACAACCTAGTGGGGTAGAAAACTACGTCCACATATTGCAGAACCACCATACCATTTGCTTCCAGGCAGGCCTTTCAACATATGAGAACTCTTCATAATGTTCCTGGATGTGTAGGCCAGTTTACTAAGCAGCTCTTGTACATATTATTAACACACCAACTTTGGTTTTTGAGTGTAACACTTAGATTATTATCACAGGGGAAAAATCTTTCTCTAACTATAAACTACAATTCGAAAGGAAAATGCGTGAACAAGCAAAGGTTTACCAGTTCAACCACCGCTTCCACAAATAATTCAAGGTGTCTTATGCAGAGAGAGGAGAATTATTCCAATATATAAAGGGAAAATATTTCATATTGCTTAAATTAATCTAAGCTTATTAAATATCAGGTTGCTACAAGAATGTATGAAGCCAAAATCTAACACCTTACTGGAATCTTGGAAGAAGTCATTACTGCACATTTTCAAAAACACTAAAAATTTAGTTAATATCACTGTAAAACATAATCAAAAATCATCAATTTTTTAAATTGTAGAAAAAATAAGTATCTGATTTTACCTTTAAAACTTCCGGGTACACTTGTATCTAGTTTTTTCCTTCCTGGTGAATCTAGAGGTTTCATATCATGAACAGAAAGCTTGGGTGGTGGAATAGATGGATGAGATTCTGTTTCTAGAAATTTAACAAAAAGTTCTGAAAAAGACTAAGAAAAAATGATATTTTAGGGATATATTAGGCAGATAATAAAATTATATTCACTACAGCTAAGAAACTGTACCAGCTATTCTAATTAAGTATTAAAAACTAGTCATGCTACCTGAATCATTTCTTTATGAACAAGCTTTATGAACAATTAAAAGTGCTAGTGTTGATACACAGGTATCAATCAAGAACTTTAACAATTTAATCAATAATCTTTGATGACCACACTTGTTACAAACCTCATAATGAGAATTAGCCACCAGATAACAGATTTCTCACCATCAATGGCACTTAAGACATCAAGTCTTAAATCATTTTAGTAACTGTTTACATAGACATAAAAAAATTATATCAACAGAAAACAAGCATTAAAGTCCTATTTTTCTACAGTAACACCCAATGAATGAGTACAGCAAAAGCTCACCAGTAATATTATCAGATTAAAATAATGTAATGTAGAATTTTCCTTTAAATTAAATTTTATGCCATCCAATTTGAGTTCTATCTTTTACCAGCTTTGGGTAAGTCATCTATCCTCAGTTTCCTCTTTAGTAAAAAAATGAAATAAAATAAGGAAGTAAACTCCACATTCTAACTCACAGTGCTACTCAATTCAATTAATACTCATCTTAAGCCTACTATATACCAGGTATCATGTTTTCGTGTTTATTAACTGCCTCCTCCTACCAGAATGTAAGTTTGTTGAGGGAAAGCACTTTACCTATTTGGTTTGCACCTGTATCCTCAATGCTCAGAACAGTCTGGTACACAGCAGGTGCTCAATAAATATTCACTGGCTCAATGACTAGGTAGATACATACAGGCATAAAATAGAGCCTCTGTCTTTAAGAATCTCATAACTTAGTAGTAAGAGATAAATGATTGTGGGTTGATAGCAGCATGATCAAATACAAAGGAAGGAACAGTTAATGCTTTGAAAAATCAAAGTACCATGTAAACAAAATGTTAAAATAAAACCTACTGATATATGCAGTAAAATTATTAAAACTGGCTTATTATCCCTAAGCTAATCACCTCTCTGGATCTCAGTTTCCACAACCCCAAAATAAAAGGGCTGTATAAAATAACCTGAAAAAGAAGTCTAATTCTTTGCAAATGAATATGATGCACAATCATTTCACTGTTCATATCCAGCAGGAATAAATCAACTCTTACACTATTAAGCAGAGGTTGCTGATTTGGTCTCAAAGGTGTGTTGGGAACACTTTTTGATCCTCTTCCAAGCCACCCAGTCATCCACCTGGTAACGCCACCCGTATCTTCATTCAACAACTGAAAGATTATTTTAAAACAGAAAAATATTATCAACACAAGAAAAGAAAACAGAAGCACTTTTACATGATTTCAGATGGTAGTAAACCATGTTTTCCAAGTCCAATTCCTAGTTTCCTACTGACAGAAGCTACATATACACTGTCATCCTAAGCACTATTTCAAATAAAATTTGAGGACTGTCATGTCTCAAACTTTAAGCATTCTGATATGAACGGTTGCATATAAGTTACAAAACATTTAAACTAATATTATACAAGCTACACAAATCTGCTTCTTCTCTGTAGTATAACATGATTCCATTTCCACATTGAGAAAATTGTATTCAGCAAGTTATATAATACACAGTAAAAAAAAAATTTATATGATGCCAAGCATTTTAGTTATAAATGTATTCAGAATGGCATTCAGTATTCAGTTACCTGTTCCATTTCCTCCTTTTTGATACCTAGGATGCTTCCCATTAATCGTAACACTTCATGACGCTGATTTTTTGGTGTGTGGAAGTGTCCAGTGAAGAGGTTTCTCATTAGGACTCTATGAAAACAGAGGCAGAAACAGCTCAGGCTAACTCACCAGTTGTCTCAATATCTAGTGTATCCAAACAATAAACACTAAACATACAAATATTTAATCATATTTAAATAACAGTTATAAAAAACACTAAACAGTAAAATACTTTAAAGTAGCTTTAAAAAATTTTTGACAAGCCTAATTAAGAATATTGCAAACAACCCAAAATGTGTACCTTTAAAAACATCACTTACTAGTCACCAACTTTCTTCAACCAAATAATCAACTGAGATGGTACCTCATTAGTAATTCTCAGTGCCTGTCTGGGTTGATGTCTTAAAGAGACACTTTAGATTTTTCCCTCCGTATCCTAAATGGTGATGATAGTTCTTGTGCTTAATGGTTATGCTTATATTTCCCCATTCATTAAAAATCTGCTCATAATATCTAAATCTTTAAAATGTTAAAGATATACTACATGTATACCTAGGTTTCACACTTAATGCATTTGAGCAGGATATGTCCACTTAAGGGCAGTAAAGAGAACAAAAAAGAATGGTAAGAATAAACTTTATATTTTCTAAGTACTTTATATTGCGGTAATGTTTTAACTCTTGCCTATGGTTTTAAGAAAAAGAATTTGAGCTGGGAAAGTCTATTTCAAAACCAAGAGAAGACAAATTACTGACCCCTCATTAAAACTACCTGCAGCTCATCACTACATAAGAAAAAGAAAAGGTTTTTTAAAACCTTAATCACATACATTTACATGTAGAAATTGTTTTTACCATAAAAGTGATCCCCATAAAATACATGAAAGTAAAAGGCAAAGCATACTTGTCCACTTTTCCTTCTGTGCTATTTACTAAATTCATCCATTTCTTTTGTACATCATCCAGCATTTCTTGTCGGAGCTCATCTGATTTAAAATATGTGAATAAAGAGAGTCATTAACTGATTAAAATAGTCTGTATGAATATATAATGAGATTTATGACATCTTGACTGAGAATTTTGAATATATGTACTTATTCTAATTAGGAATACTCAATTGCGTCCACCTCTTCTTTGGTTCAGGGAATTAGGTTCTCTGGTATAGAAATTACCTAGAAGCCAGAGTATGCATTAATTCACATTGTTTACCCCCAGTAAAATAATCAATTCTTTAAGAGAACATTTAAAAACCAAAGGTTTTTTCTCATTCTCTTCAGAAACTTAACAGCAAAGAGATTTCACCACTGCTTCCTTGCATGAAACATCTCCAGAGCCACTCTTCAATGGGAAAAAACCAGAAAGGACAATTTTAAATTTTCCTTTTTCCATTTTCCCGGCTGGAATCTTTTTTGGTGAGCTAAGAAGAGGAAGAGCAGCTAACATAACCAAGACCATGGCTCAGAAGGCAGCTGATAGGGCAAAGTATCCTGGGGTAATAAATAAGCTGCAAAAAACAATTCAGATCACTGGTTCTCACACTAGGCAAGATACTATAGCTTATGACTGATTTAGAAAGATGTTTAGATTATTTTATTTTAAAATTCTTATTTATTTTAAAAGGAAGCAAAATCTGTAAAGTCTTGGCAGAATACTAGGAATGTGAAGAGTACTAAAAGCAAAGTCTAGAATTACAACAAGAGAGACCCTGTTCATAATCAACCATGCCATGGGACCATGGATTCCTAGACTAAGGAACTCTCAGCAAACCCATGGAGCTTACACCCGTTTCCTCAGAAATGGAGAGTCTGAGTCGAAGGAGATGCTTATTAACATCAAGCTAGATTACAGATTTCATTCTGAAAGAAATTAAGAGAACGCTTTGCAGTAGAGCTCAACTTTTCAAATCAAGAAACACTCACATCCCAACATGAGACAACTCTGACCTCTTTCCACAAACCTACTCTTTGAGTTATGCAGCATTTTCCTAGTGGTAGTGGGATACAAGTTTCCTTATCCAGTATATGACTTGCAAATATTTTCTCCCACTCTGTGAGTTGTCATTTCACTTTCTTGATGGTATCCTTTGAAGCACAAAGGTTTTTAATTTTGATGAAGTCCAATTTAGTTTTTCTTTTGTTGCTTGCCCCTTTAGTGTCATATCTAAGAAGCCACTGCTTAACTCAACATCACAAAGATTTACTCCTACGTTTTCTTCTAAGAGTTTCACAGTCTTAACTCTAAAATGTAGGTCTATGACCCACTTTGAGTTACTTTTTGTGCATGGTATGAGGTAAGGGTCCAACTTCGTTCCTGTACATGTGGATATCCAGTAGTTCTGGTACCATGTGTTGAAAAAACTATTCCTTTGGAATCCTTGTTGAAAATCAGTTGACCAGAAATGTATGATTTATTTCTGAACTCTCAATTCCCACTGCAAGACCTCTGCAAACATTTTTCCTTTTGCCTGGAAAGCTCTTTTCCTTCGGCACTGCCTATTAACTCCTCTTTACCATTCACATGTCAGTTCCCAGGTCCCTTCCTCAAAGAAGTTTTCTCTGAACCTTACAGATTAGGCCAGGTTCATCTGCTTTATGTTTTCATTCTGTCTGTACAGTACTAAAATTCTGATTTACAGTACTAAATGTATATACAAAACGTCCAGTTTAACTATTTGCAATGGTTTGTGGTTTTTCCACATTGCAAAAATCTAAACTGCAAAATGTAATAGGCTAACTTTTACCAAAACAGAGATGGTTGTCATAACCATATTATAAAAGCAAGGTTTGTGTTTGGAAAATCTACTACAAACATTTCCTTTCCTGTCTTTCCAGGGAGGAATTTAAGCTTGGACATTGAGAGACAGACAGACACAGAAAGACAGGCAGAGACAGAAAGAACAAGACTATTACTAAAGTCTGAGTCAGTAAAAGACATTTTAGATTCTTAATGGCCACATATATACTATGAACCATGGTGCCACGTGGGCCTTTTCTAGTACTACCTTCTAAATTAAGTAGAACTCTTAATTATTCAGAGGAAGAACAGCAAGTAAGTTGATGTTCTGAATTAACCACCCCACTCATGAACTAAAGGAAGAGCTAGAGTAAAGATGGGCAGTCTTCTCTTTCATCCTCCTCCACTTCTCTCCAAGGCTATACAAAGGTAGAAGAAGAGGTCAAACTTAACCTATCCCCAACCTTCCGTTTCTCTGAGACTTCCCTTCTCCTAACTACTTTCTTCTAAAATTAATGATTTTTATATTGATTACATGTGAAAACGATAATATTCTAGATATGTTGGGTTATATAAAATACATTATTAAAATTAATTTCCCTGTATCTTTTTACTTTTTAAACATGGCTACTAAAATTTTTTTAAATTATAAATGTGGCTTGCATTGCATTTTTATGGGATAGCACTGCTTTGGAGTATAACCAGGATACAACCATTACACTGTACTGTCGCTTATTAAAAAAAGAAAAGGAAGATAAAACTGAATGATAGATATCTTCAGAGTAAAATTCACAGAGCTGATTCTGATAAAAATGATTTTGGTAAAATTAATTGGAAAAATTTAACTTTGCTCTATGAAAAACTGATCAGGAAATCCATCTTAATAAAGTCCAAGTAGAAAATATTTTCTTGATGAAAATTCTTTAATATGGGTATAACTTTTATTAAAATCTCTGTGTTCTGAAAGTTCTGATCAAAACATCCTTAAGGGGCTTCCCTGGTGGCACAGTGGTTGAGAGTCCACCTGCCGATGCAGGGGACACGGGTTTGTGCCCCGGCCCGGGAAGATTCCACGTGCCGCGGAGCGGCTGGACCCATGAGCCATGGCCGCTGAGCCTGTGCGTCCGGAGCCTGTGCTCCGCAACGGGAGAGGCCACAACAGTGAGAGGCCCATGTACCGCAAAAAAAAAAAAAAGAAGAAAAAACAAACAAACATCCTTAAGGCCAAAATAATAGGGTAAAATTTCTTAAACTCACTATCAGAATACAAGTTAGTCCTGAGCTAATGAGAAAGAGAACTGACAATGTGCAAATCCTTGCAGATATGTAAAGGGCTATTTCAAATATGAGTAGTAGTTTAAATGGATTCTGATATTTGAGTCTAGAAAACAACCTCAGAATTTGGGGGAAGGGACTGGAAGGACGGGTTAACTAGGAAAGATTTAGAAAAGAAAAGAAAGGCAAATACTGACTTCAAAGGTCCCTACAGATTTCTCTTTTTCCCCAGGCACACCTATTCTCCTCCCACAAAAGATTCTCAATATTTCTCCATAAAAACTGCACACTAATTCAAACCACAATTTGAAATCAGAATTATATTTATATGGGCAGGCAAAACATAGTTAGTTATTCAGAAATGGGGTTTTAGCCAAATACAATATCCCTGTGAAATAACCTAAAAACATGCCAAAATAATTGTCTGGAAGTTAGGGGGGAAAGAAAGGGCAGTGGGGGTACACTTTGAAGTTGAGCAATAAAGCAACTGAGGTTGGTCTAGTTTAGGGGAAGAGTTACTCTGAATATCTGGCATCCTAAAACCATATCAGAGCCTCGTCTCTGTAATACCTAGAGATGGTGCCATGATCTTCATCACTTGATTTAAAATCAAAATTTAACATAAAATTTAAGTGACTACAACAAATTAGTACATCATAATTTTACATTTTATTTGCAATTAGTAACACTGCACTATGAATACTGTCTTCAGAGAGCATCATACAGTTAGGTCACACTCCTTACAAAGTCATTGGCTATTTTATGACTAAGCTCCCTTGGACAAGATTCAAGTTTATTTAACAGTCACCTGACTGAGAAAAGAAAGATGGCTGGAGCAGGACTTGAGAGTCCGGAGACCTGCATGTGAATTATGGTCTTGTCACAAGACCTGGATGTGAATCATGGTCCTGTCACCAGGGCCGGACTTTGTTGCCTATTCTGTAAAATGAGCATGCTTATCTCAAAGGATTTTGAGAGAAATCTACTGAGTGATTAAATGTGACATTTTTAACCAGTTAAGTTCTATATAAAGCATTAGTATTCATTCATCTGATTTTTTAAAATATCATCTTTCAACCTAGCCCTAACCATTATCAATAATATGTATCACTTTGGTTAACATTAACAGTGATAACTTTTCCTCCATTTTGCCTTATTTGTCATCTTTACAAACTATGGCAAAGAAGTCAACGCAAGGAAAAAAGAATGTTAGAGATATGATTTTATTATAGATATGTCAGTAAATAAACTGGGTCTTGTGTCTTACTTGGACTGGCTACCTAAAAAATAAATTTAAATCTGATATATTAAATCTAATATAAGGAAATTTAGCCTCTTCAGTCAATTAAATATAATTAAAGCAAAGGCTAGAAATTTGATGGTCTTTTTATTACACAATTTCGACTTATACAAGATCACTTTCATTATAACACCGAACGATTTTTTTTTCCTAGCCCTGCCAAAGCAAGGCCTCAAAAAATTTACTGAACACTCAGAGTTGTTTCTCTCCACGGAAATCTTTAGTAAAAGGCAAAAGATTTATTTGAACTAGAGAGAAACCAGAGTCTCCAAATGATATTTTTTAAAGGCACCTTGTATTTATTTATATTGGAAGTTAAGACATATTAGTGGGCTTCCCTGGTGGCACAGTGGTTAAGAATCTGCCAGCCAATGCAGGGGACATGGGTTCGAGCCCTGGTGTGGGAAGATCCCACATGCTGCGGAGCAACTAAGCCCGTGCATGACAACTACTGAGCCTGCGCTCTAGAGCCCCGCAAGCCACAACTACTGAAGCCCACACACCTAGAGCCTGTGCTCGCAACAAGAGAAGCCACTGCGATGAGAAGCCTGCGCACTGCAATAAAGAGTAGCCCCACCTCGCCGCAACTAGAGAAAGCCCGCGTGCAGCAACGAAGACTCAACGCAGCCAAAATAAATAAACAAAAATAAATTTTAAAAAAAAAGACATATTAGCAACTGCTTTGTCTTTTTTTTTTTTTTTTTTTTTTTTTTTGCGATACACGGGCTTCTCACTGTTGTGGTCTCTCCCGTTGCAGAGCACAGGCTCCGGACGCGCAGGCTCAGTGGCCATGGCTCACGGGCCCAGCCGCTCCGCGGCATGTGGGATCTTCCCGGACCGGGGCACGAACCCGTGTCCCCTGCATCGGCAGGCGGACTCTCAACCACTGTGCCACCAGGGAAGCCCCAACTGCTTTGTCTTTTAACTCAATTCCTTTCAACCATTTCAACAGAATTTTAAGGTCTAGAGTATATGGTGAATGCTTTCTTGTTCCATAATTATAATTATTAATTGCAGAGTAAAAAGTAATTTTTGAAACTCCACTTCCTAGCAATGAACTCACACAAAAGAATTTTATTAATACAGTATAACCTCATTAACTTGAATTTCAATAGATTAGAATCTGTGATTAAACTGAAATATCAATGTTGAAGTCTACTGGATTATTTGTACAGTTAAATTAGAGTTACTATATGCATTTGAAAGAGATTTTATGTAAATATTTTTAATGTAACCAGATCAAATTTATCTTCCCTCTCCACCCTCCTCCCTCAATCCTCTAATATATTAGAATTCAGGTAATTTGTACTGCATTTTTCCATATCAAAACAAATTTTTTTAAAGACCGAATATTATGTTTTTTTTTAACATCTTTATTGGAGTATAATTGCTTTACAATGGTGTGTTAGTTTCTGCTTTATAACAAAGTGAATCAGTTATACATATACACATGTCCCCATATCTCTTCCCTCCTGTGTCTCCCTCCCTCCCACCCTCCCTATCCCACCCCTCTAGGTGGACACAAAGCACCGAGCTGATCTCCCTGTGCTATGCAGCTGCTTCCCACTAGCTATCTATTTTACGTTTGGTAGTGTATATATGTCCATGCCACTCTCTCACTTTGTCCCAGCTTACCCTTCCCCCTCCCCGTATCCTCAAGTCCATTCTCTAGTAGGTCTGTGTCTTTATTCCTGTCTTGCCCCTAGGTTCTTCATGACCTTTTTTTTTTAGATTCCATATATATGTGTTAGCATACGGTATTTGTTTTACTCTTTCTGACTGACTTCACTCTGTATGATAGACTCTAGGTCCATCCACCTCACTACAAATAACTCAATTTCGTTTCTTTTTATGGCTGAGTAATATTCCATTGTATATATGTGCCACATCTTCTTTATCCATTCAACTTAGGTTGCTTCCATGTCCTGGTTATTGTAAACAGAGCCGCAGTGAACATTTTGGTACATGACTCTTTTTGAATTATGGTTTTCTCAGGGTATCTGCCCAGTAGTGGGACTTCTGGGTCGTATGGTAGTTCTATGTTTAGTTTTTTAAGGAACCTCCATACTTCTCGCCATAGTGACTGTATGAATTCACATTCCCACCAACAGTGCAAGAGGGTTCCCTTTTCTCCACACCCTCTCCAGCATTTATTGTTTGTAGATTCTTTGATGATGGCCATTCTGACTGGTGTGAGGTGATACCTCATTGTAGTTTTGATTTGCATTTCTCTAATGATTAGTGATGTTGAGCATCCTTTCATGTGTTTGTTGGCCATCTGTGTATCTTCTCTGGAGAAATGTCTATTTAGGTCTTCTGCCCATTTTTTGATTGGGTTGTTTGTTTTTTTTGATATTGAGCTGCATGAGCTGCTTGTAAATTTTGGAGATTAATCCTTTGTCAGTTGCTTATGAGTCAAGTTATATATTTAATTTTTAAAGGTTCACACAGACCTGCCATATCTCAAAAGAAAGGGCCACAATTGGGTCAGTGAGCAGTAAAGCCATTATAATAATTTTGCCACTTACTGAATATCATCATCACTATATACTTATACTGATATTTATTAATGACAAAGACTTTCTAGGCTACAGACTAAACCTCAACCCATTTCTGAAAGCTCACTGTTGCAAATTAGCACAGACTAAATCTGATACAAAGAAATGTTTTGTTCAGACCACACAGGGTTTTTTGAAAAACTTAAATTACATGTCACATTAAAAAATTGGAACCTTGGGGCTTCCCTGGTGGCGCAGTGGTTGAGGGTCCGCCTGCCGATGCAGGGGACGCGGGTTTGTGCCCCGGTCCAGGAGGATCCCCACATGCCGCGGAGCGGCTGGGCCTGTGAGCCATGGCCGCTGAGCCTGCGTGTCCGGAGCCTGTGCTCCGCAACGGGAGAGGCCACGGCAGTGAGAGGCCCGCGTATCGCAAAAGAAAAAAAAAAAAATTGGAACCTTTCACGTAAGTCTACGTTTTTGGTGTCTCTTGAAAGACCTGAAGATCTGGCAACCCTGGACCCACATTCCTACACAACAGTTCAGTGAAGCTGAGAATTTGTTGCCCCCTATAAGAAGCTCTCCAATTCACCACAGTCTCTACTTAGTCCTAATTGCTCCTTTATATTATAATTTGGGCCCCAGTTTACAATTTCTGTTTGTGATCCATACTTGTAGTTTCATTTCTTCACACAGCAGCTCACTCCCACCTCTGCCTTCTCGGCACTCCACGCCAATACAGCACACACACGCACACGTTATTAGTCCCCCAGATCTTCAGCCAGCTTCCAAATTATGACACGCAGTTTCATACGAATTCCTCCCTCTGTCTAGAATGTTCTTCCCCAACTCTCTGCCTGCTTCACTGTACGTATTCACCATTCAAGTGAGGGCAAGTATACCCTTCACTAGCCTTTTCTACCCTTCTGCACCACCATCAAGAAGTAGAATGGATTGCTTCTTCCTTTTGAAATAGCTTGCCGCATGTATGTGACTACATGTAGTCTTCCCCTATTTCTGCTTGACTATAAACCTCCTGAAGGTAGAACTCTTGTCCCGTATCTTTGTATCTTTAGTACTTATTTCAGTGCTTGGTACACAGCACAGAACAATGAATTTGTGATAAATGAAAGAATGACTGACTTTTCTCTGGGAAGGGAGACTATCTGAGAATAGAACACAGGTCAAAAAAGAATAAATGATTTATGTTATGAATTCCTCATATTATTCATATGAGGAAAAATACACAGAACATACAAAGTCAAAAAATTCTCATATCTACATACTTTGCTTTTTCCTTTATACCTAGAAGAATTAATAAAATATACATTTAAAAGTACAACCATTAAGTTGAAAAGGGCCTAATTATTTACCTAATTGACATAGCTCTTTTCTTAACTAAAATGTTGACATTTTCTAGTATACCCAGATGTTTATATCATCACAAATAATTTTTTAACTATTTATGGCAATTCAGAAAACTGCATCTGGTATTTCTTATATGTTTCCTCTAAAATCACCACTTCTGCCAAAAACATCTATAAAGAAATCCCTCAAAAGGTTTGGGTAACAAAGCGTCTGGGAATGTATCTGGCCTATGTTCAACAGGACATTATATGTTTTCTTATATAAATCGTGTCCTGGAAAACGGAATGTCTTTATTTAAAATAAAAACTCTACCATCCAACACCATAAAGGCGGTTCCATGAAAAACATTTTAAACTTCTTTTATATGTGTAGTTTTAAAATACATTTTTATGCTTCATATTACAGTTGGTTTACTGGGGCTTATTTTATACATTCTTCTAGATTTTCTTTAAAAAAAAAAACACTGTAAAGAAATTTTCCATTCTGAACTCATAGAAGACTTTTTTTTCAAAGCAGTCACCAAACCTTCTTAAAATAAGAAAAAAATCAGTGATGGGGCCCTTTCAGATATGGCTATAAACTGGCACACAGACCGAAAGACTTCCCCAGTGCTAGAATCTAAACTTGTATTGCTTATGAAAATTTATTTTTCTTGGTGTACCATAAAATTTACCACCCTTTTGAATAATCATTATCAAAACAATAACTCTTTTGTGCTTGCTATTTCAATTTTATCCAATCGTTTTCACTTAAGCAGGAATTTATCTCAAGGATGATGGTAGAGAATAATAAGCGAAAGAAGGAAAATGTTAAATTTGGCCATCAGTATAGGAAGATAACATGTCTTTTCATGGTTCAGGTTTCCACAGGTAGTATATATTTTCCCATGAATGGCAATTCCACAGAAATTCTGAACTCTGATCAACTAAGATAGTTAATGAAAGACACTGTCCTATCTGCTTCATAGAGGACCAATGTCTTAAGTTTGAAAAAAAATCAATGAAATATAGGATGGCATGTGAAATAAGTCTTTGGAACTACACTGAAAAAGAACACTTTCAGGTAAAATGTTGAAAGCATAACTTCTAAAAGGAAGGGAAGCAGTAATTCTTCTACCAGCCAACATTATCTATTAAAATATAGCACCTATAGGATCTTTTTTTTTTTTTTTAATTTTTGTCTTTGTTGGGTCTTTGTGGCTGCTCACTGGCTTTCTCTAGTTGGCAGTGCGCAGGCTTCTCACTGTAGTGGCCTCTCTTGTTGCAGAGCATGGGCTCTAGGCGTGTGGGCTTCAGTAGTTGTGGCATGCGGGCTCAGCAGTTGTGGCGCACGGGCTTAGTTACTCCGCGGCATGTGGGATCTTCCTGGACCAGGGCTCGAATCCATGTCCCCTGCATTGGCAGGCAGATTCTTATCCACCGCGCCACCAGGGAAGCTCGTAGCACCTATAGGATCTTAGGGTTTCTTTTCATTGTTACTTTCCCTTGGTGTGTGGGTCAGGGCGGTGAGGGGGAGAAGGCAAAGAACTACTTACATTTGGGGAGTAAAATCCTACTACTAGTTTAGAGCTCTGTCTGCTCAAGTTTCTTTCCTCCACGGAATGTCCCTAACCCTTCACGGGATTCTTGGAGAACTAAATATGCACTGTCTGACCAGAGTTGAGCACCACTGAACCTATAGTGTATCTATGCCATGTGTTACTTCGTTAACTAAGCTCCTTGGAAAAAAAGGGATCCTATCTAGTATCTCACACAGCATCTAACATGAAGCCAAGTAGTTGGTTCTCATTAAGTATTTAATGCCTGATTAAGGCCTCTTCATACTTTTCATACAAAGCCTGTAAATACTTGGAACTCAAAACCACAACTGCACATACATGGCACTGACAGTTATGGACTCTAAGAATGACTGAAATCATCAACAATTTACTATTTTAATACTGGTGTTATAAGCAATAGCTCCCTTTTCATATGTTTGACCAGACTGAATCATCTCACCTCTGGTGGCAATTACATAATCAAGCATTTCAAATAAAATACCACTTTTTAAAATGAGTTTCCTAATATTGTTTAAATGTTGAAACTGCATATCAACCAATCATTGACAGTCTACACATGCTTAGAAATAAAACAATACTTTGCCTCTACGATTCAAGTCTCTATGTACTTTCTTGCAACAAAAGCCAATCTGTCTTTTTCAAAATTGTTTCTCCTGGCAAATATTTTTGCTGTCTGGCCAAGTTTTGCATTAAAAATAAAGTACAGTATTACAACATCAATCAACATTTAAAGTACTTAATGATCTATGAAAGAAAATATACAGTGATTCTTTTGAAACAACCAAGCCAATCAAAGTTTTATTTATATTATCAAATCAAGAGTGCAGCTTTGATAAAATAAAATCACGTTTGTGTTTAGAGATCTAAAAACAATATTAAGCACTTAGGTAATAAAAGAAAACAGACTGTTAAGAAGAGCTTAAATGGCAAGAATGACTTAAAGGCATAACAGAACTGTCTGTCCCTTTACCCCCACTTCCTGTCTGTGCAACACTGGCCTCTCGCCTGCCCTTTCAAATACCAGTTGTATAAGCATAATTAGAGCTTTCTCTGTGGCTAACATTAACTTTAAAGCTCCTATATATTTACAATGAATTATTACTGGTAACTTTTTACATGAATAGGGACCTAGGCCACCTAAGCCTTGCCATTTACAATCAAAATCTAAAAATATTCTACTACTGAGGATTTAAATGGGTGCCTAAACAACTTACTAAGTAGTGCAGGGACCCTGATAACATTTAGCAACTACAGTAAGTCACAGAATTTTTTATCTTACCATCATCTACTGGGAATGACACAGGTAGTTGTCTAAAAAGGAATGTGAACTTAAATATTACAGTAGCATGACATATATAGCAACCTTGTCACAGACCAAGGAGTTGCTTCAGAATACTGCCTTTTTACCTTCATTAGTCTAGCCCTTCCCTAGGATATCAATTCCTTGGCTAAACCCTTGGGTGCTCAGTACGTCTCCTCCAGGTTGCCCGTATGTCTTCCAGATAATGTTGTAGTTACATTGGCTTTCAACCTAACTAGACTGTTTTCCCAACAAACACTGCCTCCGGGTAAGGGCAACCATTTCAATACTTAGGGCGCAGCACAGAGGATACTGTCCTATCTTCAAAGGAGATATACAGAACAAAACACAAGTCAGATTAGAAACAACTGTTTTCCTGACAAGAAGAAATACAGTAACATGGAAAGATTAGGAACTTTGGTCAAGGATAAAAGATCAGTTTAAATCTCAGTTTCTTTAACTTATAAAATGGAACTAATACTACCTACTTTAGAGTTTCTTGTGAAGAGTAAATAAAATATGAGAAGACTAAATAATACAGTATATGTTACATAAAATGCCCATGATACTCAATATATAACTGTTTCCTTATTGTCCATTTCCAGCCCCTCTATTACATTTAGAGTTCTAAGGCTGGCCAAATCTTACAAAGCAAACAGAGGACTTTTAGTTGGGCACTAATTTGCCGCAGAATCAAGTTTTCTTGAGGACAATACCTCACATGATCTTATTATTATTTTTTATTCCTAACAATCTCTCATCTCCTGTCTCCTGCTGGCTTTAGGCCAACTTCCTCAGCCTGTCCTTTGGTATCCACACTTCAGTGATTTGTCTACTTGCCTCCGTAATGTCCAAGTCACTGTTTCTATTGTCTGACGGTATTTGTGCTGTACCATCTCCTACTTTTTCCTATTTCTAACTCTATTTCATGTTAGGCGGTACTTCTTAATTACTTCATTACATGCCTTGGTACTATTGTGCCTAACCCAGACACCTAAAGTTGACACATTTCTAGGTGCCTATCACCTTTCCAATAACCTTTCATCATTATCTACTAAATGTAGCCCTAGAATAGCTTCAACTTCCTGGGGACTGTTACATCAGAGATTAAATGAGAGCATGCCGTCTTTATCAGCAGTTAAGAGTTAACAGAGCACTATGAACCACCTGATTATCTGAGGCCCAGCTGATAATCCTAAACACAGGACTCACCCTCGGGAATTGACAGGGCCTATGAGATAATTCACAAGCATCAAAAAGTACATGCCTGCATGTAAAGCACCATCTATAATCATAAACAGCTAGTTATAGCCAGACATTCATTCCACAAAAAGTTACTCTTTTACTTGAGAACACTGCCTTCTCTAACATATCAGACAGCTTTAGGCAGCATGACCACGGACTGAACAGGGAAAAGTTATACCACGACAAGTCGAGTCAGTCGAATCAATCCCTTTGAAGGTCAACAGGGTGACAGCCAGCACAACTGGACTGCCTCAATATTCCGGAACACTAACTGGACAGCCAGGGCCAACTTATGACTTTGGTTTCACTAGGACCAGATTCAAATCAAAGCAAACTGGTCATGGGAGATGGAAATGGAAGTCACAAACTAATGGCAGTTGGTCTCACTCAACTGCACCAATGCATGGGGGGAAACTACATCTGATTCAATATTAGTGTTGTAGGGGAAAAAGGAAAAGGAAAAAAACCTACTTTGTTTTTTAAGTTCTTCAATTTGTTCTTCCTTTAAATCTAACTGTTCTGTAAGTCTTGATGCTGAATCCAACGCAACATTTGCTTCATCCAAACGCTCCTGAGGAAGAAAAGTTCATTAAAAAGCAGCATGCAAAAACTACTTCACAAACTATAGGGCTGGAAGACATCTTAAAGTCAATCAACCCCTTTCAGCTAATGAAGCTGCATTTCTGTGACCTTGGGCAAGTTCATTTGATACTAATAAGTATCAAAGATAGAACCCACACTTCACAACACAATAACGTCTCTTTCAGAGAAACTAAATAAAAAAGAGAATGCTATTTAAAGACAACATGGTGACAAAAGTTTAAAAAATGACAATAATAAGAATAAAAGCTACAAAAAAATACAAAAAGTCAAGAAATATAGCAACAAATTTTTTTTTTTTTGGCTGTGTTGGGTCTTCGTTACTGCGCATGGGCTTTCTCTAGTTGTGGCGAGTGGGGACTACTCTTTGTTGAGGTGCGTGGGCTTCTCACTGCGGTGGCTTCTCTTGCTGTGGAGCTAGGGCTCTAGGCACACAGGCTTAAGTAGTTGTGGCACACAGGCTCTGTAGTTTGCGGCTTGTGGGCTCTAGAGCACAGGCTCAGTAGTTGTGGTGCATGGGCTTAGTTGCTCCGTGGCATGTGGGATCTTCCCGGACCAGGGCTCGAACCCATGTCCCCAGCACTGGCAGGCGGATTCTTAACCACTGCGTCACCAGGGAAGTCCCAACAAATGTTCTTTTTTAATTTTTGCAAGTCTGATGGGTATAAAGTGATGTTTCATTATTACTTTATTTTTATTTCTCTAACTATAATACATACTAGTGAATTTGAGTAATTTTTCATGTTAATAGGACAACTGGATCTGCTCTTATGCAAAAATCTTTGCATATCTTGCCCATTTTTCCATTGAGCTGTCTTTCTCTCATCAGTTTGTAAGAGCACCTTATATAGTAGATATGAACACTTTGTCATCAGTGCTACAAATATAGTCAAACATGTCCTACTTTGATTCTTGAGTTTTAGTCTAGGTTAGGCTCCTCCCTGCCCTGAACTGCACACGTGGTCTTCTAGATTTTCTTGGAAGATATTTTTCTTTTTTAACATTTATATCTTTAAAATAGTATTTCTCAGTAGGAGTTCTTTCAACATTCCTGGCCTCTGGCCACTAAATGCCAGAAGACCCCCCACAGTCACTGTAACAGCCAAAAATACCCCCCAGATTTCCAGCACCACTCCCAGTTGAGAATCCTTGCTTTAATACAGTTGGAATTTACTTTTGTATATAGTGTAAAATAGGGGTCCAATTTCATTTTCTTCCATATAGACAGCCGGTTGTATCTACTGTTTATTAGATAACCTACCCTTTTCCCCACTGAACTGAAAGTAGTTTAGGGTTTAGTTTTAAATTTAGTTTTAAATTTAATTCTCAAATATAACCTGGGCTCCATTTCTGTTCCACTAATCTAGTCAATGTGGTATTGACTTATGGCTCTATCTTGACATTTAGTAGGCAAGTCCCTCCTCACCAATAATTCTTTCACACAATTTTCTTCGCTATTCTAGAGGATTCACCCATGTAAATGTCAGGTCAAGTTTCACCACCTTGAATCAGAGTGTGATAGCTTTTTTGACGTATCATCTTGGATAGGCTAGTCCCCAGTTATCCAGTCAGACTTAAGGTAGGTATTGCTGTGAAGGTATTTTGCAAATGTAATCAAAGCTCAACTCAGCTGAATTTAAGGAAGGCATATTATCCTGGATAATCAGGGTGGACCTTATTGAACCAGCTGAAACTCCTTGAAATCAGGACTGAGGTTTCTCCATAAAGAAGAAATTCCATCTGTGGACAGCAACTTCCACCCATGCCCACAGAGTCCATCCTTCTTGTGAGTTCTTTCCCTGACCACCTGTGGACAACAGCTTTGGCCCACGCCTATGAGTTCCAGCCTGCCTATGATGTCATCTTCCCATTTTGACTGCCAAACCTACCTAACTTGCTTAGCCAGGCCCCACAATGTTGCCAATTCCTTGTAACAAACCTCATACGTATCCATATATGGTATATACATCAATGTATATGTGTATGTATATGTGTATGTGTACATATGTGTACACACATACACATCCTACTGGTTCTGCTTCTCAGGTTGAACCATAACTGATACAAAGAGAGACTGAAACAAAAAATTTTAAACAAAATCAACAAGATTAAATTTAGTGTAAAGGAAATTTAAATAAACTTTCAAATGACTTCGTTAACCTCATAGCATTTATATTTAAGAAATAATTAAAGCTTAAAAAAACTACACTAAGACGTTTTTGAAAATTAACATTCAGATTTCATTATTCTTTCTACCATTTTTTTGTTTTTTATTTCATTAATTTCAACTTTTATCTTTACTAATTCCCTCTTAGTTTCTTCTGATTTATTCTGTTGTTTTTCTAAATATATATTACATTAAAAATTTTTTTAAATAGAGCTAGTTTAAAAAGAAGATCTGGACTTCTAACAGTATGACCAGCTAAATATTTTGGTCCCACTGAAAACAAAAGCGACAAATAAAATATCTTTTTAATGTGTTAATGAGCTAATCAGAAAGTAAGCATAAATGGTGAATAAACATATTAAAAGATGCTTGACCTCATTACTAGAAATGCAAATTAAAACCATAAGATAGCCCTTCCCACCTACCACATTGGCAAACACTTTAAAAAATTCTGATAATGCTAGCATTGCCGAGGATGTAGAACAAGAACTCTTAGTACCACTGGCAGGAGAAAATTAGCACAAGTGCTTTAGAAAACAATTTGCCCCCAAATCTAATAAAATTGAAACTGCCCATATGTATCCCATGACTCAGCAATTCCAATCGAGATACACACCTGAAACTCTTATACATGTGCACCAGGAGATATAAACAAGGAAACTCATAACCACATTGTTTGTATGGCAGATAAGGGAAATGTCCTTTATCAGGAAAATGGGTAAATAAATTACATATTCATGCAAGGAATACAGCAGTGAAAATAATGAACCTCCTAACACAGTAACTACACAGTTACAGCTGAAACTCATGAACATAATGCTAAGCAAAAAAAGCAAGCCTCAGAAGAATTCCATTTACATACAGTGTTTAAAAATATGCAAAACCAAACATGTACTGTAAAAAGATGCAAATCTATGTGCTAAAACCATAAAGAAAAACAAAGGGATAAAACACATAAAAGGTGGTAAGGAGGAGAGATGTGGAGGGGTGCTTACGGAACTTCAAAGGGTGACATTCTTTTACTGGGTGGTGAGTACGTGGGTATTTGCTGTATTGCTATTCTTATATTTTATACATATTATCTAAATATTGTTTTGCAGTCACTCAACATTTAGTAAAAATTTTAAAACATTATGGAAGTATGTCTTCAATTATTTAGAATATTAATATGCCTAAACAGCATATTCACCTCTAATGACAGATACATATATTTTATTAATTTCCACCAGCTATCACCAGAGTCTACTTATGACTCAGAAAAGTTTATCCTACATCAAACAGCAAGTCACTGTGGTGTCTCTTCATGGGGTTCATTTTATTTATTTCTTATATATGATATTTATAGGCATGAAATACAGCATAATAATAAAGAGAAAAATATTTTAAAGAATTAAGGTGCAATATAGTCACCTTATCTTCGATAAAGGAGGCAAGAGTATACAATGGAGAAAAGACAGCCTCTTCAATAAGTGGTGCTGGGAAAACTGGACAGCTACATGTAAAAGAATGAAATTAGAACACTTCCTAACACCATACACAAAAATAAACTCAAAATGGATTAAAGACCCAAATGTAAGGCCAGACACTATCAAACTCTTAGAGGAAAACATAGGCAGAACACTCTGTGACATAAATCACAGCAAGATCCTTTTTGACCCACCTCCTAGAGAAATGGAAATAAAAACAAAAATAAACAAATGGGACCTAATGAAACTTAAAAGCTTTTGCACAGCAAAGGAAACCATAAACAAGACAAAAAGACAGAATCTGAGAAAATATTTGCAAATGAAGCAACTGACAAAGGACTAATCTCCAAAATATACATAAGCAGCTCATGCAGCTCAATATCAAACAAACAACCAACCCAATCAAAAAATGGGCAGAAGACCTAAATAGACATTTCTCCAAAGAAGATATACAAATTGCCAACAAACACATGAAAGGATGCTCAACATCACTAATCATTAGAGAAATGCAAATCAAAACTACAATGTGGTATCACCTCACACTAGTCAGAATGGCCATCATCAAAAAACCTACAAACAATAAATGCTGGAGAGGGTGTGGAGAAAAGGGAACCCTCTTGCACTGTTGGTGGGAATGTGAATTCATACAGCCAATATGGAGAAGAGTATGGAAGTCCCTTAAAAAACTAAACATAGAACTACCATATGACCCAGCAATCCCACTAGTGGGCATATACCTTGAGAAAACCGTAATTCAAAAAGAGTCACGTACCACAATGTTCACTGCAGCACTATTCACAATAGCCAGGACATGGAAGCAACCTAAATGTCCATCGACAGATGAATGGATAAGGAAGATGTGACACATATATGCAATGGAATATCACTCAGCCATAAAAAGAAACAAAATTGAGTTACTTGTAGTGAGGTAGATGGACCTAGAGTCTATCATACAGAGTGAAGTAAGTCAGAAAGAGAAAAACAAATACCGTATGCTAACACATATATATGGAAACTAAAAAAAAGAAATGGTTTTGATGAACCTAGGGGCAGGATGGGAATAAAGACAGAGATGTAGAGAATGGGCTGGAGGACACAGGGAGGGGGAAGGGTAAGCTGGGACAAAGTGAGAGAGTGGCATGGACATATATACACTACCAAATGTAAAATAGCTAGCTAGTGGGAAGCAGCTGCATGGCACAGGGAGATCAGCTTGGTGTTTTGTGACCACCTAGAGGGGTGGGTTAAGGAGGGTGGGAGGGAGACGCAAGAGGGAGGGGATATGGGGATATACATATGCACATAGCTGATTCACTTTGTCATACAGCAGAAACTAACAACACTGTAAAGCAATTATACTCTGATAAAGATGTTAAAAAAAAAAGATACAGCAAAAAAAGAATTAAGGTGCAAAAGAAAACGATCTAATGGGATAACACACATTATTTTAATCCATGTGAAATAAAGTGCCCAATATATTTTATTGAAAACAGAAAGTTATACAGTTAAAATTTTACATTAATTTTTTTTAGTGATCTCTAAAATGCCCACCTGTGCTAAAAATTTGAATCTCGTATTTGCTGTGTCTATGCTAAACTATAAGTGACATGAGGGAAATCCTGAGTATTTTATTCACTGTTATGCCTCAGTGACAACATTTACTAAATTAACTGTTTAGGAAAAAAAAAAAATTAACTGTTTAGGAGATTATTTCCAAGACAAAAATTCTACAAGTAATTGTCTTGTGCATAATAAAATTTACAAGAGTAAGTTATTTCAACCAACCTGTAATGATACAAGTTTTCCTTCCAGATTTTCTGCCTTTTTCTTCCATTCAGCAACAAGTTGCTTGTGTTTTTCCAGTTCAGCAGAATACATAGCTTTTTCTTCTAAAGAGGTAAAAAAAGTTACATTAGTATTTTGTAATTGTGTGATAAAATTAGAATTTTAAACCACTTGAAATTTTAATAATTCAACAAAAATAGTTCAAATGTCTTAACAAGAAAATTATATATGCCTTAGTGATGACGTTAACTGGAATTAAAGTAATGAGATCACCTTCCTCTGCTTAAATCCTTCTCCACCTTGTCCATCTTGCAAACTTTCCCTCCCTTCAGAACTCTACTCAAATATTTCCTTTTAGCGAAGCTTTCTCTATGGCCTCAGTACCATACTATTTTGTACACATGTCCACTCTGGTATTATACAGAGCAGACCTAGAGAATTCTTACGTGTAAAATACAAAATTTCAACCATAGGAGCAACCCTGACATGTACGTATGTACAAATGTAAAGTTTTGCTCAGGCACAAAACTGTAACTTCTTTAACTTCATTAGCCTCACATCCTCTAACCGCCTGCCCCCTCACTAGCAGTTCATGTATTGCCAGTAGTTACAGAATGTACGAGTTGACAAATGGATGGGTGAATGATCTAAAGGGGGTAAATCTGAGGATGGGAGGTAGATGTGAAAAAGCATATTTGGTTATTGGGGTACGTGTGCTCTGGTCACTATTACTATGTGCCTAGAAAAGTACTTTCCACCTGAACTAGAAAAATGCAGTTACCTTAAAGTATAGATGAACAGCTAAGAACAAATTAATCAATACTTCAAAAGAGTAATTACTGATGATTAACTCTCTGAAGTGGATTCAACCTCCAACCAACATCTCAACACCTATCTTTTTTTTTCTACACGTGTGCCTCTTTCTTCCTTTGTATTCCCCTTTACCATGTGATCCTCCTTACTATGTTACCCTCATACTTCCCTCACCTCTCACCTTAACTAAAGTATCATAATATGACACTAAAATTTTTTTTAATAATTAGTATATACGGTTTATGTTCTCTACTCTTAACTGTAAAAAAAAGTCTAATTTGTTGATGGCTACTTATCTTCTCCCCCTACAGGTGGGTAACCTTTCAAAGATTTCCCTATGCCTAATCTAAAATAGCACTCAAGCCAAAATTCCCAAAACTACGGGTCTGTGAACAACACAGGTTTGAACTGCATGGTTCCACCATATGTAGATTTTTTTCAGTAAATATACTGGAAAAATTTTTTGGAGATTTGAGACAATTTGAAAAAGCAGATGAACCACATAGACTAGAAATATCAAAAACATTAAGAAAAAGGTTATGTCACGAATGCTTGAAATACATATAGATACTAGTCTATCCTAACATAGGCAGAAGGTGAGTGATAATATAAATTTAACAATATGTTAGTTTTCTTACTGTTTTATAACTTTGCCTCCAAAGAATCACATTACCATAAGGTATGCCCCTCTCTCTTGTAATTGGAGAAACTGCATATCAGCCTATCATCACAAGTAAGCGGTTTTTTAAGAAAATGTAACAATGTTTCCAGTACTATATTATGAATATGACTATATTACTGTATACCATAAAAATTTTATAATCATTCATTAGTGTAAAGGCTAGGCTATCATAAAGCAATAATATTGCTACTTCTTCATTATCAATCATGAAACATTATACCTAAATATGAATTTCTTTTTCACACATTTCATTTTTGATGTCTAGTGTTAGTAATATGTATAATATCTACAGTGTTTTCTATCATATAAGAGAATACTGATGTAGGTACTAATAGACAAACAATTCATCTTGTAAACAGATGACATAAACTTACAGTATCAATAAATACAGTACAGTGAATGTATTTTCTCTTCCTTATGATTTTCTTAATAACATTTTCTTTTCTCTAGCTTCCTTTATTGTAAGAATACAGTATATAGTACATATAACATACAAAAAAATGTGTCAACTGACTATGTTATTAGCAAGGCTCCTGGTCAACAGTAGGCTATTAGGAGTTAAGTTCGGGGGAACTCAAGTTATGGATTTTCAACTGCATGGGGGGTAGGCATCCTAAACCATGCACTGTTCAAGGGTCAACCGTACAATAACTCTTCTTCAGTGAAAGACTGGCCATACAACTGACCTTGCTGGAAATGCTCCAGGACCATCTGCAGGTTGGAGAGTGACAGAGCATACTGCTTTACTTGTTCCTGAGACATGGAAAGCTGTAGTGCAGTTTCATCCCTTTGCTTGGATGCCACGTTCAACTGTTCCTGCAACGACTCTACCTGTAAACTGGCCTGATGGCTTTTAAAAAAAGAATAAAAGTCAAACTGCTTCTATCTATTTAGACACTTTGACAAGATGAAATACTTTCCCTACATTTTACTGCACTAAATGCAAGTTATACTCAAAGAATTTAGATACTTTAACAGATAAAACCTCTTGCCTGTTTTTTTTATTGTGGTAAAATACACGTAACATTTACCATTTTAACCATTTTTATGTGTACAGTTCAGTGGTAGTAAGTACACTCGCATGGCTGTACAACCATCACGGCCATCCATCTCCAGAACTTTTTCATCTTCCCAAGCCGAAACTCCACACCCATTAAACAATAACCCCCTCTCCCCGCACTAACCACCCTTCTACTTTCTGTCTCTATGAATCTGACCTTCCCTACATTTTACTGCATTAAATTCAAGTTAGATTTAAAAGAAACTTGAAGAATTCCTCTGATCGTCGTTCTCCCTGCTTTTGTTAATTCAATCATCCTTCCTGTGAAGGTGACTTTGAACAAATGGCAGTCATTTTAAACACAGAACTGGGCTAAACAAGATACGTCAGCTTAAGAAAAATTTAAAAATAGCCTGCAACTTTTGTGTTTCGAGGCTAAAACTCTAAGATGTAATTTATCATAAACTTGTAAGTTGTAAGGGATCTTGGAAGTCATTTTGTCCAGCTCCAACCCAACAAGCAATGGATTCTGATACCCCCCTTGCTTTTGGCACTCACAATCCTAGTTAACTCACAACTTTCCAAAGGTTATCCCAGCTTTTGCTGTCATCTTTCTTTCTGCTTTTACATTAAATATAATAACCCCTACACCTGTCCCAAGTCAGAGATCCCTAAGAGAATTACAGAACATCTATCCAGGCTTATGTCATTGAGGTACTTCCTTAATGTACAATTATTACATACAAAATATTGCAATAGCCTTTCCTGGGTTTTTAATATCCAGTTAAATTCTTATTCAGAGTAGCCCAATAAAACCCATTAAGAGCAGCTCACTTTGAAGAAACTTTACCCAATAGCACCCTCTTTTGGAAAAGGCAGTAAACTGATAACCAGAGGACTTAACTCTCCCCTCTTATGTCCCTGGACTTTATTCAACTTTGCTGGTTAGCAAATCACTCAAAGGGTGATTATAAGGATGAAATGAACTGTGATGTCATTCAAAAAGTTAATAAATACAACAAGGTGTTACTATTGTTAAGGGCTCAAAACACCATAATCTGACTCTGTAGATTTGAGTTACTTATACACCAAATATTTACTGAACATCTATGAAACTATGTGTAAGAATGTATACTGTGGGAAGTGTGTGACATAAATGGCATCATTCCTACCCACTGGTGGTCTTACACTTCGTTTGGTGGGAGAAAGTGTAAAACAGCTCAACGATTACAAATACCCCTAAGTAAAATACAAGTGCCCTATGAAAGACTCAAAATATTATGCAGGTTCAAAGGAAAAACATCACACTAGGAATTGATTTTGGATTTGCGGAGTGGGGTGCTAAAAAATAATTCATCGTGAAGTGCTATGTGAAGAATAGGTGGGATTAACAGAAAAACAGAAAAAGCATGACAGTCTAACCTGGTTCTGAAAAAAGGAGCAACAAGACCACAGCCCTACCTATCGAAGGTTATTCTGCAGTTATTATGAATAGTAAACAAAAATAGGCAGAGATTAGAAACTATTTCAATTAGAGAAAATAAGGGCCTGAAAATTGAAAGGAAAGATGATCAATCTTTTTTTTTTTTTTTTTTTTTTTTTTTTTTTTTTTTTTTTTTTTTGCGGTATGTGGGCTTCTCACTGTTGTGGCCTCTCCCGTTGCGGAGCACAGGCTCCGGACACACAGGCCCAGCGGCCATGGCTCACGGGCCCAGCCGCTCCGCGGCATGTGGGATCTTCCCAGACCGGGGCACGAACCCATCTCCCCTGCATCGGCAGGCGGACTCTCAACCACTGCGCCACCAGGGAAGCCCAAGATGATCAATCTTATAGACTAAGGATGTTTTGCTATTTCTGCCAATGTGGAACACATACACAAAGGTTCACTCACTGTTTTAATTCTCATTTTAAACAAGTTCTTCTTCTGAGTCTGAAGGTACAATAACACATCCTACAAAGGGGGTAAGGAGTTCACCCTCAGAAATACTATCTCTACTGGCCTATAATCTCTTTGCAGAGATAATATCTACTATATCCTTATATTTCCCTCAGCACCATACACAGTAAAAAGATAAAAAGATGCACATACAACTAATGGGAAGATAAATGGACATGATTTTTTTTGGAAGATTATTTGGCACTACATGTCAAACGTTTTAAAAAAGCCTTTCAATCAGAAGTTCCATTTCTCAAAATTTACACTAAGGAAATAATCTGTCATCAACACAAAAATACCTATTTTGGGTTATCAAAACAGCACTCTTGGGCTTCCCTGGTGGCGCAGTGCTTAAGAATCCGCCTGACAATGCAGGGGACACAGGTTTGAGCCCTGGTCCGGGAAGATCCCACATGCCACGGAGCAACTAAGCCCATGCGCTACAACTACTGAGCCTGCGCTCTAGAGCCCACGAGCCACAGCTACTGAGCCCGCGTGCCTAGAGCCCGTGTTCTACAACAAGAGAAGCCACCGCAGTGAGAAGCCTGTGCACCACAACAAGAGAAGCCACCGCAGTGAGAAGCCTGTGCACCACAACGAAGAGTAGCCCCCGCTCGCCACAACTAGAGAGAGCCCACTCACAGCAATGAAGACCCAATGCAGCCAAAAATAAAATAAATAAATTTATATAAAAAACAAAACAAAAACAAAACAGCACTCTTAGTAATTCTGAAAAGTTGAAACACTCTAAATGTCCAATAATAAATGAGTGGGTTAAAGAAATTATGGCAAATCCAAATAATGGTATACTATGCAGCCACAAATGATATTGCAGGAACATATGGCTTAATGTGTACTCATATTCATATTATTAACTGATAGAAGCAGGTTACAAAACAGTATAAATAGTATGATCTCCATTTTGCTTTAAGAAAATAATATGTAATGTATACACACATATACAGAAGCATACAAAGGCACAGAAAAAGATTATCTCTGGATGAGTGAGTCTGTGGCTTTATGTTCTTTTGGTTTATGTGAGTTTCCTGAAGTGGAAAATATGTTTTTGTAATAAGAAAAAAAAAAACAACACATTTTATTGAGAGAAATAAAATTTAAAAATATATAAGCAGGGACCTGGTCACTCAAGAGTTCTAACAAGCCAGGAGTTAATTCACATTGACCTAGGCCTTTCCCTTGCTACTTCCTTTACTCTCTCCTTTCTAATATCCAAACTTTGTTCAACCTTAGATCACTTGATTAAAAATTAAATCACATAAATTAATTAGTTCTTGGGGAACCTGGCAACGCTAATGAAATCAGTCAGAATTTAAGTCTAGCCTCCTACAATGATGAGAAGCAATTATCTAGGATAACGATTAAGATTTGGAGAAACCTCAGTTTGAATGCCAGATCTGGATAAGGGTCACAAACCCAAGTGTGAAACTGACATGTGCACTTTGTGTGCCTGACCTTGGGAAGGTTATTAAACCTCTTTACCCTTAGTTTCTTAGTCTGTAAAATGGAGATAATGAATTTTGTGAGAATAAAATAAGGTAGCATATGAAAAATTCTGAGTCTGACACTCAGGAAGTATTTAATTAACATTAATACTAAAAAAAAAAAAGAAAAAGAAAAAGTTACCTTGCATTTTCCACGGCATTAGAGGATGAAACTAGCTTTTCCTCCAGTACTGTTACTTTCTTTCTTAGCTTAGCCTCTCTATCATCTGCAGCCAAAACTTCACGGGTGTAAGAATCTTCTGATTCTAAAAGATGGTTACGCAATCTCTCTAGCTCCTTGTTTAAGCGTAATTCTTTGTCACGTAAATGTTGAACCTAGGTAGAGGACATTTCTTTTATTTTTCTTCCATGAAATGCTCCCCCTTTCCCCTCCTACAAGCCACTCTGTTATCAAATCTTTCCCCATTACTGAAGTGTATTAATTGTAGACTAATTTCTCATACTGCAAGATATATTTATGCTAAGAAAAAAGGCTCCTGAAATCATCTTGAATATTCATTTGGAAGGTTTACTTTGTAAGAGCTCATTCCCTGTGGCTATAATGGAAAATGGAATTGTACAAAGTACTAGGCTTTTTGTGACAGGCCACTTTTTCAGTAAATCTCATTTTTTTCATACTTTGTGGGTAGGAAATTTTTCTTATATCCAAGATATGCCCCTCTTTTTCTTTTCTTGAGGTATAATTTAATTTCAGGTATAAAACATAATGATTAGATCATGGTTTTTGCTTGAAAACTGAAACAGAATGCACTTTTGGGAGATCAAAATCCTACTAAAGCGCATCAGAGTAAGACAAAGAAAAAATCACCTAAGAGAAATTCATTTTAATTGATAATCTTTATAGTTTTCTTATTTAAGAGTTATTAGACTTAAGTGTTTGAATCACTATTTCTTTAAAGTGAAAGTATACCTCATTCTGTACAGCAGTGTTTTCCATTTGTTTCTGTTTCAGGGCCAACATGACTTGATCTCTCTCCTGTTGAAAGATAACTGTCTTCTCCTGCATTGACTTAACTGCATTTAAAAGTTGATTTAACTCCCCAGTCTTGCCCTTTTGGAAAGAAATAACTTTAGCTTTAAAGAAAGACACATTAAAAAAAAGACATTTCTTCATTAAATAATTTAAAAACTCAGTTAACTATGTCAAGGTCATCCAAAACAAGGAAAGTCTGAGAAACCATCACAGTCTAAAGGAGCCTAAAGAGACAATGACAACTAATTATAATGTATCCTGGATGGGACCATGGAACAAGAAAAGGACATTTGCTAAAAAATTAAGAAAATTCAAATAAACTATTAATGTATCTATAAAGGTTCATTAGTTGTTGCCAATGTACCATAGTAACATAAGATGTTAAAAATAAGGGAAACAGCGTGTGAGGTATATGGGAACACTGTACTATCTTTCCAACTTTTCTAATAATCTGAAACTATTCTTAAAGGAAAAGTTTATTTAAAATGCTTTAAAAAGAACTCAAAAGACACAATCTCTTCAAACTTACCCTACACAACAAAGCATACACAAACCCCCAAATCACCCAAAAGTGTGTGTGTGTGTGTGTGTGTGTGTGTCTATTCATCAGGCATACGCAACTGTTAGGGAAAGTAACCGTGTGGAGTTGCTGGCACAGGAGAAAAAGCAAAGTCATTTCACATGCACAACCTATTTTAAAAGAACATTTTGGCAACAGTTTAACGAAAGCAACTCTGGAATGTTATCTTGCTAAGACTGTTAGGAAAATTTATTCCTGAATGCCTTCCATACAAGAACAATATATTAAAGACGACAGGAAAAAAAAGATAACCTTTCATTGCAGAAGTAGGGCCATGAATTTAAGATGATAGCTAGAATTCTAAAAAGCACAAAAAAGTGTCAGACTGTTTACAGCCAATTCTTTTCTCTGTTTGAGAAGTGCATATCGTCTGAATCTATTTATAGATTGGTATCATTTTTACATTTTCATGTAAACTTTCCATTTCTTTAAGAATATATAACACGTCCCCGAGGACAAATGATTGAAACCAAAGCATAAAACCATCTGTTCCTTTTATCTCAACACCCCCTCCTGGAAAAGAAGGCCAATATTTTCCAAACAGTTTTTCAGTTAAACATTTTTTTCACATTAGAGAAATGGTTGACAAAGAGTAGAGTATTATAAGAAATCAATTAGTTTATGCTAATTATCCTCAAGTAATACAATACTTAAGTACAACTTAACTAACTTAGGAAAGCTTCCTGAAAGGTAGGTGAGCCTTAATTAAATCTGTACACTTTGGATCTATAAATGTCAATGAAACAGAATTAGACTGTATAAGATGCTAAAACTACAATAGAAAAAAAACATAAAAAGAATACTTTATTGTCCTCCTCTCCGTCATTATACTCTTACAAGCCCTAAGATGCTACACCCAATTTTGGCTAGTGAGCAATAGAAAGCTTCTACCCTCTACCAGTCTTTTTCATACTGAATATAGATCAGTACCATAAGAAGCTAAGAAGCTATTCCTGAAAGGAGGAGCACAACTCAATACATCAGTGTACCTATTTAATCAGATGACAAAGAAGGGGAAAATGAAGCAAGACTTTCCTTATCAAGTGAAAACTACATCAAGCATTCACAAACTTTAATCCAAGACTCTTAAAATGGAATTTAATTGGCAAAAGAAGTTAAATCATTTTGTATCTTGTGCCCCAGCAGCATGTAAACACTCAAGAAGCAGTTGTTGAATATTCCATTGTTCTGCCTCATTTCTTTGCTAAATTTCCACCACTAAAAGTATAGAAATAAGAGTAAAAAGGCACTACATCAAAAGAGCCCATAGCTTTGATCACAGCATGATGTACTGGGTCTTCAATACATTCTTATCAAAAGCAAATATCAACTGAATGTAAACATTTAAATATATCAAAATTACTGACACTTTTAACCAATACAACCTTCCTTTTTATGGGTGAATAAACAAACCAATAAAGTCAAAACACACCCAAAGTCACACAATGACACAACTGGGATTAGAACATTTATTGAGTCTACTTATGTGAAAAGTACTATTCATAGCTAACGCTTTTCAAATACCAGGCTGTGAATGAATCATAAATATCAATTTAATGGGTCATCCAGCACTTCCTTTTTTTTAAGAGAGCATCACACGTAGTAAAGGTAATTTCTGATTCCTGAAACTTTTGTTTCAGTTTTACATACACACACACACACACACACACAAGCGCTTATTGTGTCACAATGTAAAATGTATTTCGTACTTCAGATCATCGTCAAAGATGTAGCATGTATTTCACAGAGCTTCCCTTTATCTATAATAACCTCTAAAACCAGCAGTTACTGAAATATGCCTAAAATGTGATTAAACTGCAGTAACCTCAGAGTTCTTATATCACATTTCTATTTTCTAAAGAAAAACATTAACTGCTTCTAAACTTTTTCTACTTAGACTGTAAAAAAATTAATCTAGAACTAAAAATATTTGGAAATATCTAGTAATTTGGGGGAGAAACTTGCAGATGCCTCTGAGGAAAATTTATTTTGAATGAATCACAATACCTTGAAATAAATATTTCTAAATGAACAAATGCATCTTCTCCTTCAAAGAACATCAATAAAGTAGCACACTAAAAAATCTCCCTCCACCCCAATCTTCCCTCCACAACACGCCGTCGAGAACATACCTGCTCTTTTTCTTTCAGTAGGTGCTCAAAAGCCAGAGCCTTCTCCTTCAATGAATGGCATTCAAACTCTTTTTCTCGAAGCATCATAGAAAACTTCGTATTAGTCTCCTGTAATGCTTGATATTCTGTTTCCTTTTCCCTGGATGTTTCCATTATTTTTTCATTTTCCCCTTTTAGTTTACAAATGTCCATTTCTAAGATTAATGCTCTCTCCTTCAGGTTTGTTACTGCCTGCCTCAAAAGTTCATTTTCATTCACCTTGTTAGTGAAATTTTCATTCAAAGCAAGTAACTGATCACTTTTGGCTTTGATTAAGAGGTCTTTTTCCTTAAGCGACTTTTGTAAGGTATCTTGTTTCTCCTTGAGCTGCTTAATTTCTGAATCAGTTTGTTCATGTTCTTTTCTTTCTAGCTCTGAGGAAGCAGCAATCGAATCAGACAACCTGTGATTATTTTCCTGGAGAGTTCTAATTGTTGCATCTTTTTCCTGCAGTGATTTTCTTAGCTCTTCTATTTCTTGTTTAGAAGACTCACTCAATACATCAGGCTTAATTGTTCTAAGAGACTCTGCTGACTGGGAAGTAAGCGATGATCCAGAAGAGAGCTGAGGTGAAATAATATCAAGTTTTCCTAAAAGAAGGTCCTTGGTATTGCAAAGCTGCCCTATGCTGTGCTGAACTTGTGCTAATTCCTGCCCCAAATTTTTGAGTTTGGTTTCATTCTGCTCATAACTTTGGATCAGGCCAGTATAGTTCACTTGCAATTTAGAGTTGTTATCACTGTCAACCAGAACTTGTGCCTGAAGCTGATGAAGCTCCTCGTGGAGCTGAGCTGACTCGTGCTGCATATTTTGTACTGTAGTCATTACCTGCTGTTTCCACTCTTCCATTTTCTTCACTTGTTGTTTTAACTTATCGCGTTCCTGTAGAAGCTCCTCGAACTGATTACTATTAACACCTCCAACCTCATTTTCAGTGTTGGATGTTTGTAAAACTGTCAATAAGGTCTGACATTTCTGACTTAATGCATCTATTTCAATGTCTTTTTCTCGAATGATACGTGATAAATTCTGAATAGTTTCTCTAAACATATCTTGGCCACTACTTTCAAAGCTCGTGGACAATTTTTTATTTTCATCTTGCAGCTTATTGAGAGCTGTTTCTTTTGCAGCAACTATATCCATCATCTTGTGATATTCTGTTTTTAGATGGCTATTCTCCCTTGTCTTCTCACTCAAAACAGCTAGTACCTGTTCTCGTTCCACAGCATAGGCCTGCAGCTGCTGTTGAAGGTAAACAACATCCTGGGGGTAGGAAGCTGTAGAAATTCGAGCATGAAGAGCTTGTATCTCCAAATCTTTCTGCTGGATAATCTGAGTTAGTTTACCAACCTCATCTCTGGAAAGCTGATCAATCTGTTTAGTTAGAGATATATTCTTTTCATTTAGAAGTTTAATCTCCAATTCTCGTTCTTTTATTCCTTTTACTAATCTTTCAGTTTCAGCTTTAGATAAATCATGCTTTTCACTTCCATTTTCTATATTAAGGCCCTGAACTTTTGTTTCTTGAAAAATAACAGAACTCTCTGTTTGAACGTCCTGTCTTTCTTCATGCAACTGGGTTTTGATTTGTTCAATTGTTTTTTGCAAATTCTTAATTTCCTCATCTTTCTCTAAAAAGAGCTGGGTGTGTGTGGCGTTCATTTGCTCATGCTGGTATCTAAACTCATCCATTTCCTTCTTCTGCTCCTGTAAAGACTGAAGCAGCTGTATTTTACTCTGGTTTTGATCTTCAATTACCTTTTGATGATGTTTTATTTCCTCTTTAAGATTATCCTTTAATATATTCAGCTGATTCACCTCAGATTCTAGTTCTGTAATACTATCAAGGGTTTTAGGCTCAGCCACAGGTGCAGCTCGACTCTGCTGTTCCCTGAGTCGTTCCAACTCTTCTTTCAGATGATTGTTTTCTTCTTTCATGGATCCAAGACTTCTGTCTTTTTCCTCTATGGTTTGCCTTAAAATTTCATTTTTTCTTAAGGCCTGAGTATATTTATCTAATTCCTCCTGAAGCTCTGAACTTCTTTCTTTAAGTTTTTCAATAAAAATTTCATTCTCATTTACAAGTTGGGTCAATTGCTTCTGCTCTTCTAAGCTAGCTGACAAAATTTTCTTAGTTTCCTTATGATCAGTATCCATCTGCTTGATATTCTTTTTGAGTTCTGCTATTTCCAAGTCTTTCTCTTGATTGAGTTTAATTAAATGCTCATGGTCCAGCTGTAAAGCAGAGATACTCAAATTACGTGCATTGGACAGTTCTTCCATGGTTTGCTCATACTTGTTTGCTTCTTCCAACAGCCTCCTTTCAGCCCGACACAATTCTCCTTCTAACTGTTCCTTCTCGATTTTTAGAGCCTCCACAATAGCGTTTTTTTCCTGAGAAATCTGATTGTTACCAGCAATAGACTCTTCCAACTGATGTCTTACATTTTCACATGCTAAATTCAACTTTTCGTTTTCCATTTTGAGATCAAAAGCAACTTTCTTTAAATTTTCATTGAGCTGTTCTATTTCTGAAAGATTTTGCCTTAAGTTTCTCACTTCGGCTTCCCTTTCGTTAAGTAAGTCATCCTTAAAATTACTGTTAGAGTCTCGATTAAGAGACTGCGTTATTAACTCATCCCTGACTCTAGAAAGCTCCTCCTCCTTTTGTTTAATATGTTCCTGAAGTTCAAAGTTCTCCTTCTGGATGTTTAAATTTTTTGTGTGCAATTTATTTAGCTGATCTACCAAATCTGCTACTTTATCCTCAAGCTTCTGCTTGGTTAAATGTAAATCACTTAGTACCAGTTCACTTTGAATTAGCTTTTCTTTCTGCACGTCTAACTCTTTAGTAATGCTCATTTTATCATTTTCAAGTTGATGAACTCTCTTTTTTTCATCATTTAGATCTTTTTTCAGTTTACTGATGACATTATCTCCCTCGTTTTCTTGTTTTGATAGCTGATCTTTGATCAAAATCATGTGCTGAAAGAAAAATTAATTTGCATGGTAACTTTAAAACATTCTCTCATTTTAGTACCTAAAGGAAACTTTATAAAATGTCACACATAATACAAGAATAATCCTCAGACATTTCTAATCCTTCTAATTTTGTTGGGAACTTTTAAAAAATTCCCCCCAAAATTATTTACTAATTATCTTACAGCAAATCTATTTAATTGTTTTAGAGATTAGAACTTAAAAGTAAAGAAGATAAATGATATATGTTATATCATATATATAAATGATAAGTGATATTTTCAACTCTTAAGCACTGAAGCAGGGAGACAACAAGCTGCAGCCCATGGGCCAAATCACACCTGCACCTGTTTTTGTAAGTAAATTCTTATTGGAACAGAGCCAGGCTCGTTCGTTTACATATGACAACAGCAGAGCTGAGTAGCTGCAACTGCAACTACATGGCCTGCAAAGCCAAAGATATTTATTATCTAACACTTTACAAAAAAAGTTTGCCAACCTCTACAACTTGAGCATCAATTAACTAAAATATTGATTAAATCACTGAAATTAAACCATGCCAGTTTTGCTTATTAATCCAGTGTTCAGTCTACCGAGTAGAACACGCTGCTGCACTGTCTCTAACATATCATAAAATAGGGCTTCCCTGGTGGTGCAGTGGTTGAGAATCCGCCTGCCAATGCAGGGGACAGGGGTTCGAGCCCTGGTCCGGGAAGATCCCACATACCGCAGAGCAACTAAGCCTGTGCACCACAACTACTGAGCCCGCGCACCACAACTACTGAAGCCTGTGCACCTAGAGCCCATGCTCCGCAACAAGAGAAGCCACCACAATGAGAAGCCCGCTCGCCGCAACTAGAGAAAGCCTGTGTGCAGCAATGAAGACACGATGCAGCCAAAAATAAAATAAATTAATTAAAAAAAATATATATACACCATAAAATATAATTTAATATAATATATTGTTACCTTTGTAGCCTCTTGGTTCTGTTTATCCAATTCTTCTAACTCAGCTGTTAGTATTTCCTTTTCAGTAATGCTCTGATTGAGTTCTTGTTCCTTTGCCTCCAAATTACGTCTTAAATCACATAATTCTGAATCCAAATCCATGTCCCTTGCAGCTGTACTTTTAATTACTTCATATTCATTGTTCAATTTTGAAAGTGATATTTGCAGTTCTTCCTTAAATGAAAAAAGGGAAAAAAACCAACATACTATCAATTGGAAGAAGAGACACCAAAAGATTAAAAATATACATATATAAGCAAAACTTGGGAATGTATTTTTAGATACAATCTGTGTTGGAAACATTATTGAATAATACCTCAGCAATAATACATAAAATTCAACAAGCCACAGCCTTCATTCATGTACAATTTTATTTGCAGCTTCAAGCAAAACATTTCTATAGTCCTAGACAAGATGCAACAACTGTTAAGTTTGTCCTCTAGCTCCAACTTCTTTACACAAAAACTTTCCCATTTGAGAGCCTTCCCACTCCCACTCCCACTGCTGCTTCCCTTCCGTCTCCTCCTTCCCCCCAACAACACACATACTTTTCAAAACACCCCGAGCTTTCCAGATCCCTTCACTTCCATCCCTAACGTCACCACCAACAGCCCCAGGCAAAAATGTAAACTATCCATATTCATTTGCTCTGAAGTTTGTCCTAATTAGAAAATAAAAGGCTTCGTTTCCCTCATAAAAGTAATTTCCCTTATAACTGGCTTCTGTCAGAACATGAAACCTTTTCTTGACCCAAGAAAGAACCCTCCTTTCCTTCCTTTACCTTCTAACCTAAGCACAGACTAGGTTCCCCTCTCTCAAACCTAACATTCCTAAAGATACACCTGTATGTGATTTTTTAAAGCACATTCTATGTTCTATTCTATTTGTATTTAATGCTTTTCCTCCAAAATCCCAGACATGGGACAGTTCTGTATGCTTCAACATTATTTCAGCCTCTGAATATGATGTTTGTGATAAACCCTCTATCACTGTAAAGACATCTTTCATTGACAGAGATTTTTAAAAGCAAACTTCTATGGAATCTATTTTAAAGTAAATAAGAATCTCAAATTTTCATAAGTAGTCTAATATATACCTTACAAAAGAGACCAATGAAAACTATATTAGAACATCTGCCTTACAATTCTCATTCTCTTCCAATTCAAAAGTTTATTCTGAACCGCAAATGAAAGATGGAAATATCATTCTCTTATGCCTTTCTAGAGTTATCTGTTCAATTAAGAGAACCACAGGGACTTCGCTGGTGACGCAGTGGTGTTAAGACTCCACGCTCCCAATGCAGGGGGCCCGGGTTCGATCCTGGTCAGGAAACTAGATCCCACATGCATGCCGCAACTAAGAGTTCACATGCCACAACTAAGGAGCCCGCCTGTCGCAACTAAGACCTGGCACAACCAAATAAATAAATAAATAAATAAATATTTTTTTAAAAAAAATTAAAAAGAACCACAAAGGGGACTTCCCTGGTGGTCCAGTGGTTAAGACTCTGCGTTCCCTCTGCAGGGGGTGCAAGTTCGATCCCTGCTCAGGGAACTAAGATCCCACATGCCGTGGAGCGTGGCCAAAAATAAACAAACAAATAAATAAATAAAATTCTAAGAAGAGAACCACAAAATTTTTGTCATGTGGATCTTAAGAATACACATGACCAGGACCTCCCTGGTGGCGCAGTGGTTAAGAATCCGCCTGCCAATACAGGGGACACAGGTTCGATCCCTAATCCGGGAAGATCCCACATGCCATGGAGCAACTAAGCCTGTGCACAACGACTACTGAGCCTGTGCTCTTGAGCCCGCAAGCCACAACTACTGAGCCCAAGAGTCACAACTACTGAAGCCTGAGTACCTACAGCCTGTGCTCCGCAACAAGAGAAGCCACCTCAATGAAAAGCCCGCCCACGGCAACCAAGAATAGCCCCCGCTCGCCACAACTAGAGAAAGCCCGTGCACAGCAACAAAGACCCAACGCAGGCAGATACATAAATAAATAAATTAAATTAAATACTAAACAAAAAAAAGAATGCGCATGACCTTGCAGGTATTTTTGGCATTCTTAACCAGTGAGGAGACCCATAGCAGACACAATTCAAGCAAGAGTTGCAAATGGATTACCTAACATCAAAAGAAAGGAGAAACAGCTAATCAGGAATAGCTACAGAATCCAAAATTATCATGAGGAGGTTACAGGCCCTATCAGAATACATGCAGAGATTTGCAAACTACAAAATACACTTAGACCAGTTAGAGAAAGGAATAACTGAATGAGCAGAATGCAATGGAAGCAGAAAAGAACAGAGGAAACATACATAATATAGTAATTTAAAAATGACTGGAAGACACTACTGGCATTTAGTGGGTAGAAAAAGTGGGGGCAAGGAACCTACAATGCAGAGGACACAACTAAGAATTCTCCCACCTGAATGCCAACAGTGCCCCTTTGAGAAACACTGCCTATATACTAATGTGCAAGGATACGGAAAATATAATATTAAGGTATGTATGAACAGTATATATAGTATGCTAATATTTGTATTTTTTAAAGATATTTATATATATAAAATCATATATGCATAGATATAGTCTGGAAAGATACACAAGAAACTGGTAAGCAAGAACACCTCTGAGGAAGAGACCAACCAACAGAAGTGTGAAGGATACTATATTTGTACTGTCTGAAGTTTTTCAGGATGTATTACTGAATACATACATCAGGAAATATGTGTTACTTTTTTAAAAATTAAGATTTTAAATTGAGTTGAGACACTGGCCTGTAATAATAATAAATAACACCAGCTTACAACTGTTCTATATTTAAGAAGCTGCCTTAACCAAGGACTTACCCCCTAAGTGGTACAAACATAAAAATACCTTTCCCCATTTCCAACATTGCATTACAAAATCTTTTTCCATCCTTGCTACCAGTATACATATTTCTACCACTGAGACTGTCCCTCTTTACCTCTCATCATTAAGAAATTCCTGTCCACCACACCAGACATATTCTGGGGCATATAAGTGGTGTATAGTTACTATAGTATGCCACTCCAGACTCCCGACCCACCTGTGTATGCTGCTGCTGACAGGACCTCATCTGAAACCAAAACAGAGCCTTTACCTATCTTTTCTGCTCATATCTGTATGCCTACTGGCTTATCTTTAAATGTAAACTCTGCCCAGCCTCTCATACTCTGAACCTTGCCCAAGTACTTCAACTTGGCCTGACCAGCATCAATGAGATCAGCTATATCCTCAGGACTCTCAAGAACTAAATACTCCATTTTGATATAAACTGGCCCTTAGCTATGACCTACAATTTTAATTCTGCCCCCATATTTATTGCACCCACCTTTTCTTGATTCAGTAATGAATTCTCTTTTTCTAAAACTTGGACATGCATTTTAAGTTTCAGATTGTCTTCAGCAAGATTGTTATCCTATAAAAATGTTAAAACACTGTGTTTTCAAATAACAAGAAATTTGAAGTTTACAAAAAAGCAGGCAAGCTATACAATTGTGCATTTCTACTCTTCAGTGATATATAAAAATTATAAGCATAACACATTGGACCATCTAAAACCAGTCATTCTATAGACATTCTTAAAGAGGATTCCTTTATTATATTTGAAAAAATATGTAAATATATTTACAAAATAACTTGTAATCATTTAAAAAATAAAAAAAGAAACTCCTTGAATTCTTTAAGTGAAATCAAAATGCATTCCTCACTTTGGTAGAGGATCTGCTTCCACTGCCTACACATATGTATCATTTGTCATATTAATCTTCAAAGAAATATACTTGCATTTTTCAATTATGTACTTTTAAAATTATGTCAATTTATGATTCTGTTACTAATCAGCAAACATAAAATTACTAAGATGAAAGTTCCTTGGATAAGTTCACATGAATTGTAAAAAACACAAAATAAGTAATTATAAATAATCAAAATCTTTGTCTTGGTAAACCGAAGACAAAAGCTTTCTCTCTTAAAAATTAGTTTACCTGGTTTAAATTACTCAGTCTCTTTATTTCATTTTCAGCATCTGTAAAAACAACAATGGATCTGACATAAAAATTCTTTAAAATAACTTAATAATTATCTCCTATACTAAATTCACAAATGAAATCCAATTAAAATGTTATTTATAAGCATAATTAGCAAGCCCTAACAGTGAAATGTATTTTTGCTATTTTGTACTTCTATTTTGACTATACCAAAGAAGTCATAATATAAATGTCAGTGAGAAACTATGTTAAAATCCAATTCTATGGACTAGTATAAGAAAAGAATTTATAACTGTATTCTAGATGTCATAAGTTATTGCCTGAATAAAAACATTAACAACAACTGCATTTTAAAATGAGTTGAGGGCTTCCCTGGTGGCGCAGTGGTTGACAGTCCGCCTGCCGATGCAGGGGATGTGGGTTCGTGCCCCGGTCCGGGAAGATCCAACATGCCGCGGAGCGGCTGGGCCCGTGAGCCATGGCCGCTGAGCCTGCGCGTCCGGAGCCTGTGCTCTGCAACGGGAGAGGCCACAACAGTGAGAGGCCCGCATACAGCAAAAAAAAAAAAAAAAAAAAGTACAAAATGAGTTGATTAGTCTGTGTAGCAGGAAATAGTATAAGGACTAAGATTTGAAAAAAGAAAAAACAATGTATATTATACCACAATATGTTATACCACATATTGGTATGTTATACCACAATATGTTATATGTATGTTATACCACAATAATAAAATAATCTCTCAATTTTCTAAAGTGACTTAGACATGACTACTAATAAAAAGACCATTCAATCTGGTATTAGAGATAGATCCACAAATAGAAGTAGTTCTAGAAGAAGAACACAAAGACAAAATACCATGAGTTCAGCTGAAGTAATTCATTCAATGTTCATTCAAGAAATATTGGGCTTCCCTGGTGGCGCAGTGGTTGAGAGTCCGCCTGCCAATGCAGGGGACGCAGGTTCGTGCCCCGGTCCGGGAAGATCCCACATGCCGCGGAGCGGCTGGGCCCGTGAGCCATGGCCACTGAGCCTGCGCGTCCGGAGCCTGTGCTCCGCAACGGGAGAGGCCACAACAGTGAGAGGCCCGCGTACCGCAAAAACAAAAAAAACAAAAAAAAGAAATATTGAGCATTTACTATGATGTGAGTTGCTAAACAAGATGGAAAAATTTAGTCCATGCTTGCTCTCAAGAAGCTTACAATTTAGAGGGGAAGATAAAAAAGGAAACACATGAGAACAGTACACTGTGATACAGGGAGCACAGGTGCTACCAGAGCAAAAGGGCCAAACAACTCACCCAGACTAGGAGGGCCGGGGGAGTGGGGTGAACGGGGCCAGGGAAGCAGCAGTGCTAGGTACCTCCCGGTGGATGCAACACCTCTAATGAATCTTAATATACTAAGAGTTAGTGGGGGAAAAAAACAGAGACACTCCACACAGAAAAAGCAACAAATGCAAAGGCAACAGAGCTTAGAGGCAACATTGCTGGCTTTAAGGAGCTATAGAGAAAGTTCAACACAGCTAAAGCTTAGAATGTTAGGAAACTGGGAAGAGTTGAAACTGCAGAGGTAGACAGAGACCAGATCATGAAAGACACCGTATGTCCAACTAACATGTTTAGACCGTATCCTGAAGTTCACAGGGAGCCACAAAGTACTAAAATCAGGGAAGTGACCTGCTTTACATTTCTGAAAAATCATTCTGGCTGCAGAAAGAAAACACATTGATTGAAGAAGGAATCATGGACACCAGAGAATAATAGGTAACACTTTTATAATGCTTATTATGGGTTAGACACTGTTCTAGAGAGAACTTTGCAGCTAGTAACTCATAAAATCCTACTACTACAACCACGAATGAGATAGTATTATCCCAACCACAGAGATGAAAAACCCAAAGTATAGGGATGTTAATTAACTGTCCAAGGTCAATTAGTTAGTGATGGAGCTGGATTCCAACCTAGTCACGTTCTTAACCACTATGCTATTCTACTCTACTAAGAGACTGCTATAGTTAAACAGGCAAAAAGACATTATAATTGGCTGAAGCTATTCAGTGGCAGTGGAAATAGAGAAAAGGGGAAGGACTAGGGCAGCAGGTTTGTGTTTTTGTTTTTGTTTTTGTTTTTCTGTACGCGGGCCTCTCACTGTTGTGGCCTCTCCCGTTGCGGAGCACAGGCTCCGGACGCGCAGGCTCAGCGGCCATGACTCACGGGCCCAGCCGCTCGGTGGCATGTGGGATCTTCCCGGACCGGGGCACGAACCCGTGCCTCCTGCATCGGCAGGCAGACTCTCAACCACTGTGCCACCAGGGAAGCCCAGCAGGTTTGTTTTTAAAGCAAATAAACTCATATGGATCACCCAATACACTAAGCAAATATATTTATTTTGAGAAGAACAGAGCTACTCTGAAGTCAAATGACAAAGTCGTCCAGAACCCCACCACACAGCCTTCCCTTTGTCTTCATGGCAGTCCCAAGACTGAGGCACCTATGAGAAACCCTAGAGCTCCTCTGGGACACAATCCTGAAATAGCACTGAGCCAGAGAGAAGTCAAGGAAATAGAACCGATAGGACTTGCAAGGTGATAACTTCAAGTTTTCTGTTTTGGGAGAGTGGTAAATGCTACCAATCACCAAGGTAGGGAAAGGAAGAGGGGAGGAAGAGGGTCACTCTACTTTGAGCCTAACTCTAAATTTACTCCAGGTCAGGAGCTCACGATAAACAACTAAGTAAGGAACACAGAAGGGGCAGGCAGGGGGTATCACAAGCACATAAGGGCTAGAAACCTCTAGAGCAGGAATGCGTTCATAAAGTGAGAGTTCATCTTGTGAGAAGAGGACTGAGTGAAAACTAGAACACATCTTCTCAGTGGAAGAGCTCCCGTTATGTTTTCCTGGCATAAATAAAATACCGGTGTTAGGCCTATTTCATTCAGTATTTTTTGTAACCTAGAACACTGGTATGGTAACTAAATATCATCTTGAGCACAGTAAGTGGTGGAAGACCTATGGCTCCTATTATTCTTAGGTCTGCTGAGATACAGATCATTTTGAAAGGTAATAGAGACTTTTGAAGAAGACAGGCTGCATTCTCTAACTGGAGGGTCTGGGCCCTAATGAGTTACAGGAAGTATTTGGGAACCTCCTCCCAACAAATGTCTACATAAACATTTCTCAGAAATCTACATAGCCTCCTAAGTCAATGAGTTCCATGTAAATACTTAAAGGATGAAGAAGGGAGGCAGAAAGAAACCTAGCCAATTCTTAACCCTTTTTAGTAGAAATATCCTATGTGTGATCTATTAATTATGGCACTGAATCCAAAGCAAGCAATTCTATTCAAATTCCACATAGTCATTTCCATAGTGTTCAATTATTCAAGTGTTTGTCTCTGAAAACAACTAGTATGAAATGAAACACCGATCAGAAACAAGTTCCAAACATTTTGTACCAGACAGTGCTTGTTGCAGTCTGAACACTTCTTCTTCTACTGAAGAACTGTGTGGAATTCTTTCCTTTTCTGTCACAGTATCACTCTGCTTCACAGCATAAGGTTGCAATTTACTACATTCCAGTTTCAAGCTTTCACATTCTTCAAGTAATTGTCTGTTTTCCACACTTAGTCGTTCTTGTTCCTTCTTCAAAACACCTCTGTCATTTTCTGCAGAAGATAATTTTTTATTTATGCCTTTTATTTTATCCTCAAGTTCTTCAATTTTTTTTGTAGACTCTACTTTTTCAGCTTGTAGAACTTGAATAGTTTTTTGCATCTCATGGATTTTAGAGTGATCAGTTACTGCAATTCCTGAGCCACCTAGAACATAAACATAAAATCAGGGACACATCAAATGTCAAGTACCAAGAGACAAATAGCCTGCTATATACAACTAAAGATTTAACAGACTTCAGAACTTGGAAGGCTTAAAAAGAAAAGCTAAGGGCTTCCCTGGTGGCGCAGTGGTTGAGAGTCCGCCTGCCGATGCAGCGGACGCGGGTTCGTGCCCCGGTCTGGGAGGATCCCACATGCCGCGGAGCGGCTGGGCCCGTGAGCCATGGCTACTGGGCCTGCGCGTCCAGAGCCTGTGCTCCGCAACGGGAGAGGCCACAGCAGTGAGAAGCCCACGTAATGCAAAAAAAAAAAAAGAAAAGCTAAAATAACAGTGAGATACTACTACTCATTAGAATGTCCAAAATCCGGACACTAACACCACCAAATGCTGGTAAGGAGGTGGAGCAACAGGAACTCTCATTCACTGCTGGTGGGAATGCAAAATGATATAGCCAGTTTGGAAGAGTTTAATCATTTCTTTCAAAACTAACAAATATGATACTCTTATCATATGATCCAGCAATCATGCTGCTTAATATTTACCCAAAGGAGCAGGAAACTTAAATCCACACAAAAACCTGAACAAGAATGTTTATAGCAGCTTTATTCATATATGTCAAAACTTGGAAACAACTGAGATGTCCTTCAGTAGGTGAATGGATAAAAAAACTGTGGCACATCCAAACAATGGAATATTATTCAGCGCTTAAAAAGAAATGAGCTATCAAGCCATGAATAAACATGGAGGAAGTGTACACACCTGAAACTTATATAATATTGTACATCAACTACACCTCAATAGGGACTTCCCTGGTGGTCCAGTGGGTAAGACTCCGCGCTCCTAATGCAGGGAGGCCAGGTTCGATCCCTGGTTGGGGAATTAGGTCCCGCATGCATGCTGCAACTAAGAAGCCCACATGCCGCAACTAAGGAGTCCACGTGCTGCAACAAAGATCCCACGTGTGCAACTAAGCCAAAATAAATAAATATTTTAAAAAAAAACTACACAATAAAAAATAAATTTAAAAAAAAACATGGAGGAAACTTGAATGCATATTACTAAGTGAAAGAAGTCCATCTCAAAAGGCTACATACTATATGGTTCCAACTATATGACAGTTTTGGAAAAGGCAAAACAATGAAGATAATAAAAAGATAGGTGGTTTTAAGGGTGGGATGGGGGGAATGCATAGGCAGAGCACAGAGGATTTTTTAGGGCAGTGAAAATACTCTGTATGATATTATGATGATATACATTTGTCCAAATCCATAGAATGTACAACACTAAACGTAAACTCTGAGATAAATATGGACTTTGGGTGACTATGATGTGCTTTGGTAAAAAAATGTACTATTCTGATAAGTGACGTAGATAGTGGGGGAGGCTATGCATGTGGGGGAATGGGGTATAAGGGAGATCTCTGTACCTCCTCAATTTTGTTATAAATTTAAAACTGCTCTAAAAAAATAAAGTCTTTTTTTAAAAAAGGTTATATTACCGTAATGCACAAAGCATTTTAAAATAAATAGTTAAGGAAAGATATTATTTGAATCAAATACTAAAAAGCCTTTGTATCTGAGTTTGAAATAAAGTAAAAACACACCAAACAATGCAAAGAAATCTCTGTATTATAACTATTTACCACAAAGGTAAAAGGACTTTTCCATTTTTGCAGAATCTTGACAATAGTGGTGCCGCTGTAAGTTTCTGGCAGATGAGCAGGACCAGTCATTTACTCATTCCTTAGAACTTTGACCAAGTTTCCATCAGCTAAGTCTATCATTTAATTATGTCATTTTATACACTAAACTAACAAAATTAATAACCTTCTTGTAAAAGATTTTCCAGTTCTTCAATCTGTTCTTCATAGTCACTTAATTCTTCTCGATGCCGACGAGTTATTTCTGTCAATTTCTGTTGATGTGCATTCTGCAATACTGACATTTCACGCTGATGGTTGTCAATTTCCTGACTTCGGTTCTGTTTAAGTTCCTTAAAAAAAAAAAACGAAGTTAACCACATTTAAAATAAATGAATTTAACTAAACTATTTCATTGTTGTCCAAAAGTCCATATTATTAAAAATAATTCTCTGAACATGCTCAGGCTGAAAAAATTTAAATACAGGCCCCAAATCTGGACAATTCTAAACGACCCCACCCTTTCCTTTCTTGGGCCTTAAAAGCAGTTTTTCTACTTTTAATGAGGGAACACCAGCAAGAAACAACTGAAACAAAATGCAAGCAAAAATATCTTTTTCTCTTTAGTATCTGTGACCATGAACTTCTCCTGCTAATGACATATTCCACCAATATCAGTGTCCACCTTCTGGCCAATCTGTTCCTGTTGTCCTATTATACCTATCTTTTTGCTCAGTCTTTCCTTCTCTCAGTCTTGATAGGACCCCTAAACTGTCAACCAAGGTGTCTCACTACCCAAGCTGAGACCACTATCTCTCTCCTAGGAACCTGGATATTCAGCTGCATCTTTCAAAGAGGGAAATTGGTTAGACCAGAAGCATTATAATAGCTGCACCCTGGAGAGCCTATCCACTGTGTCCCGCTACCTAGATCTCTGATGCTGGTCTAATTTCTACCCTTCCTGAGGCCAAAATGCTCAATTTTTCCTTCAATCCTGTGGACAGAGTACCTGGCTCCTTCTAATAAATCCTCTTATGCTTTACTTAGCCAGAGACGGTTTTTGTTGCTTGTAGCCAAGAATCCTAATCAATAAATTAGCTTCTATTTCCTGAGAAGACAAGTAAAGTTATTCTTTTTTTTTTTAAATTTTTTTTATTTTTGGCTGTGTTGGGTCTTCGTTGCTCTGCACAGGCTTTCTCTAGTTGCGGCGAGTGGAGACTACTCTCCCTTGCGGTGCGCAGGCTTCTCATTGCAGTGGCTTCTCTTGTTGCAGAGCACAGGCTCTAGGTGTGCGGGCTTCAGTAGTTGTGGCGCACGGGCTTAGTTGCTCCACGGCATGTGGGATCTTCCCGGACCAGGGATCGAACCCGTGTCCCCTGCATTGGCAGGCGGATTCTCAACCACTGAGCCACCAGGGAAGTCCCAGTAAAGTTATTCTTTAGTCCTACGCACTTACTTATGTGCCAGTACTTGACAAGGAAGTTTACATTTAAACCTCAAAAACAATCCTACAAGAGAGGTATTATGATATCTACTTCACTGATGATAAACAGAAGCTTGTAAAGATTAAGTAACTCGCCTAAAGCAGCACAGCTGGTAACTAGTACAGCCAGGATTCAAAGCCAGGTCTGAATGAGGAACCCATCCACACTGGTATTGTAATAACAATAAAACCAAAAACTAAAAAAATTCTATACATGACAATAATTTACATACTAAAAACAATTCACTGCCATGCTAAGTATATGTAACTGAGACTTCTCTTGAAGGAAATAATTGACACAAACTAGCAAAATTCCACCATGAAGGGAAAATAATTGTTTACAATAAATAATATTAACATTGTATTTTGTCAGTATTCTTTAACCCTAACCCTTGAAATTTCAGTGACCCTAGAATTGTTTTAATAAAGACTGTTTTACGAGATACAATAGAAGATAGAAACTTATGAAATATAAACTACCTACTAAATAAATATTCAAAACCAAATGATTTTGGAAAGAGAGATATTATATACTTAAGGTGCCATAAAGAATGGAGAAGATATAAAAACAGCAAAAAAAGTGAATATCATAATCTATAAAATACTTTTATAACTGAGCCTTTTATTAATTTAGGCTTATACTTTTTTAAAAATTTATTTATTTAATTTATTTATTTTTGGCTGTGTTGGGTCTTTGTTGCTGCACGTGGGCTTTCTCTAGTTGCAGCGAGCGGGGGCTACTCTTTGTTGAGGTACGCGGGCTTCTCACTGCAGTGGCTTCTCTTGTTGCGGAGCACGGGCTCTAGGCGCATGGGCTTCAGTAGTTGTGGCTCGAGGGCTCTAAGGCTTGGCTCAGTAATTGTGGCACACGGGCTTAGTTGCTCTGTGGCATGTGGGATCTTCCCGGACCAGGGCCCGAACCTGTGTCCCCTGCATTGGCAGGCGGATTCCTAACCACTGCACCACCAGGGAAGCCCCTAGGCTTATACTTTTATTTCTTTTTTTTTTTTTTTTTTTGCGGAAGGCGGGCCTCTCACTGTTGTGGCCTCTCCCCTTGCGGAGCACAGGCTCCGGAGCACAGGCTCAGTGGCCATGGCTCACGGGCCTAGCCGCTCTGCGGCATGTGGGATCTTCCCAGATCGGGGCACGAACCCGTGTCCCCTGCATCGGCAGGCGGACTCTCAACCACTGCGCCACCAGGGAAGCCCCCAGGCTTATACTTTTAATAAGCAAATTTTAGATGTATAACAGCCATTGTTCCAACAATCCACCTTACCTTAATGATATTTTGTAGTTTGCAGATTTCACTTTGATCAGAGCTATCTGATCCTTGTGCTTTAGAAGTCTAGATCAGAAAAACACGATTAGAGATAACTGTACTGATTTTCTTATAAAAGAGAAAGTCAGAAACTAACTTTATTAGAAGATAGGTTTTTTTAAAAAGGGGCATTTGCACAGGGAATACAGCCAATATTTTATTATAACTTTAAACAGAGTGTAATCTATAAAAATACTGAATCACTGTGTTGTACACCTGAAACTATTATAAATCAACTATACTTCAATTTAAAAAAATTTAAAAAACAAATGTAAGTAAGAAAAAATGGGGGGCATTTATTTCCCAGACAAATTCTTATTAAAGAATGCCAAGCACCTTTTTAAGAACCTAGTCCAATAGTGACTAATACACAATAAATACAAGATACCATTCAAGAGTTTGTTAACTAATTAGGGAAGACAATACTTTTACAAAATAAGAAGGAAAACACCACAGAATATTTTTCTTGGCTCAACAAAATATAAATCTGATGATAATCAAGCAGCTTCCTAAAAGGTTAATTTCTAAAATGGAAAGCTACCCAACATGAATGCTAAGATTAATATTAACATTGCTAATAATGCTAATATTAATATATTGGCTTTTGCATGATTTTCTTCTCATTCAAAGCTGTATGTTGCTCATTTATCTTTATTAACATTTACTATAGCATGTTAAGGAACCAAAAGCTGCTCTCTGGATAAAAGAAGGAATACAGTACATTGGAAATAACATAGGATTTGAAGTCGAAAGATGTGTGCTTGAAGCACAACTTAATCACTGTGACAGTGGATGTATTACTTAAACTTTTACTTTGCTTATCTGCAAAACAGAGGTAATAAACACCTCTCATAGTTATTAAAGATAATATATTAGATTAGTATACATGGAAACATCTTGTGAAGTATGATACAAATATTAATTTTTATTATGTTTTACTAGAAAATTAAGTCCCCTGAAGGGTGCCAATTATACCTTTTTCACTGTAACATCCCAGTACAGGTCTGTCACATAGTAGGCATTTGAGATATGCCAAAGGAAATATACCAAATCTTTTCCACATGAAATCTTACCTAGGCAACGTTTCTTAAAATGTGTTCCTCGGATCATCAGAATCACCTGGGTACTGATTTGTTTGACTATATTTTTCAACATCCTAAAATAGGCTACAAAATACTAATCTCTACTCTCTGAAGGTATAGGACAGGGGACCTACAATATTACCAAGTTCCTCAGGTTATTCTTACACATACAAAGTTTAAGAACTACCATCTTTCAGAGATAAGAGGGACAAACAGATCATCCTCTCTAAGGTTTATTCTGGGTACTGGGAATGTCTAGCAACTTGGGAAGCAAGGAGATCATTTTAATTGGGAGGGTTTCTCCTTTACACAACAAGATTACACTCACAAAAAGATAGAAAATAATCTCTTTACTTATGTACTTTATTTTTCTCCACACTGATGGAATAAAGTCTATATGAACAATGTTCCAGTTTATTTCAGGTCTCATGTGTATTGGCAACCTCAGTAATACATAAAATCTGATAAAGAAGACAAAAAAGGGATCCTTGGAAGAAAGTTAACAGCTCAAAATAGGAAGGACTTAATTTCTATTCTAATGTGTGAGAAACAACACATAATAGTTTATGTGTTTTATAATACCAATTATCAGATTTTTCATTTTACATATAATTAATGCAAAGAAGAACCTCAGACAACATCTAAGCAAGTAGTTTCAAATCTGGTGCCTTGGTTCCACCAGAGAAGTCTCAGGGACTCCAGGGGAAGAGGTGCTGGTTCAACCACAGCAACTCCATTTTTGTCTCCTTTAAGTAAGTGCTGGACTTGTAGCTTTTAATTTTATTTTAAAGTATGGTTCTCTTGCTTTAAATTTTTTGGAAATTTCTTCCAAATATTGTACAGAAGGGGAAACTGAGGTTGAGAGAGAAAGATGACCTGACTAAAACCACTTAAAAAGTCACTGGCTGAATCAGAATACAGGTTTCTGATTTCCTAGTCCAGGGTTCTTTCTGATACCAAAACTTCTACACATAGCATCGTTACTTTTACTCACTCACGGTTTTCAAAAACTCATGAAAATTCTACCTACCTGAGCAATATGCCTCCAATGGCCAACTTCAGACTCAAGTCTTGAAACTTCATTTGACAATCTGTTTATTTCTCGTTGTGATGAAATGATGTCACCAAAATCCATGTCATCATCGTGGAACGCTGAAGCATGATGACTTAAACCATAACCAAATGAAGGAGATGCAGCGGTTGCTGGTGTATCACGAGCTCCTGAAATCGCTGGCTGAGCAGCTGACTGCAGCTTCAGCAACTGATCCTGCAGCGCAATCTGTCTTGCTTTAAGATGGCTGATTTCTACCTATATTTATAATCCATATTTTAGAGAAGGTACTTCAAAATAACCATATTGACCCTTTTATACATTCATAATGTTAAAAGTTATAATAGTTTAAGATTACCCAACGACAGTACTCTATCAACTGAATCCAAGTTGTCTATAACACCCCAACATAATATTTTTATTTCAAAACCATGATTACCATAGAGCATAGATAATGTTCCAATTAATATGAGCAACAGAATTCCACTCATACATTAACTAAAGCAATAAAATGCTCAGTTAAACATCAGTTGACCATCTTCTACATATCAGGTAGTATAGTATATGCAATTTCTTAGGGTTCTGTTTGTGATTATCAAGGCTCAAGAGATGAGAAAATAAAAGCTGCAACAGTCTATGCACTGTAAGCTTCCTTAGAACACCTGGTTGGAAGAGTCTTTTGTAACTGATTATGTATGGCTGGATTTAGGCTTAAAATGCACCATGAATCAGGTAACTTTGTACTGGTCTACACAACACAGCTAGAAGGAAGCTTTGATTTATTAATCCGATCTTCACAGTAAGCCTGTGATTAATAGCCCATTAGTCTTAGAAGGAAATCATGCACTGAAAGAGGCCTTGGCTTTAGCCTTGGCAAAGAAAGGCCAGTAAAAATCTGACACTACTCTAGGAGACAACAGTATAAAAACCGTGAAACCCCGAGTAGAGTTTTGACTGAAGGCTTGCAATACCAAGTCAATGTCCAAAAGAAGTTATAAAAATAGGACTTACCATAATGCCACATCCATTCCAAGTAAAAGATTACTCAAAACATAAAAGCAAGCTAGATAAAACTGAAATAAGCTTTCTGTAAAATACTCAAGCTAGTCCAAAAGACAACCTGCCACAACAGAGGAAAATTTGATACTCAGACAGTCAGCAAGTAACAGTATTTCTAATGTCAAGCAATTAGACAAACAAAAACCAAATACAATTATGTTAAATGTCATAATAAACAGACATTTTTTGTATCAGAGCCCCTTCTCTAATGGAGATTTATAATAATGTACAAATTTTATTTTCCCATAAATGATATGAGGCAAATTGCATCTTTGGGCAATATGAACATCACAACGAGGGCAACAAATAGATTCAGAAATAGCAGATCTAAAGTATATATTATCTTTCATTCTAGTAAAAAGTACTGAAATCAACAATTCTTTTCAAATGTAGCTATAATGCAAAGAAAGTTCTCATTATACAACAGACATTTATATCAAGTTGTAGAGTTAAAAAGTACAAGCTCTACTAACAAAGATGTATTCCTAAACTCGAATTCTTAATTTGCCCTCTAATATCCATAGTTAAGTAGAAAATAAAATGCCAGATTATTCCACAGCAGTTTTTTCAACTAGGATGTAAGCATCAGCATCAGCTATGGGGTTTTTGAAAAATACCCATACCAGAGCCCCTTCCCAGTACACTAAATCAGAATCTCCTAGAGGACCTAACAATGTGTACTTTTTATGATTCAGCTGTAAACCCCTGGGTGATTCAGCTACTGCTCTACTGGAGTATCTGTAAATCTGTGCTGCTCAAAGTGTGGTCTGTGGACCAATGCCATGAATGTTTGCTACCAGTCCATGACAAGATAAGTAAAGAAACTGAAAGAGTAAGGCTTAAAGATTTTTAAAGCAAGTTGACAGGGGCTTCCCAGGTGGCACAGTGGTTAAGGATCCACCTGCCAAGGCAGGAGACACGGGCTCGAGCCCTGTGAGCCACAACTACTGAAGCCCGTGCACCTAGAGCCCGTACTCCCAACAAGAGAAGCCACCGCAATGAGAAGCTCACGCACCTCAACAAGGAGTAGCCCCCACTCGCCACAACCAGAGAAAAGCCTGCGCGCAGCAACGAAGACCCAACGCCTTATTATTTTAAGGATTTGTAGTAAATCGGTTAAATCATATAATATTATCAAAACTGCAAAGGAAAGATAAGCTAACTCCAAAATAACCATTTCTATCAAACTAAAGGGGGAAAAATTATAGAACAGTATACGTCAACTATAAAATACCTAATATTCTGTTTTTCCATGGAAAATCAAGTAAACACTAATAAGCATATGTTAACACTTGTAGCTAAAATCATTTTTTAAAAAAGTAATGTTATTAACAATCACAATGATTTAAAACAAATTTAGGTAAATAGATGAGAAATAAGTTTAATAAAATCAGAAATTATAAGCAACAAATGCCTGAAGATATTGTACACAAAGACTTTTCTTCTTTTGGAAAGTAGAAATTAAACTCCACAAAGGTTAGTTTATGTAATATAAACGTAAAAGCTTACAGAGTTCTTGTTAAATTAGTGATATCATACTGAGTTGGAAATTACTAATTTCAACACCCTTTTGATATTTTCATGGATCTAAACAGAGCTTGATTTATATTATAACTCTTAGAAACCATCCTAAATACATTACAGTGAAGTAAACATGAAGTAACTGTAATAACCTTTACCTCTTTCTGTTGCAGTTGATTTCGATAACTCATAGACTGCTGCTTTATTTGAAGCTCTGATGCTTCATGCTTCTCTTCCAGATCAGTACAAAGTTTTTTGAGTCTCTTATTCTAGAAGCAAAGAAAAAAGTGTTTTCAACAAAAAGCCTAAAAATAAAACATGTTAGTAACAGTTATGTGCAGGGCATTATGAAAAACATATTGCTTCATGCACAAAAAAGATGTACTATAGTAGGTCTCAGAATTCTGACCTTTAAACCACAATTTCAATTAAAGTCACAAGTGCAATAAGCATGTTTATAGAGATTATGCATAATTCTGAACCCAAGTTTTTAAAAAATCTTGCTCAGTTTGATTTTCTGCTAAGAAAAACTCACTGATCAGTGTTTCCCCCATCTTTGTACACCCAGTGTCTAGCATACAGTAGGCAATAAATGTCTGGTAAATGAATGACCTAGATTACATGTTTAAACTTTTGTTTTCTCCCTGAACAGTAGTAGTTTTTTAAAGAAACCTTTTTTTAAAAAGACTTATGGCTGAAGTATAGGTCGGAGGCCAAAACCTGACATTACTTGTCTGACTGAACCCTAGGCTCCTGAGTGAGGCACTTCTGAAAAATCCATTTTAAAAACCACTACTAGAACTCAGTTTGGAAAACTACAGTTAGAAGTACAAAAAATACTCTAAATATAATTCAATGAATCTAGACATCACAGTCTTTTGTTTTAAGATGTTGGCAAATATGAAAAAATTACTTAAATTTTATGTACCTAAGTATTAAATTATGTTAACCTAATATCATCCTTTGACATTTGAATGAATAAGGGTAAAATGGAGCAAGAGAAATGGACACTAAAACTTTCTGCAAAAAGGAATTTACAAATTATTACAGATAATAACGTACTAAGAATTCTACTAATGTATCTGCAAGCAGTTTAATGGTAACTGAGAATAAGGAGATTCATGGTGGGAAAGAAAGCTCCCGCTAGAAGGTGAAGACTTTTTCACTTTGAGGATGTCATCTGTTTTCTTCTTAGATTCTAGGAATTTCTTACATCAACAGATGTGAAAATTATGATCCAGGGAGATTAAATGAATTCCCAGAGAAAATCAATGGTGTAAAATAAAGGAAAAATTATCACACACACAAACCCTAGTTTGGGAGTCTATCTCCAGAAATCTAACAGACCTTGGTTATCTTACAGAAATATGAATAAGAAACAGGACCAGTGGTCACACAACTAATTACCTTCTTATCTACTGGCTGCTTTTGCACGATTTTCTGTGAGCTGTTCACATGAAAATACCATACATAACTGAAGCAAGAGAATACACTAAAGTCAAAACCTAGTCATAAAGTCCACTCTAGGCTTTTTCACATAAAAATACCTAAGGCTACTTGTTTAACTCTGATGAATAACTAGAGCTGGAAAACTTTCAATTTGGCCAATAACTAATTGGTTGTCTTTCCTCATCTCCCTAGCCATGTAAGAGTCAGGTTGATAAAGCATATGAAGGACAGATTCTCTTCATGTGGCTGACCCAAAACATGGCAGGAGTTGTCCGGGGTCATATTTTCTGTTATATGAAATATGAAGCAGAGGGGGCTGATCTGAAAGGAAAAAAGAATAAACACACACAAAGAACAGAGAGGAATAAAAATGAGAGAGGTGGATTCCTGATGGCATCCAGTTCCGGTTGAAGCCCTTTCCTAAAGACTGGCTAAAATTTATGCCATTTTATATCATCAAGGTCTACTGGAACCAATTTTAGTTTGTGAGTTTCTTTTTTGAGTAGTATTAAGGACTGATATTTAAAACGTTTATTCTTTCTTAGTAGTCTTCCAACAAACAAAGAGAAAATACACTTAAAAAAAAAAGATTAAAACTCATTCTATCTTGCAATTACCATAAGGGTACATTGGGCCCTTTTACAATATAAATCTAAGAATAATCATGAGGTCACAATGATCTTGTTTTTTCTGTATCTTGAAACATTTTGCTATTTTATCAGCCTAAGAATTAATCATTAATCATCAATTATTTACAACTATGTTAAAAAAGGACTTAAGAAAACAGAAGAACTGATGGAATCACCTAGAAGAATGATGCAACAGTGAAATAACCAGTTTTCTGACTGCATTACCCAAAGTACTGCATCATCTTTTAAAAAGGAAAAAGCCAATCTGGAGACACCATCTTTGCAGTGGTTTTTGTGTCTGTTTGTTTTGGGGGGAGTTTTTTTTTTTCACTTTCATTGAACACAATTGAAAATTCAGAATTTTCACTTTTCAACGGAGAAGAAAACTGACAGAGGAAAATATTCCACAATTAGACAACTGAGAGATAAATGCAAAGAGACAGAAAACAGCACTCTAGAGTCTAATGGTTATGGTGAAAATGAATGTAGGAGCAAAATCTCAGACAAGTCTTCGAATAACAAGTCTATTGAATAACAATATCCTAGATGAATTTCTCAAACTCAAGAACTGAGGAGTGAACAATATATTTCTAAGAACAAAAAGGAAATATGGTGTTCTCGTGAAGTTAGTCATTCTATAAGAAAAGATTTTATCTCACAATATTTTGTGACAAAAACCTGAACCATTCGTGCCACCTTACTAAATGGATATGTAACAGTATTCTTTCATTATGTATGACATTTGTACACCAGCATTTACTTGATACAGTCCCTACATGGACAAATGCTGAGGGCAGGTGTATACACAGATGACTAGGAGGAAACATGACATAAAAATGAAAAAACTCAGTGGATTGATCACTCTAATTGGTATTTATAAATCTAAGAATAAACATGCTTTGTAATTATGGAGCAAACAGCCATGCCTTTAACAAAATCATAAGCCGTCAAAGTTTTCATAAGTATTGGTTTTAATGACACAAGTCAGGAAAAAGAACCAGAAGTAATAATAGGTTAAAATCTATTAGAGATGTAATTGAAATCTGGAATCAGTATTTACAAGATACACTCCAGTTCACAAAAAGAGTTAATAAGCAGTTAACTGCATTCAAAGAACACTGCCTATTTTGAGCATATATGCTTTCAAAAGCAGAAACACATGGAATAAAAATCTGAATTTGCTATATATAAGTTCTTATTAAAATTTCTAATGAAGTTTTTCACTATCACTTTATTCTTACTTTTGTAGATTTTTTATAAAATAACAAAACAAAAAAATTAAAAGTACATTGGATCAAGGTGGTAAATGTGAAGACTTTTTCTTGGCACAGATGGTTAAATTAGCTTAGATTGGTTGCCATTAGTTGCAACTGAGGAAACTTTACTAATTAAGTCAATTTCAAATCTTAACATCTGTAAGCAAATCTAATTTCCTCTAGAAAACATACTGCCCTCTGTCTATACTAAAACTTTCTAAATAAATAGAATTTTCTATTGTAATTTCCTAGTGGTTTCAATCATATGTTCACTTTCTCTTATTGCAGTCACATAAGGCATTACCTTTATGAAGTGCTTATGTGCTGATAGAAGGCAAGAATCATGTATAGTCAAAATCACCTTAGAAAATGAAGTCCTTGGGAAGTCCAATAGTCTTGTTTTCCTCTAGTATTGGGTTGGCCAAAAAGTTTGTTCGGGAACCCAAACAAACTCTTAGGCCAACCCAGTATTTGAGTAGCTCATGGTACTCTGAATAAGCACCAAGCAAGGAAGTTGGCTTTCATTTGGGGATGTGTTATACCAAAAATAAATATTTTTGAACACTAGAACCATACTTGCCTCAGTCCAAAGATAAAATTAGGAGAGAGACTAGAGTTGAAATCAACAGAGGGACAGAAGATTTCTATCTCTCTTCTCAACCTCAACGCAGAGCAGTCATTCATTAAGCAGGTTGACCCCATTTGCTCCCCCCTGCCCCCCACAAATGTATACTGGCAAATTTAGCTTAATTAATACCATTACACACATCTCTGCCATCCGATGTTCCTGAGTGGGCCCATCCTGAGTGCTTTCTCAAGGATTTCTTTAGGGACTATAGGGACTATTTCCTATCTCAGCCTTACAAAGAAAGAAGCTATTACATTCATCTGTCACTGAAGCATCTACTAATTAGGTAATTACAGCTAAGGTCTCTTAAGTGCCACCAAATTTCCATCTTCTATTGAGGCAGAATACTTCAATAGTCCCTCTTGAGAGATCCCTCTACTTTCAAATTCCACAATCTGACCTTGATAATCTAGACCAGACCCCAGTAATGCTCTCTGTCAGAAAGTATTTTCTTATATTTAAATTCCATTTTCTCTTTTATGGGCTTAGCAAGGGAAAACATGCTACCACAGTCCCCTAAGAATACTGTGTGCTGAAATACTATTAAGTGTTCCCTCGCTGTTCTTATCCAAAGGCTAAATAGTTGGGTGTCTTTAGTACTTTACAACAGATCCCACTTTAAAACCTTTCATTTTCTTTGCAGCTTTCCTTTGAACCCTTTCCAAGTTTTCCTCATCCCTATTAAGTACAATGTCCAGAGCTAGTTACCATGAGGCACTGTCTAATAATGAAAAAATGGTAAAATTAATTTGCTATTCCTATATTCTACATTCTCTGTATACAAATATCACACTTTTTTAATGTTAGGGGATTAAAAAGCTCTAGATTAAACAGAATTGCATTCTTCACATTATACTTAAATAAATGTACTACTGCAGTTTAGCATACTAATAAAACATAGTAAATCCTTGATAATGATAAACTGTTGCCAATGTTATTTTCTAAACTTGGCAGATTTCCTTCTTCCAGCATTCAGAAGCAGCAGTGGGAATATTTAATAGCAAAGTGCAGTAACATGTAAATATATTCTTCATCGAAGGAAGATGACAGGGCTTAAAAAAAAAACTAAGATAAAGGGAAAGAGAGAAAAAGTGCATTAAAAAGAGAGGACTGAAATAAAGTATGAATAACTTTCATGGCTTCAAAAAAGAAAAAAATCTAAATCTTTACGTTTCCTTACCTCTGATCTTAAGATTGTATGAATGGCTTCAACTTCCTTTCTCCTAGCATTAGGTAATTCTGCTACAAAAGAAAGAGCATATACTGAATATATACTCAGTCAACACCATGTGAAGTAAACAGGCATTTTAAGGAAAGTATATTTCACTGAGCTTTAAACAGAATGGCATGCTGATCTGAGAACAAATTCAGAAGACAAACATCTCTTGATTGTTATCACAACTTTCTATTGTCACAAATGTTCTTTATTGTCATGTAAGTCATTCTTTGCCTATCTTCTACACCCTAGAGCATCTACCTTTACCCCATGGAAGTGTTCATTAAAATTTTGTTATGGGGTTTCCCTGGTGGCGCAGTGGTTAAGAATCGGCCTGCCAATGCAGGGGACACGGGTTCGAGCCCCGGTCTGGGAAGATCCCACATGCCGCGGAGCAACTAAGCCCGTGCGCCACAGCTACTGAGCCTGCACTCTAGAGCCCGTGAGCCACAACTACTGAATCCGTGAGCCTAGAGCCCATTCTCCGCAACAAGAAAAGCCACCGCAATGAGAAGCCCGTGCTCACAGCAACTAGAGAAAGCCAGCGCACGGCAACAAAGACCCAAAGCAGCCAAAAATAAAATAATTTTTTTAAAAAATTTGTTATGGAAAATTAATCTCTCTCTGTTGGCTTAGTATAAATTTTGATGAAACTTACGCAGCTAGGGTTTTAAGGACATATTTCTTTTCTTTTTTTTTTTCTTGGTTTGGCCATGCCGTGTGGCTTGTGGGATCTTAGTTCCCCGATCAGGGAATGAACCCAGGCCCTCGGCAATGAAAGCGCCGAGTCCTAACCACTGGACCGCCACAGAATTCCCAAGGACGTATTTCTCTTATGAAACTGGGGTTTAGAGGGCCTTACTTCTAATTTTTTCTGCTCCCAATACTACCAAAAAATTAATGACCTACAAACAAAGAATAAAAATGCAGCAAAAGAACACTTATTTCAAGTAACGAGGACACAAGTTATTTAAAATGTGAATGAGCTCAGTCTTGTTTTGTACATTTTCATTTAAAAGGAAAGTCAGAGGCCCACAGTACCAAAATGGCACAGCTGATGCTGCCAGATAATCATCATCCAGAGTTAGATTTCTTTTCTAAGTACTAGTATTTTTCATTACTCACAGCCCTTTAACACTATAAAAATAATTTCTCTGAATTAGTGTAAATCAAAAGAAAATACAAGTGGCACCCGATAAATAATAGTGACAAACCCACTCTTCTTGTTTTGAAAAATCACCAGGTGGGGATGCTTGGGTGGTTGTTTATACATCTTGCTTGAAACTCTGACAGGATTGTCTAATTGCTATTTAGAAGGGAACAAATTATAATCTAATCTGTTTAGTAAGGTCATTGCTAGAAGCAGCAGTTGTTTCAAAGAGGGATTAAAAAAAAAGTCATGAAGACTTTTCCCCCCAGGGCCTGCCCCACAAAATCCTGGTCTTTTTAAGAATAAAGGGGAGATGTTATGCAGACCAAAAAAGTTTTCCTCAGTGAGGGAAAACAAAAATAACAACTATCATTTATTGATGCTCACTATTTGTTAGGCACAATGCCATGCATTTTACACTCATGATTTCAGTTAATCCTCCCAACTTCATGATAGGTATAATTATCCCTATTTAACAGATAAGAACACTCTGCTTTTTAAAGGTTAAGTATTTAATAATTTGCCAAAGATCCCACAATTTGTAACACATGGAAGTGGAATTTCAATCCGTGTCTGATTTAAAAACCCAAGCTCCTAAATCAATATAGTGTTCGGTAAAAGAGCAACTTTCTGATATTGTAAAGATGGTTAATTTTCAAGTTGTATCAACAGTGCTATTTTGGAACTGTTCTTGTTCACTGTTAGCACAGGGTAGACACTCAATAAATACTTGTTGAATGAATAAATGAACTGCACTCTGACCCTATTTTTAAATGAGTCACAAAACTAATAAATTGGGTGTTAAGCAAGTCCTATTTTAATGCAAAGGGAAAACAATAAAAGCAGATTTTTAATCACTCAGCAAAAATTTTTATTGAGCATCTACTATGTACCAAGGAAGGGACCACATACTGGTAATATAAGGATAAATAAAATAGAGCTGTCAGAGAGAGATCCACAAAGTTCTGTTAGACACAACTCAACCTGCCATGGAGTGAGAGTGGTTTCACCAGGTACCTGACATGTGAGCAGGGTCATACAGGAAAAATTGTTTTCCAGGTAAAGGAGGGTAGTGGAGGAAGTAGAAAGGAAGGGCTTTCCGTGCAAAGGCCTGGAGCTGTGTAGGTACCTCACAACGTTGCCTGTGCAGAAGCTCTGGGTGTAAGCATGCTTGTGTATATGAATGTGCATATATGTGGCTATTGGGAGAAAAGGGGAGAGAACAAGAGGTAAGACTGGAAGAGGTAGGTTGAACCCAGACAGGATAGGTTTCTGGTCTCCCAAAATTAAGAGGCTTGGATTTTATCCTGTAAGTAACAGAGTCAAGAGATTTTAAAGCACATTTGTTTTTAGAAAAGTAATTGGCAACACAACAGGAAATGGAGTAAAGTAAGGAGAAACAAGTGACAGGACATGAAACAGAAATAGTGTGTGGGAGAGATAATGGGGATCTGAAGTAAGGAAGTAGGAATAATAAAGAAAGGACAAATACAAACAATTCAGGCACAGGATGAACAAGATTTGGTGACTAATTGGAAGTAGGGGGGAAAAAAAGAGGCAAAACAAAGTGACAAAGATTTCTAAGTTTAGGAGAACGGGTGGATGGTGAAACCATTAAAATTGAGAATACAGGAGCACATTCGGTGGGAAGAACAAACTGAATTCTACCTTAAGCCTGTAGGACATCCAAGTTGGAGACGGGGTGCCTATTTTCTGGCTTAGGGTCAAAGGAATAGTCAACTGTTTTCCCCTATCTAGGAAACAAGGAGAGACTAGGCATTTCCCATGTTACCTAGCCCTTCTCTGCTTCTGACTGCCCTCAGGGTCACATGAGCCTTTCCTGAACACAGGAAGAATCCCTTTAACTCCCATCCCCAACCTGTCCCACCTGATGGACCCCCAAGCAGTTAAATGGATTTCGGCAGCTCCCCAATCTTCCTCCCTTCTAAATAGACCCCACAGAAATTCTAAATATAGATACTATTTTTCTAAATCAAACCATCTTTCTCTATTTCAACCAAATAAACACGAAAACTCAGTTAAATCAGTATTAAAAAGTTAAACCAGAACTCTAATTTATTTACAACAAACAAACTGCCAAAGAAACTGCTCTCATCCAAAAGACCACCCATTATCTCTCTGGAGGCAGACCCAGAATGAAATTTAAGAAGTCTTTTGATCTAAATACTACTTGCTGAAAGAAATATCAAGAAATCAAAGGGGTAATTAACTTAATCAACGATTACCATGTAACTCTGGGTCACTATTCATTAGTAAAACAAAATGAGGACTTCAAAAATGAGTGAAGGTTGCTAAGGGTACCCAAAGCTTGTTCTACTGTAGAAATATGGTGGGGGGGGTGGGGGAGGCAGCGGGCAATTAGGCACAAAAGTACAATTTCAGCTGGAACGCTGTAATGTGTCACCAGAATAAGCAAAACTATAAAGTAATAGGAAAACCATACCCATGTTTCACTAACAATATATTCAAGTGAGAAAGGGTAAGAGTCACTAAATATCTTAATTATGAGTTACTTCAATAGTTAACGAAAATCGAAGAAAACCCGAACTGACGTGTCATACACAAATAATTTTTTAAACTGTGTCAGTATAACGGAAGAGGATCAAAATCAGTTCCGCCCCCAAGTTAAGGGCAAAGGAAGAGGTGGGCGTGGATGCACCAAACAAAAATAAACTCTACGCGACGTAGGGGCAGTTCCACTCTGCTGAGCTATCCTGGGTACTCAACGGCGAAGAACCAGGACTCTTCCCCCACCCCCCGACCCCAGTGGTCTCTCACTAGAGAAAATCGGTTAAGAGGCAAAAGGAGTGACACTCCTCTGGACCTGTCTGCGTCTCGTGACAGATGGACTTGGGGACCAAACGGACGCTCCCAGGGTCCCAGTAAACCCCTCCCTCCCATCGCCCCAGCTGTTACCTTCCACATCCTCCGTGCCCTCCATCAGCATCTCCTTCGTAAAGTTTGAAATCTGGCCAGTGAGGGAAGCCAGGCTGCCCCCGACTTGACTCAGGGACTGGCCCAAGCCGGAGCCGAGGCCCCCAAGCCAGGACGACATCGCCGCGGGTTAGAGAACAACCTGCTCCCCTCCAAGAAAGGCGGCCAGCGTCGTCGGACGACCCCGCCAAATGTCCTCGAACCGCTGTCTCCGGGGGACTGGTCCAAATCACAACACTCAGGATTTGATAAGACAGGGATTCCTAGGCAACGCCGGCTTCGGGGACCCCCACCAACCGCCGGGCTCTGACTAGAAACGCAGAGGCCTGGCCTGGGACTTTACCAGGGGCCCAATTCCAGTGACATGGGCACCCCCCGCGGGGCCTCCGCTCATTCTCACGACTTCCCACAGTCCGGGTTAGGCCACTTCTTCCTCTGCTTTATTGACTTTCCCCAGTTCCGTTGGCAACTCCTGCCAACTCGACGCCGACAGCCATGACACCCACTCTGAACGCGGCAATAGGTCATAGAAAGGCGCCGCGATGACGTAGAAAGGCCCTGCAGAGCCGCCGGACGTCTCATTGGCGCAAAGGAGCATGGGATCTCGGAGGACCAAGAATGGGCGCGGTGGCCGCGGCCTCCAGCCCAGGCCAAGGTCGTCTTCCACGTAGCCTGCCCGCTTTGGCAGCAGGTGGAAGAGCGACCGGAACCCAATGCGACGCTGCGCTTTCGGCCGACCGCGGCTGGTTTTGAGGTAGAGCCGACCCTCGGTGGGTGCCCCCCAAAGCCGGCGTGGCCTGGGAAGGGAACCCCGTGGACTCTTACTCTGTTGGTGAAACCTGAGTGTTTTAATTCTGACTACACTCGCGAAGGCAGCGGTGCGAGGACACTGGGCGGAGACCCTCCACCGGACAGGAAGTGGACTTTACATAACTTATCACACGTATACAGTAACGATTATTTTACACCCTGTCAAGGGCCGCTCTGTGCCCGGCACTACGGCATTAACTAAGGATACACAGAAGGGATGGGTTGCAAATTCAAGTGTCCAGGCAGCAAACATACTTATATTGATGACCTTCATAATGGAAATGTTCTCTGCTGGCTTTCCAGCTCACAGTTGATACCCTGCCTTCTTTAATATATGAAGAGCTTTATTCATGAAGCCGACCTAACCCATGAAGTTGAAAATACAGACAACCTCTTTTCAAAATAACTTTTTAGAGGACAGTATGCCAACTTAATACAGAAGGAAAGCTCTTCTAATGTGAACTCTCCTAAGGTATTGGTGCCACTAGCCCTGCAAGGCCCCACCCCTCCCACGGCCCTCAGTTACACAAGTTGGTGCACACACCTGTGTCCTGAATTGCTTGGTTTCCTCCCTAAAGGAAAATAAGTCACGTGACTTACAGGCATTTGCTGCAGTGGTACGTGGACACACACTACCTGACCAGAGAGACTGCCCCAATTTTTACTTTGAAAAGAGCAGGATAGGTCTGCAGGTCTTTGAAGCATAGCACCAAATGTACCAGCATCTTTCTCTTCGATTTTATTCACAGCAGGGGCCGCCACAGATTTCATTTCATTTCATCTGTGAATGGAACATTGGGCATGCCTCCAGTATTTGAAATCTGATGGCACCTAGGAATAGTAGCCCTCCCAGAAATCTGAATGCTTTTCAAATAAAATTTGCATCTCGTTCTGGAAGTCTTTATTAAATGTTTTCCATGTAGGTTTTTTTTTTTTTTTTTTTTTTTTTTTGCGGTTCGCGGGCCTCTCACTGTTGTGGCCTCTCCCGTTGCGGAGCACAGGCTCTGGACGCGCAGGCTCAGCGGCCATGGCTCACGGGCCCAGCCGCTCTGCGGCACGTGGGATCTTCCCGGACCGGGGCACGGCCCCGTGTCCCCTTCATCGGCAGGCGGACTCTCAACCACTGCGCCAACAGGGAAGCCCTCCATGTAGTTTTTTGAAAGGCATCATTGCCCACGGGTTAGATGTGCAGACTCTGGGGCCTGACTGCCTGGATCTTTCATTTATTAGTTGTATGACCTCAGGTAGGTTACTTAACCTCTCTGTACCAGTTTCTCATTTGTAAAATGGGGAATGATAATAGTATCTACGGGGCAGGGTTGTTTGGAGGATTAAATAAGGTAATTTTTAAGTGCTTGGAACAGTGCCTGGTACGTGGTGAGTTCTATTAAATGTAAAGTTTTAAAGTTGTTACATAAAGGTGATCTGCAAGTTATTAATGTGTCTCCCGTTATTCTGAGCACCAGGGATACAGCAGGAGAAAACACACAAAGTCCCTGATCTCGTGGAGCTTGCATTCTACTGGGAAGGAACAGATGAGAAATTAAATGTAATAAATATAAGACAGGTGGTGATGGCTGCTATGGGGAAAATATAAAACAGGGTAAGAATGGCATGGAAGGGATGTGGGGAGAAATGGCACTTGTAATATCGCAGAAGGTGGTCAGGCAAGGCCTCACCGGTAAGGTGATATTCGAACAGAGACTTGAAGGAAATAAGATAGTAAGACATGTAGGTATCTGGAAAAGAGCAGTCCAGGCAAAAGAAACAGCTGATGCAAAGTTCCTGAGGTAGGAGAATCCTTGCCAGGTTAGAGGATTAGCAAAAAGGCAAGGATGGCTGGAGCAGAGTGGGCTGGGGAATGGTGGTAAGCAGTGAAGACCAAGGAGTAAGAATAGAAGAGGGCAGATCACATAGGACCTGGTAAGCCAGTGTAGGAACTCAGAGTAGGTTGAGGGATTGCTTTGAGAAAAGGAGCCACGTGAACTTAGGACCTAATTGGGTTCCTGGGTGACAGTGAAAAGTTTAGTGTAAATCAAGCTCTTATTTCCTACAGGTGTAAGTTCTCTGGAGTGCCATTTCCATAAACTCATGTTATGCCATAAAGACACTGCAGTTAATGAAGAAAACAAACAAAATATATGTCTTCACGTCATGTATTAAGTTTTAACATAAAAGCTATGTCCTAAAGTCCTCCTTATGGGGGATTGTTTACAGTGCAATGGACTATGGTCTGAGAGACTTAAAGTTTGGTTCTGATAAATAGCATGATATGATGTTTGGGATGTGCTTCAGAAAAATGGCGACAGGGTAGGTGAAACAAGAATTGTCAGGACTTGATCATTGTTGATGCTGGGTACATAGGGGTTCACTATACTGGTCTTTTACTTTTGCATAGGTTTGAAATTTTTTATAATAAAAAGTTAAAAGACATACAAGTTTGATGAAGTTTGGGCTGAAGACACCTCTTCTTTTTCATACCCCAAACCCCTGTAGCTAATAAGGGTGTTCATCATCACTTAATGAGTAGCAAAATCAGCCCAGCAATATCAAACATACCACATCAGACAGAGCCCATGAATCTGCATGGCTCCACATGGTGGGATCCAGGCTGCCCAGCTGAAATTCTGAGCTTAGGAGTTTTGTAACCTCAACAGGTAGAAGATTTTTTTAAAAAGCTAACCGCAACCACAACAAAAAGTACTGTCAACTGCAAACTGGTTTCCATTTCTCGAGGCAGCATCACCAATTCTTCTCTAGGGAGAACAGTTCCTTTGTTCTGATGAAACCATCCAGATGTTTTATTTATGCAAATGTGAAGAAAAAAACATTTTTTAAAGTAGAATTTAAAATATTAGTCTGATCTTTCCCTCTGAATTTCTAAATAGTATGCTTATATTGCCATTTTGTCATTAATTTTAGACATTACCTTCTCTCTATTACAGAAAATAAAAGATTTAGCAGTCTTGTATTACCACATGCCTCTATTTCCCTTCCTTCTGAGCTCCCAATAGAGTGATATCATAATTATTGGTAACATCACTAATTAAAGTTTACTTTATATGACTACATAAGTGTTGTTCATTGCTGAGCCACATGATATGCTAAGATTACATGTCCTTTATTTTTCAAACTTCTGTTCTTCCTGAAGTTAACAAATTCCATCTTTTAGATTTGCACACTTTTCTGTTATTTCAGAATCACTAATCCTTCTAAAACTTAGCAACAGAATTGTAAAACATGCTCCTAATTCTTCAAGAAAGTATCAAGAATTCTGTTATTTGCTTGGACTCAGTCCTTTCTACCCGGGGTCCTCTGTTTCCCTGCTCCACTCTCCCCTGACCTATTCTCTGGGCCTTGTTTTTCTTTCTGGAACCTCGTAGACGCTTCCCTTTATCTGTGATGCTCTGAAATGAATAATGATGTGCCTTGGGGTGGGTTTGTTGTTTCATTAATTATGTTGGGGACTCAGCAAACCCTTCCAAAAACCATGTCTTTTAGTTCTGAAAATTATTTAAAATACTTTTTTTTTTTTTTTTTTTTTTTTTTTTTTGCGGTACGCGGGCCTCTCACCGTTGTGGCCTCTCCCGTTGCGGAGCACAGGCTCCGGACGCGCAGGCTCCGGACGCGCAGGCTCAGCGGCCATGGCTCACGGGCCCAGCCGCTCCGCGGCATGTGGGATCTTCCCGGACCGCGGCACGAACCCGTGTCCCCTGCATCGGCAGGCAGACTCTCAACCACTGCGCCACCAGGGAAGCCCTAAAATACTTTTTATTGATGAATGGCCCCTCTCTAGGGAAACAGCTGTTTTTTGGATATTTTTAATCAATCCGCCTGGTTTCAGTCCACATCTCACCCCCACCTTCCATGATAGTTGTTGCTTCATGTCCTGTGTACTGCTGGATGTCCTTCTCTTTAATGCTTAGTATGCACCTTCCTCAGTTCTGCTCATTCCTGTATCAACCTTCTCCGTCTTCCAAAGAAAAGTTCGCATCTCTCTTCTGCTGTTGCCTCAACTGGCAGTGACTGCTAATTGTTCCCCAAAGTCTGTTCTCCCCTTTGGGCATAGTAATTGAACCGTCACTTTTTACCTGGACAATGGTACAGTAAAAGATGCCAGTGCCCCTTCTGATCCCATCACCCCTTTACCGTTTTCGTGCACACCTATCCTTGGGGTGCTTTTACTCCCAAAAGTCAGCACCCATTTCTTTTGGGCAGAGGACTGCCTTCAGGCTGCCAGAGCCCACATTGCCTATGCCCAAGAGAACTGAAATACAGCCTTGTTCAGTAGCGTTTTAAAATGACACAACTCCCCTGCCCACAGTGGGACATCTCTAAGATGTGACTATACTTCGTCGGGACCTGTCTGCAAAATTGAGGCTCTGTTTACTGTTACACCCTTGCTTGGCTTCCTTTTCTTATCTCCCACCCCCTTTTACCTGTTCCATTTCTTCCTGGGAGCACTTTTTAAAAATAGTTTTCACTTATCTCAGGGTCTGCCTCTAGGGTGCTCAAGCTAAGACTCGTGACCACCCAGAATGAAAACCAGGGTGGCCCATGTCATATAAGTGGAAGTGGTGTGTGCAACTTTAAGGAGGTGACCTTAAAGAAAGGGCACATGGCCTTTTCCCACCCTCCTTTTGCTTTCTGATTGCTGGAATGCAGATGTAAGCATGGGCACCATAGCAGCTGTCTTAGATCCATGAGTTGACATTAGCAATGGAAGCCGTGTATGTAAAGCAAGAATACAGAAAGCAGATTCCTGACACTGTGTGATGCCCTATCAGCCCTGGATTGGCAATCTCTACACTTCCTGAAGATGAGAGAGAAAAAAATTTGTAGCGTGTAAAGTCACTGTTATATTAGGTTTTTCTATGACAGTCAAATCTCATCTAATGAATTCATCTCTTCTGCTGGTCTCTCTGTACTTATGAGTTTATATTTTTTTCTTTACTTTCATTTATGTAGTTCCTTTTTTAAAATTTTTATTTATTTTTGGCTGTGTTGGGTCTTCATTGCTGTGCGCGGGCTTTCTCTAGTTGTGGCGAGCAGGGGCTACTCTTCATTGTGGTGTGCAGGCTTCTCATTGCGGTGGCTTCTCTTGTTGCGGAGTACAGGCTCTAGACACGTGGGCTTCAGTAGTTGCAGCACCTGGCCTCAGTAGTTGGGGTGCACGGGCTTAGTTGCTCCGCAGCATGTGGGATCTTCTCGGAGCAGGGATCGAACTCATGTCCCCTGCACTGGCAGGCGGATTCTTAACCATTGGACCACCAAGGAAGTCCCTTTACTTTCATTTAGGTGGAATTTTGGAAGGGAGTAAATACAGTGATCCATCCTATGTATTTTTTATTGTGATAAAATATACATAAAATTTACTGTTTTTAAGTATACAGTTCAGTGGCATTAAGTACATGCACGTTGTTGTGCAATCATCACCATCCATCTCCAGAACATTTTTCATCTTCCTAAACTGCAACTCTGTACCCATTAAATAACAACTCCTTAGTTCCTACTCTACCCAGCCCCTGGCAACCACCATTCTATTTCCTGTCTCTATGGATTTGACCGGTCTAAGGACCTCATAAGTAGAATCACACAGTAATCCTCTGCACTTAACTAAAAGTCCCTGGGAGACGATTCAGATGATTGTTCAAAAAAGCTAAATCTGCTTTGGGCCTGAGAATGTTTTCAGTGTTGGAGACAGGGCTGCCCTTGTGCAGAAGAGAAACACAGCTTTTGGAGAAAACATATCTTACTTGGAGAAGGCATGAAAGGTGTGGGATCGATCAGCTCCTTCCTGGCCTCTGGCACTGGGTTTGAGCCACTTTAGAGGGGTGAATGCCAGAACCCAACTGAACGATTTTCTGAGAGACTCAGCAGGACTCTAGGTACCAGCAGAGCTGCTCAGGGCCTGTGTGACAATGTGTGGTTTGGGGCTGAGACAAGGCCATTCCACTCACCTTTGCTTGGAACTTATGACCTGTCTGGTGCTCCAAGGATTAGACATTGTTGAGTGTGGTACTTTTGCATCTTATTTTCTACCAGGTTATTGCTGGTATACAAACAAGCTATTGGTTTTTGTTGACTTATTGACCTGCCTCATTAGTTCCAGTAGCTTTTCAGTTAATTTCCTTGTGTCCTCTAGGTGTACAATCATATCAGCAAATAATTAGGCATCATCCTTTCCAATATTTATACATCATCATTTCATATGATAACATGTTGACAGTAATGAAGGTTCACTTAAAGGTAATTGGAGTGACAGGCCTAAAGAGCTTTGGGAAAGCTGGTTTCAAAAACAGAGAGGCCAAAGGCCAAGTGAACGGGTAAGATGTTATGGCACATGCTTATATGTGACATGATGATGTCCTGGACTAGAAGTGGCTGAGAAAGACCAAAGGGAGCTACTCAGATATTAATCACTACAATTGATGATGTGGATTGACAAGCAAAATATCAATACAGTGCTAAGTTTTCAAAACGGTAGTTTCTGACAGTGATGAAAAATACTGCATAAATATAACGGGAAGGAAAACAAAATGCACAAGTGGGAAGTGGGAGCCTTGCCTAAAATTCTGATCTGAGATAGGTTAAGCAATATACCTTTAGTGTTAAAAATTCAGTTTTTCGGGTTGCTTAAGGTGGACACTGGCATAGAGGGCTCTTTGGTAGAAGATGTAGTTAATGGGCCTTTTAAAAGATTTTTTTTTAAAAAGGCTTAGGATATTCTAGAGGAGAGAATATTCTAGAATCAGATTGTTTGGTGTAATAAAATATAAATACAATTCAAACTTATCTTCGTAAAACTGTATATAAGATTTTGCCTACATCCCAGTTCCAGCTTTTGTTCATTACCTGCTAGCCTCTCCAGCTCTCCCTGTTCTTCAGAGACAAGCAACCACCTCTGCCTCAGAGTCATTGTGCTTGCTGTTTCCCCAGGCAGTATAGTGCCTCCTCATTTTTCAGGTGTCTGAAAGGCACCTCTGCAGAGGCCTTCCTTGAAACCAGTCTGAAGCAGCACTCCCTCCCAGTCGCATGCTATCACATCATCGTGTTGTCTTCCTATCTCACAGAATAAGCATAGCTCTTAACATATTATGAAGCCATGCTCAGTAATTCAGATTTCCTCTGTAATTTCCTCTGCCTAATGGCCAATCAGAATGCAAGCACCAGCAGAGCAGAGTATCTTAATCATGGCTCTGTTCCAAGAACCCAGAACCATGCCAGGCACATGGTGAACGCACACAGGTCTTGCTGAGTGAGTGAAGGAATAAGGAATTGGTTTTCCCTTGTAGCCCATGAGACAAAGGGTGGTTGGGGATCCTGACCCAGGGAGAACTGGAACAATCTTGAGAGAATAAGGTCCAGAGAAGAGTGGCAGTCCAGTTGAAAGAGAAAGTTCTCATAGCAGGCCAATGAACTTTAGGGACAGGGATACCCAAGGGGCAAAGGCAAAGGGGCAAACGAGAGTTTTAGGGTGCCTGGGGGTGAGAAAGAACTCGGCGTCTTTGAAGACCCATAAGGAGGCCTGCTAGGACCATAGTGTGAAAAGGGGAAATGTCAAGAGTAGAGGCGTAAGAGGTCAGCTGGACCCGAATTACCTATAAAATCAAACGATGAGCATTGGCGATGCAGACACAAAATGGTTGAAAGGATCCTGAAACACGCAAATCTTCAGGATAAGGACAACCCAAAATTTGCCTATCCTTTATAAAAGTTCTTAGCTAACCATAAAATGGGCATTCAAATCAACTTGTACGTTTCATAGGGCCCACAGGTGATGTTGATTTGGTGGCATGCAAATTCAATGGATTGGTCCTTCTGAGGACTAAGCTCTGAAGTTACGCTAAAAAGATGCATGTGATCAATTTGAAATTTTTGTTTCAGAATTTGTGCCCAACCCTAACTAAAGCTAAAATGGATATACAACGCTCATTATAAAACCTGAGGATTCTATAACCCTCAGCAGTCCAGGTGGATTCCAGTTGTTAGTCTGGTGTCCAGGGTTAGATAAAATGAGGGAAAATGGCACTCTTAAAACTGTCACTAATGTGCTTTGCTTGGCTCTCAGGGTTAAAAAAAGCAACTGAGCCAACATTTTAAAATCAGATTTCAAATAAAAATATGGAATTCTTAGCCTCTCTTAGAAAAGATCAGGATCCAGTAACAATGGGCCTTCTGGCAGCAGTTACTGTAGTTGGAATGGAGGATCAGTGGCTTCCCCTGACCTGCTTCATTCATCACCACATCCATAAAAAAATGCTTCTCAAATTCACACTGCATGTGAATCCCCTGGAGATCTTGTTAAAAATGCAGGTTCTGATCCAGTAGGTGGGAGTGTGGCCTGAAACTCTGCATTTCTGAGAGGCTCTGAGGGTGCAGATGCTCCAACCGTACTTTGAATGCAAAGCTATAAATTAACAATAAACACAAATAAAAACAGAAGTAAAAAAGCAAACATTATCTTTATTTAATAATCTTTGATATTTAAAATACAACTCATCGAACATCCACATTAACTACAGTATCCTCAGTGTTCAACAGTGCTTTGGAAGCCCGGCTTTTCTAAGGACCAGACAGGAAGGCCTGTGTGTGTATTAACGGCAAAACAACTCAGACAGAGGAGCACACACAGAAGGGCTGCAGAGGTGGGTCCTGAGCAAATGGCACTGCCACAGTGCACTTGTGTCCTGGCCAAAAGAATGCTTTTTACTTCAAATGTTTTTTGGTAGTTGAATTTCAAAGTTTATTTATACAGAACAGTAATTTTTAAAAAGTTATTCCTAGTAGTCCAGTGTTGTAGAAATTAGATAATCACATTCAAATGTATGTTTTCCTCTTTAAAAAAAATTCCTGAAAACATTCACCTTTGAAATATGAAGGAGCCAAGTGAAGTGCTTCCTAAATGAATCAGGCATTTCTACATATATTTCACTAATGCTTCCCATTCCTAGTCTACGAATCCATAGTCTTAAAATATTTATTGATACACTATTATAATGAAACATGCCAATTGCTATAAATTTAGAAGTGGTTACTAGCATTAATTCTTAAAATGCCAGACCATTTTGCAAAAAAATTTGAAATAGCAGGTTTTCTTCAAATTACAAAACAAAAAGATAAAAATTCAAGAATTAACCAACCATGTCAATAATCTTCTCATTCATGAGAGCAAAATGGAACAAAAATATTTTATGTATAAGACTTTAAAAAACAAGTTGGTTCATCTCTTTAGCAAAAGATGCTGGTTATAAATGGACCAGAAATGAAGCAAAGTTTTTATTTTGAAAATATGAAAAATTACTTATACTGCTGAAATGATTAGTTAATCCAATCTGATTTTTCTTAATTAAGATCACATCTGCAACATCTCCATGCTTGTTAGGGCCCAGCTACAACAAACAATTTACTTTGAAAGTAGTGGCCATAGACCTCTCCAATTGCAGATAAAGATTTTAATAGAAAGTCATCAATATTAATAATTGAATCCTTTTAAGAATTTAAAACATCAAGATTTATTTTTCATTCTAGGCTATTTCAATTATTATCATTATATTTTGTTTATGCACTGAGAATCACTCTTTTTTGAATTTGCACAGGTCCAATGGGCCAATTTTAAGACATTTAGTGCATCTTGGCACTAACTTGATACTATTTAAAAATAGTATCAAACATGCAGACATTAAAAATGTGACTTAAGCTCTTACTGGCATAAAATTTACTTTATTTGACTTAATATTAAATGAAACAATGTAGACTATGGGTAGTTTTGCCTACAATGATCCTCAACTAGTTGAGTTTTTCCTCATTAATTTTGGCATGAATAAAGTCTTAATGAAGAAAAATTAAGTTTTAAAGAAAAAAAGCACCTCCTTAAATATTCTGCGAATTGTAAATTATTTGGCCAAGATCTTAGAGCTGATATACAGTTTACCTGCAGCAACCTTTTCAAACAATTTTTTTTTTTTTTTTTTTTTTTTTTTTTTTTTGCAGTACGCGGGCCTCTCACTGTTGCAGCCTTTCCCATTGCGGAGCACAGGCTCCGGATGCGCAGGCTCAGCAGCCATGGCTCACGGGCCCAGCCGCTCCGCAGCATGTGGGATCTTCCCGGACCGGGGCACGAACCCGTGTCCCCTGCATCGGCAGGCGGACTCTCAACCACTGCGCCACCAGGGAAGCCCCCTCAAACAATTTACATTACTGAAATATTCGTGTGTTAGTTACTATAAAAATGTACACTGATGGTTTAGATCAGATGTTAACTTCTCTGAATTTTTAAAACATAAATAACTACTTATTAAATCCATGACATCTATAAGTATGAAAGTGTTATTTCCAACGCTTGTTTAAACTTTACTTATAATACTTAACATTGTCATGGTACGTATTTTATCCCGGTAATACAAATTATACATTAGAAAAATGATACCAGTAGTTTAAATATTAAACATTAAGGTGTTCCCAATTGGTAAAACAGAATGGAAATCTTTATATAAATAAAGTTCTTAGGACAGTTATCGTGAATTGCATTGTTCCTGACTTGCAGGTGGTTTAAAGTAAACAGCACTTCCTGATGTGTGAACTATAGCTTTGTGTAACTTTAAAATTTTCTTACTGTGGTTATGAGCACTGGCATCTTTTCATACTGGCCAACTGATTAAGAAATGGAATCTAAATGTTCAGTTAAATATATGCCAATCCACACAAGATGGCAGTTCACTAGTGATTCTGAATCTGCCTGCCAAATATAACAATTTCACAACTAAATAAACACATTCAAATATATCCAGTGTGTGCTCGGCCCTGCTTTAAAAAAATCCCTAACAAACGAAGGTCAACATGCCACATTTCTTTAAGTGCTTTAACAAGGGTGTGTAATAGAAGAACTAACCCTAACCCTAACCCTAACTCTTAAGGTTAAAACTTTTAAATGTATATTCATTTTCTCGTTTTTATATTAGGTAGCTCATCAATTCAAATATATGAAAAGTGTAACGTAAAAGATACAGGCCAAATATCCATGGAAAGTATGACTAGCATACTTGGGATAACTACAGAAATATCCAGTCTTAAAATATTTTGGTTAGTAAATCTTAGGGAGTAGTATAAAACTCCAACATCCCTTGTAGTTCTAAAGTTTTGGAATTCTTCTAAAACATCTTCAGTTGTCAAAAGAAAACTTTAGATTTTAAAAGAAAACCATCTAATTTTATGTAAGGGAAACGTCCGAAAACTTACTTGGCACAAAATACTGACTAAAAAAACATCTGTCTCTATCCAAGAAAAAGCTATTTCATAATCATAAATAAAAGGCAGTTTTTCATCTCTTTTCAGTTAGCAATAAATCCTACATCAAAAATTTTTCCCTGATAAAATGTGTGTAGCCATACACCAGGATATGGCAGCATATCATACGTTAATTTTCTAAGTTGTCCCCTGAAATTTCTTCTTAAATTTTAGCTTATGAACAATTCATCATTCAAAAGGGCTTCAAAAGGGGATGGAGAATGAAGGATAAGGGGAATAATGACAGAATTTAAAAGGCCCACTTCAGAGAGACATGGTTAATTTTCACCAAAATCATCCCACTGCATTGACCCAGCAAGAAACTCTGCATCCCAATTAAAGAATGTTTATCAAAACTAAAGACTTTCTTATTTACAGACCTAGTAAGTACTGTGACTTCTGTAATTCTAAGCTATTTAAACATGATGCACGTGTTAAATCACAGTATAAATTTAAATGTAGTTTTGTTGGTAAGTTATTTTCATGTTCTAGATCATTATCTCTGGCAAACTATACCTACTAAAAGGTGTACAGCAGAAGCAGACATCTGCACTTCATGACTCAATTGTAAACAGGACAGCTCCAGTCACAAGAGGAAAAATAAAATGAAACTGCTACTAAAATTGAAGGCCAAATTTTATCTATCATACATTCATGGTGGGCATTGGATGTTGTTTTATAACAGAAGGAAACTTGCACACTATGCTTCTCCTATTTTTCTCAATTGGAAAGAAAAGGAAACAACAAGGTGCAGGAAAGAAGGTTACAGCAAACCTATAAAGTTCTGACATAAGTGAGAAGACATTCACAAAGCATTTGGGAAAGGATGTGCTCAGACATTAACAAAATTCTCATTTATTCTCAAGTACTTGTGCAGAGCTGATTTCAGAGTTTAGGAATGCACCAGAATCATGAAATAATGATCCCATCTTAGAGGGCTTAAAAAGCAAAACCTCAAGAAACATTACCATCTTTCAAAAGAGTTGTACAAAGTAATGAAAACCACGTAGCAGAGAAACTGTGATCAGAGAAAATAACATGAGAAAACACCCAAGTGCACAATACATAGTCAGAGGGTAAACAGTTTATCCTCTGGAACTGTTACTGTTATCGACACAGAGGAGACACTGTCCTAAAAGGTTAATTTCGTTAAAGAGAAATAAGAGCAACTTTTCAATGATGAAAGTCAGCCAAATTCCCTCTGCAGAAGGGAGGACAAGAAGATAAAATGTGGGGGAAAAGTTCTGTGGCAATAGCTGGTTATAATTAGTTGGTCTGCAAAAAGATCCAAGAAAAATGCCCTAATTTTAAACATGTTAGATATTGCACACTCAAAAAAGAAAAAAGAACATTTAGAAAACTATTTTAAATTTCTTTAATTGCTGAATGCCTCTTTGGCTAGTGTTTGGAGGATCGTTATTTAGTCCTACAACGGATGTATTTTTCACCCTCTCAGCTTTTTGTTTGCAAACCACCTAAGTCTTATTTCCTCTGTTGAAAATTGTTCTCTTTGACACATTACCAAAATGGACCCTATGCCGTAAACACACAGGACGATATTGGAAAGACTGAATATCTAAATGATTTGTGAAAGGTATTATTTTTTTCCTTCTGTTTTGAAATTACTTCTAACAGTTTCTAAAGACATGGTCACAGCTGCCTGAAGCATGTCTTCTTCACTCATAGCATCACCTGTTGGGGATAAAACACATATTTCTTAGAAATTTCTAGAAAATTTCCAAAGTCATCAAAAGGTAAGCTCTTAGAAACTGTTTGACTACTATAGTTTCCTTTGTTGATTTTAAAAGTTTACATACAATAAAATCCACTCTTTTATAATTCTGTAAGTTTTGAAAAATACATAGAGTGGTATAACCATTATCACCACTCAGCTACAGAACCATCCCACTGACCAAAAATATTCCCTCGCCCTGCCCCTTTGTAGTCAATCCCCAAGCCCTAAGTCTAGGCAACCACTGATCAGTTCTCTGCCCTACAGTTCTGCCTTTTCCTGCATGTCAACACAAATGGAATCATCATTATGTATGTAGCCTTTCAGTATGGTATCTTTCACTTAAAAGCATTCAGCTAAGGGGAAGAAAATTTAACTTTGTGTCTATCGATGATGAATTAGTTTAAAAAAGTTTGTTTTGAGAAATAATTATTTACTCACAGGAAGGTGCAAAGATAGTTCAGAGAGGTCCTGTGTACACTCTGGCTAAATTTCACCTAATAATTCAATCTTACATAACTTCAGCTCAAACCTAAATCTGAATATTGGGACTTTGTCATGCATGTAGATTCGTGTAACCACTGCCACCGCAATCAAGACAGAGAACTGTTATGGCACCATCAAGATCTCCCTCCTGCCATCCCTTTTTAGTCACACCCACTTCCCTCCCCCCCCCACCTTCCCTAACTGCAGGCAACCACTAATTTGCTTTCTATCTCTATAAATGTCGTTTTTAGAATGTTACATACATAGAATCATACAGTATAAGATCTTTTGAGATTTTTTTTTGCACTCAGCATAATGCCCTTGAGATGCATCCAAGCTGTTGCATGTGTCCACAGTTGGTTTCTTTTTAATCCCGAGTGGTATCCATGGTATGGAGGTACCGCAGCGTGTTTAACCATTCACCTACTGTAGGACATTTGTTTTTTTCCAGTTTTTGATCATGACAAATAAAGCTGCTATGAACATTCACACACAGGTTTTTGCATGGATGCAAGTTTTCATTTCTCTGGTATTAAATGGGAATATAACTGCTGGTTGCATGGTCAATGTACGTTCAGTTTTTATAGAAATTACCAAATTATTTTCCAGAGTGGCTATACCAGTTCAAATGAAAGTTAGAAATCTTACCTCCCTTTACTTTCCCCTGTTTATAACTGCCTTAAGTATTTCCTATATTTTATGCTAAAAACCCAATCAATGTTACAATTCTTCCTTCAGTCGTCAAGTGTAATTTAGAAAACTGAAAGGGAAAGTCTATTGTGCTTACCCACATTTTTACTTTCTACTGTTCTTTTTTCCTTCTTGAAGTTTCAAAATTACTTTTTAACAGTTCTGTTTAGAGAACTTCCTTTAGCCATTATTTTCCCCTTCATTCCTGAAGAAAATTTTCATGAATTCTGGGTTGAGACTTCTCTTCTTTCAGCACTTGAAAAATGTGTGCCACTTCCTTCTGACCTCCACAATTTCAGATGAGAAATCTGATGTCATGCAAATTGCTGTAGGCAAGCTGTTTCTAGCTGATTTTAAGATTTTTTTTTTTTTTGTCTTCAGTTTTCAGAAGTTAGACTACGATGTGTTTTGGCATGGATTTCTTTGGGTTTATTCTGTTTGAGGTTCACTCGGCTTCTAGAATCCGTAGGTTGGTACCTTTTGCCAAATTTGGGGAATTTTCAGCTATTATTTCTTTAAATACTCTTTCAGCTATACCCTCTTTCTCACCTCCTTCTGGAACTCCCATGGCACAAATGTTAGACCTTCCCCAGAGGTCTCAGGCTCTGTTAATTTTTTCCAGTCTAATTCTCTTTGTTGCTCAGAATGGGTAGTATCTACTGTTCTGTCTTCGAGTTCACACTGATTCTTTTCTCTGTCCTTCCAACCACCTGTTGGGTCTGTCCACTGAGTTTCAGAGTTTCAGTTATTGTTATTTTTCAGTTCTAAAATTTCTATTTGGTTCTTCTTTATATCTTCTATCTCTTTCCTAAGGCTTTCTATTTTTTTCATTTGTTTCAAGCATGTTCATTACTGCTCATTGTAGCATTTTATGATGGTTGCTAATTTAAAATCCTTGCCAGATAATTCTAACATCAGTGTCATTTTGGTGATGGTGTCTACTGATTGTCTTTTCTCATTCAAGTTGATATTTTCCAGGCTCTTGATATGACAAGTGATTTTTAAGTGAATCCTGAATATTTTGGGTATTACCTTATGTGAATCTTATTTTTTTTAATAAATAAATAAATTCATTTATTTATTTATTTTTGGCTGCGTTGGGTCTTCGTTGCTGCACGCAGGCTTTCTCTAGTTGTGGCGAGTGGGGGCTACTCTTTGTTGTGGTGCGTGGGCTTCTCATCGTGGTGGCTTCTCTTATGGTGGAGCATGGGCTCTAGGCGCGTGGGCTTCAGTAGTTGTGGCACACGGGATTGGCAGTTGTGGCTCGCGGGCTCTAGAATGCAAGCTCAGTAGTTGTGGCGCACGGGCTTAGTTGCTCCGAGGCATGTGGGATCTTCCCGGACCACAGCTCGAACCCATGTCCCCTGCATTGGCAGGCGGATTCCTAACCACTGCGCCTCCAGGCAAGTCCCGTGAATCTTATTTAAATCTCCTCTTTCAGCAGGGCTCCTCTGACACAAGCACCAGTGGCAGAAAAGGGGTGCTGCCCCGCTGCTTCCAGATGGGGAGAGGGTGTGTGTGACCACTACTGTTGAACATCCGTGGGAGTTCCGGCTTCCCACTGATACCTGCCTGATTGGGCGGGGTAGGAATGCCTCGTTACTGCTTCTCACTGGCACTGTGGGGGTGGTCTCCTCATTACTGCCTCGAATCAGTGCCGGCCTGATTCTCCACTACACCTCTTCTGACATCACCCAGGCGACAAGCCAGAAGGATGCCTCTTTATTGCTGGGTGGAAGTCCAGGCCCCCTAAGACCACTGACACCGTGGCAAAGGGGGCATCATTGTTTCCTGGAGGAAAAGAAAATCCCAGCTCTCCACTTGGCTTTTTCTGACACCACTCTGGCCCGGAGAGGCGGGAGATGTGCCTCATTACGTTACTTGGCCTTTGCCAATGGGGTAGGGTAGCAATAGGACCAGTTTATTTACCTAGTCCAGGCTGGCTGGACTAGAGTGTTTATTATCTAAAAGTTTTTGTCTTGCCAAGTAGTCCCTTTTGGCTCCATAGAGCAGGCTTTTCTCGGGGCAAAAAGAAAATCCAGAATACTGACCACTATGTCTTCCTCTGGTCCTGAGCTGCTCAGCCAGTCTGGCTTCTACCTTTCAGATTCTTCTTATATTTGTTTTGTACAAATGTCCGGGGTTGTTAGCTATACTTAGCAGAATGATTAGGAAAAAGTACCGATTCATTCCTTTTTATTGCTAATAGTAGTCCACTGTTTGGATGTAGCACAGTTTCTGTGGTATGTACCAGCTGAAGGACAACATGTAAGCAGTTTCCAGTTTGGGGCTATTACGAACAAAGCTGCTGTAAGGATTCATATACAAGATTTTGTGTGAACTTAAATTTTCTTTTCTCTTGGTTATATACCTAGGAGTGCGACTACTGGATCACATGGTTAAGTGTAAGTTTCTTAAGTTTTTAAGAAAATACTAAACCGTTTTCCAAAATTGCTGTACCATTTTACGTTCCTACTAACAATGTATGAGTCCCAGTTGCTCTGATTCTTGCTGCATTTGGTATTGTTAATTTAATTTTTTATTAAGCCATTCTTGTAGGTGTGTAATGGTGTCTCATTGTGGGTTTAATTTGCATTTCCCTAATGACTAGCGATGTTGAGCATGTTTTCATGTGCTATTTGTCATCCATATATTCGGTGAAGTGTCTGTTCAAATCCTTCACTCATCTTTTTGAATTGTTTTCTTATTTTAGTTTTGAGAGTTCTTTACATATTCTACTTAAAAGTTCTTCGTCATGTACAGTTTCCTTCTCACTCGATTTCTACTACCAATAATTGGCCAAAGTTTAAGACCTATTATTAAACCAAGGCCTGAGGAGTAACTCTAGATTTCTTTGTTGTAATCTGGACTACACTCAGGTGTTTTTAGTTTTCCCAGTGGTAAAATGAACTTATTTTCCACCTACTAATATTCATTATCTCTGAGAAACTTTTGGAGAATGTACGAATTACTGTGAAGTTGCAAGTGGTGTTTACAATTTTAAAGCAAAGCATTGCTTAAGTGCTTCAAGGGCACTTAAGGATACACTAAGGAGTTAGCCTGCTCCTTAAGCCAAGAAAGTTTGGTAGATTACAAATTCCTTCAAGAGTTTCAATATAATGAAAGCAAGGAGGAAAAAAAAAGCCTATAAAGCCAAAAATCACATGGAGTCTGGGTGTCAAACAGAGCGTGCAGGTAACAAATGGGATATACAATCAGAGAGGCGTACCTAGATCACTGTCAAGTGCTTCTGAACTTGTGTTCGGCTTTTCACATGGATGTCCTGGTGGATCTTGCTGCTGCTGCTGCTGCTGCTGCTGCTGCTCCTGCTGCTCTTGCTGCCTGAAATATTCAAGAGTAAATGTGTATTTAAAAAACAAAACCTAAGAATAAATATGCCATGAGAAAAAATATTCACGTGGAAAATAAACAGTTCCACACAACAGAAGAGTCACTGGCATGAACACCACAAAAGAAGGCAAGAGCAAGCAGCTGATAGAAAACAAACCTATGGTTACAAAAGGGGAAGGGGGGGAATAAATTAGGAGTTTGGGATTCATAGATACACACTACTATATATCAAATACATAAACAAGGTCCTACTAGATAGCACAGGGAACTATATTCAATATCTTGTAATAACCTCTAATGGAAAAGAATCTGAAAAAGAATATATATATGTAAAACTCAATCACTTTGCTGTACATTTGAAATTAATACATTATAAATCAACTATACTTCAATTAAAAAAAAAAGAGCAATCAGTCTCATATAAATTACTGAAAAGCATCACGGTGCTGATCCTAGAAAACTTAGAAAATTCGAATTTATCAGGCAAATTAATGGGTAGGTATTTTCACCACAAAAATAACACATTGTACAAAAGGAGTCACTGGTAGCTTTTTTTTTTTTTTTTGAGGTACGCGGGCCTCTCACTGTTGTGGCCTCTCCCGTTGCGGAGCACAGGCTCCGGACGCGCAGGCTCAGCGGCCATGGCTCACGGGCCCAGCCGCTCCGCGGCATGTGGGATCTTCCCGGACCGGGGCACGAACCCATGTCCCCTGCATCAGCAGGCGGACTCTCAACCACTGCACCACCAGGGAAGCCCACTGGTAGCTATTTTTATGCAAATGTATTGGTTTACAGATCCTTAATATTGTTGGAAGTCACTGAAAATAAGCACCTTTGAGAAGATAAAGCATCTCAAATTACCATGCGAGTTAACTTGATCTTTCCATGGCTGGCTCCTTCTTACCATCAGATCTGGGCTTCAGTATCTTCTCAGAGATCCCTCTCCTGACCACCCCACTTAAAGCAGCCACCTGGGGTCCTCACACGCTCATCACTCCATTTTAATTTTCAGCATAAACTTATCACCATCTGATATTCTTCTGCCTGTCTCCCTCTTTACAGTGTCAACTAACAAGAGCACAAAGCTTATCCTGTTTGTTTCCCCAGTGCCTAAAATCGTGCCTGTCACCAAATACTTGATGAATGAAAGAAAACAACTATTTAACCTGCATTATCAAATTTCAGTAATACCTGTTGCATTAAAATAAGTTCTCCCTGTTTTTTTTTAAAAGGAAAATCAATGTCATAATCCAAATATTAAAACATTTAAATATGACAGTTATGATATAAACATGTAGGAGAATGTCCTTGTACTTAGAAAACAGACACTGAAGTATTGAGAGATGTAACGGGAAACTGTGTTTGCAAGTTATTTTCAAGTGGTTCAGAAATATCAACAATTAGGGAATCTGGGTGGAGGGTATAAGGAGCTCTGTGAACTATTTCTGCTTTGACGTAAATTTTAAATTATTTCAAATATGTACATATGTATATGCTAAAAATTTAAAAACCAAAACGTATAAACATCTGACAATCTAAGCAAGAAGCTATAGCTTTCAAAAAATGCATAAAAGGATTTTTAAAGGAAGCAGACTTTTAAAATGACCAGTAACACTATGAAAAGAATAGCATATTTTTTTCTAGGGTCCCTCTTAATCCTGTGTTTTAAATATAAGCAACAAAGCAAATTCAGCCAGTAGGACTTTCAGTTTCTCCCTGTTGGCCTTTGAGCCAGACACTGACGTGTGCATGGGTTTATGACTTTGGTGAGCATGGCTAATGAGGGACACATAGGCACTGGGATCCCCCTAGCATACCCTGATTCTGGAACATGGCACAAGAAAGACAGGCTGTGAGGAGAGGAATTCCTGGCGCATCCTCTCCATGCCCTCCTTCCCCTCCATTCAAGAAAGTATGTCAGAATGCAAGCGAGTGACTGGTGAGACAAAGTCTTTAGAGGGATAACCTTTATTCTACTTTGAAGTGAGAAGTAAATCAACTGCCAACCTTGAAACAATTCTGATGCCTTTTGTATGTGATGACACTGTAAGATGGAACATGTTCAAGTAGCAAATCAGCATCCATTCTCACTGTGCCTTTGGTATGACAGAGGCTGGGAAACTGAAAACTACATGTCTTAGATTGCTTTATAGCTAGGATTCTGGTTACCAATTAAACACTTGCATGAGATTTACAAGGCCGATGAGGCACAGCCATCTTCCTGCCGCTTTTGTTGTTCTCTGCTGGCAAGTAAAGCCATGGAGATGCCAGTTCCAGAATTCTGCTTCCTGGCAGTTTCAGTGGGGGCCAGACTTCAGGTTCAGGTTCACCTCTAGGCAACTGTGGTGGCAGCTTCTTGATGCTAGGATCACAGCTAAAGCAGTGTGTTCTTAAACTTGATATCCTGATTCCCCATCATCCAACTGGGGCAGTGTTGCAGCTCTTCCAACAATTTGGTCTGTGGTACTCTGGAGGTCTGGCCTATAGCGTGCCCCTCCAGCTCTTCCCAAGATTGTGTAAGTCCTTAATTTATGTATTAAATTCTTTTCTGTTTAAAACATCTCTAAGTTGTTTCTGTTTCTTAAACTGAACGCTGATAAACTATGCCACGCCACTGAAGTGGTAGCTCAAATATTAGGCAATCAAAAAAATCATAGCAATCCATGGCTATGAAAACATTTGTTTCCCTCCTTGTTGGGAAACACTTTTTTAGTGACAGAAAGAAAGAATCTGAATCATTTCAGAGCTACACCTGGAGAAGGCATTAATAGCACTGACATATACCTGTAGGCTACTTCACAGTTTACAGAACAGTTTTACACACTGCCTCATCTGATGCACATAACATGTGAGTTAAGGTTTTACAATGACATAGCTGACACAGCAGAGTTTTGCTCAGGGTTTTATGATAGGTACCATGGATTTGGAGATTACCACTGGAAAAAATATCATGGCTACGAAAACATCAGTTAACAACTCTTACTCATAAACTATGAATTTGTAACAGGTAGACTTTCAACAGCATTTTCATGCTTAATGCATGAACACTGTGGCTACTATATTAAGTGTGAAGCTTCAAACACTCTACAGGAAAAAAAAAAAAAACTATAAATTTCAATGAAAAACAAATTAGCACCAGGGTCAGTTTGGAAAGGATCAGAGGGAAGAAGTGGCTCCATAACCTTAGAGCCAAGTTCTCCAAAATAGAAGCTATTGAGACAAGGACCCATATAGGTTTAGTAATCAGGAATTCTACTGAAAGGCAAAAATTAGTTTCTCAGCTCCTTCACTAATGAGTCCTACAAGATTCTGAATGCTAGCCAAAGTTAAAAAGGAACCGCAAGAAGTTAGCTCTTAAGTCTTCTCAGCAACAAGTAACTGTGTAAAATATTCTCTAGTTCTACTCAAGTTCTCACCAGTATTTTCAAGGCCAAACCAGGAGGCAGAGGATAGTAAGCCGAAGCTGGAAACCATCACAGTACTTTCCTACACAATCAACTACCCCCAGTCAGAAAGGAGACTCAAACATTTAAAAAAGGGTGCAACGTTGAATAAAACACCTGCATTAGTTATAGCTGGCATTGCGCGCTTGTTATAACTTACTTAGTCATTATGGAATGTTACTGCATTATCCTTTGTATTCTAAAATGTTTAACTCATTGGAAATTCTACGTTTTTTTTTTTTTTTTTTTTTTTTTGCGGTACGCGGGCCTCTCACTGCTGCGGCCTCTCCTGTTGCGGAGCACAGCCTCCGGACACGCAGGCTCAGCGGCCATGGCTCACGGGCCCAGCCGCTCCATGGCATGTGGGATCTTCCCGAACTGGGGCACGAACCCGTGTCCCCTGCATCGGCAGGCGGACTCTCAACCACTGCACCACCAAGGAAGCCCAGAAATTTTACATTTTTAATCCAAAAAAATCTAAAAAACTTTTTTTTTTAAAAAGAGGGATTTGTTTTTATATTTTAAAGACATTTTCTCTTTCTTACACGTACTTGTGAATTTTCTAGTTTCTCTATAAAGTATGTCTGTTTGGACCATTTTATACTGGAAAAAACTGAAGTCTGAAGAAAAGCATGGCAGAAGTATCATTTGGAAACTGTTCTGGAGAGCAGTTTAGGAATCTGTAGCAAGGCCTTAAAAATGTTCATGTCCTTCAACTTAGTAATCGGAAATTCTCAGAATAATTAGCAGAAATGAGGAGAGATTTGAGGCATAAAGTCAATACAAGGATTGTTCACTGCATTATTAATTATAATAGCAAAAATCAAAAGGTTCATAAATTGTGATACATAAATTCATTTTATGAAATATAACATAGCCTATTACAAAGAATATTTAGTATCATGGGAAAATGGGTATAACTGATATACAATATATGGGCGTTTGTGTGACTAGAAGCGTGTGACTGCCAAAACACTCACGTCAGTTATTAAAGGTAGGATTATGTTCTTTTTGATTTAGATATCTCTAAAAATAAATTTTCCAAAATATTATTTTTATCGAATTAAACATTTAAAGCTATTTTTAGCAATAACTAGATAGTTAATGATATTATAGAACTACCATTAATAATTATCGTGTGATAATTATTCCATTCTTGTATGACAAGAGCATTTGGCTATATTAAGAGAAAAACATATATTTTAGAGACACACACGGAAATTAATACAGATGCAGTATGATGATTTAGATTTGATACAAAATAATCCCACCCTGGGGGTGGGAGAGTAGAAAGCATGGGAGATGGGGTCATAAAAACCCCAAGATGGCCCATGTGCTGATATCTATTAAATCTGGGCAGCAGGTAAATAGGGGTTCCTTATGCTGGTTTCTCTACTTTTATATAAACTTGGAGTTTATCATAATTAAAAAATAAAAAAGGTTAATTTTAAAATTTAAAAGGGAGTGACAAGCACTAATAAGCACTATTTTGAAATTTTATACATAATTAAATCCATTAATCTATCACTGAATAAAGACTAGAAATATCTCACATTAAGAGGATGTCAGTTGATCAGAACTTTCCTTCATATACTTCTGAGCTGTGACTTAAAAAAAAAAAACAGAAAACAAAGTAAATATTATCTTCATTATACCATCAAATGTAAAATGCTCTAACATTTTAGATACTACTAAAGCACTACCAACTCTGATGTGCACGAGTCTTCTGAATTGCAGACATGTTGAAATGTGAAAAAATGTGCACCTTAGAATTGTTGAAATATAGTAAGTAATAGGCCAGACTCAGCCACTGGCCTTTGTTTTCTGACCTGGGATCAGAGCATCTGAATACCATTATAGATCTGTGATCTTAAGATGAAGTTATATCATTAAAAAAAGAAAAAAGGATGAAGATGTGAGTGACAGTTACTGGAAAGGATAATTTTATAGGTGAAATTTCTATTTTGAAAGCACTTACAAACCTGGGCACAAAGTTAGGTTTTAGGAGCTGATGATTCAGATTTATGGTTACCCTCATGTCCCTGGTGCTGATGGGCCTGCAGTACCCCCCTACTGTGGCAATGAGTGGAGCAATTAACCATCACCTCTATTTGGGGGTGTGTTCCCCTACCGCAAATGCTGTTTCTCCTATTAATTCACAGGAGAACCTTGCAAGGTTGGTCAGGTAGCCAAGAAGTACATTCAAAGGATCATTAGGCTTTGCTCTTGCCGTGACCCAATTCCATTTTCCTTTTGATGACGAATTTTACAGGGTTTCCTTCACCCTATTTCATGTAAATTTAATTAGTACTGGCAAAGTTTTCCCCTAAAACTATATTTGATTTCACAGTTTATTAGCTACAAATTTTTAAAAAATACATTCAAATGCTCATAGGGTCAGGCAGTAACCAGTATTTTAAAAAAGGAGAGAACCCTCAATAAAATAAATGGTTTAAGTCAAAGCTGTATGTTTACAAATAGACAAAACAGCCAAGGTAAATATTAAATATGCAATTTTAATATTGTACCAACTACTTTACTTTTCAAAGTAGGCTTCTCTTCTCTCCCGTAGCTCTTCTGAAGTAAGATGTGTACCTGACGTCTGTGGAATATCTTGACATATATTTCTGGAAGTACCTGAAAACAAAATAAAACAGAACAAAAAACTATTTTATTTACCAATTCAAGCAATAATATGTTTATAATTATGTGAAGGAACTTTTGAATAGTTTTCTTCTCAAAAATATTCTGTACCATTCTGTAAATGTAAGAAAGGCTCTGAAAGTCTCAGGAAGAATCTGAATAAGGCAGTTCAAATCTAACCTGTGTCCACTGCAGCCAAAGCTGTTACCCATCTGTGATGTAGTGGATGTGAGGAGGTAAGCCCAACGACCAACTTGGTAGGAGAAATAATTAACGCCACACTTGCGTGCTCTCTTATTAGAAATGAATCTGCACTTTCAAAGGCATAGAATTCCTAGAAGCAACCCAAAGTGGATGATCATAAAACAAACCCATTCTCTGTATCCCTCTATCCTCAAACATTTGGGTACTACAACTACTTAAGTATGTTTCCATGTTCTTACTTCATTATTGCACCAATCAGAGATTCTGCACAAACTGTGAAATAAAGTGGAAAGAAGAGTAAAGTACACAGAAATATCTAAAAGTATTAAAGCTGGTGTCTGTCCATTACTGAGCTAATCTAACAGGGCTCTACTAATCCAAAATGGGCCTGCACACCATATGGAGTACTCATGAGCCTCCTGGCACACCTGTGAATTCCTTATTTAGATATTTAAGGAATTCAATTGAAAAGTAATTTCATTAGAAAGTAGAAGGCAAATTCACGTTAATTAGACAAAAACAAAACTACCAAAAAAAAAAGAAAAGAAAACCCCTCACACTTTTAAGTAAGCCCCTTTGAGCAACATCCCAGACAACTCCCTCAGCTTGGATTCCCTGAGGGATGCATCTTTACTCTCAGCTGATGGGCTTATATCACTAAAAACCTGGGTTCACCAAAGTGGGCTTAAGCTGTAAGCTGCACAGCCACTAAGTGTTAGAGTTTTGTAAAATCAATTTACTTTCTCTGTCCAGGCCTTCCTTCATGTCCACTAGCATACATTTTTTAGAACAGCTGGTCTGGGTAAGGGCCCACTGACCTCACAATGATTAACCTCAGTTTGCTATTGTGTTAGCACAGTATTATAACCAAGTGGAATAACCAGAAATAAAAATAAAAATAGTCCTAATATAACACAAGCCATAAAAACTTGTTTTAAAAGAAATCTAAAAAACAATAACTGATTGTACATAGCTATTGCTTCTGCAGTGATTGTCCAAGAACTTCTACCAATAGTACACTAACTTCCAGAAGAACTAAGAATGATCTGAATCAATTCTTCAACAATGAATAAAGTATGTGTCGGAATGTCCATACCTTGCATGCTGAGCTGAATGGCCCTGCGGAGATCTGCTTCTTCATCTTCCAAGTCAATTTCTTGGCGACTTAGTGCCAGAGCCCTCTGCAAATCCTCCTCATCTTCGTCTAACATTCCTGATCCATCATTTGCTTCTAAGACGTGTTCTAGATCTGTTTTCTGGACTCTAAAGAATAAAAGCACTAAAAATAACTGCAGACCACTCTTCTATTTTAGATATAACACAGAGACATTTATAAACCAAAGATTTTTATGCAAGTCAAAACTTACATTTTCTGGCAGACAAGGTCTAATAATATAAAGGTTTTATTGCGATGTGAATCTAAGTTAGTATATTTAAATAATTCAGAGTTTCCACGGTTAAACCAATAAACTTCACTAAAACATAAAGGTCTAAAAAAAATCACCAATAATAAAAGGACCACATCTTCAGTGTAAGCATGAAAATTTAGTTTTTGTAATGAAATACTATCATATATTCCATACTGCAAGCTCAATTTTACCTCTGTTCTTTGAGTTGTGCTAATTCTTCTCCAATAAGTTTTGGTCGATGCATCTGTTGGACCCTGATCATCTGTAGGAGTTGGTCAGCTTCACAGTCTGGCAGATCACCCTTAACAACAAATATAGAATAACCTAAAAAAAAAAAAAAGGCAAAAATAAACTAAAACAGTTAGCAAGTGATTCAAAATTGATTAAAAATGACAGCAGATAGAGAGGCAGCACAGAACAGTGGAGTGATTAAAAATGACAGCAGATAGAGAGGCAGCACAGAACAGTGGAGTGAGGACAAAGACTGAGGAGTCAGGAGTAGCTGGGTTCAAATAATGATTCTTACGCTTACTAGTGGGGTGATCTAGGACAAATTACTTAGTCTCCGAACCTTGCTTTCTTCACCTGTAAAATGGGAAGAGCCATCTCACAGAGTGACTATGAGAAGTCATCGAATCTGTAAAGGGATCTACTAAAACAGTGCCTGACCAAGTAGGTTACACTAAATGATAACAGAGAGGCAAGGAAAGGAATATGCAAGAGCAAGGAATCTGGAATCAGATGACCGGGGTTTTAATCCCCTATCTCTTCTACTTCCTAGCTTCCTGGCCTCTGGTAAACCCCTTTACCCATCTATGTCTTGGTTTCTTCAACTGCTACATAGATTATATTGTACCTTCCTCAGAGGGCTATTTGAGGACACAATCAGAGGATGTGTGTAATAATGTGTAATATGGGTAAAATGAGTCATCTGTGGAAATAGCTGCCCCTGACCCTGACACTGACACATACACATCCCTCCAAACTGAAAACAGAAGCTGGAAAGCCAATATCACAAATCTAGTCAAGGTGTTGAAGATGCAGTTCAGGTTTTGAAAGAATTACACTGGCCCAGTGTAATTTTTTATAAATACGATTCTAGAAAGCCAGGGTTTTCCCAGCTGGATACACCACACAATAGCTAAATAAGGGTGGGCTACACCTAAGTCATTCTAACAATTTACGTTTTTCTTCATTTCTTAGTTTTGGCTGCACCACGTGGCATGTGGGATCTTAGTTCCCCGACCAGGGATCGAACCCGTGCCCCTGCATTGCAAGTGTAGAGTCCTAACCACTGGACCTCCAGGGAAGTCCCTCAATTTACATTTTTCTACCATAAATTTTCTTCAACTTTGGTGCTTGTTATGGATATTCTTTGTGAGCATTAACAGATAATGAAACAAATGAACAAAGATGAAAAGGACTGTTAATGGAAAAACTCAAAAGAGTAAATCATAATACACTTAACATTTGTTTTTCACAAGGACAAGTGTGCTCAGAGTTCAGACGGTTAACATGTTTTACGCCAATAAAATTGTTTCTAGATTCTAAAATAAACTATGTCAGCTCGTGATGCTATTCCATGAAGAGCATCAGGAAGGGCAGAAACTGCCTTCTGGAGGTGGCACTGTAAGGGTCTTGGGTTTCATTCAAGATTAGATTTCATTCTAAGTGTGCTAGGAAGCCACTGAAGGGTTGACGAATGAAGGTGTCATAACGTGCATTACATTTTAAAAAGAGCACTCTAGGCTGCTTTATCAACAAAATATATAGGAACCAGCGTGCAAGAAGAGTGGGTCTTACTAAAATGGAAAACCTGAGGGATAGCATATATGGGGAGAAAAAAAAATATGTCTTTTGTAGACGTGTTCAGTTTAAAATGCTTTCTGGACTTCTGAGTGGAGATGTCAAAGCTAGGAGTTTGGTGTTCAGTGTAGATGTCTAGGCAAAGGATAAAAGTCTAAGGAATTATTGGCAGATAGACTTTATTTAGAGATGATATTTAAAATAATGGGAGAGCAGTCAAGAAGTTGTCCAAGGACTGAACTCTGGGTCACTTCATTAGTTAGAGATTGAAAAAAGTAAGATCCATAAAAGGAATCTGAAAGAAGCAGCCAATGATAGCAGGTAAACCTCCATAGAGGCCTGGAAGCCTTGTGTAGACAGTATTTCAAGAAGGGAGGATATAGCTAGGAACAAAGGTTTTAGGCATAAAAGAAAAGGGATACAAGTATATAAAATGAAAGAAGTTACAACACTATGATCCTACATGTAAACTGGAGAGAGGTACATGACAACGAACCTGGTAGCAATAAGCATGCCAGTGCCCAGACTGTGATCTCTAACCACCATTACTAGAAGGGCAGGAAATATACAAGATAAGACTGAAAATTCTTATTATATGAGAAAAAAGGGCTTCAAAAGGCTACAGTGGTCATTTCAGAAGCTTGGGAGTCAAGTTCAAAAGGTTCCCACTCATCCAAGATGGGACAATTTTGAGTATCAACATGAATAATAATTACAATGGGCTAAACCATATGAACTATGGTTTTAATGGATTTGTTTACACTGACACTTCAGAAACAAACCAATTACCTTTGGAGGAAGGATACTATGAAACCGACTCATTTAAAATACTGATAAAAGAAATATTTATCCTGCTTTTTCTTTTTTTTTTTTTTTTTTTTGTTTTGCGGTAGGCGGGCCTCTCACTGCTGTGGCCTCTCCCCTTGCGGAGCACAGGCTCCGGAGCACAGGCTCAGTGGCCATGGCTCACGGGCCCAGCCGCTCCGCGGCATGTGGGATCTTCCCAGACCGGGGCACGAACCCGTGTCCCCTGCATCGGCAGGCGGACTCTCAACCACTGCGCCACCAGGGAAGCCCTCCTGCTTTTTCTATATGAACTATACTTCAGGATAACCAAACAGTTGATGAGGGCAAGTTTATTTGTATAGAAGTCCTCCAACTAATAAATGAAGGAATGACAGGAATCTGATATCACCATTTTGCAGTCTTCAATGAAATAATGGACTAGGCATTGATCATCAATAGCTACCCAAATCACAAAAGGAAAAATAACTAGACACCACGATCTGTAAAGAGAATTCTGTCCTCCCAAAATCAACCTGAATCTGATCAAGCCTCTAGATATAAGGACCAGTCTATTGGGCATCCAGGGCTCAGAGGAAAAAAAGGATGCAACCGGCAAAATCTAGAATGTGGGAAAGAGAACAAAAGATCCATTTTCTTTAAAAGAATAAATCAAGGAAAAAATTTAAGAGGAGAAGAAACCTATAGATATATTTTAGAGACACAGCAATCCAATGGAATCAATTAACCTTATTTCAACCTGCTTCAACTGTAAAAAAAAAAAAAAACAAAAAAACAAAAAAACAAAAACCCCAGAACAATCAACCAAGGAGATTGGAGATTTGAACACTGGCTGGCTAGTTGATGTTATTAGTTGATGTTATTACAGAATTGTAATTAAATTTTTGTGTCATTATAGTATAGTATTTTGTGTCATTATAGTGACTATATATATTTTTAAAGAGTCCTTGTTTTTTAAAGATTTTAATTAAAAAGACACCTACAAAGAACATAGTAAGATAATTAGTTTTCTCAAAATAAACTGGAAAAGGAAGTGGGTAGGGTAAAGGTAAAACAAGACTGGCCATGAGATATTTGTTGAGGCTGGGAGAAGGGTACATGAGGATCCATCACATTATTTTCCATACTTTATACTTGTTTGGAATTCTTGGTAAGAAAGTTTTGTTTTGTTCTGTTTAAAGGAGGATATAATCAACTATACCCTCAAAAAAGGTGAGGTCAAAGGAAGACTGAGAATTGAATACTGGCAGCGGCAAACGTGGAGGTCACTGGTGACACTGAGAAGAGGGTTTTCAGTGACACATTGGTTATGACAGTGTAACTGGAATGAGTTCATGAATAGGAGACAACACCCTAGAGATGATTCTAAGGAGAAAATAAAAATGGGAGACAGCTGGAGTTTCCTGGTGTTAAAGATGCTTTTTCTTTTTACTCAATGGAGAGAAAAAGTGTATTTCTCTGCTGATAGAAATAATACAGTAAAGAGGGGGAAACTAATCACACAGGAGAGTGGAGTGACAAAAGCAGAAGCAAAGATCCTGAGTAGGTGGGAGGAGCTGGGATCTAGACCCAAAGTGGAGAGGTTGGTCTTGGTTAGGAACAGAGGACAATTCATCTAGTTTAATAGGCTCAAAGCACAGGTAGAGATAGAAACAAGGTGATAGATTGCTGGTACAAAAATGAGGACGTTCTCTTTTAGTTGCTCCTGTTTTCGTAGTAGAATATAAAGGAAGGCCATAAGCTAGGAGTCAGGAAGGGGGAGGGGAGTGGTTAGATGTTTGAAGGCAGAAGTTGTGAAATCATCACCTTGGACACTGGTAAGTGAACTAACCGAGAGAACATAGTAGGGATGTCAAGCAGCACTACAGGCTCATTTGAAATGTGTGATCATATAAAAATTAAAAAAAAATTGTGATTATAAATTTAAAGCAAAATAAGTCATATTTTATCTTTAGCCATGTTCAGCTGTTCTGATGGAGGATTGTACAAGCCCTAGATTGGGTTTTAACCAGGATTGGGATTTTGTCATAAAAGTGTGATGGAGGGAGAGAAGGACAAAGGAGTTGAGAAATGCAACAGAATTATTATAATGATGGATTACTGGACATGAGCAGGGTAATACAGGATTTAAGGATGTAAGGGGAATGTTTAGGTTTGTAGTAGGGTTTAAAGAATTGTTGGGGGGCTTCCCTGGTGGCGCAGTGGTGGAGGGTCCGCCTGCCGATGCAGGGGACACAGGTTCATGCCCCGGTCCAGAAAGATCCCACGTGCCACGGAGCGGCTGGGCCCGTGAGCCATGGCCGCTGAGCCTGCGCGTCCGGAGCCTGTGCTCCGAAACAGGAGAGGCCGCAACAGTGAGAGGCCCGCGTACCGCAGAAAAAAAAAAAAAAAAGAATTGTTGGAAATAAAAAAACTGAAAATATGGTATAAACATAGGAGGCAATAGTCAAAGAGTAGGATGCTTATAACTGGGATTTGAAGGTGGTACAGTTTTTAGTAATGGCAAGGCAAGAGTGAAGAAAATGATCTTTGAAAGTATGAAGAGGTTGAATTGGATTGATTTTTGATGTAGAAATCACCAAGAATGATGAAAGGAGTTGAAGTAGAGAGATGACAGTGAGTCAGATCCTAAAATCTTCAGTGGAAAAGCAGGAAGCTCAGACTGCAAAAGACTACAAAAGGGCATGGGGTAGAGTTTAACCTCGTGACATGCATGTATTTCAAAGTACGTGGAGTTTTTTTGGTTTTTTTTTTTTTGCGGTACGCGGGCCTCTCACTGTTGTGGCCTTTCCCGTTGCGGAGCACAGGCTCTGGACACGCAGGCTCAGCGGCCATGGCTCACGGGCCCAGCCACTCCGCGGCATGTGGGGTCTTCCCGGACCGGGGCACGAACCCGTGTCCCCTGCATCGGCAGGCGGACTCTCAACCACTGCGCCACCAGGGAAGCCCGAACCTGGAGTCTTTAGGGAAGAAGAGTGGCCGAGAAGGGGCAAAGAGGAGCAAGAAGAATACCTACACCTCCCCTTGGCTCTGTGGTATGTGGGGTACGGAAGACAAAAGAACCATTACTTTAGAAGGGCTACAAAGGAATCAGCATCCCCAGGGGAGGGCCAAGTGTCAGTAAGAATGCTAAATGAGCAGTTATCATCCAAATCGCAGCCTAAAGCTCACCACGTAAAACATAAGAATTAAATCCCTGCCACTGCCACAAAAACAATATTGTTACACTCACTTTTTTTAAAAACTTTTTTGTAAATTAATTAATTTATTTATTTTTGGCTGTGTTGGGTCTTCGTTGCTGTGTGTGGGCTTTCTTTAGTTGCGGTGAGCGGGGGCTACTCTTCATTGCGGTGCGCGGACTTCTCACTGCAGTGGCTTCTCTTGTTGCGGAGCACGGGCTCTAGGCACACAGGCTTCAGTAGTTGTGGCTCGCGGGCTCTAGAGCGCAGGCTCAGTAGTTGTGGCGCACGGGCTTAGCTGCTCCACGGCATGTGGGATCTTCCTGCACCAGGTCTCGAACCCGTGTCCCCTGCATTGGCAGGCAGATTCTTAACCACTGCACCACCAGGGAAGCCCCTTGTTACACTCACTTCTAAGGAGATAGTTTTATTTGGCTACTTCAAAAGGTAACATAAAATGTTCAATCTTTACTTACCTTCCTGTTGTAACTGAGCCAAGAAAAGTGCAAGGTATGTGTCTGATATTAATTCTGGACCCGTCAAGAGAGAATTCAAGTTGAACCACTGGAAAAAAAATTGTCAATTTTTAAGTTAGTGCACATTGTAAGTAATAAGGAAGTTTCACATGTTAAGGATAGATATAACCCATCTAAACTTAGTAAGACTGTCTAAACACTGAAAACATGTCAAATCAAGATTTTTTTAAAGTAATTAAATAATGTGATTCTAAAAAACTGAAATAGAATGTTGCAAATGTATCACTATTAAATGTTTTAAAAGTTTGCTTTAAGCCATAAGCTTTAAATCCCTCCTCCAAAAAAGAAAAGAAGCTGATAGCCAGTATTTTAAAGTATCTTTATTGATAGCGACAATTAAATCTTTTTTCAAAGGAACAGCCCAACAAAACCCTCATCTAATCACATTATATTGATGGTGGAAGAAAAAGGAAAACTACCCAGTTTTCCCACTGCTGATAATCTTGGTCAAAATATTTCAATTGAGAGAAAGCCAGACATTCCAGGAAGAGAATTTATAATCGCCAACTCATTTTAAAACGTTCACTAAGCCACTACTGCACGTAATTAACATCATTTGGTCACTACTTCATGGGTGTCCTAGTTTAACCCACAAGATACAAAAGTTTCAGAAGTTACTGTCAGCAACATGACCAACTACTTTTCCTGGATTTTCACAGAGATAATATTTTTCTCAGTCATCTTTTTCTTTATACAGGGACCTCAGACAAGAGTCTATAGGGAAAAATACAATTTTAAACAAAAATACAAATTAGAACCAAAGATGATAAGCCATACTTTGACATTTCCTGTATTTGTCAAAGATAATTTGAAATGTGTAAATTCAATTTTGAAGAACTAAAATTTTAAAAATTTCTCAAAATAGGGGACTTCCCTGGTGGTCCAGTGGGTAAGACTCTGCGCTCCCAATGCAGGGGGCTCGGGTTCGATCCCTGGTTGGGGAACTAGATCCCACATGCATGCCGCAACTAAGAAGTTTGCATGCCACAACTAAGAAGCCTGCATGCCACAACTAAGAAGCCCACATGCCGCAACTAAAGATCCCACATGCTGCAACGAAGACCCCGAGTGCTGCAACGAAACCCGGCGCAGCCAAAGTAAATAAAGAAATACAAAAAAAAAATTTTTTTTTCTCAAAATAATAAGGTAAGTTTACATGCAAATCAATACAAAGGAATTTCTAGAATTTAAGTCTTCAGATCTTGAAAGTGAAGAATACTTGATCATATTTTTAAAGATCTAAATAAAACCCAGAGGTTAAATAAGCTTGGCAGTTGTCCTGCCCTGGTTTTTCCCAGAGTTGATTCCCACCTGGGTCAGTCTTTCCTGCATCACACCACACCTCCTTACTTGCTCTTTGCCCCCCCAGGAGGGACCTTAAGAAATAATCAGTTATGATGAAGCTGCTTCTAGGCAGCAGACTTAAAAGATAATAGCAGGGCTTTTGTTTTCGAATTACCTTGTATTGATTTAATTCAATGTACTTTCTTGATTTCATTTCCTTTTTTGTTTTGTATTAGTTTATTTTTTAAAACAGCTTTATTAAGGTATGATTGATATGCAGTAAACTGGCCATATTTAAAGTATACAATTTGAAAAGTTTTAACATATGTATATACCCACGAAACCATCACCACAACCAAGAGTGAACATATTCGTCACTGCCAACTTTCCTGTGCCCTTGTAATCCTCCTCTTTCACTGCTCCCTGCCCTCCTTATCCCCAGGCAACCACTAGTCAATCTGCTTTCTGTCACTATAGATTAGTTTGCATTGTCTACACTTTTATATAAATGGAACAATACGGTATGTAGTATTTTGTGTCTAGGTTCTTTCACTCAGCGTAATTATTTTGAGATTCATCCATGTCGTTACATGTATCAATAATTCATTCCTTTTTACTACATTAGCCTGTTTTCAATAATCCTCTTTCTGGACTTCCCTGGTGGCACAGTGGTTAAGAATACCCCTGCCAATGCAGGGGACACGGGTTTGAACCCTGGTCCGGGAAGATCCCACATGCTGTGGAGCAACTAAGCCCATGCGCCACAACTACTGAGCCTGCGCTCTAGAGCCCACAAGCCACAACTACTGAGCCCACATGCCACAACTATGGAGCCTGCGTGTCTAGAACCCATGCTCTGCAACAAAGAGAAGCCACTGCAATGAGAAGCCCGCACACTGCAATGAAGAGTAGCCCCCGCTCGCTGCAACTAGAGAAAGCCCACGCACTGCAACGAAGACCCAATGCGGCCATAAATAAATAAATAAATAACGCCAAAAAATAATAATAATCCTCTTTCAAAGAGTCAAAATTCTAAGAAAAAGGACTTTAACTCTGTTTCAAAAATGGTATCGTGTATACAAAGATCACTGGTAATTATTTTAAAAAATAACACTTTAGGTACTTTTCTTGATCTTATAAAAAGCCTTGCTCAAGACACATTCCATGTCTTTTTTTTAGAAAAAATAGAAATGATTTATGCAGATACATATATTACATGGCATTCTGGAATATGAATAACCTTGTTAAGCAAAAGCAAACATGACTGGAAATTTTTATTCATGCTAGACACTATTTCAGGCTTTGTGACATTGCTATGCTTAATACAAACCCATGAAAATTGTAGTTAACTGACAGAGCATCTTTATAACATAAAAACTCATAAACATATTAAAAGTAACCACAGCTGTATTGTCTTATTAAATAGAGAATTTTACTTATGTTCTCTCTCTCTCTATTGAAACCAGGCCACGTACACACATTATTGGTGAGTTTCATTTGCAACTGAAGTGAAAGGGACGGGTGCCTTAAAGATGAAGGCACAAATCCCTTACACTTCAGTTGCAAATGATCTACAGAATAAGGAAAAAGACAGGGGAAGAGGGGAAGCATTACCTGTTTTCCTAATTTTCTAACTGTAAACCAGTGCTCTTTATAATTGCATATAAATGATCTTTCATTTCTAGAAACAGGAAAAAAAACATACATAATATTAAGTTGAAATACTAGAGTTCATATTCATTTAATTTGTCTATTGGAAAGTATTACACAAAACCTATGATGATTTAGGATTATATTCACAATTTTAAGTATTACTGATTTTTAAAAAATTACAAAACAGTTTGAATCTCCGTGCAGATAAGTGATGCCGTGCAAAAATGATGGCACCACACCCCATTCAAGGATCAGCTCTGCACTGCCAGACACTGAGGGGTCAGGAAGGCTCAGTGGGCAGATGTTCACAGACAGCCGCAAAAGGTGAACTAGGAAAACCTGAGGGATTGAAACGGGGAATATCAAAACAAAAGCATGCAAGATGTATTTTTCTCCTTTAAGAAAGTATAAATTAAAAAATCAAATGTAGGAAAAGCAAAATAAAATCTTACATGGGATCGATCCTGAGCCTCTGATACTCTGGACTGTTAAACAGGATTAGTTCTAAACCCCAAACTTTCAAGGCATTGCTTATAACCTGTTATAAAAAAATAGCAACTTTTAAAAATTCCAAATTTAAGTAGTGTAGCCATGTTAGTTGTATACACAATTGTAGTTCATATATAAATTTCCCCAGAAGGTTATAGTTTTTAAAATGTGTGTGTGTGTGTGTGTGTAGATATATCACTAAGTCCATAAATAATATACAAACGTAACATTAAAAGAGTACTTTTTACACTAAGTTTCTGGAATGTTCCAGAGAACCACACAATTCCTAGATAAAACTGCCTCAAAAATCCAGATGTATTTTCTATCCAGTAAGCGCTACTCTTAAAACCAGTCCACTGCAAACATGTGATAATTTGGCTGCTATGGGGTCCTGCTTTAGAAAACTGATAGTCAACTCACTACCTGATATGTAATAATGATAATTTTATGTCTATTAAAATGAGTTATTTCTGGGGATTTAAACTGAAGCTTTCATAAATTTTAAACTTCTATTATCATGGGTTTGTGATTTGTAGGAAAAAAACAAAAGATATACCTGATTATTTCAAACTGAGAAAAAAAAGGGAAATTTCTGAAAATTCACTACCTACCCTCCAAGGTAGCCAACAAAGCAGCAAGTGAACCAGGCAGGAATACAGACAAAAAGTGAATGCCATGAGGTGGGCCAATGTGAACTGGCACCAACAGCAGCGCTGCAGGGACTTCCCTGGTGGTCCAGTGGTTAAGAATCCACGCTTCCACTGCAGGGGATGTGGGTTCCATCCCTGGTTGGGGAAGTATAATAAGATCCCGCATGTCATGGCCACGTGGTACAGCCAAAAAAAAAAAGAGCAGCATTGCACAAACAGGAAATGGCAAGCACTGGGCCTGCTCAGGCCTCTGTTCCAAGCCGTGCAGTAGCTGTCACCTGGAACGGTCCACAATAAAGCACTGGCTGGAAACGCTGGTGACTGAGGAGTCCAGGAGGACAGTACAGCGGAACACAAGCAGAGATATCTGCAGAAAAAGTTCCCCCAAGAGAAGTTCTAAAGAACTCTGGATATGCCTCACAGGTGTTAGAAATGGAATGAAAGATCCACGGATGAAAGAATCAATCTCACAAGTACATATATTTCACCCACAGAATTCAAGGGGAGTGATAAGATTTAAAAAAGGAAAAAGGCAAAAGCCACAGACCATAATGAAGGAATCCAATCCTAGCAGGCTGATTTAAATGGAAGGTAGCAAAGTGTTGTATTTTCTCAAACTTACACAGGAGAGGGTAAGTTTGAAATACTGTGACTTACTGGAATTACGGTTATTAGCATCCAGATGCAAATTAACAACCTCCTTTGAAAAAGCCCTACTCTAAGATGAAGATTCTATCACCCTAATTTTCATGTTTATCTATATAAAAATCTAGTACTCTGGTATAGAATCTTACACTCTTAGACACAATCTACTGGACGAACTTCTGAAGGTCACATCATTACAGTGACTATGAAAGACTGTGAAAAGCATACCCTGAGCTTAAACAGTGCCTGGGACATAAACAACACTTAGGAGATGCCTGTGACTACTTACTTGAATAGAGAAAAAGCCACTGTCATCCATATTTCCAGAAGGCTGCTGTTTAATTTGAACAGGTAGTTGGGACAGGGGTTAAGGGTGGGAAGAGAAGGACAGTGTCATTAGTGCGCATATTTAAAGTAACATCTTGTGCATATTCCCATCTACGAAGTCGAGAGCCGACTTATCATTAACAAGTCAGATCCCCCATAGGAAGAGTGGTTCATCCTTTTCTAAACAGCACCCACATTTCTTTAAGAAGTGTGATTGAGTGAGTTTAAAATCAGTACCTGCAGAAACGTGCGGTAGTCTTCACTAGTAACCCCTCCTTCTGCCATTCTCATCCTCTCTTCCTCATCCAGCTGGTGTGCAATTGAAGATAATTCCACAGGGCTGAAGTATTCTCCTTGTAACAGGTTATTCAAGCAATGCTGAGCACAAAGTGAGCCTTCTTGCTAATATTTCCAAAAGAAAAAATTCAAATGGGCTTTGTAAAACAGATTTGTACAGTATCTTCCCCGAAACAGAAATTTAATCATTAACTTAACACAGCCAAACTGCACATTGTTAGCTTTAGACAAGCATGATTAACACAGGTACATGCATTTTCATTTGTTAACATTTATTTTATAATTCTACCATTAATGAAACTACAATTATTTACCTATATGATCAAAGATTTAAGAATGATTTATACTAAACAAACATCATCTGTCAAATACACCAAATCCCATTTTTATTAAAAACTACTCTATTATAATAAACATTTAGCCTCCTTTGTTTTCAGTGGCTAAAATAAATACATTTTTGGAGATTCCATGGTAAATTACTAATGCTGAAAGGGAATTTTAATCCCTAGAACATTTGTTCTTTTAACAAGATAATCTCTAATCCATCTAAATGTTCGTTCATGGAATTTCAAATGCATGAACAGATGAAGAATCTCAAGAATTGATACAGTAAGAAAAATTCTGTTCCATGTTTATGAAGACTTACAGCTACAGAGGCAAGGTTCTCTTCAAGAACTCTGCAGATAATGTACACAGTTTTGGTGCATGAGCAAAACTGTCCAAAAACCACCCCTGGAGTTCACTTCTGGACAAACCAGCAAGGGGGCTGCATCCAAGCTCAGTTTTCCAATTGGGAACTGGGATCACTGGCTTCCTGTTATGGGGGTGGGGAGAAAACAACTTCCCACAGGCCCTTCACGGGCTGGGCAGCTGGCTTTCTCACACAACTGGCACCCCAAACCTAAATCCAGGCTTCCTCCAACTAAGCAGCCTGTGTATCAGCCCTCTCCCCTCAACAGTGCTGCTTTCCTGTTTCCCTGTAAGAAGGGAGCCTAATGGGTGGATGAGGTCCCTCCCAGTGAACCCAGCCCTGGGTTGGTGTCTCTGTAGTATGATGGCAGATGGGAGAACACCTTCTTCTCCTGCTAACTCTGGCCCTCTAAGTTCTCCATTTCCCCAGTAAAGTCTGTTCATTAACCCAACCTGTCTGACATCCTGCAGTTTGTTTCGAGCTATGTCACACAATAGGTCAGACCCCAAAGACCAACACCTTGCAAGATACATCTTTTTCCTGAGTTAATTTTCTAGGAACAAAATTCCGCTGCTGAAAAAGATACAGGATATATGTATATAATGGAATAGGAATGCAGCACTGAGACAGTCTGAGTGTGAGAAAGGGGGCTGAGACAAGTTTATGTTCATATTTTGGTACAGAATAAGTAACTTGAAGTAAAGAAGACACTATCCATCCCTCAAGTCATTAAGTATGATGGTGAGAGAGTACTTGTCTCCACTTCTTTTTTCTGCTACTGTATTCCTCCTGCCAGAAAGCCAGTCTCACTGAACAATATAATGTGAATTGGAGGGGTACACAGATGTCTACTTATATTCTATTGAAAAGTGGGCAAGACAAACAAGAACTCACAAGAGGACAGCCAAATGGATAAAAAACACAGAGGGGCGCTCAACTTCATTAACCATCAGAGAAACCTATATTAAAACTACCAGTGTGTTACTACTACACACTCCAGAATGGCTAAAATGTTGGAGACGATTAGAGACCTCAAAACTATTATATACTCCTGATGGAAGTGTAAATTAGTTTAACCACTTTGGAAAACTATTTGGAATATCTACTACAGCTTAACATCTACCTACCCTATGATCTAGCAATCCCACCACTAGGTACATAATGTAGGCAACAGAAATGTAAACCTGTGTTCATCAAAAGACATGTATAAGAACTTTCATAGAAGCACTATTTGTATTGGCCCCCAAACTGGAAATTACCCAATTGCTCATCACAGTAGAATGGCTAAATTGTGTTACATTCACAAAGGACTACTATGTAACAACGACAGTGAGTTAACTGCAACTACCTGCAACAACATGGATGACTCAATCAATGTTAAACAAAAGAAGACAGACTCAAAAGAGTACACTCTATATGATTCCATTTACAAAACTTCAAAAACAGACAAAACTAATTAATCGATGACGTTAGAAATCAGGGTAGTGGTTACCCTTGCAGGGGTGGAGGGAGAGTTAGTATCCTGGAAGACGAACGATGTAAGGGGGCTTATAAGATGCAGGTAAATGTTCTGTTATTTGATCTAAGTATTATTTACACACTTGTGTTCACTTCATGAGAATTCATTGAGCTATACTCTTATGATCTGTGTGCGCCTACACGTGTTATCCTTAATAAAAACTTCAAACAACGATAAAAAAGTCTCTACTAAGATACAGTTACTTCACATTAAGAGCTACCTAATACAGTGACCAGACACTGGATTATCTTGGAATTTTCTGTTTGCTGTCAGGCTACATGCTTCAGTTTGGGGCTCTCAGACTATGGTCACCATATGTAATAACATATATAGAAACAGTGAATCCAAATATTTGATTTTAAAATTCTCTCTATAAAAAATTAGCTTTAAAATACAAAAAATAAGCACTTGAAATTAAACCTAATTGAAGTAATACTGTATTGCTTTAGGAAATTATATCAAGTTCTGTACTTCTAACATGATTTAACAGAAGGAAAGAACAAATTGTACCGTCCAATTTAAATAAAATTATTTTTTAAAGTCACAAGAGGAGTCAAATTCTACATGGACTAAAAAAATTGTAAAATGGTCCCATCTAAGATTATGCATTTCCCCGCCTGCCCATCCCACTCCCCTAAACTATCCCCAACCACTTCATTCATTCATTCATTCATTTGGCTATGCCGGGTCTTAGTTGCGGCACTCAGGATCTTTGCTGCGGCGTGCGGGCTCTTTAGTTGTGGCATGCAGAATCTTTTTAGTTGCGGCATGTGGAATCTTTAGTTGAGACATGTGGGATCTTTTGGTTGTGGCATGCAGGCTCTTAGTTGTGGGATCTAGTTCCCTGACCAGGGATCAAACCTCGGCCCCCTGCATTGGGAGCATGGAGTCTTAACCACTGGCCCATGAGGGAAGTCCCCCCAACCATTTCTTTTGTTTATTTATTTATTTATTTATTTATTTATTTATTTTTGGCTGCATTGGGTCTTCGTTACTGTGTGCGGGCTTTCTCTAGTTGCAGTGAGCAGGGGCTACTCTTCGTTGCGGGGCGCAGGCTTCTCATTGTGGTGGCTTGTCTTTGTTGCGGAGCATGGGTTCTAGGCGCACAGGCTTCAGTAGTTGTGGCGTGTGGGCTCTGCAGTTGTGGCTTGCGGACTTCTGGAGCACAGGCTCAGTAGTTGTGGCTCACGGGCTTAGTTGCTCCGCGGCATGTGGGATCTTCCAGGACCAGGGCTCGAACCAGCGTCCCTTGCATTGGCAGGTGGATTCTTAACCACCGTGCAACCAGGGAAGTCCCCCAACCACTTCTTTCTCATCAAACTTTAATCAAAGTTGGACAGAAGTTCACTTTGCTATAGTCAAAGTTCAGTGGTATTGAAATTTCATGATTTCAAGCCCAGACTTTATTGTGTTGGGATCCGAGGATGAACAAAATGCATCTTCAGTTTTACCAAGATATCTTACAAAACCACCAAGGGTAACTTCAACCAAATCATTCCCTCACTGTCCCCAAAGTCTTCAGGACCTCCCTGAAACTAGTTCAAATTCCCAGAGACACTACTGCCTCCAACTGAAACTAGGCATAAAAACCCAAAAGTGTGCTCAGAAATGGCCTCACTGGGGCCACACAATCAACCTAGCAGCACTTGTTCATCTCATCTTAGTAAGAATAAGGTCCCACCCCTTATTATGAGGTTCGGCAAGCACAAGCATCTGAATAACAACAATGGCCAGCACTTGTCCAGCACTACGTGCCGAGTAGCATTCTAAGCATTCATAACTCTGAGACAGACACTTCAAAATCCTCAAATACAGTGGAGGAAACTGGAGAACAGAGATAATAACTTGCCCAGGATCATACAGGTAGTAAACGGCAGAGCTGAGATTCAAACCCAGGCAGAGGTTTCAAGTCTGTACTATTACCACTTCCTTAAGCCACTTATTTGGAACTTGGTGATTCTTAAACTTCAAATATCCTGAAGATGGTTAAGAACCAGCAATCACAAAAAAAAAACATAACGAATGTCATAAAGTCAATTCTCAGCATCTTTCCAGTATTTTCACTGATTTTAAATATAATCCCAACAAGTTTGGTTATCATTCACAGCTGTAAACACATAAAAGTACCAATTCAGATGGCACAGTAACCTCACCAAGAGCAGTCAGCAACAGAAGCGATAACAAAAACGACAGAAATCAGGCACCAGAACTAAAAAACAAAAAAACCCAAACAACAAAAAACTCCAGGGCTTCCCTGGTGGCACAGTGGTTGAGAGTCCGCCTGCCGGTGCAGGGGACACGGGTTCGTGCCCCGGTCCGGGAAGATTCCACATGCCACGGGGCGGCTGGACCCATGAGCCATGGCCGCTGCGCCTGCGCGTCCAGAGCCTGTGCTCCGCAATGGGAGAGGCCACAACAGTGAGAGGCCCGCGTACAGCCAAAAAACAAACAAACAAACAAACAAACAAACAAAACTCCAGCAGTTGCTGGCCATATAGCACTAGGGTTTAAGTTAGGGATTGGCAAACTCTAGCCCTTGGGCCAAATTCAACCTGCCCCAGGAGCCAAGAATGGTTTTTACATTTTTAGATGGTTGGGAAAACACAAACACACACACACACACAAGAATATGTGAGAACATAAAAGACCTGCAAAGTCTAAAACATTTACAGAAGGACTTCCCTGGTGGCGCAGTGGTTAAGAATCTGCCTGCCAACGCAGGGGACACGGGTTTGATCCCTGGTCTGGGAAGATCCCACATGCCACGGAGCAACTAAGCCCATGCACCACAACTACTAAGCCTGTGCTCTAGAGCCTGTGAGCCACAACTACCGAGCCTTCGAGCCGCAACTACCAAGCCCGCACACCGCAACTACTGAAGCCTGTGAGCCTAGAGCCCGTGCTCCGCAACGAGAAGCCACTGCAATGAGAAGCCGACACACCGCAACAAAGAGTGGCCCCCACTCACCGCAACTAGAGAAAGCCCGCACAGCAATGAAGACCCAACATAGCCCCCCCAAAAAAATCCTATTTTAAAAAATAAAATATTTACAGAAAAACTTGTTGACTTTAGATAAATAGCACCATATACATCTTATATGCTCAAGGAACACTCTTGATTCATTCACATATTTATTGAGCACCTGCTATGTGCCAGGCACTGGGGATATATCAATAAACAACTGTTGAGTTTACATTTTAATTTAACAAAGGGCACTCCAAGTGACAACTCTGAAAATGGAGAAACCAAAATTCCAAGAGGAAGTGGCTGCAAAGTCCTTTGTAGTCAGATAACCCTACATGCACAGCTTCCCTAGGGCCAAAGTTGGTTCTCTGGCTCTCCAGACCCAGGACCTAGAGTTAAATGTATGTGGAGGAGGGGAAGGGAGTGCTCCGGAAAATGTCATATTGAGCTCAAACATTCCCAGAATGGACTGTGTAGGAGATGGACAATGGGCCCTATGGTTACAGGTGCTTTCCATACTATTGAAATATGCCTGAAAAACTTTAAGTCTTCATTTGCTAAGTACCTATAAGTTGATAAGGGTAAATGTGTTCTTGAAGTAGGTTTAAATCTACATTCATGCTGATAATTCAGAGTGACTGCTTTCAGGTAAGTAGATTTTCATTAGGCTAGCGTCCAGCTTCTTTTGATCCCATGGTTAAGCAGCTACCTTCACTGAACTCTATCCAAACTAGGTACCAATCATTATTGTTAAAAAAATATATTGTATAATTCTCAAGAAGTGATGTGGACAAATTTAAAATCTTCAGTGTTGAACCATCTGGTCCTACAGCAAAGCTTTTGAAAATCAGTCATAAAAATATGCCCACTCGAGGTTCTCTTCATCCAATCTCCTTAGCCAAGCAGCTAAATTTCTCTTGTCCAGGATTCATATAACATGTCAGTCAAGTCAAAAGATTAGTGATGGGCTTCCCTGGTGGCGCAGTGGTTGAGAGTCCGCCTGCCGATGCAGGGGACACGGGTTCGTGCCCCGGTCCGGGAAGATCCCACATGCCGTGGAGCGGCTGGGCCCATGGCCGCTGAGCCTGCGCGTATGGAGCCTGTGCTCCGCAACGGGAGAGGCCACATCAGTGAGAGGCCCGCGTACCGCAAAAAAAAAAAAAAAAAGATAACCATACCACTGAGTTCCTTCCTCACCCACGCATAAAAACTGGTCTATTCTAGTACCAAACTTTCTGAAATGTTTTCTATAAAGAAAAGCATTCCATAACAATTTGGTTAGATTTATACTGCACTTCCTTTGTCTTTGATTGCTTTATCTGATTGCTGTGTGTGTATTTTTAAATGGACAAGTATTTAACGAAACAAAACCCCTTCGCTCCTACTAAATAACAGCCTCACCAGCAACCCTTTCTAAACACGAAACTATTATGAAACAAGATATGTGACAAAGTTGTCCTGAGGAAGGTTTCACTCACACCCAAATGGTTTGATAACTGTGAGAAAAGACGAGTTTCTCCACATGCCACAAACATTATCTTCAAGCGCATGGTCATGGAAGAATCAAAGCAAAACAGGCTAGGCAGACAAAAACAAAATTATTCCCGCCCACTCTTAATACCTAATAAGAAAGCTGGCCTCCTGATCCGGAAAGATGCCACTACCAAAAGAAACAAAACCCAAACATCTTATAACAAAAACTCTTGTGACGACTTCCCAGTTCAGGGGCGCACGGGGTTTCCTACTTCACTTCCCTAAGGGTCACGCCCTCCGTGGGACGAGCCAAGGTCCCTGCCCCCGGGATGCTCACGGACCCAGTGCAGAAGGATCTGAGTGTATGAGAAATTCCAATTTAGAACTGAGGAGCCCAGAGAAGGAAAAGTTAATTCTTCCAACGGGTAGGACTGGGAGAGCGCGGTGGAGTTGGGAAGGGTAGAGGGAGGTGTCCAAGAGGTGACTAGCTAGAACCTAGAGAGAGTGGGGAAGAGGAACTGGAGGACTCCCACGGAAAGTGGAGAGAAAGCGCGGAAGCCACCTCCGCTCTCGTGCCGCCGGCCCTGCCCTTCCTTGTTCCCTGCGGGCTTCCCAGACATCCCAAGCCCGGGTCTCCTCCGGCTCCTCGGGCACGGGCCTTAGAGTGCAATGGGGGCATCGGTGAAACTCCCCTCCAGGTGAAGCTCCTCCCGCCCGGCGAGATCGGGATGGGGGCATCCCGGGCCCCACCCAGCTCCCCGGGCGGCGGCGATGCCGCGCCCCACGCCCGCCACCGCGCCGCAGACAGCTCCCCACCGAACACGGACACTCACTTTTTCATGGAAGATGGACTCCATGTTTATTTGTCTGGAGCCAACGGCCCCCGCGCCGAACCAACCCCCTCCAGCTCCGCCCCCAGCCCTACCCCTCCGCCCACCATGCCCCGCCCCGCCTCGTGCCACCCCCGCCCACGTGTCTCGTGTAGACCAATCACCCCTGAGAATGCGAGTCACGTGGAGCGAAGAGGCGTGAACGCCGGGGCGGTAAACTCCGGGGCACGTGACCTTTGTAGCGCGTCCTCCTATCTCCTGTTGTCCCACCGGCTGGAGGATGATGCAGCGCCCCCTGCCGTGTGGAGGCTCATCTCCGCTTCCCACTCATTGCGGTGGATTCTTAGGCTTCGGGGGGATTGGATAAGGACCACCTGAATTCTATATTCTTTTTGTTTTCTATTTTACCTTGTACTTTCTTTTTATCACATTTGCATACAATTATTTAATATCTTTCTCCTCCTCCTGCACAGAAATTCTCATTACATCCCTGAATACTGAGCACTTGTGTAAAAATAAGAGTTAATATTTACGTAGGGCTTACTGTCGGTGGGCACTCTTGTAAGTGCTTTGCATATATTAACGAATTTAATACAGCAAACTTTGATGTAGGCGTTATTATCCTTATTTTATACATGAGGAAGCTGAGGAATGAAGAGATTAAGAACAGCATAACTAGGGCTTCCCTGGTGGCGCAGTGGTTGAGAGTCCGCCTGCCGATGCAGGGGACACGGGTTCGTGCCCCGGTCTGGGAAGATCCCACATGCCGCAGAGCGGCTGGGCCCGTGAGCCATGGCTGCTGAGCCTGCGCTCCGGAGCCTGTGCTCCGCAGGGGGAGGGGCCACAGCAGTGAGAGGCCCGCCTACCGCAAAAAAAAAAAAAAAAAAAAAAAAAAAAAAGAACAGCACAACTAGATAGGTGACAGATAGATAGTTTGGCTGTAGAGCGGAGAGCTGTTGGCGTAAAAAAGGGAACTGAAACCACAGGAGTGAATATAATCATCTTGGGGAAAAGGAAGAGACTGAGAAGAGGATCTCACAGAACCCTGAGGGTAGAGAAGGCATAGCCTAGGAGAAGGGAGGAAAAGCAGGAAGGTGTAACATATGGAAGCCCCAGGAAGGAAATATTTCAAGGAGCAGTCAGTGTCAGTTGCTGCCCAGAGGTCCAGCAACATAAGGACTTACAAGAGCCAACTAAATTGTGTTGCTATGGAGACCACTGGTGACCTTGGTGAGTGCAGGTCCAGAGGGACAGAAGGGGCAGTGGGAGGGAAGGAAAGGAGACTGCCAGCGAGGACCAGGTTCTCAAGGGGAGGATTCAGTAACCATTTATCCAATGTCTCTGCATGTACAGTCCTGTACTGGAAATACAGTCCTGTATTGGAAATAGTCTGTGTTCTTAAGAAACTGTGGCCTAACTGGGGAAAGAAATCACGGTCTCCTGAAGCGAAAAAATATGCAAGCCAGTTTTTCTGATTTTTTTTTTTAAAGAAAATGTGTCTGTGTAGAGAAACATGTATTTCTTTTTTCATGCATATGCATTACAAATCTCTGGAAGAATATACAGAAACCCAGAGGTTACATGTTTGAGTGGTAAGGGAACTAAGGCAAATGGGGGAAAGAGTGGGAGGGAGAATTTTCACTGTATACAATTTTAGTCTTTTTTTCTTTTTTTAAATAAATTTATTTATTTATTTTTTGTCTGTGTTGGGTCTTCGTTGCTGTGCGCAGGCTTTCTCTCGTTGCGGCGAGTGGGGGCTACTCTTTGTTGCCGTGTGCAGGCTTCTCATCGTGGTGGCTTCTCTTTGTTGCAGAGCACAGGCTCTAGGCACACGGGCTGCAGTAGTTGTGGCACGTGGGCTCAGTAGTTGTGGCTCACAGGCTCTAGAGTGCGGGCTCAGTAGTTGTGGTGCACGGGCTTAATTGCTCCGCAGCATGTGGAATCTTCCCGGACCAGGCCTCGAACCCATGTCCCCTGCGTTGGCATGTGGATTCTTAACCACTGTGCCACCAGGGAAGTCCCTAGTCTTGTTTTTTTGAGCTAATTAATGTATTACTAATTCAGAAAAAATATGTGATTACTGCTTAGCCTTCTTGGTCTCTTGTGTATTCCAGGTCCAGGATCTCTGAATCGGTTTCTGATTCCAGCTTCAGTATGTTTAATTCATAGTGCTGTCAGTGATCTTTCAAAAATGCAAACCTCACCAGTTTGTCTTTGTCTTAACAAATGGAATGTTACTATGTGTCAGGCACTGGGACTATAACCATGAGAGAGACAAACAGTCCAACTTTCACAGTGCTTATACTGGGGGGGGGATCCTTAAATAATTACACAATATTACTCTATTTGAAATCTTTCAGTGGCTTCCTATTGCTGGATTAAAAGGTTCTCTGTGCTCTGGACCTGTCTGGCTTTATTCTCCTGGAATTCCCTCTGCTCCAGTCACACCAGCTTCCCTTGACTTCCGGAAAGTCCTCTGAAGAAAAGTCGTTTGTGCCACCACTGTACCTTGCACCTGCCTACATTAAAACCCTCATTACAACACACTGGACTTACTACTTTGCCAGTGGACTATCAGCTTTTGAGGGTCAAAGGAGTCTTACTCTTTATAACAAGGGTTGGTGCATAGAAGTGAATAAATGCACAAATTTTGGGGGCACAGACAAGTATTACAATAGTTCAGTAGGAGACTGATTACTGAGCCAATCAAGGAGTTCCTGGAGACTGAGGACATGAAATAGATGCACTTCCAGGAGACTTCTGGTTCACCTTGGACAGTTCGACTTAACTCTAAATCTACCTCATTGAAATTTTATGTTAACAAGCAAGATGGCACAAAGTTATATCTATCTTCTTGAACATTGTCTCTTTTAAACTGGCCTAAATTTGGTTACCCCAAACCAAATAGTTTAACAGAATTTCAAACAATTGAGATTTTTAAATTTATGTGTGTCATCTTAAATGTCCTGAGTTCTGAAAAGAATGTGATAAGGGAGTATCATTTCCTTGTAATTTCACTTCTCCTAAATTCAAGCTTACCTGAAACAAAATTTGCTTTCCAAGAAGAGGTAGTTGAATATAACAGATGACATATGTATATACCCAAGAAATCATCACCATAGTCAAGAAAATGATTCCTCCAACCCCTTCCCTGACCACTCCCTGGCAACCACTGATCTGCTTTGTTACTATAGTTTGCAGTTTCTAACATTTTATGTAAGTGGAATCATGGTGTGTGCTTTTTGTCTGGCTTCTTTCATTCAGGATAATTAATTTGGAATTCATCTATGTTGTATCAATAGATCATTTCTTTTTATTGCCGAGTAGTAATATTCCATTATATGGATTTAATACAATTTATCTATCCCTGTGTTGATGGACATTTGGGTTGTCTCTAATTTTTGGCTATTACAAGCAGAGCTGCTATGAACATTCATGTAGATGTCTTTGTGTGGACATATGCTTTCTTTTGGCATATATGCATTTCTTTGAGGTAAATACCTCAGAATGGAACGGCTGGGTCGTATGGTAGGTGCATGTTTAACTTGAAACTGCTAAACTGATTTCCAAAGTGGTGCAACTTCTGGCAGCTACATTTTCCATTCCTGCCAGCAGGGTGTGAGTTCCAGTTGCTCCACACCCTTGCCAACACTTGGTAAGATCAGTCTCCTTAATTTTACCCACTCTGATAAGCGTGTAGTGGTTTCTCATTGTGGTTTTAATTTGCATTTCTCTAGTGACTACTGATTTGAGCATCTTTTCACATGCTTGTATGCCATTATCATATGCCTTTTTTGGTGAAGTGTCTGTTAAAATCTTTTGCTTTTTAAAAATTGGGTTGTCTTATTAATAAGTTATGAGTTTACATATTCTAAATATAAGTTCTTTGTTGTGTGTATGTGTTGCAAATATTTTCTCCTAGTCTGTGGCTGCATTTTCATTTCCTTGACAGTGTTTTTTGAAGTTTTTAATTTTGATAAAGTACAATGTCTTGGTTTTTAAAACTGGTTCATGCTTTTTGTATTTAAGAAATCTTTGCTAAATTCAAGGTCACTAAAATTTTCAGCTATTGATTTCTGCCAAATAAAATCCTAGCATCATCCTTTTAGAGTGCCTTTGAAGAACATGTTTGAAAAAAATTTTCTGAAAAATTGACCCATATGATTCAGTGATTATTTTTTAATTACTAAGTGTGTCTGTTACTTGAAATGGGAAAGATTATTTCAGCACAAAAAGAATCACACTTCAAAGTCTTCAAATTAAGTAATGAATGTGTTTTTATTTCTCTTATAATTTAAAAACTGTGAACATTCTGTAATTCAGCAGCAGCCTTTACTTCCAGGTGACTTCTTCACTGGGTCTTAATTCCCTGCATGGAAAGAAGAAAAAGGAAGAAAAAGCAAAAGTGTAAATAAAACTTTTATGAGAGGATAAAAGGGAAAGTCAGAAGAATATGGATTCAGTATTTTATATTGTATTAAACTGACCCATTTAAAAGTTTTTATTAGATTCAACATATTCATTCTATTCTCTCATGATTTTAAACTTTTACCACCTCTTCATTTTTCCAGATTAAAGAACTGTAATTTCTTAGTCTATCTTTATATGAAAGCAATTATCCTCTCAGTGAGTTCATTTAATGTTTTTTATATTCTTTCTAGCTCATTTTATCTTTCTTGAAATCCCTGGCTGGAACCTCCTCTACACAACGCCTTTGGCTGCTGCTTGGTTCGCTTGTCCCTTGAGTTTCCTCCTGCCCGGCTGCACAGTCAGTGGCAGACACCCTGTCTTGCTAACTCTAACTCTGGTGCCATCTCCAGAGACACAGTGGGACCAGGCAGCTGCCAGCTGCTATTTGATCACCCAACCACCATGTCTAAAGCTCTCAACCAGTGTTGCTGAGAACACAGCACCAAGCCACAATTAGTGCCATTGTTTTCAGCTACATCATGGCCTAAGTAAGACAGTGTAAGATCATATATGTTAAAGCACATAGAGGAGACTTTGGCAAGCTGGTTTAAGACTGTTTCTACGTTAAAATGTACCTTGACTTAAAAAAAAAAAAAGACTTTCAAAGATCTGAAATAGCCTGTTCAGAAACTAAAGACTTGTTTACATTCCAAAAGTAATCATAGAGTTTTGTCTAAGGATTAAGCAACAAACAAGACTACAAAATAATATCACTTAAATCTAAATCCTCAAGGGGGGAAAATTACCCCTTCTGTTTATTTTGGCACAAATGACATTAAGAAGAATACTTCTAAAACCTGACTGTTGGTTTAACAAAAAAAATACAAAAACTAACCTTTTATATAACAGACTCTTGTTCCGGAAGGCAATTAGCTTTTCATCATTCTTTCTGTCTAGGTAACATCCAACGACAAATCCCACAGGGACAAGTATATGTACCCAGTGGTCACGCACAATCTGAAGTAAGTTCATCATGAATGCTATAAAAAAAAAATTACCAGAAACATAACTGCCTTTGAAGTATCTTTTAAATCACATCTGAAACAGGAAGATAAGGATATAGATGTTAAAAGCATAATAAGCCTCTTTACATTTGTTTGGCATCAGAATGTAGTATACTACTTAAAATCTACTTGATGATTATATAGGTACAATGATTAGTATAAAAATTATACTGCACTCAGGCTTCCCTGGTGGCGCAGTGGTTGAGAGTCTGCCTGCCGATGCAGGGGACACGGGTTCGTGCCCCAGTCCGGGAAAATCCCACGTGCCGCAGAGCGGCTGGGCCCGTGAGCCATGGCCGCTGAGCCTGCGCGTCTGGAGCCTGTGCTCCGCAACGGGAGAGCCCACAACAGTGAGAGGCCCGTGTACCGCAAAAAAAAAAAAAAATTATACTGCACTAAAGTCAATTTACTACCTTTTATTTCTAGCTCCACCAGTGATCTAACACAGGAATGGAGAGAGTATTAAAAAAATTCTACCTGCAAAAGCTGAGTATTTGCATCCTCCTAGTATTGATTTAGAACCTTTACATTTGTAAAATATTTTTAGAACCTCTCACAATGTTAAACCAAATATAATAGTATTTTGTCAGAAGCAGAATTCTTTCAAGCTGTAATTATTGAAAACTATTTTTTAAAACTGATTTTTGAAAGGAAAACATGAGAAATTAAAAAAAATCATATTGAATAATGTCACAACAGATCTGAATATCAATTAAATGATTCTACAAAACATATGGGGACAGAGAAACTTACTTTTGTAGAATGACTACTAGGTACCAGAGCCATCATATAGTCCAATATATAACACAAAATATTGTTATCTTTATTTTACAGATAAGAATACAGTTTAACCCAAATAGGTATTACGTGTAGATCTGGAATTCAAACTCGGGTTCATTCCAAAGCTCTAGCTCCTTCTATCATATCCAAATGCCTCTTGTAGAGACCCTTCCCCTAATTGATATTTATGGTACTTAAGACTTTTTAAGTGTTAAGAGTTTCTAAAAGGCAGAAGAGGAGGACTTCTTCATAGAAGATCTAGAAGTCATCATATGGAAAATGAATCTGCAGTAATTCAATAAAAACACAGTTGAATCATCAATTTTCTGTAAAAATTTGTATCCAAAGATGAAATCAAAATACATATGTATGCACATGAATCTATAATAAATAAATCCTATATTATGGCTGAGAAGACAGGACAACATCATAGAAAGATAATACATTACTGCTAACAAAAGGGCTTAGCACTGAACTGTGCTAGGATTATGTAGACTGGATTCCTGCTGCTCCTTCTAGGATACTCGTTCTCACACACATTCTAATTCTTTATTTCTCAAGCTTTACTATCTAAAGGCACTGGGTTAAGTCACACAATGACTACATACTGTCTTTCACAGAGTGTAATATTACACACAGCAGATTCCAGTCTGAATATCACCGATCTAGAAAATTATGATGTAAGTAAATGAGATGTTTGAAATAACTCCCCAGCTGATTTGCTGCAAATAGTTCTTGGACATATAAATGTAAATGTAACCAATCTTACCTTATTCCTAAAAGATGGTGGTTCTCTTAGCATTGTACATTCCCTAACTAGCATTATTTGCATTTAGATCCTTAAATACTGTTTGATAAACATTTAGGTACTTTTTGTGATTCCGATCAAGTCAGCCACTTGTTTTATAAACTTGAGCCAGTCAAGTATGGGAATAACAATGCATGCCTTAATCAAATGATGTAACCTGGAAAGCACTAAACTACAAAATACTAGACAATATAGGTTTCTAGAGAAGTCTGGGGGTCATCTATTCTCCCACCTGTCCTTATTAGGTTCCTCAAGTTTCTTAAGAGGTGTCAATTCTAACACTCAGCACAGCTGACTGTAAGATAACTGTATTTAACCAACAAAAAAAGTAATTGTTGACTCTCAGCCCAAGACTTTTTAAATAAGCCCATGGCCACCTGTGGGCTATAAGCCATTACTGTTGGCACTCCTCTAACAGGGCCAGAAGGCAATTCTGTCTGGCTTTACTCTAAGCAGAAGAGATGAGCCAAGCCCTTGAGACTCCTGCTGTATACAGGCTCTCACAGAGACTACAGGATTCAACTATCATGATGGAAGCCTGATTCCATCCCAAAGACATAAATGGCAAAATATTAGCCCCACAGGCATTTCATATTACAACTGTACAATCTACTACTAAATGGACTTTGGGACCCAGTGGCACTCAGCATCATTTGTCCTGCATATGTCACTGCGGAGACAAAGGGATGACCAGGGAAGACAAAGATTGATGGACATAAAAAGTGAGCAAGGGCTTCCCTGGTGGCGCAGTGGTTGAGAGTCCGCCTGCCGATGCAGGGGACGTGGGTTCGTGCCCCGATCTGGGAAGATCCCACGTGCCGCGGAGTGGCTGGGCCCGTGAGCCATGGCCGCTGAGCCTGCGCGTCCGGAGCCTGTGCTCCGCAATGGGAGAGGCCACAACAGTGAGAGGCCCGCGTACCGCAAAAAAAAAAAAAAAAAAAAAGTGAGCAAGAATGCTTCCCTAGAGAAAGGACAGGAGGGGGAACGTAGACAGGCTCTTGATCACGGGCTCAAGACAGTAAGATGGCTTCATCTGATGGGCAAAGGGCAGCAAGCACCTGGGACGATCTCTAATGAGACAGGTCTAGGCTTGGATAAAGAGTGACATCCACATGGGTGCCCTCAACGTCACTGTACATATTATTAGTATCTTCTTTATATGAAGACCTCTCAAGAAAAATTTTGTTTTTACTTCAGAACTGGGGAGTAGCTATGCTATTCCTGAAACAAAACAAAACAAACGAGTTTTTATCTTATGGACTTAGGGAATTGAGTAACGGATGATGTATCCTTTGATACCAAAATGATCCAAAATTTTTTCCCTACCTTTAGAAAGAGCTGACTCTTAGAGTACTCTCTGTAAGGCATGGTTCTTAATGCTTTTCATAATCATCAATTCATGTAATCCTCACATTACTATACATGTATTAACTAATACAATGTCCCCAATGCAGTAGGAATATTTTTTTCAGATGAGGAAATCCAGGGACAATCAACTTGCCTAAGGTCACAGATTCAGTAAGTGGCAGACTCGTATTAAAGCCCAGGCAGTCTGGATCCTTGGTCCAAGCTCATTGGTGCTTTACTGTCTCTTACAGTAAGTATAAAGGTCAACATTTATATTAACCTTACTTTTGGCTTTATCTCGTTTTTCCTAATAAGGGCATAACTTGGAGATATCATGAGTTTGGTTCCAGACCACCGTGATAAAGCGAACATAGAGATAAAGCGAGTCACAAGAATTTTTTGGTTTCCCAGTGCACATAAAAATTAGGTTTACACTAGAGTCTATTTAAAGTGTGCAATAGCATTATGTCTAAAAATACAATGTACATACCTTAACTAAAAAACACATTATTGTTAAAAAATGCTAACCAACATCTGACAATGCAGGGTTGCCACACACCTTCAGTTTGTTAAAAATGCATTATCTGTGAAGCACGATAAAATGAGATATGCCTGTATTACCTTTTCTTCAACCCAATTTTTTTCCGCTTAACTTCTAAAAAGAAAATTATATATAGTGTGTATTTTTGTAAGCCCCTCTGAATTCACGCTGGAATAATATAGACGACTAGACATTTAAAAAAAAATTCTACTCTAATTAGTCCCTACGGCACTTTATATGTAGTGATCAAAAAGTGTCGACTTAACCTATAAAAAACAGTTCTGGATGCATGGAGAAACGGAACTCCTCGAGATCTGGAACCCCATCTTAATGACGTATACGCCCTAGAAATCAAGCTTAAGTATTACTTTTTAAAAAATTAAGTTTTGAAAAAGTGTGTATTTTGTGGAATGGTCGGCTCAAGAGGGTTGGAGACTTAGAGCAAGGTTAGCTTCCAATCCTGAATAACGAGGAAGACAGAACTCTAAAACTGAGACCAACCGGAGATCCTCGCGGAGAAGCAGTCCCTTCCCCGCTGCAGCCTAGGAGCCGTGAACCTAAAGATATTTTCCAGTTAGGACAGCCTCAGAGTACCCCTTCCCAAAGGCGCCAGGCGGGAACCGTGAGCGCAGCCGCCCACCTCAAAGCAATCCCTATTTCCTCGCCTTTCCCTGTCTCCTTCGCTGGAAGCCTCGGGAAGGGGGGCCCCTGCAGTCACGGGGAGGCCCAGACCACCCCCACCCGCAGGTACACACCGCCGCTGAGGGCTTTCCTAGAGGTGCACCCTCCCCGCCTGCACAAAGGGGACTCTCGCCGCCTCGACCGCCCGGGATCCCGGACCCACCTGAAGCCTCGGGAGCAACAACAAGACCACGACCTAGGGCGGCGGTGAGCCCAGCCACCGGCGCCGGCGGAAGCTGCGGCCTCGGGACCCACCATTCTCCGCGCCCGCTCGAAGGGAGGGGTGGCTCCGATAAATCATTCCTCTTCTTCCTTTCACTGCTTGACTCTTCTCATATTTCTTTTAGCCTCAACATATTGTAAATTCTTTAAAAATAAAACTTCGGCCCCAGGTGACGAGACTCCGTGTAAATGCCACCTCCTTCCTCCAGCTTAGTCCCTCCCACCCCCGAAGATGGTATCACCCTGGGTTTCCCCGCCTCCGCGGATCGCCTCCAGTTTCAAAATGGCGCCCGCCATTGAGGGGCTTTTGCTGCCTGATCCTCACCGGCGCGGCTGAGCCAACCTCATCTTTTCTCGCTCTTGAACCTGGATGCGAGTAAGGGTTGAGAAGGGCAGTGGACGGCGTTGGGGGAGGACTGACGAGGCAAGTGGGGGCGGAAGAAAGCAGTGCGCCTTTGGATGGGGGAGGGAACGTCTCGGCCCTCGGGGAGAGCCTGGCTCCGACTCCAACCCAGTCTCCGCCGCGGACGTTCCCCCAGGGTTGCGGGTGCGACTGTCCTGGTCGTTTCTGGCGGAAGTGTTCAGCGAGGGAAAGAGAGTGACTTCTCCAAGTGTCTAAAGCTCTCGTTCTTTTGTGGCAGTTCCTACGATTCACTCCCAGACTCTCCTTTCCTCCTTTTTGCTGTTTCCCTCCGGCCTTTCAGTCTCTCGTCGCTGGAGGATAAATCCGACGCCAGCTTTGGCTTCTTAGCATTGTGGTTACCTTGTTCTCAGCCTCCTCGCTCGGGGTCTTCCCGTGGTTTCGGGTTGAGAGATCACGAGGCTACTGGGCACAAAGTAGGCGTTCTTTTTGGTTAATCGACTCCAAAGACCCCCGCCCCCCACCCCCACCGCATCTCCTTTGAGCGCTTCCAGCATCATCACTCTATTTACATGCTCTTCAGTAAACAGGAGGTCAGAATAATTTTAACTCCGGCAAGTCTGGCTTCCTGTGACCAGGCGAGCCTGCGTTATCATTGCCCATGCCCTAAGTTTTAATTTTAGAACCCCTTTGACCGTGTTGTGAAACCCGTGCTGTCCCGGAATTGACCAGGAGGAGACTTTTCTCATTTGAGCTCCAGGGCTAACCCAGACTCTTTTGTTTCCCCTTAGATTTTGCATGGTTCCCCTCAGTTGTCATCAACATGCATGATCGTTATTGAGAGAGCAAGTAACTGATAGATAATTAAGGTGAAATGGTATCCGTCAGAAAACACTGCCCCGAAGGGATTTATGATATGGTGAAGGTTCATTCCTTTCAGTACACATTTATGTTGCTTTGAGCGCTGTGCTTGGTATTGGAGTTTAAAAAATTCACTTTTACTCTTCCCCCATACATTTAACATCCATTCAACATACTATTCTTTGTGCCCACTTGTGCTAACTAAAAATAAATAACATTGCCTGGAGACACCAAAATAGCTTTATAAAGGAGTAAATATTTGAGCTGGGTCACGAAGGGTCAAAAGGAATGTACTAAGCTCAGGAGAAGGTCATCCCTGGCTGCAGTACAGAGATGCAGAGACTTGAGAAGTTTTGGCATGCTTAGGGAGAGCGGGAGAATGAATGCGCTTGAGCATGCAGTGTAAGGGCAGTTGGTGAAGCAACAGGGAGATTGAGGTAAACTTGTGAAGGACCTTGCTTTCCAAGGAAGGTGTTTAGATTTTATTCAGTATTTAGCCGGAAGTCAATGACTGCTTTGCACAAGGAAGGGGCATGAGGATATTTGTTTTTTAGGATGGTCTGTGATAGCTGTGTGGAAGATGAACTTGGAACAGGAAAACTAGATGAGAGGAAATTGCAATCATTCAGGTAATGTAATGAATGCCTCCTTTGAGGCAGGATAGTAAAGGATGTCAGACATTTCTGAAATATCAAATAGGATTCAACTGGTGGCAGCCAAAATGGTGATAAGAGGGTGACTTCAGAATTTTTAGTCTGGGAGACTAAGTGGTTGGTGATACCATTAAATAAAACCTAAGACATGTACATAAGAATAGTATGGTACCAACTTGCACTTTAGGAGTGGCAAAGCACAATGCTCTACAGTCCAAAGCATTGATTGTAGATTCTAGAAATCTCTGCTATTACAGTAGCCTCTAGCTACATGTCGCTGTTGCACACTTGAAATTGTGGTTAGTTCGAATTGTGATGTGCTGTAATTATAAAATGCACAGTAGATTTTGAAGGCTCAGTACCAAAAAAAAAATCTCAATAATTTCTTTAATTATTACATGTCGAGATGATAATATTTTGGATATATTGGGTTAAATAAAAGTAATTTCACCTGTGAAACTTCAATGTGGCTGTGAAAAAAATTTTTAATTACATATCTGGCTTGCATGATATTTTTGTTGGACAGAGCTGTTCTAGTCTAGACTAATGATAGAGGAATTAGTGAGGAGATGGGATTTGAGCTGGGCCTTAAAATGATGATAGTCAACGGTGATGTCAGAGCAGCTTGCTGGCTCCTTCCACTGCCAGTTAAGGCATTCAGGTTCTGCTTTTTCAAGCAGTAGGAGGCCTTCAGAGATTTCTGAGCAAGGGACCCTATGTGCAGGGGTGTTTTGGAAGATTAATCTGTTAGTAAGGTATACGTTGAGATGAAGGAAGGAAAGGCTGGAGGCAAAGAAACAGAAACCCAAATGTAAGGTAATGAGGCCCTGTATTAAGGTACTTCCAGTAGGAATGGAAAGGGAATGATTAAATGTACAAGGCATTCTCGGGGGAAATAATCAGGAGTTGGTAACAGTCTGTTCAAGAAGTAAAGGAAGGAATAAAACAAGGAGTGTTTCAAGCCTTGTTTATTTAGATAACAATTAAGAAGTCATGTCATAGAGTTATAAGGTACATTTGAGTCTAAAGAAATCTAGTCTCAAAATAGAATCAGCTAAGTTGAAAGGAGGAAGTGTGCTGCTAAATACCTAAATACTCTCCTTTTTTATCTCCCTGCTTTCTCTATCTTCTTTATCTAATCATGTACTCCAGCTAGTTTTTCTAAAATACAAAACTACCTGTATCACATCATCTTACTTGATAAGTGATCTTAAAATGTCTCTCTGTTGCCTGTTCTCTGTTCAACAATTAGAACTGGGTCCAGAGTTTCTAAGGCCTTTCATTAGCTGGCCCTTTTCTATTCATTAGGACTTTTCTTTCATTTTTTGCTTATATGAAAGTGTGCCAGGCTACTTTTGTCACTGGTACTCTAAGTTTTTGTTTTATGCCTTTGATCATGTTATTCCCCTGTTTTGAATAGCTTTTTCTCTTTGTCTCTTTCTGCCCACGGCCTACCAGTCCTTACCAATCGAATAATTTATGATCCCACCTCTTTTCTGATTCTCAATAGCATAAGCTAATGTCCGTTTTTAAAATCTTATTTCCTAAGCCGCATATTTCAGCCCCTGATTAGAGCCAATTTCATGTTATTTATTTTTGTCTTTTATTATCTTAGTCCTATTTTTTTATGTAAGATTAGGCCTCCTAAAATTATGACAAATTTATTTTTTTTTAAAAAGAACCATATAGGGACTTCCCTGGTGGTCCAGTGGTTAAGACTCTGCACTTCCACTGCAGGGGGCACTGGTTCCATCCCTGGTCAGGGAACTAAGATCCTGCATGCCTTGCCACACGGCCAAAAAAAAAGAAGCATATGTTATTCGACTTGCTCAAGGTCTTCACCTTAGGGCAAGACATAGACATTAAATACCATAATTAAAAACAGAAGTAAATCATTATACTGCATTCATGAGACTCCTATTTCTTTATTTTTTAGATTTTAAAGAACTCTTTCTTTGAATTCATGGTGTTTCATCCTATATACGACTGAGATACCAGTAAGTAAAGACTGTCTAATAAAGATACAGCTTTATTGTATTAGAAGCAATTGTAATAAAAATCTTCTCATCTACTGAAATCTGGGTCTGTCTGCAAAAAAGTTTTAACATGAACTCATTCAGTTCTACCTGCAAGAAACTTTGTATTTTCACTTCATACTCTAAATAAAGAAAGTGGGGGGTAAGGTAGATTTGAGTAGGAAAAGTTTCTCTTAGGCCATTAATATAATTGTGGTACAGGGAGCTTTTTGGCAGGGAGATTCAAGTCCTATCCAAAACTGTACTTATAAATATTTTTCATCAAATAGAGAATTAGTATCTTTGTATATCTCATACCTTACAAATAGGAACACACCAAGTCAATGTATTTTTTAAATTAATTAATTAATTAATTAATTTGACTGCGTCAGGTCTTAGTTGCAGCACACAGGATCTTTGTTGTGGTGCGCGGGCGGGCGCAGGCTTCTCTAGTTGCGGTGCACGGGCTCCAGAGCGCACAGGCTTCTCTCTAGTTGTGGCACGTGGGCTCAGTAGTTAGCGGCACGCAGGCTTAGTTGCCCCGTGGCATGTGGGATGTTAGTTCCCCGACCAGGGATCGAACCTGCGTTCCTTGCATTGGAAGGCGGATTCTTAACCAGTGGACTACCAGGGAAGTCCCTAAGTCAATATATTTTTAATTTTAACTTCTTTGTTTCAGTAACTATTTGTTAAACAACCACTACGTGTAAGACATGCTAAAATAGTAAGGATACAAAAATAGATCAAACCTAGTCCTGCATTCAGAGAGCTCTCCCAAGCCAGAGGAAATATATGTAAATAGGTAGCTGTTAATGGTGTGGTAATAGCATTAAGCTCATTTAACACCAGCCATCTTCATTTATTCATTTAAGAAGCATTTACTGACCACCACTATGTGTTAGGCACCGTGGGGTGTTGGAATATAACTATGATCAAAATAGACCAAGTCTCTACTTTCATGGAGTCATTATTCTGGTGTGGAGGTTAAGAGGAGAGAAGGGGATGGACAAAGTGAGTAAGTAAATAAGCAACAAGTACAGGTGGGCACTAAGTATTTTGAGGAAAATAGAAGGAAAATACACGTTATAGGATGTAACTGAGGTGGGGATGGACTTTAGGGTGGTCAGAAAATGTTTCTGAGAGAATAAATTTGAGGCAGGGAAAATAATAGCTCAAACTAGTTAGAGATCTTGGTGACAGTGGAGATAGAAGGAAATACTTGAGAAATTATTATACTTGAGAAATACAACAGAAGTAAAAATGCAGGACTCACTGATGGATTGGATGTGAGCAACAAGTTAAGGAAGGACTCAAGGATGATGCCTTCAGAGGCCAGATGGTCTTAATGCTGTGGGATTGGGTGAGATTGCCTAGAGAGAAAAGAGAAAAGAAAGTCCTGCTGGAAAGCACTGCCTCATTGAGAGGTTGAGGGGAGAAAGAGGTATTAACTAAGGAGAGTAAGGAATGGCCAGTTAGATATAAAGAAAACCAGGCGAGGGTTGACAGAGGAGACGAGGAAGGTGTTTCTGGAAGGATGGAGCCGTTAATTTTGTTGATTACTGCTATGATTTCCAGTAATTTGGGACCACAGAAGTGTCTGTTGGCTTCAGTTATATAGAGGTTTGTCAGTGACCTTGATGAAAGCTCTCGTAGTGATAGGGTAGAGAAAGACGTCAGATTTAGTAGTGTGAATGGGAGGTGAGAAAGTGGAGACACATCTGTGGGCAAATATTCTGAGAAATTTTGCTGTGAAAGGGGAGTGTAGAAATGATGAAGCAGTTGCAGGGGATTGGGGAATTAAGAGAGGGTTCTTTTAAGTTGGGAAATTCTAGAGTATCTTTGTATGCTAATAGGAATGGTACATCAGTGATACGTTGATGATACAGGAGAAGGAGGGGATGACTGAAGAAGTTATCTTTAGAAGAGAAACGAGAGTGGGATTCAGAGCACATACAGGGGATTGGCCTTGGATGAGAGCTGAGCTATTTGTTCCTTACGATAGGAGACACAACAGTATACATGCAGATAGGTTAACAGATACGGTATTTGGAAAATGAGGGGTTACTGTCTGATTACTTTTATTTTATAATTGAGGAATGAGGTGAGATTATCAACAGAGAGTAGGGTGGAGAGAGGGGTGCGTGATACCTGAGCAGAGAAGAGGAGATGTGAAATGATGGTCTCAGAGATGGAGAGTCAACCTACTAAGAAAAATCAGATTGATAGGTAGGACATAGTGCCTGTTTGAGATCTTTGGCCATGAATTTGAAGGGCAAATAGCATAGTTTTGTGATTGTTTTTTTTTCCCCCTTCTGGCAACATTGAGCTGCTGGAATAGACAAAGTGAGTGATTGGAGTCAATGAGGGTTGGGATTTTGCCAGGCTCGTACAAAGAAGGATTAGAGCAGCAAGATACTTGAGAGTATTTGCAAAACAATCATGATGGATCGCTGACCAATGGTAAGACATGAGTGGAGACAGGAGGGGGTCATGGACAATGAAAAAGTAGTCAGTGGATTAGGGATACCAGTGAGGCTAAAGGATTTTTGCAGTGGGAATTCTAGAGTAAGGAAGGTGGGAGTGAGGGAGGGAGATAGTTGAAGGTGATACTCTGAAAGTGCTGCAGCTTATTGGTCATGATAAGGTCATGGTTGTGACTGTGGTGGTGGGTAGCTAAAGTGAAATGAAGATTATTGGAGTTGAGAAAGTCGAGGAACTAAGAGGTCAGTACTGATGCTACTCAGAGGAAGACTGAGTCAGGAACTAAAGTCCTCAGTGAGTGAGGTCAGATTCATAGATGCCAGCAATAAGGAAGAATAGGAAAGGCTCACAGTGAGCTGGCTGGGCAGCATGACCTTCAATGGGACTGGGGTATTTTGAGGAGGAAGGAGAAGACAGGTTGGAAGCCGCAGTGAGGAGGAAGGAGCACATCCTTCCTGCTTTGGAGGTCGGGGAGTACAAGAGGAAAAAAGGCCTCTTGAGAAGGCTGCAGGAGAAACTAGGTTTCTGTGAAGATTTGCAGGTGAGGAGAATGTTCAGAGAAGAGGTTGCAGTTCCAGGTGAGCGCAGTAGTCCCAGAGGGCATACTGAAAGGGTTTCGGAGGGAGGAGAGGTAGTGGGTTGGGTCCAGTCAGATGTACACATCAGTGATTATGGATAGCCTAGGAGTCTTGGATGTTTGGCTGTGACCGAGGTGAACAAGGATGGGAGATATGGCAGGATTAGCCCCCTGACAGCCTGTTAAGAAAGGTGGGCAGTTTACCTTAGTTTGTTGAGATGACCTTGGGCAGATGGCGAGGGATCGTGAAATATGCAGTGACCTCTCTCACTTGCGTAGTTAGCCAGGAAAGGCTAAAGCTAAGATCTGAAATGTTGCTATGGAGTTGTACTTTGCTAATCAATGTTTTTAAAAACATCTGTTTAATAGCACACAAATTCTAGGTCCTAAATTCCAATACATGTGTTCATGTTGTATCTTCTTGAAATATGTAGTAGGCATCCTGACTATATTCTATCAAGTATGTGTTGAGCACCTACTACGTGTCAGGTTCTCTTTTAGGAATTACAAACATAAGGTGCTACCTCTGTTTTTCAGTTGCTCACATTCCAGCGCAAGAGTTCTTAACATTAAACTCCCTGAAAACTACATGAATTTTTACATGTATATGGGCCTTTTCGTCTTTTTTAAGGACTGGGGGGAGAAGGAAAGGTCCATAGCCCTTTATCAGATTCTCGGGGGGGGGGGGTCCCTTTATTTAAGGACCACTGGTCTACTAGCAGAGAAAGACCCATAAACTAATAACTGTAATGCAGTGTAATTACTGCCATCACAGAGCAAAATAAAGGAGGAACAAATTTACCGTGAAGAATAAGTTCACTAATTTAGTATACATTTATTTATTGAGGAACTTAGTAGCCTCCATTCTAGGTAATTTACACATTATTTGAAATCTTCCAACATCCTTTTTATGTATATATTAATACTCATTTATAGACTAGGATACATAAGTGAGGAAAAGTTAATTAACTTGCCCAGAACCACACAGGAGTAGATTCAAATACGCGTCTGTCTGATTCCAAAATCTACTACTTTTCATTAAACCACACTGGGGAGCCACCGAAGGACTCTTTGTAAACAGGAGTGTGTAAGATTATGTTCGTACCTTTACGCTTAGCAATGATGGAAATAGGTCTTTAAAATGACTTTTATGTTTAACTATGTTTTTATTTCTATTGAAAGAACCTTTTGGATTGTTGTTATTGGACCGAAAAAAATGACATCTATTATCAAATTAACTACCCTTTCTGGGGTCCAGGAAGAGTCTGCTCTTTGCTATCTTCTCCAAGTCGATGAGTTTAGATTTTTATTGGACTGTGGCTGGGATGAGCACTTTTCTATGGATATTATAGATTCCCTGAGGAAGTAAGTTACTGTTAATATTTCCACCCTTTTAGTAAATCAACTTCTCTTTTTTATGCTGTTATACCATTTTGATGTTACACAGTATTTGCTTTTTTGCTCTAATTTAGTTGATAGTAAAATATTTAGTTTTACTTATGCCGAAGAGCCAAATACTGACTGTTTTTTTGTGTGCGTAGTTTTGATTGACTCAAGCTGTGTTTATTGAAATTCAGCAAAATATTAAGTTAATTGTTACTTGCCCGATGGAACTCAGTAGAAATTTTGGCACCCTAATTTTAGAAAAAGAGTAAGATTAAGTGTATAAGAATTTGAAGAGAGGAAAAACCTTCCTTGTAAAAGTTCTTCAGTCAAATCACATTAGCTTATTTTCTATTACCTTTTGATGCAATTCCTGTTATCTTTTGATTCAGTTTGAGAACTGGTGCTTAGAATAAAGACCATGAGATACAAAGGGATACTAATCCATCAAAGAAAAATTTAGTTACGTTAGCAGTATTGTACTAATTATGGAAGGAACCAGGACTTAAACATTTAAAACACTTAGAACTTGTAGCAAAAAATTTTTTTCTTATTTTTTTGTTGATGAGAACATATTATTCATTGACTAATTGAAGTTTTACTATCATGAATATACTGTCAGTCACCATGCTAAAAAGCTGAGACAAAAATCCATAATAAATATGTGGCCTTTTAAATATCCTTTCCTTAACAATTTCTTAAATTCTAAGCTGAGTTCTTGAACTTAAATGAATAGTATTCAAGATAGCCACTTGAAATCAGCCTATGTGTGGTGTCTACTGTTTCCCTTTCTTTTTCCTTTTTTAAAAACATGTGTCTAGACACTATATATTTATGTGCAACTTATACCATAGTTTTGATCTCTATGTAGGACAGGGGTAGTAATAATTGAAATTCATAGGTAACATAATTTTAGCTCTTAGTTTTTCTCTTTTACCCCAGCATAGTCTTCGATTCAGAGTACTGAGAGGAATCAGAACTGGCAAATTAATTTTGAGTATCCTGCCATTACCCTTGGGAACAAGACTGAGAAATAGTCATTTTGATTGTGTTCTAGGCACGTTCACCAGATTGACGCAGTACTGTTGTCTCACCCCGATCCTCTCCATCTTGGCGCCCTTCCGTATGCTGTCGGAAAGTTGGGTCTGAACTGTGCTATCTATGCAACCATTCCTGTTTATAAAATGGGGCAGATGTTCATGTATGATCTTTATCAGGTAATTTAAGCAATTAAAAAAATTTTTTTAACACTCCTGCAGTGAGCATTTTTAACCTTTTATTTGTGTTGTTCTTTTAGTCCCGACACAATACAGAAGATTTTACCCTCTTTACACTAGATGATGTGGATGCAGCCTTTGATAAAATACAACAGTTAAAATTCTCTCAGATTGTGAATTTGAAAGGTAAAACATGTTTCCAGTAGTAAATAATTGGACTAATGGGGTTTAAACTACTGAAAAGTACAAGGGGAATTTGTCATAAAAAATTATAGGCACTATTGTCTGAAGAATAAAAAATTAGCATTTTTTCATAGGGAACTGTGAAATTTCCCGAAGTCATTTGAATTTTAAAATATTCCAGACTATATTCTAACAAAATGTAACAGCTCAGGCCTTTTCACATTTAATTTGGGAAACACTTATTTAGTGTTTACTGTATATAGTGCACAAAGGTAAGTGTGGCCAGATTGTCTTCCTAAGAGCTCGCAGTTAAGTTGAGGACAGCAGATCAGATGTAGGTTGAGTAGCTCAGATGACTAAATGTAGTGATTGAAGTAAATGAAGTTCTATGGCAGCACAGAGTAGAACATGCCTGAATTCTAGAATTGAACATTAAAAGAAAATTGTCATTTAATTAGGTTAGGAAGTCATATATTAAGTATACATTTTTCATCTATAGAGAGAATTATATTAAAACATTTTCATAAATTTGAACCCATAAGTATAAAAAAATGGCACAAAATGGACTCTGCAGATTAGCCAGGAAGTAACAATGGTCTTAACAGTTTTGCTTGTACTTGTTTTCTATACGATACATTCTTTACCATAATGAGATAAGAATTGTCAATTTAGAGGTTAGCGAAGATGGAAACACTTGATAATTATGTGCACAATAGAAATATTAAAATTTATTAGTTCATGCTAAGTTATTAAATAGTAATGGCAATCTCTAGCCTTCTATTTATCAGCACAAATATATGTGCAAGAATATATAATAAAATGACAAGAGTGCCTGCATGAAGGTATGGGGTAGCTGGGGGACAGGCGGGTGAGACTTGCATTTCACTGTATGCCTTTTTACTTTTGAATTTTGTATCATTGCATATGTTACCTATTTAAAAATAGCTAAAAATAAATAAACTTTCTTTAGGGTTGTAAAAAGAAATCTGAGTACTGTCATTATCTTGCTGACATAGGTAAAGGACATGGCTTGTCTATCACACCTCTGCCAGCTGGTCATATGATAGGTGGAACAATATGGAAGATAGTCAAAGATGGAGAAGAAGAAATTGTTTATGCAGTTGACTTCAACCACAAGAGGGAGATGTAGGTATATCAAGACAAAAGCTAATGGAAATGCAATGCGTATTATTTCATTCTTTGGAGGGAAAATTAGAAACAAAGTTATTTTTTTAACTAGAAATCTAGAGCAATTTAAAAACACCAAACAGTGAATGTCTTCCGAGTTATTTGCATTGTAAGGGAAAAAGTTTGATATGAGATAAAAGACATTGTTTTGAAATTTACATGCAAATATCCACTCTATAAAACAGATATCTCTCTGGAGATGTTGCAAAGGAGATTAATTTTTGTACAACAAATTATATTTTATATATTCTTGACCTGCTATTTAGAGGAACTTTGCAGGTGGGGTTTTTTTGGTTTTTTTGTTTTTGATAAAGTCATTAATAACATCTAACATAACTATATTTAAAGTCAGACTCCCTTTAAAAGGGGACACAGTAGTTTAATTTTAAAACTTCATTTTGTACTTATAGCATTTCTATAAAATTGTTTTGGCTTCTTTTGTAATTTCTGTACATCAAGTACATAGCTATTCTATATTAGATTACAGTATCCTCAAGATCTTTTGTATCTTATTAAGAAATATTTAAGACTAATAAGTTGAATTTTAGGCTCTTGTAATCACAGGTTAATGAGGAAAGATGGGTATTGGAGTAAATGGTATTCAAACATTTTGGGAAAAAACTTGGTTTGTGGTTCTTTTTTTTACCGCATAATGAAATAAATTTCAGTTGGATTAGAATTAAATAGAAAATGAAACAGTATTGGTGAGTCTGATCTCTTGATTTGGAAAAGACTTTGTAAGCAGAGAGGCAGTGGACCAAGTTGCAAAGGAAGACTGCTAGATTTGATTACATACAGGTTTAAAATGTCTGAAACAAACTAAATTAAAGACCTATGAACGAGGGAAAATATTTACCTCAAGTTGAGCAAAGACTTATTTATAAGACCAGGTATTAATCAATCAAAAAGATACCAGTTGCAAAATGGACAAAAGTTATAAAGTCAAAAAAGAAAAAATTTAAATGATAATGATTTTTTAAATTAAATACTGTTAAAATTGTTTTTAAATGGTAGTATTCTTCTGGGAAATATTTAGTGAGTTGGTCATTCTTTCTGGTTGACCCTTTCTGGAAAAGGGAGAGCTTTCTGAAAAAGGTTAAACCTTTCTGGAAAGCCATTTAGCAATATCATATATTCTAGTAAATACATTTCTAGGAATGTGTCCTAAAGAAACAACTAGAAATGCAATTGAAGCTTTTTGCAAAAGTTTTCTTTGACAGATTATTTATAATGGCAAAAAAAGTAAACTAAACATCAATAAAGGGAAATGACCAAATAAATATTGTACAAACACAACAGAAAGCTTTTATAATTATTAAAAATCAGATTTAGAAAATGATTTTAATGTCATGGGAGAAAACTAGGATATAGAACTGAGTATATAATCATATACATGGGATATCACCTTTGTGAAACACATATACCTATATACGCATAGAAAAATTTATGTACTTAGAAGATATACCCCAAAATATTATATCGATTATCTTTTGAGTGATGGTACTCTGGAAGAGCTTAATTTTCTTTTTTTGAATTTACCAGATTTTCATATCAAGGAACATGTATACTTTTATAGTTAGAAAGGGAAAAAACCTTATAAAAGAAGTTATTTTTAAGGTAAGAAGAGCTATTGTTTATTTGAAATGATGTAAAGTATTCCTCTTCTTCAACTTTGTTATAGCCACTTAAATGGATGTTCCCTGGAAATGCTAAGCAGACCCTCTCTACTTATCACAGATTCATTTAATGCTACGTATGTGCAGCCCAGGAGAAAACAAAGAGACGAGCAACTTCTGAGTATGTATTGCGTACTGTCCTTTGTACAGAGCTGTGGAAGTGCATGGTAGTATGAATTACTGTTTATTCTGTTCTGTTTGACATTTTTCTTGTCATATGAGATTGGCTAACTCTAGTATTTTTGAAAAAATATTATGTGACCATATCAGTATTTTTACAGAAAGATGCTTTAATTGGTTTGAATTTAACTAATCTAAACTATAAATGTGTGTGCATAAATATGGGAATTATGTTTTATAATGAAGTTCATTGAGGTAGGCAGGTAAGACCAGAGTGACCTGGAAACCCAAGGCTGATTGCATTTGCCCTATTCACCCAATTTTCCCAGTATACTATACAAATGTCATTTTCTATGTGTACTGTGGGTGAAAGGGTTGGAAACCACCAATTTATAATTTTTCAATGGAAAAAAAATTGAGAGTTAATGGCATTCTTATAAACTATAGTCTTTATAGTAAAAACATGGAGATAAAGTTATCTTTAATTTTATAGCAAAGTATTGTTATGTTCTATAAGGATTTTACATTCTTGTTTTCTAGCAAATGTCCTGGAAACACTTCGAGGTGATGGAAATGTGTTAATAGCAGTGGACACTGCAGGCAGAGTTTTGGAACTTGCTCAACTCCTTGATCAAATTTGGAGAACTAAAGATGCAGGATTGGGTGTTTACTCATTGGCACTCCTAAATAATGTCAGTTATAATGTGGTGGAGTTTTCTAAGTCCCAGGTTCGTTTTCATGTTACCATTTGTAATAAAGATGTTTGCTACAGAGATTGGGCTTATGGAAAACAATGTGTTAATTGCTCTTTGGATTTTCTTTTTCTCTTGGGGTTGATGATAATAATGTTGGTAATGATGATGATGATGATAAAAACTAAAAATCAACCACTTACTGTTCTGTACACTTTGTGTATTATTTTCATTTAATCCTTATATATCCTATGAAGTAGGTTCTGTTTTTGTCCCCATTTTACAGATTGGGCAGCTTGGTTCTCTAATGCTTAGTATCACATTCTGTAAAATGACGGCAAAAATAGAACCTACTTCATAGGATATAATTGTTAGAGTCTGTTTTTCTCTTCCTTTTGGATAAGCTCTTTCTCTTGAAGTAGCAATGTCCGGGGTAAGATATTCATTTAGAACTTATATACCGCCTTCTGAATAGGATTTAAGGTGACTTACAACTGAAACATAATGCAAAATTAGATTTCTAGGGATGAACAGTGGTCTGGGAAGACCTGATGGGGGATAGAAACAGACAAGCTGCTTATTAACATGGTACAAATATAAGCAACCATTGGTGGAAAAAAGACTTTAAACAAGATGGAACTTGAACTCTTTGACTATTGTAAGATACATTGAGGTTATAATACAGTATTTTCTAATTATTGTCACCTTTTCCCTCCATATTAGGTAGAATGGATGAGTGATAAATTGATGAGATGTTTTGAAGACAAAAGAAATAATCCATTTCAGTTTCGTCATCTCTCTCTCTGTCATGGTCTTTCTGACTTGGCTCGAGTACCTAGCCCTAAAGTGGTACTTGCCAGCCAGCCCGACCTGGAATGTGGATTTTCAAGAGATCTCTTTATTCAGTGGTGCCAGGACCCTAAAAACTCGATCATTCTAACTTACAGAACTACTCCTGGGACTTTAGCACGTTTCCTAATTGATAATCCTTCTGAAAAAATTACAGAAATAGAGGTAAGTGCTTGTATGTGAACTTTATCTTTTTTCTCTTTTGGCTGCACTGTGTGGCGTGTGAAATCTTAGTTCCCTGACCAGGGATTGAACCCATGCCCCTTGCAGTGGAAGCACGGAGTCTTAACCACTGGACTGCCATGGAAGTCCATGAACCTTATCTTAAAATTGTTTGGGGGGTACATTATACAAGATGTTTATAACAGTGACCCAAAATAAAACTTGAAGTTGTTTCAGGATTTTTATCTAACAGTAGGGAGGCTTTAATAGCACACATTTCAGAGCTCCTTAATTGGAAACTCTCAGTATTGAACCCTTCCATGGTATCCTCTGGAACCATACCCAGAGAGTATACATATGTGCTGTATTCTTATTCACTCTTTGAAAAATTCCTTTCACATCCTTCCTGTAATTGAAATCTGGCTATTTCCTAATGATTTCTTTTTCCTGTAGCCTTCTCTTTCATGCTTCGTGTACTTTGGGCGGGGTAGGTATCCTTGTTCTGCGTTGCAGCTTTCAAGCCATTCTCTTCCCTCTGTAGTTCATGCCATCAGACTTGAAAATACACTGACCCCTCCTTGTTTCAGACACTGATCTCTTGGTCATTCTCTGTTGTTCATCGGTGACTTTAGACCCTGGTTCACAGTCTTCCAGTCCGCTCATACTCAGGACTCTATTCTTGATGACTTTAGCATCCATATATATGATTTATCCAGTTTCTTGGCCCTCTCAGTTCCTTGACACCTTATTTCTTAATGATCCTTTCCTCCACTCCACCTCAGCCATCCCTTCCCATAATCATGCTGTCCACTCCCATGGTCATACCTTTAACCTCATTATGATCTCCAGATCTCTCCCTCAAGCATCCCACTCTGGTCTCATAGCTGACTTTCTCTAGTACTCTCATGCCAACAGTTCTTTGGTCCCATTGGGACTTTTCATGAACCTCACCACTTCTGCTAATCATCATTGTTCCATCTTCTGGCTGTGTTGGGTCTTCATTGCTGCACACAGGCTTTCTCTAGTTGCGGTGAGCGGGGGCTACTCTTCGTTGCGGTGCATGGGCTTCTCATTGCGGTGGCTTCTCTCTTGCGGGGCACGGGCTCTAGGCGCGCGGGCTTCAGCAGTTGTGGCGTGTGGGCTCAGTAGTTGTGGTTCACGGGCTCTAGAGCGCAGGCTTGGTAGTTGTGGCACGCGGGCATGGTTGCTCTGCGGCATGTGGGATCCTCCCAGACCAGGGCTCGAACCCGTGTCCTGTGCATTGGCAGGTGGACTCCCAACCACTGCGCCACCAGGGAATCCCCATGTGTCTAGGGTTCTTTGCCCTCTCACCTTGTTAGGGGTATTTCTTCTGTAGTTATTCTTTTTCTCTCCATTATCTATCACCTTTTCCCTCTACTTGGTGACATCCAAAATAATTTTTACTATTCCTCCTCTATTCCCAAACTTGTTCTTCTCTGAGTCTTCCTCATGTCATGGACTAGCAGTGCTTTCCACATATTTATTCAAGCCCCAAATACAGAAATTTTAAAAATGTTCATTGAAATGTAATATATACTGAAAAGTTTGCATATTGTAAGTGTACAGCGTGATGAATTTTCACAAATTGAACACACCTGTCTAGCTTATACCCAGACCAAGAAACAGACTATTACCAGTACCCCAGATGCCCCCTTTCTGATCCTCCCTATCCTTCCAAGGGTAACCACTATCCAGGCTTCTAATGCGCAGATTATTAAAATTTATTTTCAGTTCCTTACTTTTCTCTCACTACCCATATCCAATCCAGCAGCAAGTCCTATTGACTCAACCTCCAGATATATCCTAAATCTGTCTACTTTTCTCCATCTCCACTCCCAATCGTCCTAGCCCATGCTAAGTGGTGTTGCCTGGACTGTGCAGTGGTTTTCTAATTGGTTTTGCTGTTTTTACTTTCATACTCCCTTAATCCTTTCTTCTCATAGCGGCCAAAGACATATCTTTCCCTTTCACTCTGTCTCTCATTTTATTGTGGTAAAACCACATAACATTAAATTTACCATCTGAACCATTTTTAAGGGTCCAGCACAGCAGTGTTAACTACATGAACATTGGTGTACAATAGATCTCTAGAACTTTTCATCTTGCAAAAAGTTCTATACCCATTGAACAACTCCTAAAGGCATCTTTTAAAAATTCATCATTTCATATCATTCCCTTGCTTAAAGCCTCAGGTAGCTTCCTTCTACTCTTTGAATAAAATTCACACTCCTTACCTGGGCTTTCAAGATCCCACTGATCTGATCTCCACCCACTTTTCTGACCATATCTCATTCTATTTTCTTTATGCTCTACACTGCTTCACTGCATCAGGGTCTCCTGCCTCTGATGTTCCTTCCCAGCTTTGCACTTGGTCACTCCTTGTCATTCAAGTCTCAGTTTAAAGGTCACCTCCTCAGGTAGGGCTTCTCTGACTACCAGTCTACTACTCAGTTAGTTGCCAACCCATCACATTACTTTATTTTTCCTAGCTCGCATTACTATCTGATATTTTCCTTTGTTTGTTGTCTTCCTTTTCCTACTGCCAACTAGAATACAAGTTCCATGAGAAAGGGATCTTGTTTTTTTATATCCCTAGCACCCAGAACAGTGCTTGGTACATTGACGGTCCTCAATAAATGTGTTGGTTGAATTCATGAATGACCAAATAGGTGAATAGGCAATAAGCCAGATTTCTTATCATGTTAGATAAGAGTTTACTATGTATGGTATTTTTTCATCTACATTTATCACTCTAGAGTCAAATCTTACTCATTTAAGAAGAGCAAAAACAGTAAATGAATAAGGATTAATGAATTGGAGTAAATTTGATTAGGAAAAAGGAATTACTTGGAGGTAATACAGTGAAGGACTAGGGGGAAAAACATCTTAGGGTTGATTATTCTAGAAATGTGTTTCTGAATATAGCCATTAACTTTAGATACCTTAAATGAAAAATAAGATGGAGAGTAAAATTTATTATAGCAACAGGCATAAACTAAATCATGAGGTAGATGTTCTGTCAAAGTTTATTTGTGGTTAAGGTAGAGATCTGTGTAAATTGCTGAGAGTGTGTACTACAGGAAAATAATGACACTTTTCTAAATTGAACTTATTTCCAAGTAAGCAAATGTGGGATGCCAGGTGTAACATGTAAATCACTCTTTCATCCTATATAGTAGAAACACTTGATTTTGGTTTAATTTTTTTGTTGTTGCTTTTTATTTTAAAATAATTTCAACATTAACAGAAAAGTTATAAAAAATAGCATACCCAGATTTCCCAATTGTCAGCATTTTACTGGATTTGCCTTATGACTTCTTTTTATACATATAGACACAATATTAGATATTTTTTTGTAAGTAAGCTGCAGATATTCCATCATTACCTCTAAACACAGCAGTGTGTATTACCTAGAAACAAGGACTCTCCTGCAAAACTGTTGTATAATACATCCATTGAAATAAGGAAATAAGCACCGATATGATACCATTTCATCCACTGACTCCACTTGACTTTTGGTGAATGCTCCAACAATGTCCTTTATAATTACCGTTTCCTTTTTTTTTTTTTTTTTTTGCGGTATGCGGGCCTCTCACTGTCGCGGCCTCTCCCTTTGCGGAGCACAGGCTCCGGACGCGCGGGCTCAGCGACCATGGGTCACGGGCCTAGCTGCTCTGCGGCATGTGGGATCTTCCCGGACCGGGGCACGAACCCGTGTCCCCTGCATCGGCAGGCAGACGCTCAACCACTGTGCCACCAGGGAAGCCCAACCCTTTCCTTTTTTGTTCGGAATCCCATCCAGAATTACACATTGCATTTAGTTGTCATGACTTGACATTTTTGAAGCATATATGTTCTAGATTTTTTTTTTTCTGTTCACATACAAATATCTATATGATTTTTTTAAAAAAAGAAATGCGGGCTTCCCTGGTGGCGCAGTGGTTGAGAGTCCGCCTGCCGATGCAGGGGACGTGGGTTCGTGCCCCGGTCCGGGAAGATCCCACATGCCGCGGAGCGACTGGGCCCGTGAGCCATGGCCGCTGAGCCTGCGCCTCCGGAGCCTGTGCTCCGCAACGGGAGAGGCCACAACAGTGAGAGGCCCACGTACTGCAAAAATAAAGAAAGAAAGAAAGAAAGAAAGAAATGGGGCCAAATCATCCACATATTTTTGAACAGTGAAAGTAGATACAGATTTACTTTATTTAATACTTGGTATTAATAAACTTTCAAATGTTTTTGAATAAGTGAATGAATTCTTTTTAATAATTCTTTAGTAATACATTATGTGTACGTACTTTGATTATTTAATCCAGTGTTTCCCAAAAGTATGGTGTAAGGACCCCTGGGGACTACCTGAGATACTTTTATGGAGTCCACAGACTGTTTTTCATGATAATATTAAGATGTTATTTGCCTTTTACTGTGTCTGCATTTATATTGATGAGTGAAAGCAATGGTGGGTAAAGTGCTGGTGCCTTAGCATAAATCAGGGCAGTGGCAGCAAACTGTATTAATCACTGCATTTTTCATTACCACACACTACCACTGTAGTTGCAGTGGCAGCAAACTGTATTAATCACTGCATTTTTCATTACCACACACTTGTAGTTCAAAAAAGTCAGTTTCACTTAAGAATGTCCTTGATGAAGCAGTAAAAGTTATTAACTTAATTAAATCCTTTTAGTAAAATTTTTTTTAATAATCTGAGTGCCAAGATGTGAAATATACAAAAGCACTTGTGTTGCATACTGAAATATGATGTTTGTCCTGAAGAAAACCACTTGTGTAATTGTTTGAGTTGTTGAGTTAAACTAGCCACTTTTTTTTTTCCTGAAACACTGGTTTTACTTGAAGTAATGACATAGTTATTCAGACTTGGCTATTTGGCAAATATTTTCCCAAAAATAAATAATTGAGCTTGTGGATCTAAGGAAAACAATTGACAGCATTTCTTGCCTCAATCTGATAAAATTGAAACTTTCAAGTGAAAATTAGAATTTTGGAAAACTTCCGCCCGTCGCTGAGACTGACAACTTAAAAGACTTTTCTGATGAGATTGGTGGTGATATTTGCAAATGTAATTTTTAAAAATATTGTCAATATTTGTAAGATCTGTGTAACTTAGTGAACTAGTATTTTCCAAATAACTAATGCATGAAGTTGCAAAATAATGTACAAATAAAAGATCCAGTCAAAGTGTAAGATAAATCAGTAAATTTTAGTAACAGTACAAAAGTTATCGGTATGGTTACAGATTCCACATTACAACTAACCTTTAAGAAACTACCACTTTCTGAGTTTTAATGTAATATCAAAGAAGAATATTCATGAAAAGGCTATTTAAAAATTTTTTCCAACTATTCATCTTTGTGAGGCTGGATTTTCTTCATATACTTTAACCAAAACAATATATTGCAAGAGATTGAATGCAGAAGCAGATGTGAGAATCCAGCTGTCTTCTATTGAGCTAGATATTAAAGAGACTTGCAGAAATGTAAAATAATGCCATACATCTTACTAATTTTTTTTGCTTTGGAAAATATAATTATCTTTTGTAAAAAATGATGTTAATGTTAACATGTAATGAATGGTTTTATTACTTTTTAATGAAAAGATAAATATTTTTTAAATCTCTGTTTTAATTTCTGATATGGTGAATATTAATAAATATAACCCACAAAACCCAAAAATTCTTTGAGGTTCTCAGTAATTTTTTTTAACACTTTTTAAAAATTATTATTTATTTATTTATTTATGGCTGTGTTGGGTCTTCGTTTCTGTACGACGGCTTTCTGTAGTTGCGGCAGGCGGGGGCCTCTCACTATCGGGGCCTTTCTTGTTGCGGAGCACAGACTCCAGACGCGCAGGCTCAGTAGTTGTGGCTCACGGGCCTAGTTGCTCTGCGGCATGTGGGATCTTCCCGGACCAGGGCTTGAACCCGTGTCCCCTGCATTGGCAGGCAGATTCTCAACCACTGCGCCACCAGGGAAGCCCTCAGTAATTTTTAAGAGTCTAAAAGAGATCAAAAAGTTTGGGAACTACTGATTTAATCATTCCATGTTGATGGATTTTAAAGTTATGTCCAGTTTTTTACTATTACAAACATTGCTGCCATGTACTTTTTTTCTTCATGTTTGTGTGATCATTTCAGTAGGATAAATTCCTAGAAGTAGAAATGCTGTGTTAAACGACAAGCACATTTTTAGTTTTAGATGTTGACAAACTGCCTTCTATCATAGTTGCACTAATTTTCCCAGAGCGGATGAAAGTACCCTTTCCCCATTAGTAATTAGCATTGCCAATTTCATAAATTAAAAGATGGTATTACATTTAAAAATTTTTCATAAATCATTAGAAAAGTTATATATCTTTTTTTGGCTATTAGTTATTTTTCTTATTTTATAAATTGCTTGTATATCATTTTGTCCTTTTTTGATCTTTTTCTTAACTGATTTGGAAGAGCTCCTAGGACAGAGTAACTTGATAGTCAAATAGTGCTGCAAATAATTTTCTCAGTTTCTTTAAATTTCTTGAGATTTAAAATGTCAGAATTTTTTTTTTCCCCGTCACCATATTTATTCACGTTTTCTTTTGGGTTTTATATCATGTGTAGGTCTCACCTACACCAAATTATAAAAATACTTCTCTGTATTTTCTTTGCCTGATTGGTGATTTTTAGCCAGTTTGATTTAAAGTAAACCCATCCTGGCAATGTGACAGCTCAATTTTAGTACTAATCTAAATAGGATCTGTAATTGCACATAATGGAAACTTAAATAATTTCAGAGGAAAATTTAGTTTAAAGATGATGAATCAATTTAGAGATGTGACGTATCTCACACCCCACTGCCTTAACCCCCTAATATTGATATTTCCTTTCATCTGCTCTTTTTCTGTAGTTGAGGAAACGTGTGAAACTTGAAGGGAAAGAACTTGAAGAATACTTGGAAAAAGAGAAACTAAAGAAAGAAGCTGCTAAAAAACTTGAACAGTCAAAAGAGTAAGTTGTTTTCAGACAGATTAGAAGTTTATGTAAGTAATTTGATAACTTATTTCTAGACAAAAACGTTTAATTGAAAATATTTAAATTTTCTTTTGACTTTATTACATTTATTACATCTTTCCAGTGGTGCTAGAATACTAAATCCTTTCAGTGCTAATGTTAATATGTATTTATTAACTGGCAGTTAATGCTATATTTCACAAAATATCAATCCAATAATATTATCAGTATCACTGAATTAATAGTGAATGTTAATTTATTAATAATTTTATAAAAATTAAAAGTCTTTTGGGGACTTTATGACCTTTATCTTTTCCCAAACTCCCTTAGGGCAGACATAGATTCCAGTGATGAGAGTGATGTTGAGGAAGATATTGACCAGCCATCAGCTCATAAGACTAAGCATGACCTGATGATGAAAGGTGAAGGTAGTCGTAAAGGAAGTTTCTTCAAACAGGCTAAAAAGTCTTATCCTATGTTTCCTGCCCCAGAAGAAAGAATTAAATGGGATGAATATGGAGAAATTATCAAGTATGTGAGCAAAACAAGTTTTTCTTTCTTACAGATTGGAGGTAGTAACTGTATTGTCATTTTAGCTCAAAGAATTTGGTCTTTCTGGTCATCATGTACTTAGTTTCTGAGTATCTCAGCTTGTAGTTTGAAATGTAAAAACAGAAAGGTTGAGGAACATATAGAGAGTTAATAATAAAGGAAAACTGGTAGTTTTATTACTTAGGTATGTGAAATGTTTAAAACAATGATCAAGACTCTTTCACGCCCTCCCCACTTAAAAAGAGGTAAAGGATGTGCATTGGAGAAAGACGTATGGTAGGAAGAATTTTGATGGCTAAGGTTATGTTAAGTTTGGGAAATGGGTTATGTCTCAAGTAGTGTTGCACACATGTTTAAGTTACAAGAGGAATAGGAGATAGTGTGAGTGGAACCATAGAAAATCTACCAAATCTATACCCACTATTAGAAAAACAACTGAAATCACACATTCTAACCACACTACTATCCTGAATAAAGATCAGTAAATGTCAACCGCCGTTTAGCATAATGCACGCTATCTTTCACAATTTGGTTTCTCCCTACTTTTCTATTATATTTCTCTATATTTCTCTTACAGCAGTGTGTGTTCTCCACTCTGGTGGTTCCAGCCTTCTCTCAGTTTCCCCCTGCTCAGCTTTTTCATGTCATGCCTTTACCCATGTTCTTCCTTCAGCCTGGTTGTACCTTCCCATCCCAAGCTTTCAGGCTGCTGAATCTGACCTCACAAACCACTGGAAAACTTCCTTGTCTCTCCCTTGCCACCGCAACACAGTTAGTTCCCTCTCTTTTACTTTCTTTGTAAATATCTTGAGCATATGGTCTTAGGTCATCCTTGAATTTAATTAGGAAAATTCTACGGTTTACTTGGCCCTCTAAAATAGTAGGGAGAAAAACTAACAATCTAAACCATATTGGTGAGTTTGCTTACCATTTCCCTTAATTAATGGCCAATCTGTTTATCAGATGGGCAGTGCTCTTTAGCTTCAGTTTTCTTATCTGAAAAATGGGGGTAAGAATACAATGAGGTTATGCTTTTTAAGGCACTTAGCATAGAACCTGACTCATAGTAAATGCACTTTAAGTGGTTGCTACTACAGTTGTTATGTGGATGACAGTTGGAGATATTGGGCTCCTGCAGCAATCTAGATGTTGGGTGACAGAGGCCTGGATTCTCAGGAGTGGGAGGGGAGTTGGGGGTAGGGCAAGATAAATACAGAGATTAGAGAGAACATTAAAAAAAGTTTGCTTTTTAATTTTAATGTAGAACTCTCTCTGATATTGGAAAATAGTTGTGCTAGTAGTTTGTTGAAATAAAGATGAAGGCTTTTGAGGGAGCTAACGATTTTGTATCTCAGGTTTCTCTGTAATGTGCAAAAATGGAGAGTCATCTGCTTTCATCGGGCAGGGAAGGAATAATGTGGGTGTCTTAAGGAAACCAAAGGAGATCTGAGATTTATAAGGATTGGAAATTGACAAGAGAAACCACAGACATTGAGAAAAAGAATTACTGAAACAAATGCAGGGCCGGGTTGCAAGAATACTTATGATAGCCACTAAGGTCTTCTAATGACGTGTCTAGGTAGGGCCTTTTCACTCACCCACGTGGTGTGTTTTAAAGTGTACTCCTTGATGGTCATGAAGAACGTAATATATGCAGTCATCTGATAATTGATATTGTGAAGTTGCACTGACTTTGGATCAAATGTGTATTTGAATCTTGATATATGTGAGGAGTCTAAAAATTATGCCATCTACTAATTAGTTCTATGTATTAAATAATATCGGCTTGCTTGTTGCTACTTCTAATTAGAGACTCTTTATTTAGACCAGAGGATTTCTTAGTGCCAGAACTTCAAGCTACTGAAGAAGAAAAAAGCAAATTAGAGTCTGGCCTGACAAATGGAGATGAACCCATGGATCAGGATTTATCTGATGTTCCTACTAAGTGTATTTCTACGACAGAATCTATAGAAATAAAGTAAGTGCTCTTGTTGCATTTTGAGCATAGATTACGAGGTAAAATTTCAAGCGCTTGAATCACATAATTTACATTGTTTCAAAAGTGAGATTTCTGAATATCCTCTAGTAAGTTTGTGCCTTTAAAATTTAATTTTTTTCTTCTTGTGAAGTATGGTGTTTTTTTTTTTTCCCTTCATTAATGATATTTGAATGCCAAAATGAATTGGTGGTGAGGAGGGGGTTAAACTTTAAATTGTACATGTATGTGAAAAAACATTCTTTCTGGTCTTTCTAGTAAGTCTAGTAGCAGGTGAGCTTGTATAATTCCAAGTTTAATTTTTCTAAACGCTTGTTTAATAAAATAAACTCCTTGACTCAAACATCTCTGCGAGTGCATTAACATCTTAAAAATAGCAGTGTCTTAAAAATACCACTGTGTCTTAAAAATACCACTGTGTCTTAAAAATAACCACTGTGCCTTAAAAATAACCACTGTGCCTTAAAAAATTGTGAACCTTTTTTTCCCTATTTAGTGCAGTTAACACCAGTAAATGGTCATTTTGGAATATATTTTTTAAAGTTATCAGAGCAAAGTGGCTTTTTGTCTAGTGGTATCATCTAGTATACATTCTTGGGTATGGCTAAGAGCTCAATAATACATACTAACAGTATAACACGTGTATTCCTCAAATCCTCATTCTATATATTGATACATTTCTTTCCTGATGATAAAAGCCATTAAAAACCTAATTTTAGAATTAACTTACCAGAAAAGTAAGCTTGAATAATCATCTAATTACAGAGCCAGGGTTACTTACATAGACTATGAAGGACGCTCTGATGGGGATTCCATTAAAAAAATCATCAATCAGATGAAACCACGACAGTTGATCATTGTCCATGGACCACCAGAGGCCAGTCAGGATCTTGCAGAGTGCTGCCGTGGGTTTGGTGGGAAAGATATTAAAGTGTACATGCCAAAGCTACATGAAACAGTCGATGCCACTAGTGAAACTCATATCTACCAGGTAAGTATGCTGGCATTTGAGCCACATAGAAATAAGTACTTTTTGTTGTAGATTAGGACAGATAGATGAGGAATACAGTGGTGAGTGAAACAAATGTGGTCCCTTGTCCTAGGAGATTTTATAGTCTGTGGGGCTTGTAACAAGGAAATAGCATTTATCATACTGTTATACCTCTGATGGAGGAAGTACAGGATGCTATGAGAGTATAAAGAGGGAGATTCCAACCCAAATTTGGGAGGTTTAGAAACAATTTCCCAGAGGAAGGGATAACTAGGCTGAATCCCGACGGCTATTTAGATGGGTTGTCAGGGTGGTATATAGAGTGGTAAAGAGAGGGAGAAAAAGTGTTCCAGGCAGAGGGAACAACATTTGTGAAAGTATAGAGGTGAGGGGAATGGGGAGTGTTTAGGAATTCAGAAGTTTTCTAAAAATTCACAAATGTTAAGGTTCTATTCCTAATTGAAAAAAATGGAGACAGGTATAGAAAACAGGAATGGCACAGAGCAGGGCTTGATTAACTCATATCTGGTAGTGGGTGATGGTATCAGGTAAGGCAAGAGTGATGTCTATATTTGTTTGGAAAAAATGGATTGGAATTCACCAGGCAGCAGCGTCATTCTGGGCAGAACAAGAGGAAGCAGCGTTCCAGGAATATGGAGGTGTGAAACTGCATGGTATATTGAGGAAACCCTAAGCCATTCAGCACTCCTGAAGTAGCATCAGGTCCTAGGGGATGAGACTGATCAGTGGTTCTCCACCCCGGCTACACATCTGGAGAGCTTTGGGGGAGTCAAGGGGCTCAATGTTCTGGCCTTAGTCTCACCAGTTATATTAGAATCACTGGAGGTAGGACCCTGGCATTAATGTTAAAAAAAAAAAAAAAAAACTTTCCGTGTGGTCCCAATGTACAGTCAAGGTTAAGAACCTTAAGAAAGTAGACAGGGGCCCTATGATTTTACAGGCCATTAGGTCATTACCAGTGACAGTGAAGATCAGATGAATGAAAGATTTTCAAATTTTAATACACAGTACTAGAGTTAGAAAATGATAATAGATCATATTTAATTGTTAAGTTATACCCTTTGGGCTTTATTTCTCTCCCTTCCCTTTGCATCATATCTAGGTGAGATTAAAAGATTCACTTGTCAGCTCCCTTCAGTTTTGTAAGGCAAAAGATGCTGAATTAGCTTGGATAGATGGTGTCTTAGACATGAGAGTTTCCAAAGTGGACACAGGAGTTATTTTAGAAGAAGGAGAACTAAAGGATGACGGAGAAGACTCAGAAATGCAAGTGGACGCTCCTTCAGATTCTAGCGTTATAGCACAGCAGAAGGCCATGAAAAGTCTGTTTGGAGATGATGAGAAAGAAACAGGTGAAGAAAGTGAGATCATTCCTACTTTGGAACCCTTACCACCTCATGAGGTAAAAAGAATGTGCTGCTTCTCTCCTTTAATTTGTCATCCTTTGAATGTTTTTTAAAATGTTTTTAACCATTTAAAATATGTCATATATAGGCTCATTTTGGAGTTTTAAAAAAATTACTCAAGATATGTCTCAGTGTGCGTGCATATGTCCTCTATGGCTGGAGAATGATAACGATTGTAAGGAAACCTTTAGCAGATCTTCTTATAAGATACATAATTGTTTCATGATTCGTTTTTCAGTATAGATTTTTAAATATTAACTTTGATGATTGTGAGGGTCATCTACCCGCTTCCGGTCAGGAGATTTATAATTCTCTAAGAATGTCGTACTCTCATACTCCATTTTTGTGTGTTATTGATTCAACTTAACCACTTTTGGTTTTGATACAGTTAGAAATCATTTATTTCCTATCGGTATAGTTTTAGTCTAGTATTTTATTTACATGTTCTCAAGAGATAGCTAGTTAACTGGCAGAGCTTTCAGGTAATTAACTTACAGCAATATTAAAACTATATTATGAGGGTCTGACACGACTGTCAAGTGATGTCTTTGGCCCTTCTGTGCAATAAAGAATGGAGAGACAGCCTCTGTCATTGGATTCCCTTCAAGTACAACAAAATTGTGGGGAGGAATTAGGAACTTTCTTCTCTCTGTGCTAAAGCTGGCACTCTTCAAAGCAACTTCAAAGCGTATGCCCTCTGGCTAGAGAATATATTCAAAGCAGCGGCATTAGGTTGAACCGCTTGCCTTTCTGATTCTAAAACCCACACATTCACTGTGAGGGAAGAAGGAAAGTGGAAGTGGGATCAGGGGAGAATTATCCTCTGAACTGTATACAAAGGACTGGGATCTGGAAAATGAATTTTTTGTTCAGTTCTGCCTACTCGCACTCTAGTTGACCCCCTTAGGCAAGTGGGGGAGTGAAGAGCATAACATTATCAAACGGCTTTCTGTTATTATGAGGCACGACTAATAAAATTGATTGTGAAACATTCAGAAAATTTGAAGGGCTTTGTAATGTAAAATAATGAGCTAAAATTCAGACTAACTGCTTGGAGTGTGATTTATAATCTTGAAATGATGTGTCAAAGGAATTCAGGGGATAATAGGAAATATCTTAGAGATCATGTGTTATTTCACTTTATTCAGTACAACTGTGTGTCTGGTGTTTTATTTGAAGTTCTTCTTTCCCCTTTAACCTTATCTAAGGTTCCTGGACATCAGTCCGTTTTTATGAATGAACCAAGACTGTCGGACTTCAAACAAGTTCTTTTAAGGGAGGGGATCCAAGCTGAGTTCGTAGGAGGTGTACTCGTTTGCAACAATCAAGTAGCAGTCCGTAGAGTAAGTGTGTTTTTAAGAAGGGCTGAATTGAACAAATGCTCTTGATGTTTAGTTATTTTGAATTCTGTAATTCTTGGATTGAATTAATTTTACAAACTGGAGATCAGTAATTTATAGTGAAGACATCACATTTATAGTGATGACCTTGACGGCTTTTAAAAGTGACTCTCAAAGACGTGATATATAATTTTATTGTAAATTTTTATTATTTGAATCCTGTGACATTTGTGTGTCTATGTAAAATTCATGACTTGAATATTATATCCATATTCTGTGAATCAGAGCAGTCCATTTCCTAATCAATCATAGAGCAATCTAGTTGATATATTTTGGTTATTATGTCTGCATATTAATGGATAGAAAGTCTGCTAAATAACTTATTTTTTTTACTTGGTTTCTAGACGGAAACTGGACGCATTGGATTAGAAGGCTGCCTTTGTCAAGATTTTTATAGGATAAGAGACCTTTTATATGAACAGTATGCCATTGTGTAAAGGACATGATGTCAAGAAGTATCTGTTTGACCTTTCTAAGAAAAAAGGATTCTTACTATAAGCTTTTGCTTTTTTGTTTTGTAACATACAAAAAGAATCTGCCAGAAAAACTTAACATGCATTAGATTTTTAAAAATGTAAATAGAAACCATATTGCTAATGCTCAAATGAGCATGCTACCTTTTGGCTTTCAGAGTGAGAGATCCTTACAGGTGTGCAGGCCCTGGAGTTGAAGGTGATTGGCTTCCTTTAGAGACCCCTTATTCTAGAAGGGCTTGTTACTTGAATAAAACAATGCAACTTAGCAAACCAGTTCATGGCCTTAGAGAAACATGTTTGCATGAATTCTTGCAAACTGTTTCTTACATTTTCTGGAATGAAAAATGAGAATTTATCTTAAAAAGATGCGCTATAAAAAAAACCCTGATAAAACAGTTTTTTGAGCTTATGTATTTAAAAAACAAAAAAACAGAGTGTGTGCTGTAATTCTTTTGAATTCCTGTATGCAGTTTTCATCACAGGGAGCTTATCTACTCCATGCCTACGTTTCCCAGTGATTCACTCTACTGTGAGATGGTACACATTTGGTTCAGAAACCAGTTTTTATTTCTCCCATTTCTTGTTCTATCAAGATTTTGTTGTTGTTGTTGTTCAGCTTGAATTATAACACCGTCATTTGAATATACATAATTCAGAAAAACTTGACGTGTTCTAGTCTTAAAGGTCCTGCATACATTTTAAACACATCTTAACTATCAGCTAGGTTACTGTACTGGAGACTGTTTTGTGCTTTGCTTTTAGGGAAACAAATGTTGAACCTCACATTTTTATAAGGTAGCAGTATAATTAAAAGGTATAAAGGTCTTCATCTCTTAGGCTTGCTTTCTCCTAAGCTTGCCCAAGCAGTGGTTGGATTTTATACACATTACTACAGAAATAATACTGAAGTTGGATAAGGCCATCCATTCTATGTTCATGTCTTTCTTGGGGCTACCAGCCCTGATACAGTATAAACCGCTTGTGTTTAAGAGTAAAAACAGTGTATGCAGTTCTCATTGAACTTAAAAATGAAAGTCATGCCACCCTATTGTAATCTGTGGGTGCTTTTTTAGAATGTAGCTTAATCATTACAGACCTTGATGTTTATTTCTTATTTAAACCCTCCTCTTTACACTTAAGCATTTTTTAGAAGGGTCAGATTTCTTGTTTAACTTATATGGCACTATGTATAATACAACCCAGTGATATCAGACAAGAATTAATATTTCACTCTATTTCAAATGCTTAGAAAGCTTTTATTGTGAGTTAAATTGCTAATGCAAAGTTTACAGCCTTCTGGTACTGAAAACCAGACACAGAAAACAAGTTACAGACGATGAAGATAAAGAGTATGTTTTCTTTGCAGAGCTTTGAAAAAAAAATCACTTAAACTCTTACTACTGAATAGAGTAAGCCTAGAATCCTATTTATATTCCAGGGAAAAGAAAGTCTGCATTTGTTTCATGGCTTAAAGCATCTGGTTATACATATTACATTGCAATAGTGATATTGAAAAATTGTCTCTTGCCTAGCATTTTTATTGTCCTATGAACAGGAATTAAATTTTAAAGTACTGCTTGAAGGTGGCTGTGCTAACTAATGTCAATGCAGGAGCAATATTTTTACCTGTTTCTAGATGACAGTATTACTAAAATTTCAAAAATGAAGGCATTTGTTTAGTCTCAGTTACTTAAGAAAAATATAAATTTTAAAAAGGACTCTGAGGTAAATCATGAACTCAGAGGCACTTTCAGATCGTCATTGTTCAGAGGCAAAATAAATACAATGGACCATCAACTGATATCTATAATTTGGTTAAAAAGAAATTTTGTTGTAATATTTGTGGCAGTGGGATTATAAATGTCAAGTATCATTGCAAACTTTCTGTATTTTCATGAACCAGTAGGTGGCCTGAAACAGAAGTGAGAAAATCAATTTTCTAAGGAGGGCCTTTGCCTTTTAAAAAAAATTGAGATACGATTCACATACTTTTAAAGTTCACTCTTTTAAAGTTACATTTATTATTTTTTTTTAGTATATTTACAGAGTTGTGCAACCATTACCACCATCTAATTCCAGAACACTTCATCACCCCGAAAAGAAACTCCGTACCCGTTAGCAGTCACTCCCCATTCTCGCTTCTCCTCAGCCCCAGGCAAGCATTAATCTATCTTCTGTCTCTATGGATTACCTATTCTGGACAGTTCATAAAAATGGAATCATACAGTATGTGGCCTTTTGTGTCTGACTTCTTTCACTTAGCATAACTTTTAAGATTCATCGATGCTGTAGCATGTATCAGTATTCTTTTTATGGCTGAATAATATTCCATATGGATATACTGCATTTTGTTTATCCACTCATCAGTTGAGAGACATTTGGTTTGTTTCCACTTTTTGGCTATTATGAATAATGCTGTTATGAACATTTGTGTACAGGTTTTTTGTATGGGCATATGTTTTCAATTTGGGGGGGCATATACGTTAAGAGTAGAATTGCTGGATCATATGGTAACTCTGTGTAACCTTTTGGGAAATTGCCAGACTGTTTTCCAAAGTGACTGCACCATTTTACATTCCTGTATCCTCGGCAACACTGGTTACTCACCATCTTTTTTATTTTAGCCATTTTAGTGTGTGTGAAGAAGTATCTCATTGTGGTTTCGATTTGCATTTCTCTAATGATGGATGATTTTGAGCTTCTTTTCTGTACTTATTGGCTGTTTGTATATCTTCTTCGGACAAATGTCTGTTCGGATCCTTTGCCTATTTTTAAATTGGGTCATTTATCTTTTTATTGTTGAGTTAAAGAGTTTTTTATACACTGTGGATACTAAATCCTTATCATATGTATGATTTGCAAATATTTTTTCCCATTCTGTTTGTTTTTTCACTACCTTGATAGTGTCCTTTGAAACACAAAAGTTTTTAATTTTGATGAAGTCTTAATTTATCTGTTTTATTCTTTGGTCCCTTGTGCTATTGGTGTCATATCTTAAAAACCCATTGCTTCATCCCGTATCACAAAGATTTATACCTATTTTTTTTCCTGAGAGCTTTATGGTTTAATATAGTTCTTACATTTAAGTCTTTGATCCATTGTGAGTTAACTTTTATGTATGATGTGAGGTAGGGGTCTGATTTCATTCTTTTGCATTTAGATATCCAGTAGCCCCAGCATCGTTTGTTGAAAAGACTATTTCCTCATCAAATTTTCTTGCCACCTTTGTTGAAAATCAGTTGCCCATGAGTATATGACTTTGTTCTTGGATTCTCAATTCTATCTCACGGATGTATACATCTATCCTTATGCCAGTATTGTTTTGAATACTGTAACTATGTATTAAATTTTGAAATTGGCAAGTGTACATCCTCCAACTTTCTCTTTCAAGATTGTTTAGGCTGTTCTGTTTCCCTAGCATTTTCATATGAATTTTAGAATCAGTTTATCAATTTCTGTAAAAAGGCCACTCACTTTTATTAGGAAAAAAAAAGTACTTGAAATTTAGAGCTTAAAATCTTAGAATGTTATGGCTAAGAGGGACTATAGAATTCATCTAGTTCAACACGCTTATTTTAGTATTGAATGAATGGGCCTATGGGAGGTAAGGGGTTTGCTTGAGTCAGATAGCTGGTCAGAGACAGTTGGAATTGGAACCTAGCCTTCATAGAGTCCGTTCACTTTATATTAAATGAATGAATCTAGAATCCTTATAGAATCCATTGATTCGATACTAAAATAAGTATGTTGAACTACATGAGTTCTGCAGTTCCTCTCAGGCATAACATTCTGAGATTTTAAGCTGTAAATTTCAACTACCTTTTTCCTTGCACTGCTGTGCTGCTTCGCTTTCTTAGTTATTTTCACTTTGCTTAGGGGGAATATGTTCAGTTTATCTGCTCTAAGAACAGCATCTGGCAGCTGTTATTAGGACAACAGCCTGCTGAGAGAGAGACTGCTTCCATTCTGTGTGATGGCCAGTGAAGGTGGGGAGGGCGGGGAGAGAAAAGGTAAATGTCACCTTCTGTACTTTTCTTTGGCTTTAAGGTTCTAGAGTTTTATCACACGGTTATTGTCCTTTAAATATTGATGAACTCATTACCACTTAAGTCAAAGGGTGTAAATAGTGGTTAGTAATTCAGTGATTGAGAGGTTGATTGTTTGCTTGTTTGTTTGTGTGGTGGTTGTTCTCTGCCACCCCTAACCCCTCCTTTATTCAGCCATTTGGTAACTACAGAGTGGATGGCTAAGTGACGACGCAGTGCGAACTAGAGAAGGAATCTTCAGATCTGCCTACCTGGGCGGGGATCAAGGAAAGGTTTTTTTCCTTCTTCTTTTGCTTGTCTCTCACTCTAACCACGTGAATTGTGTTTGTGAGAAAATACCCAAAATTGTCACAGTAAAAACCCAGGACTTTGCTGGAAGTGAGGGTATCTTGGCTTCTCTCTCCTGTTGGTCCCCCCTCCTCCCTGCCCCCACCCCATTCCCACACAGCTCAATTTGTTTGGTGCTTTTTCCTTCACTACTCAAGCCCGTTTCGTTTTAGTCCTTGAAGTCAAAATGTGATTTCGAGGAGCAAAATAGGAGTTTGGAGAGTTTTAAATCTCTCCTCATTGTAGTTGAAGAGAACCGAAAGTGTATGTGCTTCTTTTGTGAAATTGTTAATGGAATTCCATGGATTCAACTCAAACATTTGATACTGAGTGATAGCTTCAAGCAGAGAATACACAAAGGATTCATAAGGACGTACTATATCACTTTCTGAAGTTATTTTAATGTTCAATATCCAATTTATTGTGTGTATTTCCTTTTTCTTCTTGACACAGTTTTTTTTTTTTAAGTCACCACTAATTGTACATTCAAAACTAGTGAAGTCCTTCAAACAAGTCTCTATGGGAAGCTGTTTTTATCTAAGGGTGCTGCCTGCTGTCCTTGTTTTAAATATTTTTGGAGCTCTCATTTCTCTTCAGATTCATTTACCAAGCTTATGAGAAATGTAATTTATCTTAGAAACACATTGTGGTCTTGGCCCAACATATGCCATTACCATTTGACTCTAAATGACCCCCCCCCAAACATTTAAAAGCTCTTCTTTTATGGACAGACATTTGCTATCATAGGAGATTTTTTATATTAAAAAGTTATCTATTAAATACCAAACTATAATGAAAATAAAAGCAGTGGAATATACCAGAAATTATAAAGATGCTGTCATTCCCAACATCATCAATAGGTCATTGTTCAGGTTAAATTTCCTGCTCAAGTATCAAAGGATGTATGTCTCTAATGAGATTATGGAAATTTCTATCAGTTATAAGAAAAACAAATTACCTAAATGTATAGGATTCAAATTCTCAAGGTTTTTCAATATCTCCCATATGTAATTTTTTTCAAGGAGACAGACTATTGTAGGAAGAAAGAAGTTATGTTTAATGAGAAAGATTCAGAACATTGTGCATTTTTAACTATTAAGCAGAATCTTATATCTACATTATTGCCCATTAAAAAAAACTTCTTTCACATTTATTTCAAATATTCTTTTGAATAGTTTTACCTGAGATAAGGAAACCATTAAGCAGAGATTTTTCTAGTATAAAAACCAGTGTAATAAATTCATAATAGCTAAAAGACCACTTGTGTGTGTCTTATTTTTTAACTTATTATTTTGAAATAGTTTTAAACTGACAGAAAAGTTACAAGAATAGTTTAAAAGATCCTATATATCATTCCCCTAGGTTCCCCTGTTGTTAACATTTTGCCGTATTTATTTATCATTCTACCTATATATACATATTATTTTTTGAATGGTTTGATACTAAGTAGCAGTTATGACATCCCATTAGCCATAAGCACTACAGTGTGTATTTTTTAAAAACAAGGACTCTCCTGCATAACTACACAACTTTCATCAAAGTCAGGAAACCAGTGTTGATGAAATTCTAGCATTTAATCCACAAACCCCGTTCACATGTTACCAGCTAGTCCAAAATGTCCCTAAAATTACCCTTTCCTTTTTGGTCTAGGATCCAGTCCAGGATGATGCATGTGTTTAGTTATGTTTTCCCTTCAGTCTTCCTCAATCTGGAAGACTTCCTCAGTATTTCCTTTTTTAAAATTTATTTTGTTTATGACCTTGACATTTTTGAAGAGTGCCGATCAGTTACTTTGTAAATGGCCCTTCCTTTGAGTTTGTCTGATGTTTCCTCATGATTAGATTCAGGTTATGGGTTTTTGACAGGAATACTAGAGAAGTAAATGATGCTTTGTTCTTCTCTGCATTATATCAGGAAGCACATAGTGTCAATTTTCCCCATTGCTGGTGATGTTAATTTTTCATGGTTATGTTTCCAAGGTTTCTCCACTGTCAAGTTAATAAATATTTTGTGGGGAGCTACTTTGAGACTATGTCAATATCCTGTTCTTTATAAATATTTATCTTCTAGTTTTAGCATCTATTGATGATTCTTATCCGAAGAAATCAGATAAGATTGCCAAAAGGTGATTTTCTGATTACACTGTGGCTTCTACATTTATTTGACATTCTAGTGTAAGCACATTCTCTTCTCCCCCATTTGTTTGTTCATTATTTATATCGGTGTGGAACATGGATTCTGTTTTATAATCTACAAACTATCGTGATTCATTTTGATGCTACAGTTTTCCTAGATTTGGCTAGTGGGAGCACCTTTAAGCTGGCTTCTGTGCTCTTTTGACACGGTCTCTGGTTCTTTTTTGTTTGTTTTAATTGTGGTAAAAAACGAAACATTAAATTTACCATCTTAACCTTTCTTAAATGTACAGGTTCAGTAGTGTTACGTATATTCACGTTGTTGTGCAACAGATCTCGAACTTTTTTATTTTGCAGCACTGAAACTCTATACCCGCTGAGCACTAATGTTCTCACTTGCCTTCCCCCAGCCCTTGGTAATCGCCTTCCTACTTTCTGTTTCTATGGTTCTGATTGCTTTAGATACTTAATGAGTGGAACAGTACAGTAGGTGTCCTTTTGTGAGTGGCCTATTTGACTCAGCATACTGTCCTCAAGGTTCATCCATGTTGTAGCATGTGACAGGATTTCCTTCCTTTTAAAGGCCGCATAATAGTACACCATCTGGCGGTACCACATGTTCTTTATCCATTCATTTGTCGATGGACATTTGGGTTGTTTCCACCACTTGGCTCTTGTGAATTATGCTGCAGTGAACATGGGTGTGCAAATATCTCCTTGAGATCCTGCTTTCACATCTTTTGGATAATATCCAGTGAGGCTGCTGGGTCATATGGTAATTCCATTTTTAATTTTTCAAGCATTTCCATACTGATTTCCATAATGGCTGCACGTCCCCATGGTTCTTTGAGCACTTCCTAACTTTCAGTCACCACAAGATGGTCCAGGCTCCATCTTGCATTTTCACTACCCCAGTCCTGGGATCAGCCATTTCTCCAGAGTCCTGGTTCACTTTAGTGGAGAATGTCATTTAGAACCAAGACTTGGGTGCTCACTTGTGCTCATTGCCACGGTGCTATCATTGCTACCAGGTCCTCAGTATACAATTAGGAAATATCTACATCTACGCTTGTTTCCTCATCATCCATCTCTCTATGTTAAAAACCACAAGTTCACACTGATCTCCAGTTCCACCTCTACTCCACAAGGTTTATTCTAGCCTTCCCTCTCTTCATATTTGTACCTCCTTTACCCTATAGTAAAAACAGGGGCTCCCATAATCTTCACTTATTTGTTCACTCCCCTGTAATTAATCAATTTTTGACCATGGGGCTGGCTGCTTTGCTTGAAGCCCCCTGCACACAGCTGCCACGAGAACAGAGTTTCCTTCTATTCCTCGCTCCATGGCAGCACCTGCCAATTGAACCCCATAGCAGGTATTTTAAAGAAGGCACCTTTGGCCTCAACAGATGTTCTGTTCCAGTTTACATGATGGTCCAGCAGTGGTGAAATAAGCACAGATTCTGAGGGTTTCTACTTTGAATGGGACTTTATAGTCTTTGGGTATTTGTCTTGGTTATTTTGCTACAATATTTTCCTCATTATTTCCTACTCTAGAGTTAAGCCAAAGTAATGATCACTGTGGAGTGGGGTTAGTGGAGGAGAGTATGAAAAGGAAGGAGGTGGAAACCCCGTCTCAGGGGAGTAGCGGGTCTGGCAAGAGGATACCACACATGGCAATCACAATCCAAAATGCTGTCTAAGCAAAACACATTAGCAGTTACAGCTCTTAAGATCTGTGTTAATATTATTTTATAACTGTCCTTGCAAAAAACTTTGCCTGTCATTTCATCATTTGGATCATCCACCCCCTTAACTCTTAAGCTTTAGGAGTGTCATGGCCAAGTTCACTATACCGAGTGCTGAGGTGTTCTTTTATTAAACAGTCAGTTATTCCTCAATCTTAACAATGTGGAGTGGGAGGAATAATATGCCCCTGGACAAATGATCCCTCAGTAAGCTTAAGATGGAGTCCAGTTATGTAACAAATGTGGAACCTGTATACTAATTACTAGAACTTAATCCTACCAATGGGAAAATGGAGTCTGTGGCCATAATCACTTCCATTTTAGAGATGTGGTTCACCTAATGGGAATAATTGTACAAGTGCTTTTTTACTAAAAAATAACTGAGCCCCTATCGTAGTAGCTGACACTGAGTATTTTCTATGTACCAAATACTGTGCCAAGTACTTTATATGCATTGTCTCATTTAACCATAATGATCATGGGCAGGATGGACACTGTTATTACCTCATTTTACAGATGTGGAAACTTAAGCTTATGGTCTGTTATTTGTCTCCCAATTCTGACACATAATAGGCATTACAGTATGTACTTGTTTAGATATATCATTAGAGTTCTTTAGTTTTGAGTACCACTTTGTGTGGATTGGGCCAGTTACTTTAAATCTTAGCACTTCAAATACATAGGGATGGTAATGGTTCCATTGCCTAGGGTTGCATGAGGATTAAATAATATGAACCATGCAAAGCATGTGGCGTGTCTGGCACATGGTAAGCACCTCAGTACATGTTAATAATTATTTAGGGCCACTTTCACATCCATCACCTCATTCAATCTTTATTACAACCCTAAAGGCTACGTATCACCTCATTTTTACAGAAAAAGAAACTGGCTCTGGGGTGTCTAAGTGGCCTATTCAAAGTCACATAGCTGATCAGTAGTGAATCGGGTGCTTTTACCACTTGATCTACAAAAAGTGCTCTAATATTTATCCTTTTAGCTTCTAGAGAAGGATCCTTCAAAGTAACTTCTAATGTATTACTCACAGTTTACTCTAAATAACAGTGGAATTTATCCCACATGACCTAATGTAGATCAAAGACGTTTTTATCTTTAGACATTTTCTAAGACAATTTAAATGCAGCAGACTTTCTGCTTTGGTCAAGGTGATAATGCATTAATCTAAAGATACTGAATCTTTTCTTATCTTTACTGGTGATGTTATTCCCCATGGAATTACAGAAAGCAGACTTCCCTTGGTCAAAATGAGAAAACCCACAAGCTGCATGAGAATCTTGGGATATATTTATCCAGGAATGCTTATATATTGATTCCAAAAAGCCACTTAACACTTTCCCTTAAAATCCTTATGGATAAGAGAGAGAGATGGGGGTTGGGTGAGATTTAGTCAAGTGGGTTTCTAACCCTTCTGTAGCCATTTCTAAAAGCTGCTCATTGGTGGGCATGTGCTAGTCTGAATTAGCAGGCTTGGTCCTCATCTTACATGCCATTTCTATAAATTTTCTGGTTCAGGACATTGGTGGTAGGTTAAGACAATTTGCAAAGGACCTGCACTAGAAGAAATAGCTCTTGTATGATAAGATAACATTGGTACCTAAAGGGATCCTGACAAGTTTGGACACTGGGTGAAATCTGAGAAAATGAAATTTCACCTGTCTTTCTAAACCAATGGCACAAATATATAATGGAGAGAAGACCCTAGCCTAGGATTATAGATTTATAAACCTAGGATTCTAGGTTTATAAAGAAGCATTTCAGGGATTTCCCTGGCAGTCCAGCTGTTAAGACTCTGCGCTCCCAATGCAGGAGGCACGGGTTCGATCCCTGGTTGGGGAACTAAAATGCAGCATGCTGCACAGCGCGGCCAAAAAAAAAAAAAAGGGCGCAGTTCAGTGGACTATAAGCTGAGTATAAAGATAACTGTCAAAAAAGGTAATGACTTAGGGCCGTATTACTAATAGACACATGGACTTTGTAATTACTAAGACAGTGTTTAAAATAAAGATGGTGATGGGCCTGCTACTTCATTCTACTGGTTAAGGCCTCACTTAGTTCAGAAAACATTTTTCTCCCTCCCCCCCCTTTTTTTTACTTTCCCTTCTAATATTTAATAAATGCACATGATAGGAAATTTGGAGGGTGCAGAAAAGCATAAAGAAACAGGCAAAAGCCCTATACTAAATGTAGTACTTTTATCATTTTGGCCAATTTCCATCTCTTTCAATAAAATGTTTATGTAATACGTGTACAATTTTGCACTTGTCTTTAGAGAAGAATTTCCCAGGTTTATAAGCATCTTTTAATGGCTGCAAATATTCCATCATATGGCTGTATCATTATTTACTTAGCTCTTCCCAGTTTTTGGATGGTTTCCAATTTTTCTCTATAATCTGAAATGCATACAGATTTATTCATAAAGTCATGCATCGTGGTGATGGTATTAGTACTAGCTCATAATTGCAAACAGCCTAAGTACCACTCTTTATGGACATTAATATCTGAATTAGGTCCAGAGGAGAGTAACCAGCTTGTTGAATGGCCTGGAAACCACTGCAAATAGAAACTGAGAATATGGGTTGGAGTATGCAGTAGGGCTCATTTTTTGGAAAAGAGGGTACCTTAAAAAGAAATGAGCTAAGGATCTTACTAAAAGCATCCAAGTCAACTGACTATCAGGGAAGTTGCTGTGTTCTTCAGTTTCCCAATAGTGACCTGGCTTTATGTACTCAACGTGCAGTCAACACCTTTTCTTTGGAGAAGAAAAGTAACATCTTCAACATTCAGCAACTAAATGAGAGCATCAGTGGTATACCCACCACCAGCCCCCAAACATAACTGTTCCAAGAATTTGCTTCCAGTGCCAGCATCTTCTATGTGAATTATCTCTTTCCTTCTCTTGCTGCCTTTCCCCCTCCCAAGGTTTCTCTCTCAAAACTTATGACATTACATTTGACCCTGACCGTCCTGGGGGAGCCAGAAAAATTTTTTTTAAAGATTTGTTAGAACTGTCACTCTCTTCATTACATTATTGCTAGTAATTATTAAAAATATGTTTCACGGGCTTCCCTGGTGGCGCAGTGGTTAAGAATCCACCTGTCGGTGCAGGGGAGACAGGTTCGAGCCCTGGTCCGGGAAGATCCCACATGCCACAGAGCAACTAAGCCCGTGGCCACAACTACTGAGCCTGTGTTCTAGAGCCCGCGAGCCACAACAACTGAGCCTGGGTGCCACAACTACTGAAGCCTGTGCGCCTAGAGCCCATGCTCCACAACAAAAGAAGCCACCGCAATGAGAAGCCCGCACTGCAACCAAGAGGAGCCCCTGCTCGCCGCAACTAGAGAAAGCCCGCGCACAGCAACAAAGACCCAATGCAGTCAAAAATAAATAAATTAACAAAACCAAACCATGTTTCACAGTGGGAAAAGGCAGAGCACGTGAGCAACTGTACAAAACTTAACCACGGACATCAGCCTCCTGCAGCCACTCCTAGAAACAGCAGTGCTTTAGTCTTGGGTGAATTCTTCATTCCATGACTTTGGTTTCCTGAAAAATGAGGTCAGTATACACATATTTTTCTTCCAGTTGCTCAGAAAGGATTAATATCTTTTGGCAGTCCTATGGAAATTGATGAAGGACAACAGATAAATTATAAGCTGTAACAATAGTATGCTATACACTAATACACTAGGGAGAGAAGGGATCTGTGTTTCCATTAACCCAGAATGAAGAGGACTATTATTGAACACTATGTCACACACTTGCTCTGCATTACTTTTATTTAACCCTCGCAGCAGCCAGATTTAACAAGTTACCCCCCTTTACAGATGAGGAAGTGAAGACTCACGCTAAGAATTTCCCAGGTGTCAATCACTAGTAAATAACAACTGTAGCCAGGCTATGAATCCAGATTTTCTGAGTATTCCAAAGTCTACACTCTTATGATAGATTAAAGACTTCAAAAGATTGACTACAATTGTAGGCCTATCCCAATGTGGCAACAAATAGATATTGAGGAAAGAGGAAGGAAACAGTTGTATGGATTGAAAGAATGTGGAGATATAAAACAAGTGTATTTCCTATCTTTCAGAGAAGGAAGCCTCCATGTTTCTCTGTCCATTGGGTTGAAACTTCAGGATCTGTTTATTCCCAGGTCTTCAACTTGCTTTCCTCACCACTATTTCAAAATAGAAATAGTGGTCAGCTTAAAGCTGATGTTTAATCCAGAATCATGTGATGTTTCCCTTGTTTTAAATGTTTCCATTTTTTTAGTTTTTTAAGGAACCTCCATACTAATAAAGATGTTAAAAAAAAAAAAGTTTCCACAGCATGCTGCTGCTTCCCCTGTCCCACCTTTGGAGCATTTTTCTGCTGCTGATAGAGCTGCTCCAGACAGATTTAACATTTTGAGATGTCCTCCTTTGAAATAAAGTAGGAAAAGGACTGGTGTCAAGTGCAAATTCAGAAAGTAAGAAAAACTTACGAACTCAGGAAGCAGAGATGTACAAAATGATTAGTGAGTCTTCGGAGTTGTTACCTTTGACTCCTGTTTTAATTCCATTTCTGGTTGTGAAGGCACCAATAGCTAAGGAAGACAGGGAGCCTGACATTTGGTGTGCCTTTACCGCAGGCACTGGCCTCAGCACTTTTATTACTTCATTTTTTTGAAGAGCAAACCTGATTAACACTGAACATCCATGTAAAGGGAGAGGTTGGGTTGATTATGGTGTTGAATTGATTATTCCACAGTGTGGAATATTTAGCACCCATTAAAAAGTAATTTTGATTGACATTCATATTACATACTGACCTGGAAAGATGTTCACATTAATGAAAATGAGAAAAAATAAGTTGCAGAGTAATATATAAGGTATGACTACATTTTTGTAAAACCATATATGCAGATGGCTGAGGGAAGGTTTTAACCTAGGTCTGCATTGAAGATGAAAAATTTCCCAGTTCTTGGTTCATGAGCTTTACTCATTCTTTTGCCTCAGTGAGTACTCCATCTAAAAGGACACTGTATGGATGTCACATGAAAATTCCCACCTTCCCTTTCTTCAGCAATCCTCAGTGCCAGTGTACAGAGGAGCTGCAGAGAGGCAGTAGGGGAGGTACTGGGGAAAGGGGAGGAGGAAAGAGCATGAAGCTAGAGAGGCTGCATGGAAGCATTTCTCCTGGAGCATCACTGCCCTTGGCTTCATTGCCCTCCCATTTCTACTCTTGCAGCAAATGGACCCCTGTCCATCTATGTCCATCTCATTTCCAATATATGCTAAAGTCTGGACAAGTTCCGATATTAAATGTGGTTTCAGGTGACATGTTCAAAAAATTTGGGTCTTGTCCTCAGCTTGGCCACCCAAAATGGATGACAAGCATGATGAGTGAGAACAAAGGAGAGTCTCAGTGTAGGAAGAACGCCGATTGGAGACTCGGAAAGCTGGGTACTGCCACTTTCTAGGGGACCCTGGCCAAGTCTCTGGTCCTCTGTGATCCTCACTTTATTTATCCATAAAGTGGACCTGGGGTGGGATTAGTCTGCATAATTTATAAGACCCTGCCTGCATTATGATTCTATCACCCAAGTCAAACATATTGTGCTGCTTAGGGCACGACATTCTATTTTTTAGATCCAGGGCACTGTGGGGAATAGGTAATAAAAGTAAGACCTGGCAAATGAAGACTTTCTGGGGTCCCCACAGCTCTCATCCTCCACAAGGCCCTCCTTATCCTCATTACCATTACAACCCAGCAGGTAGAAAACAAATATCACATTAATTCAGCCCACTGCTCTCAGCAAAGGGGAAAACTGCTCACGTAATTTTAGTACTTCCAACCGACATTCCTTTGTTGGAAGGATTTACTATAGATCTCCTCAAACCTGAATTGCAGAAAATCATTCTTGTACAAATGGCTGTCCCCTGGAGGTATCTTCTTATTGAAACCATATTTTGTTCATTATAAATTGGCTTTATTAGTAGTTTTCAATGGTGGGAAACCAAAAGCCTTCTACCTAACATCTAATCTTAAAAAGGGTAATTAGTTGGAGTTATTAAAAACTCACCATCCAACAGATTTTTGAAAACTCATACAGAGCTTCAGAAAATATTAATTCCCCTTTCTTCTGCAAAATCACCTAAGCAAATGAGATATTCCTTAGAAATAAGAGAAGTCCTATAAATTACGATGGAAGTGATAAATCTTTAATGCTCTGGATATTCTAACTCCCTATTCTCAGCCTGAACTAGGGGATAGAATCTAAAGAAGATACATTAAAATTTGAGGAAAATGAAATATATTTAATTCATTTATATCTATAGAAAAAAATGAGTATCTCAAAGAATGGAAAGAGAAACGTAAAAGAGGGGCTTTTTTACTGTGAGGAACTAGGCTAAGAAAAGACATGATTTGGAGAAATTGTTTTCTAAAAAATACACTGTAAAGCAACTGAAAGATGCTTTGATTAGAAAAATAACCCTAAGACCAATTCATACCCAATGTAATGCTTATGGAATTGTTCCCATCCACTCTGGAGCAATCTGTGGCTTCTGGAAAAATCTGTGATCAGAAGATTTAGGAAGAGAAATGAGTAATACCTATCATTATGCCGTCTCTTAATCTACTGAATGTTAACCCTCAAGATACCACCAAAGTGGGAGTAGTGCAAGTCAGGATCATCTATGGAAAGCTGACTACCTTCAGGGTGCGGGACTAGTCATTCTGGGGAGAAAAGAAATAAGGTGCCATCCCTGGCATTAAATAGTTATATGTTTAAGAGCACAGGTATGGCAGTCTCTTAGATAGATCAGAACTGTATTGATTGGATAGACACCCAAGAGCAGAGTGGTGGAGAGAGAGAAGGAAGTGGGGGAACACTACTGAGCGCCTCCTACTGGCTGGGGAGCAAGGGTGGAGCAAGGCCAACCTCAGGAAGAAATGGAGGCTGGGGCCTGGCTGGCTTTCCCGTTGCCTCCCAGCAGGTCTAAAGGAAGAGCATGAAGAGGCTTGACGGTTGACTTACTCTGGACCTGAGACTATGTTCTCTTTAAATGATAGGTTGCTTTATTGGGATGGTGGTGGGAGGTGAGCTAACAATGTGAGGCATAGTAGGATGATATAAGCTCGTATTTCTGGCCATGAGCATGAGTTTAGAGCCGAACAGCAGACAGCCCAAGTTCAGGTATCATGTCAATGGATTTGTCTCCACCAATGTGCAAAGAGGCCATGGGCTCTGTGGTCTGAGATCTGGCTATAAGACCCAGGACAATGCCTCTGTACTTCACTTTTCTCAACTGAATAATGAAAATGGTGAATGGAATAGACTTCTGTAGTTTTTGTCTACCCAGCAACCATTCCCCCTTCTGCTAGTAACAACGCCAGGTTGCCTTTGAGAGACTCATCCTCTCCTGGGTCTCCTGTCATTTGACTGGAAGGGGAATGACCACACCCTCGGGAGCAATTGACACAAGGCAGAGCCACAGTAATTGGTTCAGGGTTGGGAATGTGACTCAGGTCGGGCTGAAGAGGCCCAGCATCTGACTTTTATTGAAACAGTGGTGAGAAAGGACCTTGCTTTCCACTGGACTGCTAAACTGGTAGCATCTAATCCTGGGGTGGTCATCTTCTTGGGGGACAGCCTGCCTGAGATTGAAGGCAACACAGAAGAAAGCTGAAGTTGGAAACAGAAGGGGTGAGGGAAACAGAGAAAAAGAGAGAGAGAGTGTGTGTAACCAAAAGTGGGGTCCGGCTGCTTGCTGCTCTAAAGCCAAGGAAGAGGCAAGCTTGGTGGAAAGGAAAGTCTACTTTATTTCACAGGCTGGCAACCTGTTGTGGGAGCTGGGCAGGGGGTGGACGCCTGTCCGAAGGCCAACTCCCCGCCACTGACAATGGGGGGCGGCTATAGACGGAGGGAGGGGGCTGCACACGGAAAGAGCACAGTCAGCTCTGACCGTCATCTTGAAATTGGTCCTGCAGTGGTCTGATCAGCATCTTGGCTGTTTTAAGTACAGTTAGTCCTCTGTGCCAGGGTCGGTTTGTTCCCATTTCTGTGAGGCCAGTTCTCAGAACTGTGGCAGCTGATATCATGGCGGCAGTCTGGTCATCATGTAGGTAACTTCTTCCACCTGGTGGGGATCTCAGTATCTATACGACAGCTCACGGGATACGGCTCAGAATATGATCTAGAGCCCTCAAGGAGGAATTAAGGTCCTTGACTTTGCTTTAATGACTAAACTATTATTATTTGGTCTTGTTTGACTGTTTTCCTTTGTTTCTGCATTTTCTCACTTGTCTGATTAAACTTATTGTTTGGCTAAAGTTTTTCCACAGACAAAAGGCAGGCTGAGGACATAGTGGGGGAGGACCACAGGGTCCTGCTCTGTTTCAAGAGGAGGGAGAGGAGAGAGCTGAATTCCTCTGAATTCACCCCTTGCACTTCTTATATGAACCAATGAATTCCTTTTTTTGGTTTGTTCATTTGTTTAAGCTGGCTTGAGATGGTTTTTCTGAAACTTGCACTAGAAGAGTTCTAACTAAAGAGGGCCCAGCCCATAGGACCAAACAATTGTAAGAGCCAAACAAATATTTGTTAGTTCTCATTTTTCTCTAAATCTAAATCTTCTCTGATCTCCAAATTGGAGGTAATACTTGCCCTGCTTACCTCGAGGGGTCGTTGAGGGGATCAAACAGGATAGATTGACAAGCCCTTTGAAAATCAAAACACTACATGACTGTACCACTGAATAATTTTTAGTCAACTCTCCTCTCAAATCAAGATTCTTTGGGGAATTCTGAGTAGAAATGTTGCTAAATCAGAGATGTTCCTAAATTTTTTTTAGTATTTCAAAATATGGCACCAAATTCCTTAAATTTTTTTTTTCCTTTTGTTTCTTGTCATCAAGAGAAGCACTAACCAGGCCCTGTAGAGGGGAAAGCAAGTTCGGTTTGGATTTCTAAAAGTTCCTTAATGATAGGGAAGATGATGAAGCATTGGAAAGAGGTAGGGTGTAGCTTGGATTAGAATTTGCTAATGCTTGATCTGGAAAATTCTTTAGACATTGAATCCCAGGAGATAGATTGTCATTGGTTACATCTTTGAAGGCAGGGACTAGGCAGAGCATGGGGAACTCAGGCCTCCACTGGGGGGGGCATCATTACTCTCCCCCAACTTCCTGCCCTACACCACTCTGCTCTTCTCTGAAGGACCCTGGGAAAGCCAGGGCTTTTAGGTCACAGGTAAGACATTTTCTCTTTAGAATTAATCTCTGATGAGGGAATCCTACACTGTTGGTGTGAATGTGAACTGGTACAGCCACTATGGAGAACAGTATGGAGGTTCTTTAAAAAACTAAAAATAGAGATACCCTATGATCCAGCAATCCCTCTCCTGGGATTATCCAGAGAAAACCATAATTCAAAAAGATACATGCACCCCAATGTTCATTACAGCTCTGTTGACAATAACCAGGACATGGAAGCAACCTAAATGTCCATCAACAGAAGAATGGATAAAGAAGTTGTGGTACATATATACAATGGAATATTACTCGGCCATAAAAAAGAATGAAATAATGCCATTTGCAGTGACATGGATGGACCTAGAGATTGTCATACTGAGTGAAGCTGTCAGACAGAGAAAGACAAATATGATATTGTTTATATGTGGAATCTAAAAAATGGGTACAAATGAACTTATCTACGAAACAGAGAGTTACAGATGTAGAAAACAAACTTATGGTTACCAGGGGGTAAGAGGTGGGGAGGGATAAATTGGAAGATTAAGATTGACATAGACACACTACTATATATAAAATAGATAACTAATAAGAACTTGCTGTATAGCACAGGGAGCTCTGCTCAATACTGTGTAAAGGCCTATATGGGAAAAGAATCTAAAAAAAGGGTGGATATATGTATATGTATCACTGATTCACTTTGCTGTACAACTGAAACTAACACAACATTGTAAATCAACTATACTCCAATAAAAATTAAAAAAAAAAGAAAGTACCTTGGTTACTGATATCTGCAAATACTTAGAACTCTTCCAAGTATTAAACAATAACAATATTCTTATCTAAAAAAAAATCTCTGATGAAAAAGGCCAACGCTAGTTGAATTTGCCTTTCCCTCCCCCTCTAATAAGGTCTTCTGTAGATCTTACAAAGAGAAGGAATTCCCAGCCTAATGCTTCCAGTGACAATGGTAAGGGGCTCACCTGGCCTTCGCGTGTCTCAAACGTTTCAACGACTGTTCTTCAAGTCACAGCCCAGGAAGCAAATATGCATCCCTCCAAATATGGAGCCATCAACCTAAAATTGCAGGTAAGTTTAGGTTTTAGTTCCCTTCAGACTAAAACGTAAACTCTAGGCCCATTAATTCTGTTCCTATAATGCCCATATATGCCCAATTCATATAACTCTAAGTATAAAGCAATTTCCCATTATCCCAATGAAAACATTTAAAACATGCTCAAACAAAACCAGCCAACCAAACAACCAAGGAAACAAAGACCAACGTTTTTGGCTAACTTGAATATATAAACTTCTGGAGAAATAAATAAAATAGTTATGTATTTATGATTCAATTTTTATTGTACCCTCCATATCTAAAAGTCACACATTATATAAAAAGGATATATTAATTTAGAAATTGGCTTTTTTGCCCTGTCTTGTTTCATGGAGCAATTTCATCCTAGCTCTGCTGGAGGTTCATTGACATCTGTATCTCTGTCCTTACTCGTTTGAGTCCTCTGACAGTTTACCACCTCAGCCCATGCTGGTAGAGATGCAAACTCTTTTGAAACTGTGTGTGACGCTGTCACTGGAAACACAGGGAACAATTCCTCCTGTGGACACATATTCATAACCTCTGCGTTATAACTACTAAGTGCCTTGCCTTTTTTCCCCCTTAAACTAACAAATTTATTATCTTAGTGTTCTGGAGGTCAGAAATCTGAAGAGTCTCACTGTCAAGGTGTTGGCAGAGCTGCGTTCCTTCTAGAGGCTTGAGGGGGAAAATCTATTTCCTTGCCTTTTCCAGCCTCTAGAGGCTGCTGCATTGCTGGGCCCATGGTCTGCAGCTGCGTTGCATCTCACACCGACCTCTGCTTTTGCTGTCACATCTTCTCTGACCTCCTGCCTCTCTCTTATAAGGCCCCTTGTGATGACTTTGGGCCCACCTGGATAATCTCCCATCTCTGGAGCCTTCATCACACCTGCAAGGTCCCTTTTGCCATGTAAGGTACCTTATTCATAGATTCTGGGGATTAGGACGTGGACATCCCGGGGGGCTATTGTTCTGCCCCCCACAGAGAGGGAGTGTAGAGGCTGCAAGACCTCAGCGGAGGCTCTCTAGGTGAGCACACCCCCCAGTGCAATGTGGAGTTGGGTGTGAAAGCCCAAGAGAGGGGGAGAGAGGCATCCGGGATGCCCAAGATTGGTGGGGACCCAGCAGGTGCCCAGCCTTGAGAAATGCATTGCTTTTTTTTTTTTTTTGCGGTACGCGGGCTTCTCACTGTTGTGGCCTCCCCCATTGCAGAGCACAGGCTCCGGACACGCAGGCTCAGCAGCCATGGCTCACGGGCCCAGCCGCTCCGCGGCATGTGGGATCTTCCCAGACCGGGGCACAAACCCGTGTCCCCTGCATCGGCAGGCGGACTCCCAATCACTGTGCCACCAGGGAAGCCCAATGCATTGCTTTTTAGTGGTCTGTAAAAAAGCTTTTTTTAAAAAAAACAACATTTCACATAATTGCAAGACCCTTCCCCTTACGGACTAAATAAATCTGTGTTAAGTGTCTGTCTCCTTTGTTATTGTTTCTATCAGGTGATTATCAGGATCTTTAGAAGCATCCCTAATTAGCACCGATTTTTTTTCAGACTGATGTGTCTTCTCAAAACAGTCTTTTAATGTTTTAAATAAGAGAGCTTCCTGTAACATGCTAGATTTTGTAAGGACCTAAGGCAGCTCCCTTTTCTGAGGGATAATTTTGGGGGGAATCTTGACGAATATTTGTGTGTATATAATAAGAGCTTAGTCACCAGGAGAACTTATACTTTGCATTATATTTATCTGCCAATCATGAAACCAACAGCTGCTATGTGATAGGTGAAGAGGTCAGTGATGGTTATTTATATGCCAGAAAAAAAGTATTAACATCCTCCCCATACTCCACCCACAAGAGAACTAATCCTTTGCTATGTGGGCAGCTCCTGGGCCTGGGCGGGTGGTGGTGTGCTAATGATGATGGGGGATAGAACTGCAGAATTTTTAAGGGCAAAGAAAATGTAGATTGAGTTATTTCCAAAGGGGCAGAGATCTGCATACAAGAGAAAAGGGGTAAATACCGAAATGGGAGGAACTGAGAGAAAAGAGAAAGGCCATTGTGGGCTAGGCTTTCTTTTTCTCTCTCTCTCCCCCTCCCCCTCTGTCCTTTGTTTTGGGAATTCTTGGGGAGAGAGAAAGGGGAGGGAGGAGGAGAGATTGAACTGCCTGAATGCAGTGTCAAGGCAGCTACTGGGTGATGCTGTAAGAGCTACACCTTGTATCACATAGGACAAGCACAAGAGACATTGAATCCCATTTTGGGATTTTTGAAGAGACTAGCATAAATAAAGATTTAAATTGCTTTCCAGTCATTTTGGGGTTTCTTCTGAAGGTGATAGCATGCTGAGATGGAACTGCACAGCAGCCGGGTTTGTGTATTTTCACTTGTAATATTAGGAAATTAAATAGTAGTGCTTCATAGTTTTCAAAGTGCATTGTTATTCAACATCCATCTCGCTGACGATCTGCCTCAGAAATGGTTTCCTCTTCTGTTAATGGGGTCAGGGCAGGGACCACCCAGCTGATGAGTAGGAGGGTTGAGATTTGGGGGTCTCCACCCTCCTTCTTCACTCGCCTCACTGGGGCTTGCCTGCCCTTCCAGTGTCCCTTCCCCGCCCTGCCTCCTGAACAGGGACAGGTCTTCCTGTGACCCTCTGTGCTCCCTGCAATTAGAGGATCCCGAAGGGGCACCAGGCCAAGTTTGATCCCATAAACAATCCGTTGCTGATCAACGTGCATCTCTCTCTGCAAGGCTGGCCCTCCCGCTTCCTTTCCTTCCATGACCTCTCAGAGAAGTGGGACACATAGCAGAAACAAGTAGGATTTGTTGTCAGAACAGGTCTTGAAAACCACACGTCCTCATTTACCATGTGACCTTGAATACGTTCCCCTACACCAAAGTCCTGGTTTTCTGACCTCTCAAATGAGGATTATATCATATTTCATTGATTCCGAAAAGCACATTTTCCCACATTTTAACATCTCTGAAATTGGGATGAGCCTTAAAATTGTTTGCACGTCAAAATTTCACTAGTACCATTTCCCCCTTCTTAGTGGCTTATAAAATAATGGCATGTCTTAGAACTGATGAAAAATGGTGTATTTACCTCTGTGGGCTACTGTGTGGGCTGGAAGTCATGTGCCTGTGACAGAAAAAAATTCATCTGATATTCCAGCCCTCTGCTGCCAACCAGGAGCACGCGTCCTGGACGTGTAGCCAAGGCTTGCTCTGACTTAAGAGTCTTTCTGGCCACTATGAGGCTATGAGGAATGAACAAAGGCCGTGGTCTGTTTGAGGTCATTTTTAAGTAGTGGAACCAGCCTGAGGACCTGAGCTCCCCACAAACTCGTTCCCAAACTTCTAGGCCCCTGCATTGTGCAGGATTTGGGGTCTGTCAATGGGATCGTCCTGTAGGAAGCCTGGCACCTGCCCCTGAGTTTTCATCTTGAGGAAATGTGCTGCTGGTGGTGAGGTAAGGGTTCTGGAGTGAGTCCAGGCCTGCTTGTGGCACAAGAAAGGTCAGGGAAGGGTCGGGGGACACCCTCCTGCCCCACAGCCCTGATTCTGCTGGTGACTGGGAGGGAGCACTGTGGCCCGGGTTCCAGGCAGCAAGCAGCTGGGTTGTGAACCTGGTGCCTGGCAGAGCTGGCGCAGGACACTGGGGAACCCGAAGGTTTCTAACCGGACAAGCTGGGGAGTCCGAAGCTCAGACCTCCTGCCCCGCTCAGTGTGGAGGACTCTTAATCTGGAAGAGGTGATGGAGGCAGATCTCAGGTAAACAGTACACACCTCAGGGACATGTGGCCAAGGCTTGCTCTGACCTAAGAGCCTTTCTAACTACTATGAGGCTAACCTGGGGAATGTTAGCCTAAGGGCTCTGAAGCAAGACTACAGGGTTAGTTAGCCTCGGACATTTCTGTGCCTCAGTTTCCGCATCTTTAAATTGGGGGTTATAATATTAACTACTTTATATTACTGTGGGGACTAACTGAGGTTCTAGTTGTAACACACAAAGAACAATGTCTGGTAAGTGCTCAATAAGGGCTACTCTTCATATTATTTAAGTATATGGATAATTCTGATTTTATCCATTTTGTGGGGATTATATAATTAGCCCTCAGAAGCAAATTTAGTTATATTATTTTCACAGCCTTGGGAGGAAACTGTTGCTCTTTAAATGTCCTATATATCAATCACATCTCCCATTTCTTTCATTCATTCATTCATTCCTTATTCATTCATTCAACATTGAATTCTAACTGTCTCCCTGTCAGTGTCAATTCGGCCTTTCTCTGCTGGTGTTGCCTTCACACCCACTAGGAATCTCCAACTGATCCTTCCTCCTCAACCTCCTGCCTTCTGATTTGAATGGTCTCTCAAACATTAGAGGCAGGTAGTTCTGACGGGTCATAGGCCCAGATTCTCACCTTACAGGTGAGGAGACAGAGGTCCAGAAAGGCAACGTGGCTCACCCGGGTCGCACAGTGAGTGACAGGTCAGGCACCCACTCAGGGGTCCTCGTTCCCAGCTCCCCTCCCCCCACCCCGCCCATCCTATGTGGAACTGGTGCAGCTGGTCAGAGGGCCTGGGAGGGGGCGCGGGGAGCAGGGCAGCACCCCCCAAGTCCCGAGGGTCCTGCTCAAGCGGCTTCTCTAGCCCATAAGAGACCCTTTACCCCCCTATCAGTGCTCGCTCTCAGCTAAAGGTAGCACCAGCCCTTTGCAGATGGCAGCTACGGATGAGCCACCTGAGCCCGCAGTCAGAAGTGTGTCCTAATCCTGCTCTCTCCTGCTCTAATTCCCTGCAAATAATCTTCCCAGGCTGGCCTTAACCTACTTGCCGGGGCTGGAAGCCACACGAGGTAAGCCACTCGGCTTAACCACAGAGTGGCCAGGCTCAGGAGCCACAGCACGCCACCAGCCCGCCCCACCCGGAACGGGGGGCGCTGGCATCCCGTTTCACAGGCCGCGAAGCTGCAGCCTGTGAGGCTAAGGGCTCGTGTGGCTGTGAGCTCAGACACTGCATCGTGGAGCTTGAGCTCAGACACTGCATCGTGAAGCTTGAGCTCAGACACTGCATCGTGAAGCTCGGCCGTGGGAGGATTAAGCCAGCACCTGGAGGCCTTCCCCGGGGCTGAGCTAATTAGTGAGCGAACAGCCCCTGAGGGGAATGTCTGCTTAGTTGTCCTGAAGTGACAGGTGCAGTGGGCCTGCTCATCACCACCACTTAAAGCCTGTGTGTGAACAAGCACCATGGAGCCCGGTCAGCTGTGGGTGGGTGGGCGGCTGGAGCACCTGCAGCGGAAGAGCTGAGTCAGAGGCCTGAGGAGATGGCCGCTCATTCAACGCACACTGATAAAGCACCTACTACGTGCCACCTTTACGAGAGGCTCTCAAGTGTTACTTCTCACAGCAACTCTAGGAAGTAGGTTCAGTTACTGGCTCCAGTTCCTCAGCTTACAGATGGGGGAAATGGGGCACAGGGAGATTCAGTTATTTGCTGAGGCCACACAATGAGAAGGTTGGCAGACGTGAGATCTGAACCTACAACATCCATACACCTATTGAAATGGCTCGAATTTTTTTTTTTTTTTTTTTTTTTTTTTTTTTTTGTGGTATGCGGGCCTCTCACTGTTGTGGCCTCTCCCGTTGCGGAGCACAGGCTCCGGACGCGCAGGCCCAGCAGCCATGGCTCACGGGCCCAGCCGCTCCGCGGCATATGGGATCCTCCCAGACCGGGGCACGAACCCGTATCCCCTGCATCGGCAGGCGGACTCTCAACCACTGCGCCACCAGGGAGGCCCGAAATGGCTCGAATTTTAAAAACCTGACAATTTCACAATGCTGGCGAGGATGTGGAGCAACTGGAACTCTTATACGTTGCTGGTGGAAACTGGTGGAAATGCCAACTGGTACTGAAACGGAGCAGGACCCTATGATCCTCGCCCCCCATGTCCTCTGCCTGCCTTTTGTCTGTGGAAAAACTTTAGCCAAACAGTAAGTTTAATCAGGGAGGTGAGAAAATGCAGAAGCAAAGGAAAACAGCCAAACAAGACCAAATAATAATTGCTTAGTCATTAAGCATAGTCAAGGACCTTTGGCTCCTTCTCAAGGACTATAGATAATATCCTGAGCCGTAGCCCATGAGCTGTCTTGTAGATACTGAAGCCCCCACCAGGTGGAGAAGTTAACTGCATGATGACCAGACTGTAGCCATGACATCAGCTGGCACAATTCGGAGAATTGACCTCAAAGAATGGGAATCATTCTGCCATTTGCAACAACATGGATGGAACCTGACAGCATTTTGTTAACTGAAACAAGTCAGAGAAAGACAAATACTGTATGACCTCATTTATATGTGGAATTTGAAAACATCAATCCATACAGACAGTAGAATGGTGGTTACCAGGGTCTGAGGGGTGGAGAAAACAAGAAGATGTTGATCAAAGGGTACAAACTTCCCTTCCCTTATTCATAAGATGAATAAGTTCTGGGGATCTAAAGTACAGTGTGGTGATTATGTTACAATACTGTACTGTGTACTTCAAAGCTGCTGAGAGTGAAGCTTTAATGTTCTCACCATAGTAACAGCAACAACAAAATGGTCATTATATGAGGTGAAGGATTAACTAACCTTATTGTGGTAAACATTTTGTAATATATACATGTATCAAATCATCACATTGTACACTTGAAACTTACACAATGATAGATGTCCATTCTATCTCAATAAAGCTGTGAAAAACATACCCCAATAAATCTGAAAAAAACGGGGGCCACTGAGAGGGCCAGAGAAGCTGGTTTTGAGAGTATATGCCATGAAAAAGGCTCAGAGTCATACTGGACTCTGGACTTAGCCTCAGTGAGTGTCCAGTCAGGAAAACAGAAAGCACCTCAGGTTTTCAAGCAGAACAAGACTTACTCCATAGGCTGAACTGATGGAATACATGGGGCCCAGGTCACGTGCCTGTACCTTAGCAGCAAGGGAGGTGAGGATTGGGAATATCTGGCATTTTCAACTTTTCAGGTGGAGGATTCACCATAAAATAAGGGAGCCCAGGGGACATGGGTTCGTGCCCCTGTCTGGGAAGATCCCACATGCTGCGGAGCGGCTGGGCCCATGAGCCATGGCCGCTGAGCCTGCGCGTCCGGAGCCTGTGCTCTGCAACGGGAGAGGCCACAACAGTGAGAGGCCCGTGTACCGAAAAAAAATAAAATAAAAAAATAAGGGAGCCCAGATGCTAGAGGCCAAAAGAAATGACAAATGTCCACTATAGCTAGTAAATATGAAAGTTGGGTTTCGAGCCCTTACCAACCAGGACCAAGGTCTTCATCATGACATGGCAGGTCTTGAGGTGGTGCCTGAATGCTGCTCCCAGGATCCAGAACCAGTCAGCCTGGAATGGGTTAATAACTGTGGCCCCACTACCATGCTCTCTCCACTGTGAGAGTGGTAAGCTCGGGGCTTCCCCTTGGCTTCAGCTGCTTCTCTCAGCCCTACCCACACTGAGATCCCACCTGGGCCCTTCGGCACCATGTGTGTCTTCAGCCGGCAATGTCTTTTTTGGCTTAGGAGCGGCCAGGTCCTCAGAGAACAGAGGCAGGAGGGACACCCCCTTCATGGGCGCACAAGACGGGGAAGCTGGAGCTTTGAGCAGCATCCGTGTCCTGCTAGAACAGGAAGGAGGAGCGGGAGGTCAGGGGGCGTTAAGGAAGAAGAGGAGAGGTCAAGCTGAGGTTCTGAGATAAAAGCCCTTTCCTCCCCTCTGTCCACCTGCCCCGTTCTCAGAGAAAGTCTGGCTCCAGGCAACCCAGGCTCTCACCTACCTCTGCTCTCACCCTCCCAGGCTGCTCAGCACCGTCTTCTTCCCCCTTTCACCGATCTCTGGATCTTTCTACCTACTTCTTACTAACCCACAGCACATCCTGAATCTCAGCCTTGAAATACTCACGCACCTAAAAACACTACCTGCAGGGAATAACACAGCTGAGAGGAAGGTATGGACTCCCTAATTCAAAACCGACCAAGCCTGGGAGGGCATCTTGGGAAAAGGAAACACCTGCAGAGCAGAGAGGCAAGAGAAGGAAGGTGCAGGAAACATCTTGGATACACACCCACCCAGCAAACATTCTCCACTCCTGCTTCCTCTCCTCCCACAAAGAGGCTAAAATGACCAGACACAGACCTTCCCAGCCTCCTTTGCCACAAAACTAGGGCATATGCTCCAATCCTGGCCAATAGGATCAATAAGAGGAGGAGTTTGTTGATGTCTTCTGAGTGAGGTGTTCTCCCCTAATGAAAGGAGCTGTGTGGGTGGGAATGTCCTTCTTCTCTGGCCAGATGTTTTCACATCTACACATGATGCTGGAACTGTGGCAGCCATTTTGTGACCATAAGGACAAGCCTAGGACCAAGTTATTATACTGAAGAAGGCTGAGAAGAAAGATGAAAAGGGGTCTGCGTCCCTGATGACATTGCTGAGAACCAACCCTGGACCTTTCCTCATGTAGGTGAATTATGTGAGATAATGAAGCCCCTATTGTTTAATCCTCTTGTAGTTGGATATTTTGCTCTGAACAGCTGAAACGATTCTGGTGGATACAGAAATAAACCAGCATTTGCCAAATTCCCCAGTGTGTAAGGCTGTGTTAGGAGCTTTTTATTAGGTCGTTACTACATTATCCCCATTGTACATCTGAGGAAACTAAGGCTTTGAGAGGATAAGTAACCTGCACAGAGTCACATACTAAGTGCCAGAGGCAGAACTCTAAGCTGTTGTGACTTAAAAAAATTTACCGAGCGCTTACTACGTGTTAGGCAGTCTCCAAGGGCTGGGGAGGCAGGGCAGAGGAGACAGACAAATCCGGGCTTTCAGGGAGGTTCCATTCCAGCAGAGGAGGCTGTAAACAAACAAGCAAGGTGATTTTAGATTAGCGATAATTGCTGAAACGGTCATAAATAGGGTGATAGGGTGGAAAGTAACTGAGTTTCCGGTGTGTGTTGGAGGGGGAGTGAACATTTGAGACAGGGTGATTGGGAAGGGCTTTGTAGATGAGTCATATTTGAACTAAGCCCTGACAGACAGGAAGGAGCTGCCATCCCCATGTGAAGACCCAGCAAAGGGCCTTCCAGGCAGAGGGAGCAACACGTGCGAAGGCCTCGGGGCAGCAAAGAGCTGGGGACATTTGAGGAGCTGAAAGGAGGCCACTTGACTGGAGCTCAGTAAGGAATGGAAGAGGCTAAGTTTGGAGAGAGGCAGGAGTCAGCTCCTGTAGGGCCATGTAAGGCCTTGGAAAGAGTCTGGATATTATTCTGATTGAGATGAGGAGTCACTGAAAGGTTTTAAGCAGGGGATGGCATTATTTGATTTACGTTTTTAAAAAATATTTATTTATTTTTATAAATAAATAAAGGATGGGGGTGCATGTAGTTTAATTTATAAAAAATATTTATTTATTTTTGGCTGCGTCGGATCTTAGTTGCGGCAGGCGGGATCTTTGTTGAGGCAGGTGAGATCTTTCGTTGTGACGCGAGCTCTTCGTTGTGGCACACGGGCTTCTCTCTAGTCGTGGCACATGGGTTTTCTCCCTCTAGTTGTGAAGTGTGGGCTCCAGGGCGCGTGGGCTCTGTAGTTTGTGGCATGTGGGCTCTCTAGTTGAGGCGCGCGAGCTCAGTAGTTGTGGCGCATGGGCTTAGCTGCCCCGCGGCATGAGGGATCTTTGTTCCCTGACCAGGGATTGAACCTGCATCCCCTTCATTGGAAGGTGGATTCATTACCACTGGACCACTGGGGAAGTCCCGATTTATATTTTTGATAGGTCTCTCTGGACGCTGTGTGGGAATTGCATAGTAAAGGGGTAAGAGGAGAGGCAGCAACGCCAGTCGGGAGGCCATTGGTGCGGCCCTAGAGAGAAGTAATGGTGGCTTGGAATTGAGGGGTGGCTTGGAAAGGGGTGAACAGATTCCAGCTAGGTTCCCAAGGCACAAGCAATAGGACTTGCCAATGGATTGTATGTGCAAGGTATGGAAAAGGGATAAATCAAGATTGGCTTTTAGTGCTGGGGCTTAGGCAGCTGGGTGGTGGTGATGTCTCAGGGGAGAGGAAGAGGTTTGGGTGAAAATCACAAGTTCTGTTCCGGAGTCCAGAGCTGGTGTTCTTTCCATCCTACCCCATTGCCTCCCTGCAGTTAGTAAAATACAAACTTTACGGGAGGAGTTATTATTGCCCTGTGGGCACATCTGAGTGATAACTGATGTGAGGGAAGCAGGAAAGGACTCCAGGATACAGCAAAAGCTCTAAGAGAGCATTTTCTTGTCACCTCCAAAGTACTTCTAAAGCACATTTGTTTACTGGGGTCATTGAATTAGCACAGTGTCTTCTAAGGCTACCCCAGAAGCAGATCCTGAGACAAGGATGGGAGTGCATGTAGTTTAATTGGGAGGTGACCTCAGGAAGTACTGGAAGGAGAATGGGGATGTGGGAGAAGGAGGGGAGGAGCCAAGATGGTTTTTTTTTTTTTTTTTTTTTTTTTTTTTTGCGGTACGCGGGCCTCTCACTGTTGTGGCCTCTCCCGTTGCGGAGCACAGGCTCCAGACGCGCAGGCTCAGCAGCCATGGCTCACGGGCCTAGCCGCTCCGCAGCATGTGGGATCCTCCCGGACCGGGGCACGAACCCACGTCCCCTGCATCGGCAGGCGGACTCTCAACCACTGCGCCACCAGGGAAGCCCCAAGATGGGGTTTTTAATGAGCAGGTTACCACCATGGTCAACTGGAGTGTAGTCTGGCTGGGGACCTCTGAAAGAGAGTATAGAGCATGCGTCAGAATTGTCCCACCCAAGGGACAAAAAGCTGGGTTCTTTATACTCCAAATCCCATTCATTGACCAAGGGTTGCTCCCAGGGGCATCAGCTCTCAGCATCTCTGTCTTCCCCTTCCCCTGGTCCTCAGAGAAAGCCCTCAGGTGGAACATCATAGGTGCTCACAGGAAGGAACGGTCAGTGTGCACTAGAATGGCCAGTGCCGAGGGGATGGGGAAGGGGCACCAACAGCTCTGCCATTGCTAAACCAGCAAAATGTTTTCACCGCTACTAACCTTTTAGAGCGAGTCTCAAAACTACTAGACAGTAGTATTCAAAGTGCAGTCAGGGAATCAGTGTCACAAACCGTTACCATTCACAATAAAGAATTTGTAAATCAACCCACGGCTTCTTTCATTGAGAAAGTCCTACTATAAAAAAGTCAGCTGTGCCTAATGACGAAAATTGATTTACATTCTGGTATAAGCTCCTTGCCTTCTTGCAGGCTGCTAACAATTCACAGACCAGCATCTTCTGCAGTGCTATGCTAGACTGTGAGATCATCGAGGACAGATGCTGTGGCATGTTCATCTCCGTATCCCCAGGGCCTGGCACAGCGTCCAGTGTAGAGGAGGCACTTGGTGGATCTGTGTTGTGCCATTTTACAGATGAGGAAACAGGGACGCAGGGAGGTTGCCTCCCAGTTCTGCTGCTTGAACCCTCTAAACCTCAGTGCTGCCTCCTGGCCTGACAGATCCATTCAGGATGACCTCTCTCCTGAGGACTGACACCAATCGGAATCAAGCAGAGTGTCATTTCCCCCTTTAGGGGTTGTGTATTGGGCTGTGTCTATCCCTAGGCATCAGTCATGCAGCCAAAGTTCTTTCCCATCCATGCTTCTGCCTGGACCAGGCTGCTTTCCATTCCTAGGACCACAGGAAACTAGGTGGCCACCACTGGATACTGGCTTGATGAGACTGACGATGACTGTATGATTTCTCAGTGAAATGGGAAAACTCAGGCACGGGGAGTTGCCTTTTGGTGATTCTTCTTTTTTTTTTTTTTTTTTTGCGGCACACGGGCCTCTCAGTGTTGCGGCCTCTCCCGTTGCGGAGCACAGGCTCCGGACGTGCAGGCTCAGTGGCCATGGCTCACGGGCCCAGCCGCTCTGCAGCATGTGGGATCTTCCCAGACCGGGGCACGAACCTGTGTCCCCTGCATCGGCAGGCAGACTCTCAACCACTGCGCCACCAGGGAAGCCCTGGTGATTCTTCTTTTAACCACATAAGGCTGGCAAAGGACTCAGAAACTCCTGAAAGTTGCTGATGAGGGAGAACTCTTTGATCATTGTCACAGTGACTCATGCACAGAATAAGAGGGTCCAATGGGTAGGCTAGGTTAGGTTATGCTTGCAGTAACAACCCCCAAATCTGAGTGGTTTAACACAGCTAGAGTTTATTTCTGGGCCATGCTACATGTCCAAGAGTGTCCCCCCAGTGGGTTCTGCTCATGTGTCCACTCAGGGACTCAGGCTGGTGGAGACTCCATCTTGACATGTGCTGGTAGGACCATTGCAGCAGTGAAGGGAGGGGAGTGGAGTGAGCAGCTCACTGGTTCTTAAAGCTTCCTCCTAGAAGGACACGTGTCCTGTGAGTTTCATTGGCCTGAGCAAGTCAACACTCTCCTGACGTCCGAGCGGATGGGGACGTGAAATCCTACCACGTGCGTGGAAAGCAGAGTCAGCACTAATGGGGAACAGCACTAATGATAACCACAGATGTGCCCTCTGCTGTTGGCATGATCCTATCTCTCCGTATCCTCTTACATTTATGTTAGTAGCCTGTTTCAAAAGGCATTTAACGCAAGAGGGAGGGGATATGGGGATATATGTATACGTATAGCTGATTCACTCTGTTATACAGCAGGAACTAGCACACCATTGTAAAGCAATTATACTCCAATAAAGATGTTAAAAAAAAAGAAAGGCATTTATGTTTGCTGAACTTTGAGCAGGAGAACTTGAAGCATTCTGTGCCCAACTCAATGAAACTCACCATATGATAACTCAATCTCAACCCTTAGGTGTATGATCACCAGACTTTTGTTCCTTGTAACTTGCCCACTATACCACCTGCCCACCTGTTGGGTTGTTAGCTATTCCCTGCACCTGGATGCCCCATTAACATCACATCGATCCCTATGCCCTCTCTTCACCTGGAGTACTATTATTGCTAATCACTGTTCCCATCAAGTACCATCGTCTTTGCTGAGTACAGGAGAGCTTTTTTGCTGGCACCCACTACTGATTCCTTCCCCTGGCCTAGCCCCAGCCTCTGTTCCTCACCAGCCCACCCACCATGGGCAGGTCTAGAATCAGCCCCATCCCTTCCCAGTCCATTCATCTAATTGAACTGGACAATGAACTCCTCTCCTGAGATATTTGCATTCTAGATTTGCATCTGGATAAACCAAGCATCCACCCATTTTTTTTTCCCCTCATACCCTTCAATCCCAGGAGGTGTAGCTAAGATTTATGTAACACCTGCCCCAGTCTTCCCTTTCTGCTCAGCCCAGGTTGCTAAGTTTAAGAACATTTTCTGTTCCTACTTGTGGTGCCCAGCCAGAGCACCACCCACGGCAGGTGAAGGGTGGAGGTGGAAGACACTTCTGGAATAAGAGGGTGTCAGGACCAGGTTGAGCTGGGAGGAGTATCTGTTGAGGACGGCATACCCACAGTAGTTGGGTGTAAGCCAGAAAACCGTCAAGGGGAAGCCAAGGTCAAAGCCGGAAAGGCAGTGCCAAGTACAAGAGGCAAAAAGGATGGGAACGCAGGACAGTATCACAGGGCCTTAGCCAGGAGGATCAAGAGTAGGACACAGCGGGGCTTCCCTGGTGGCGCAGTGGTTGAGAGTCCGCCTGCCGATGCAGGGGACACGGGTTCGTGCCCCGGTCTGGGAAGATCCCACATGCCGCGGAGTGGCTGGGCCCGTGAGCCATGGCCGCTGAGCCTGTGCGTCCGGAGCCTGTGCTCCGCAATGGGAGAGGCCACAACAATGAGAGGCCCGCGTACCGCAAAAGAAAAAAAAAAAGAGTAGGACACAGCGGGGGTGCCGGGTGGGCAGGACACAGCCCAAGGCCATAAACAGCCCGAGGGCTCTGGGCCACCTGCCTTGCCTCTGTTCCCCACACCTTGCAAGCACTTCTAACCGAGCGTCAGAAACACTGGCTTAAGAGACCAAGAGACAAACAGAAGCTGAAAAATCCGTACGTCTGCGTGATTTAGCTACCTCTCAGCTAGTGCAGTGAACCAGCGGGCAGAACCAGGAATGACTAATACGAAGCTTTGGGGCTGGAGGAGTTCTGCACGGGCTCCCCCGAGAGGAAAAGGACACAGGGTTGGAGTCTCTCAGGTACTCCTTGGCCTGGCCCCGCGTGGCTGAGAACCGGAGGGACAGGCACAGCGGAAGGGCATCAGCGGTGCTACTCTGGGATCTGCCGTGTGCTTAGGTGCGGGGCAGCCCCCTGCCCCCTGCTGGTGGATCCCGGCGGGGCTTTGCTCCGCGAGAACGCTCCGCACTCCCCGCCACTGGCAGTCAGGGGCCGCACCCCGGGCACACCCATCCGCACCCTCCCCCAGGGTACCAAGAATGGTTTCACAGGCAGCAGGCCCCAGAGGGACCCGGGAGTGGAAGAACCCAAGAAAACCGCTCGCGAGAGGGTAGGAGCCGCTGCTTGGCGGGATGGTGTAAGGCGGGGGTGGGAGGGGTAGGGTGGGGTGGGGGGCGGTCCCTCTCATGGGCTGTGTTCTGATTGGCTGAGGAAATCTCAGCTACCATTGGTCTAAACCTGAAGTCGGCAGCTGACTGTAGCCTCTCGAGGGTCCTTCTGCAGCATTTTGGGGGTCTTTGGGGTTGAGGGGTGCGGGGGGCTGTTGGAGAGATTTCTGTCACAAGCGATCAGAACAGTTGCACTGCACCCAACATTGGGGGCTGCACTCCCAGATCCCAGGGATGCTAGCAATTCCCCTGGGCTCTATCTCGTGCTCTCTGAGGTCCTCCGAGGTGGGGGGGTGGGCTATATCATCAATGTAGGGGGTGCCTCAGGCTGTCTGTACTCAGGGCAGCAGACAGCACACCACACCTCTCTGGCTTTAGAGGAGGGGTGCGTGAAGATCTTCCCTCAGTTCTCTCCAGCCACATCTTTCCTTTCCTTTCGTCTTCGTACCTGGACCAAGGAGAACACAAAAACTCCATGTGCTAATTGAAGCAATATCTTTCATCAGTAGACCCAGTGGAGCCTCCCAGAATACTCTGTGCCATTCTTCTTCCCTCTGTGTCTTGCAACCAGAGAAGAGTGAGGATACCATATCTTGGGTGTCTTGTCCCACCGTGGAGGGCACCAGAAACGCCCACCACCCACCATATTTTTGATACCTGTGCTGTACTGACCCACCGAGTTTCCAGTTCACTTCAATAAAGCTTGAGATGAGACCAGTCCCAGAATCCATTATCTCAGTCCCCTTTGGGAGCATTTGCTGACTTCAGGGCTTTTACAAACACAACCTCCCACTTCCATCAGCAGCCCCTCTGCTTTTACAAAATGACAGGTGCTACACGACTGCTAAAACCAGGTTGTTTTGCGTGCAGAGATTTTCTTTTTTCTTTTTGGCTTATGTCTAGCTATGTTTCCAGAGCCCTGAGGGAAATTTACAAGAGAAACTCTGGTCAACTCCATAATCATTATGCCTGAGAGATAATGCAGAGAGACTCTCGCACACCTCTACAGACATGTTCTGGTGAAGCGCGTTTCCAAGGTGAGATTCGGCTAAGTTCATGCTGAACCGAAAGTTGTTGACTCAGAAGTTGATTTATCAGAAAGAAGCCGGCCCTAGTGGTTGCCAAGTGTCCCATGCAGAAGTGCTGAATGTGTAAACCGTATCACTGTTTAAAAATGAGCCAACCCAGAAACTCTGGCTTCAAAGAGCTCAGCCTCAAACAGCAGTGGGAAGCAGTCAGGAGAGGCTCCCCTGTGATCATGCCACAGAAGGGGTCCTCCCGCCCTCATTGTCATTCCAGCCACGGCAAAGAGCAGAGCTCCTGCCGGGGCTGGAAGCCTGGCGCTCTGGGATGGCCATGCAGGATGTACAGAGGCCAGAGGGTTTGGGCAGCCGTGAGCCAGAGGCCAGGTAAGGGAGAGGAAATAAAGGCAAAGAATGTGGATGAAGAGTGTGTTTGTCAGGCTTCCCTGGTGGCGCAGTGGTTGAGAGTCCGCCTGCCGATGAAGGGGACACGGGTTCGTGCCCCGGTCTGGGAAGATCCCACATGCCGTGGAGTGGCTGGGCCCGTGAGCCATGGCCGCTGAGCCTGCGCGTCCGGAGCCTGTGCTCCGCAACGGGAGAGGCCACAACAGTGAGAGGCCCGTGTACTGCAAAAAAAAAAAAAAAAAAGGAGTGTGTTTGTGTGCCTAGACAGTGCCTGATGACATTGTAGACACACAGTAAGTATTTGTGAATGAATGAATGAATGAATGACTAACCCAGGCCAGGAGCTGTTCTAGGTACTGGGATATATCCATGAACAAAAAGAAACAGCCAGACATTCCTTGTGGAACTTTCATTTTAGAGGCAGGGGAAACAGACAATAAACATACCAAATACAGACATCATAGAGCATCCTAGAAGGAGTTATGTGCCTGAAAAAAATAGAGAAGGCTAAGGGGCTTGGGAGTGCTGGGGGTGGGTGGGTGTTGGAATTGTAAGTAGGATGGTCAGGGCGGGCCTTCCTTACCATGTCATCGCTGAGCAAAGACTTGAAAAAAGACAAGAGAACTGGTCAAGTAGGTATCTGGGAAAGAGAGCTCCAGGTTAAAGAGAAAAAAGCCCATGCGCTGAAAATTTATGTCCACACAAAACCGTGCACATGGAGGCTTATGCAGCTTTATTTACGACTGCCGAAACTTAGAAGCAACCAATATGTCCTTCAGTAGGTGATGGGTAGATAAATTGGGGTACATCCAGACAATGGAATATTATTTAGTGCTAAAAAGAAATGAGCTATTGAGCCATGAAAAAACCTGGAGGATCCTTACATGCATATTACCAAGTGAAAGAAGCCAATCTGCAAAGGCTATATACTGTATGATATACTGCATGATTCCCGCTGTATGACAGTCTGGAAAAGACAAAACTATGGAGATAGTAAAAAGATCAATGGTTGCCAGAAATGGGGGAGGGAAGGGTGAATAGGCGGAGCACAGAGAGTTTTTAGGGCAGTGAAACTACTCTGTATGATACGGTAATGAAGGACAGATGTCATTATACATTTGTCCAAACCCACAGAAGGTGCAATACCAAGAGTGAACCCCAATGTACACTGTGGACTTCGGGTGATGAGGAAGTATCTGTGTAGGTTCATCAGCTGTAACACATAGGCCACTCTGGGGAGAGTGTTGATAGTGGGGAGGTTATCCCTGTTGGGGGGAGGAGATACATGGGACATGTCTGTACCTTCCTCTCAGTATTGCTGTGAGCCTAAAACTGCTCTAAAAAAATAAAGTATTAATTTTAAAAAAAGCAGAATAAAAAGCCTGTGCAAAAGTGAGAGTGAACCTGGAGAGGCACAGTGAGGTAGCCAGTGTGGCTACGTGGCCAGAGTGAGGGGAGAAGGACAGGGAGATAAGAAGGCGAGCGCTGGTCAAGGTCGCGGCAGGAAGCAGTTGGTCTGCTCACCATAGAGGGTTGGAAGAGAGTTTAATTAAAGGACAACTTGCAGAGTAGACAAGATTCTGGGGCACCAGGATTCAGTAGCCCCGGATGCCATTACCCGCCCTGAAACTGAAGGGGCAGGAAAAGAGAAGTTACTAGAACCCAGGGAGAGAGGAGGTGGCTGCTTGCTGGCTGAGCGACACTAGCAGCCCTGCAGAGCCCTGCAGGGGGGATGCTGAGGGAATAAGCACCCCAGATCTCCTCTGCCCTCTCCCTTGGTCACCCGCCCAGGGTCCCCTATTGTCTGAACCCAACCGGAAGCCAGAGAACCCTCTGCAGGTCAGCCTCTGGGGGCTGGGAGCAGGGTGAAGAGTGGAGAGTGGAAATACAGGGACCAACCAGTGATGCCCAGCACAGAGCAGATTGCGCAGGGCCCTGGGGCCACCTAAGGACTTTAGCTTTTCCTCTGAGTAAGACAGGAGCCCTTGGGGCGGTTGGACAGAGGAGTGATGTGATCTGACTTCAGTCATGAATGAATGGATGAATGTTGTAAGTAAACATCAGGTACGATCCTTAGGGCTGACATTAGTGACCAGGAGCTGGAGGGAGAGCATGAGCCCTAAGAGTCAGTGGAGAGGGAGACGCAGGAAATCTGTAACGATGGTTTGTACATCAGAGGGAAGCAGGATAGGAGGGGAGGGTGCATACTCAGGCAGCCGGGGTCTCCCGGGCTGCTTTATCCTCCTGGCCTCTGAGAGAAGTGCTCCCGATCAGTGGTTCCCTCCAAGATTCTACTCTCAGCCTAGTGAGGTGGGCCTGGACCCCTGTAGGACTGCCACGGAGACACCAGGCTTCTGGGTGTGCTCCTGAGTCATCCCGGGGTTGGGGGGGGGCTTTATCAAATCCCAAGTGCCAGCCCACATTTGAGTGCGCGTTGCCCTTTGCTTACTGTTAATGGGCTGAATTGTGTCCCCTCAAAATATACATCGAAGTCCTAACCCCTAGGACCTCAGAACGTGACCTTATTTGGAAATAGGGTCGTTGCAGGTGTAATTAAGTTGAGGTGGAGTAGGGTGGATCCTTTGTCCAGTATGACTGGTGTCCTTATAAGAAGAGAGAGATGATGTGAAGACAGACACACAGGGAGAAGGCCATGTGACCACAGAGGCAGAGACCGGAGTGATGCTGCTGGGAACCCAAGGAACACCAAGGATCAGCAGTCACTACCAGAAACTAGGAAGAGGCAGGAAGACCTACCAGACCCAATACCAACCAGGCTATTGGCCGGACAGTGACCAATCAGTGCTCTCCCTCGAGAATTTGCACTGAGACATAAATTCCTCTGCTGAGGTGGGTGCTTGCAGGAGATGCTGCCAGGGCCCTACACACATCCCCTCCACACAGAAGGCAGCTGCAGGGCACACCTGTGCTCTCCACCCGAGGACTTTGTCTGGCAGTGGGAGCATGTGTAGCACCAGGCGAGCCAGAAGTGCCGGAGAGTTAATGCCCTGAAAAGCAGCCCTCCACCTGATGAGCAGAGCCAGCGGATAAATACCCAGCTTCCTCAGCCCTCAGTTGGCATAATTCTTGTTTTTCCAGAGTTTCCCAGCAGGATTGAGGTTGAGTTGCACATGGTGGTAATTTGCTTGGTGAAACCCTTTTTATTGACTTCCTTCTTTGTCTCACTCCTCAGGCCCCCCAGTGTTTGCAGGGCACCCCCCAAAATAAACTACTTCCCTAGATTCCTTTTGTCAGGGTCTGCTCCTGGAACAACCCAAACTAAGACAGGGTTGGGTCTACCTGTCTTGTAGACTCGAATTGGAAGGCCGTGTGAGGACGGACATTAGCATGAAGGCAACAGAAAGATGAGTCCGAGAGAAGGAGACTGGGCGGGTCCACGAGGCCTCTGAGAGACAAGAAGATAGAAGTCACCAACACCTAAGAAATAGAGGGAACAGCTGTGTCCCCACACACCCACGGTCCCTTTTCCCTATGCAGTAAGCTTTTCTGTTCCCTTTGGCCCCAAAGCTTTAACAACAGCAAAGACAACAGTCAACTCTATGTAACTTACTATAGGCCAGGCACTTTCCTAATGGCTACACCAATAGGGTTGTCAGATTTCAGCAATGAAAAAGTCCAGGCTGCCCTATTACATTTGGGACATACTTTTCTTAAACATTTATTTGTTACCTGAAATTCAGATTTAGTTGGGTGTTGCCTTGAATCTGACAACCTGATATACCATAAGGCAAGCACTCATGATCATTTTACAGATGAGGACCCAGAGCAATTAAGCAATTAATCCAGGTTCACAGAGCTGCCAAGTCGTAGGGCCAGGCTGTGCACCCAGGTGGTCTAACTCCAGAACTGTCTTCTCAGCTGTCTTGGAGAAGGCACTCAACAGCAAGGTGTACTGTATCTCAAGGCAGTGCATTCCCTGTTGCTTATTCTTTGTGGTCAAGCCATTGGGGACATAATGGATTGGTGTTTGAGTCCTGCCTGGGAAATCTTTTTTTTTTCTTTAATAAATTTATTTATTTTTGGCTGCATTGGGTCTTCGTTGCTGCGGGTGAGCTTTCTCTAGTTGCGGTGAGCAGGGGCTATTGTTGGTTGCAGTGCACGGGCTTCTCATTGCGGTGGCTTCTCTTGTTGTGGAGCACAGGCTTTAGGTGCGTGGGCTTCAGTAGTTGTGGCACGTGGGCTCAGTAGTTGTGGCACATGGGCTCAGTAGTTGTGGCTCGTGGGCTCTAGAGCTCAGGCTCAGTAGTTGTGGCGTACGGGCTTAGTTGCTCCATGGCATGTGGGATCTTCCTGGACCAGGGACCGAACCCGTGTCGCCTGCATTGGCAGGTGGATTCTTAACCACTGCGTCATCAGAAAGTCCCTGCCTGGGAAATCTTTAAGGCAGGAAAGATGAGCTTGTGAGCTGCCTTGGTGGAGGAGCAAAGGGGGGGTTTGCTGCTGTGTGGGGAGCAGATCTTGTCTGGGCAAGGATATGTGGGTTTCCCATGGACCTGTTGGGGGCCACTGATAAACCACCACCTGCCCTAGTTTGCCAGGGACAGTTCCAGTTTAGATCTGCTGTCTTGGTGTCTCATCCTGTTCAGCATGTCGTTTGTAAACAAAGTATATTGTATTAATAGTTCCATTCAAAGAGACTGCATGGGTTTGGGGGGCGTCTACATGGCACTTGCAGCTGCCACCATGGCCTGATCTAGTAGTGAGTGACACCTGTGGTTCTATCCAGAAGTTTCCTAGCAACAGCTGTCTTTTCCAGTTGCACAACTTAACCAACACCTTTCTTTCAAGGACAGCATGCAGGGCGCTCACCAAGAGTACTGTGACATGGGGATTAGGGAAAGCCAGCTGCTGCCAGCCTCATCTGCTGGCAGGAGAAAGTATTTGATGTGGCTGATCTGGCGGCCATTTGGCGTGCCAACCAGTTGTGCCAGTGGCCTGTACCAAGAGCCTGTGCTGCGGGCTGCAAAATGCTCAAAGCCACCAGGCTGCCAGTTGATGGTGTCAGTGGGAAATATAGGAAACTGCAGATTAGGTGTATGGTAAATATGTGGGATGGAAGCTGAGCAGTCCTATCCTGCAGCACCGAGAGAAGGCCACGTGCTCTTGGTACAGTGGCGTTGTCACTTATCACACGGTGTAACTCTGCTTACTCACTTACATTGCTTCTTACATTACTTACATGCAATGCTTCTTACATTTTCAGTAAACCCTTCCAGCTGTAATGGAGCTCAAGAACATTTGTGTGCATATTTAATGAAAACTTAAGCACTATTTTTCTGTTTCTCAAGAAAATTGATGATGAGCATGTACCTAGCACAAAATGTTGATGTTTATCCAGACACCATGGGGACCATGGTCACCGACCACATGGAAACCTGAAGACAGGAATCTGCTGAAGAAGCATCAACATCCACTGCAAAAGGTAGTGATTATTTTTAGGAAGTGATGCCCTAAGTGGTGACTTAACATGTGCAGCTCCAGAAAAGTCCATTTACACATCCCTCTGTGAACCATGACTTTGTTGAACAGGGACAGAGTTTCAGTTTGGGATGATAAAAAAAGTTCTGGGGATGGTTGCACAGCAATGTGAATGTATTTAATGCCATTGAATTATACCCTTAAAAATGGTTAAAATGGTAAATTTTATGTTATGTATACTTTACCACAATAAAAATTAATCTTGTTCATCTTTTTTCCAAGTTTCCTTGTACATATACAAAGAGAAGTGATAACTGTTATCGTGTGGGCTCCACTGGCAAAAGAAAAACCTTGCAAACAGTTAAATGACACCAGTTTGATATCAATGTCATCCAGTGTTTTAAGTATATCAGTTAACTCCAATGCGGATTTGATTTTTTTCAACCAATTCACGGAATCAAGATAAAGTTTTAAAAAGTTCATTCTGCCAAGGGTAAAACATCCAAAATTAACGTAAACACATTGTAAACTTAGTTAAAATATCCAACATTGAAGATAAAATTGTTTCTGTGGTCTCAATACAAATATATACTTTGGTGAATCACAGCTTTATGGTAAAAATGATGTTTGTACTAAATTAGCAATGACCTTGGAATTGGCTGTGATGCACATGTAATCTGTAATTCATTCAAAGTTGCTGTGATGTCCATCAACTGAAATAAAAGCTGCAGTTGTTAAACATTACAAATATTTTTAGAGATACTCAGAGTAACTGTGATAATGCTGAAGCAGCATTAAAATTTTTTTTTTTTGCTGACGAGTCATTAATCAGATGTTAGAAATGCTTGAGCTTTGGCAGAACCACTTTGTAGATCAGCCCAAGAGTTTTACCAAGCTTTTTCTTTTTTTAAAGGGAGTCTCAACATTTTTGTCAAAAATCAGTTGGAAATATTTAATCAAAGTACTCAATGAATGGAGCACTAAAATAGAACTTCAGCTTTTAAAGCTTTTTAACAAATTGCAATGATTGAAGACAAAGCTTGCAAATAGGAAGGCATGCAAATGGAAAAAAGGGACTGAAAACATTCTAGGATGTGCTTTGGGAAATCTTAACTTGAGGGGAGAATCTCTGGATGGAGCTTATTTTTTTAAGTGTATAAATTTATACTCTGTACCAGATGGAATAAAATTAAGAAAGGCCTACAATCTAGGTTTGACAAAACATTGAAAAGAGTCATACTGCTCCAAAATTGTTTTCCTGATGAATATTCCACACTGTATTAGGGACTTAATATGTCAGAGAAGAACATATTTGGTGTATCATTTTAAGTTCCTTTCTAGTTGGATCTAAATTAAGTATGAATGTTTGTTTCCTCTGGGGAAAATTTTTTGTCCAGTTTAGAATTTGTGTTAAAAATGTCACTAACAAACCCTTGAACCTCAAAAAAAAAAAAAAAAAAAAAACAGTCATAAGTATAGATCTATTATTCGATGCCTTTTTATCTTATAAAGATACTTACTAAAGAAAAGTAATCTGAAAGGAGGCTAAAAGACAATGTGTGAAAATATCTTGGCCGAAATATTATACATTTTGATTTGAAATAAATTAGAAATGAGAATCTCCTTCATCTAGCAAAATTTCCTTTGAGCTCACCAGGCACCTCAGCACCAGGAAAGAATATTTTCTCAATTAAAAATATCATGGTCTGCTTGTGGTTGCCATGGGGGAGGGGGGTGGGGGAAGAATGGATTGGGAGTTTGGGACTAGCAGATGCAAAATGCTATATATAGAATGGATAAACAACAGGGTCCTACTGTGTAGCACAGGGAATTATATTTAATATCCTGTGATAAGCCATGATGGAAAAGAATATGAAAAAGATTGTGTGTGTGTATGTATTTAACCGAATTACTTTGCTGTACAGTAGAAATTAACACAACATTGTAAGTAACTGTACTTCAACAAAATAAATTAAAAAATAAAAATAAAAAAATATCATGGTCGGTAGAGGAGTCTTTTGAACATCTCAACAATTTCAAATGTATTAACAATTAAACGCAATTTTGAAGACAATTTCAGGCTATGTTATAAAAATCTAAAAATAACCAGCCCAAATTGAAAAAACAAAACAAACCATATTCTTCAGAAGAGTATTTATGACGCGGTATTAGAATCAGATATAGCTACAAAAGAGAGTAAAAGTACTTGATTGTGCACCCAAAGTAATTATTCTTCTAAGTTTTTTCAATGTTCACACAATTAGTATAAATACTTTAAAGAGTTTGTTCAGACATATATGGATACAGATATATGTTATTTTTATTTTGAGAACGAATATTATTTTAAAATAGAGTTTTTGAATGAAACTATTTTATAGGTTCACCAATGTCATAAAACCAATTTGTTGATCAATATATAAACATAATTAATACAATTTTAATTGCTTTTAGTACCCCCTAACCTCACAGGAGACAGACCAGCCGGAGACTTTAAAATCCTGCTCAGAAGACTATTTGAAAAGGCTGGGATGCCATAGTGACCGAGCAGAGTGAGTGGGCCACAGGAAAAGGACAGAATGCATTGCCCACATCAAGGTGTTTGCAACTGCAGTGCCCCAGCAGGAGCCACTGAAAGACCCAAAGAAATGCCCATGCAAGAAAGGTGTGTAATACAATCAGACTCAGGGAGCGTGGAGCCTTTTTACTGTAGAACCAGTCAAGTAGCAAATCTTCTGCCCCCTTTCCCTGCCTTCCCTCCCCCTCACACTCCAACCCACAGGGGCCAGAAACTAGAAACTGGAGTTAGCCAACTAGGGAGGGGAGAGGGAGAGAAGAAGGACCACAGCCTGGTGCTGGAGCAGGAGGCCAGGAGGTGGGGCAGAAGTCTTACCTCGGAGTCAAGATTTGGCTGTTGATTGGAGAGGAGGGTTGAATTTCTTTGTTTTGTTTTGTTTTGTTTTGCGGTATGTGGGCCTCTCACTTCTGTGGCCTCTCCCGTTGCGGAGCACAGGCTCCGGACGCACAGGCTCAACGGCCATGGCTCACGGGCCCAGCCGCTCCGCGGCACGTGGGATCCTCCCAGACCGGGGCACGAACCTGCGTCCCCCGCATCGGCAGGCGGACTCTCAACCACTGCGCCACCAGGGAAGCCCGGGTTGAATTTCTGAATCGAGACAATGGATTGCAAAGAATAAGTACCCAGGGGCTTTTTTTTTTTTTTTTTTTTTGCGGTACGCAGGCCTCTCACTGTTGTGGCCTCTCCCGTTGCGGAGCACAGGCTCCGGACGCACAGGCCCAGTAGCCATGGCCCACGGGCCCAGCCGCTCCGCGGCATGCGGGATCCTCCCGGACCGGGGCACGAACCCATGCCCCTGCATCGGCAGGCGGACTCTCAACCACTGTGCCACCAGGGAAGCCCTACCCAGGGACTTCTTAAAACCAAAGAGCAAACAAAAATTGAGGGGCTAATAAGGAATGAAACGTTGATGTTACAATGTGGATAGACCTCAAGAACATTATCTGCAGCCAAAGAAGCCAAACATGAAGGTCACATATTATACGTTTCCATTTATATGAAACCCCCAGAATAGGTAAACCCATGGAGACAGAAAGAGGACTGGCTAGAGGTTGCCGGGGTTGAGACTTAGGGAGTGGGGGATGGAATGGAGAATGACTGCTAATGGGTACGGGGTCTCCTTCTTGGGGTGATGAAAATGTCTTGGAACTTGATAGAGGTTGTGGTTGCACAACACTGTGAATGTACTAAATGCCACTGATTTGTACACTTTAAATGGTTAATTTTATGTTATGTAAATTTTATCTCAATTAAAAAAAAATCAAGGGGCTACCCCAAATGTTCATCCAGGGACAGGAGAAGGATGCCTCCTACTGGGATGGTTTAAAGGCCAGTGCCCAGCAAAGAAAAAAGTTTTTTGTGAGGACTGTTGTCTCTCACATTCTGCATGTAACACATATTACTAAATAGGGCTGGATGCGTCAAACCATGTCAACTGTACTCTCTGGGGGATTTAAAGAATTTTCAAGGGCAAATTTGGACTCTGCTGAAATTCCACCTACTGTGCTGACTTCAGAGCATTAGCTCCACATACTCTGAGCAACAGTAAAGCATTAGGTAAGTGAAGACAAGACAGAGAAACAGCTTGAATTGTCTCCCTGGGAGCTGAGTCTCATTAATAGGAGAGTTCCAGGCTGGGGTGAAGTTCTACAAGCTTCTGCTGCCACAGACTCTGGACCACTTTGGACCAGATCCAGCCATCACCTCCTGTCATTCTGAGGTTCAGCTCTTTGGCGTGTCCTCGTTTCCCCTACCTCTGGATTCTGACCATAAATCCCCTAATTCCTGAGACAGGTTCTGTGCCAAGCAACCAAGGAACCCAGACAGCTTGGAGTCCAAGAAGCCTGCTAATTCGGAAAAAGCCTCTTGCCCCAGAAGAGTAGTGACTGGCAGCTGGCAGGCATCCTGGGTGTCGGCACTGGCTGTTGTGTGCCCAAGGGAAGGTGGGCAGATTATTTTTAAAAAACTGGCATGGCGCTACTGAGCTTTGAACTTATAAATGTGCATTAAAATTGGAAATTATTAACCAGAGAAGTAGGGAAGTAATTAGGATCCAAAGGACATAATTAACTCAAGCGAGCAGATCAACTTGACCTCTCCATGCCTCAGTCTTCTCCTCTGCAAAATGTGAATCCTTTTGATTTAACCAGATGGTGTGAGAATGGAATGGTATAGATATATATCGACATGCTTTGAAAAGTACAAAGTGTAACACACAATGCAAGGGTTTTACCCAAGTTGTTTACATAGGAACTTAGTCAAAAACACACCTAGTGGCAAAACCGAGGGCTTTCAATATTTAGGGAGAAGGGCCAGTGGATGGATCTATAGCCAGACCATACTGTCTCATGCAGGGTTGAAAGGTCTGTTTGGGCTGTGTACCAACTCCCTGTCCTCAAATTTGTCATTTATTAGAAAAAGAAAACTGGCCAGAAGGGGTAGGTAAACCCAAATGAGAACAATTAATCATCAACCTCTCATTGTAATTGCCTTTGTTTTTCAGGATTAATCAATCCTAGGTCAGAAAAATAACACAAAGATTTGAGTTTAAAATTAGGGGCATTAAGTAGTGCAAAGAACAAATTTCGAGTGTTTCTTATTTGTTTACCTAGCTGGGAGCATGAAGGACGTGTGTTTAAGTTGGCTTATTTGGAATTAGGAGACTTTGATCTGGATGTTCCATTCTCTATCAAACCATGATGACATCCAGTTCAACTCAGTAGCTATCTGCTGAGTTTCCATTTTGCTTCCAAGCGGGGGATACTGGGGTGAATGAGATAGGTTTCCCCTCCCTTAGTTTGTACATAGGCTCTTGGAGATCAGCCCTAGCCTTCGTCTTGGGTTTGAAGGAAATGAGTAGACATACACAAAACCCGTAGACCTACACTTTGAAGGGTGTCGGGTGTGTATTCTGGCCAGGGATTTCCATGGAGTTAGCACCAGCAGAGGGGGACACCCAGATTAGAAACCCTTCTTTTGAATAGCTACCAAACTCTCTGGTCCCTTAAGCATATCCTGAATCAAGAGTCTGATATTTAAACTGACAGCCACTCATCACGTTTGAAGGGCAGACATCTGAAATTAGAATGCCCAAAGGTCAGGAAAGCGATGATATTTGGTGTGTTGTCACAAGGCAGTGTGTTTTAAGATACTACACTCATTTGCATGGTGGTTGAAGGTTTTTTTTTTTTTAAGACAACCACTAAAACTCCAGACCAATTTTCAGCCTGAGTACTCCCTGTGATTTTGCTCCAAATACTGAACAGATGGGCCATGAGTTGAGTTTTCCTGAATCTAAGCACCAGCAGCGTTGCCCAGCTCAGAAATACAATAAGCAAGACTCAACCCAAAGTACAAGAACATTGATTTTTTAAACGAATTTAAATTTAATTAAATTAATTTATTTATTGGCCATGCTGCATGGCATGTGGGATCTTAGTTCCCCGACCAGGGATCGAACCTGTGCCCCGTGGTGGAAGCGCAGAGTCCCAACCACTGGACTGCCAGGGAAGTCCCAAACATTGATTTTTTAAAGAATTTTGTCCTTCCAAAGATCACAAAATACTTGCCCAGAGCTGCCTACAAGTGAAGTTTCTCCAGGGGCTTCCATCCTCCCCTCAGCTAGATGCAAGACCAGCCAAGCCCACAGACTTTCATCCAGTGTTTTTCTCCCAAACAGGTCTGGGAAGTGCAGGCTGGAAAGAGGCTTACAATTCAGCTTTACCATTTGATGATGGAAAGGAGGAATCTCCTTTTATGCTCTGTTGGCACCACGAGGGTTAGAATTTCAGAGCTGGATGACACTTTAGATTTGGTCCAATGACTGCTCTTCATTTTCCATCTCCAGGACTTTTTATCTTTCCCAAACTGAAACTCTGCACTCATTAAACAGTAACTTTCCAATCTCCCCTTCCCCCGGCACCCAGCAACCACCATTCTATATTGTCTCTATGATTTTGACTACTCTAGGAAATTCATATAAATGGAATCATACAGTATGACATTTTATGACCTTTTATGACTGCTTATTTCACTTAGCATAATGTCTTCAAAGTCATCTATGTTGTAGCATGTGACAGGATTTCCTTCCTTTTTAAGGCTGTAAAATATCCATTGTAGGTATATACCACACGTTATTTATCCATTCATCCATCAATGAACATTTGGGTTGTTTCCACTTTTTGGCAAACGCTGCTATGAACATAAGTGTACAAATGTATGTGTGAGTCCCTGCTTTCAATTCTTTTGGGTATATACCCAGAGGTGGGATTGCTGGATCATATGGTAATTCTATATTTACTTTAAAAAAAATCTATTTATTTATTTATTTGGCTGTGCTGGCTCTTAGTTGAGGCACGTGAGATCTTCATTGCGGCGTGTGGGATCTTTAGTTGTGGCATGTGGGATCTAGTTCTCTGACCAGGGATCAAACCCGGGCCTCCTGCACTGGGAGCATGGAGTCTTAACCACTGGACCACCAGGGAAGTCCCTATGTTTACTTTTTTTGAGGGACTGCCATAATGTCTTCCATACTGGCTGCACTATTTTACATTCTCACTAGCAATGCACAAGGCTTCCGATTTCTCTGCATCTTCACCAGCACTTGTTATTTTCTGTTTTTTTTTAAATTTTTATTTATTTATTTTTGGCTGCATTGGGTCTTCATTGCTGTGCATGGGCTTTCTCTAGTTGCGGCGAGAGGGGGCTACTCTTCGTTGCAGTGCACAGGCTTCAGTAATTGTGGGACGTGGGCTCAGTAGTTGTGGCTTGCAAGCTCTAGAGCACAGGCTCAGTAGTTGTGGTGCATGGGCTTAGTTGCTCCGTGGCATGTGGGATCTTCCTGGACCAGGGCTTGAACCCATGTCCCCTGCATTGGCAGGTGGATTCTTAACCACTGTGCCACCAGGGAAGCCCTATTTTCTGTTTTTGATTATGGCCATCCTAATGGGTATGAGGTGGTATCTCACTGTAGTTTTGATTTGCATTTCCCTGATCATTGGTGATGTTGAGAATCTTTTCATATACTTATTGGCCATCTGCATATATTCTTTGGAGAAATGTCTATTCAAGTCCTTTGCCCACTTTAAAATTGGGTTGTTTGTTTTTTTGTTGTTGAGTTGACACTTCTTTTTATATATATTACTAAATGGGTCACAGAAAGGCTGTGCTTACCCAAAGGCACTCAGCTGGATGGTGGCAGAGCCAGAATAAGAATTTAGGGGTCCCAGTAACACAACAGGGCTTTGTCCCACTTCATTCCTTATAGAGGAGGAAACAGAGGTGCAGAGGTGAGGAGACTCACCTCTACTACTTAGGGCTGTGGCCTCTAGGGCACAATCTGCCAATAACAGGCTCCATTTGCTGCATCTTGCTGAGTGATTGGAGCCCAGATTCTCAACCCTGGTGCTATGGTCTCAATTGTTTCTCCTGTCTCCAAATCCACATGTTGAAGCCTTAACCCCTAATGTGACTGCCTTTGGAGATAGGGCCTTTAAGGAGGGTAATTAAGGTAAAATGAGGCCATAAGCATGGGGCTCTAATCCAATAGGACTGGTATATAAGAAGAGGAAGAGACACCAGAGCTCTCTCTTCTTCTCTCTGTGTATGCACAGAGGAGAGACCATATGAGGACACAACAAGAAGGTGGCTGTCTGCAAGCCAGGCAGCGAGGCCTCACTGGAAACCATCCCTGCCAGTACCTTGTTTTCGCCTTCTAGCCTTCAGAATTGTGAGAAAATGAATTTCTGTTGTTTAAGCCACCTAGTCTGTGGTATCCTGTTATGGTAGCCTGAGCCTACGAATACACCTGGATTCAGAAATTTACCAGATGGAGAAGAACCCAGAGAGAAGTGCCAACGTGGGTATGGGTGGTCAAGTTGGCCAGCTGGGTCTCACAATGGGTGTGGCCATGTTAAGTTTTTCTGGAATCCCATAGGCTTCAATCTGATATCTGAGTAGTCCCCTCCTGGCAGGACAGAATTTCCTGATGTTGAAAATAAAGAGCTTAACAAAGCCTACTAAAATAATTCTAAAGGCTTCCTGGATATCAAATAGCTCTCACTAAAAAGTATTCTGATGATTTAAAAGTCCCAGACACGTGCATATTAGGTTTCCCTCAAAGTACACATGGTTTCCCCACCAGTGTTGTCCTTCTTTTATTCTGTTCTCTTCTCTGTGATCCGTGGTTTGGGTGGTTTTTCTCAGCTATTTCTGATGTATTTGTCAGCCTTTCCTTCCCTGTCCACCAGATTAACTGCCAAATCCCTCCAAGGTTCCTTATTTCTGTAAGGTCTATTGTAGTTATACTTCTGATGGTCTTGACTCTAAGGCAAATAGGACCCAGCAAGCCAGGGCCAATGGGAAGAGGAGGAAGTGAAGAGCATCTGTGGGTGGGGCACTGGTTGGATCGGGAGCAGGCTGGCGATCAGGCTGGCTCTTAAGGATGGGCCTAGGGAAGGGGGCTAGAATGTCAAGTGGGAAACTGAGGCAGAACCCTAACCTAGTAATAGGAATGGGTTCAACACCATAGGAGTTGTCCAGCATGGTGCACCAGCCTGGTGTCAGCAGACAATCTTCTAAACTGAGCTTCTCCCTTCTGACCCTCAGCCTTTGCTCCATTTTCTCAGGCTCTAGCCCATCCTTCCTGTCCTCACCTCGCCTCACCCATCCAGTCTCTTTGTTTCATGCTACATAATGTTTCATCACTCTTTCTTGGCTTTGTCGGCTCACTGGAGACTCTCAGGGTAATGTCACAGTCCTGGGACTTCTTTCAGGGTCAAGGGCAGGATCCCAACATGAGTAGGGGCTGGCTGAGACTCAGCTGTGTCAGCTTCCCAGAGTGAACTCTGGCACACATTCCAGAGGCTCTGAAGATTTTACCTGGGAGTTACCAGTTCCTAAAGGAACTGGGCAGGGTGGGAGTTCTAGATGGGAGGTCTAAAAAAGTGGTGAAGTTGGAATTTACACTCAGGAATTAAGACTCCAAACCTAGTGCTCGGTCTGCTATAGTACTTCTCAAATTCTAATGTGCATCTGAATTTTCTCAACATGTAGATTCTGATGTAGTAGGTCTGGGGCATGGCCCTGGATTCTGCATTTCTAACAGACTCCCAGGTAATATGGACACTGTTGTTCCGGCCCTTTGAATATCAAGGCCCCACTGCATCATATTAAGGGAACTCCAGCTGAGCTGGAATTTCAGCTACCATGGAAGGCTGGAATATTTTTGAGTACATTGGGCCTCTAGTCAGGCCTGGTGGGTACCACCTCCCCTGATGCATCTCATCAGGCTTGAATCTGTAGCAAAGAGGTTCTCAAGCTTGAGGGTGTATTAGAATCACCTGGAGGGCTTAAGACAGTCATCTGGATCCCATTCCCAGACTTTCTGATTCAACAGGTCTGGGGTGGCCCCCAGAATTTGCATTTCTAATGTTTCCAGGTGATGCTGTTGCTGCAGGTCTGGGGATCAGACTTTGGAATCACTGTTGCAGAGTAACTAAAACTGGGGTCCCACTAGGGTCCCACAATAGAGGGTCTGATGGTTTGGGTTTGAACCTGATTCTACCCCTTACAAATAGTGTGATATGAGGTAAGTCACTCCTTTTCTCTGAGATCCAGTTTTCCCATCTACAAAGCATGATAATGCACCTCATTGCACAGGGTTGCTGAGCAGTTGAGAGAGAATGTTTACAAATGCTTCACACATGTTTGTCCCTAAGAACAGGTTCCTGCCATCAAACAATTAAAATTATTCAATGGTTTAAAGACCTAAATATACGACATGACACCATAAAACTCCTAGAAGAGAATGTAGGCAAAAACATTCTCTAACATAAATTGTAGTAATATTTTCTTAGATCAGTCTCCCAAGGTAAAAGAAAGAAAAGCAAAAATAAACAAATGGGACCTAATCAAATTTAAAAGCTTTTGCACAGCAAAAGAAACCATTAACAAAACAAAAAGACAACATATTGGAATGGGAGAAAATACTTGTAAAAAGATGCGACTGACAAGTGGATGATGCAACTGACAAGCAGTAATATCCAAAATATACAAACAGCTCAGACAACTTAATATCAAAAAAACCCAAACAACCCAATCAAAAGACAGGCAGAAGACCTGAATAGACATTTCTCCAAAGAATACATACAGATGGCCAACAGGCACATGAAAAGATGCTCAACATTGCTAATTATTAGAGACATGCAAATCAAAACCACAATGAGGTATCACGTCATACCGGTCAGAATGGCCATCATCAAAAAGTCTACAAACAACAAATGCTAGAGAAGGTGTGGAGAAAAGGAAACCCTCCTGCACTGTTGGTGGGAACGTAAATTGGTGCAGCCACTATGGAAAATAGTATGGTGGTTCCTTAAAAAACTAAAAACAGAGCTACTGTATGATCCAGCAATCCCACTTCTGGGCATATATCCCCCAAAGATGAAAACTCTAATTTGAAAAGATACATGCACTTCAATGTTCATAGCAGCACTATTTACAATAGCCAAGACACAGAAACAACCCAAGTGCCCAGCAACAGACAATTGGTTTAAGAAGATGTGGTATATATATACAATAAAATATTACTCAGCCATAAAAAGAATGAAATATTGCCATTTGCAGCAACATGGATGGACCTATAGAATATCATACTAAGTGAAGTAAGTCAGAAAGAGAAAGACAAATATTATATGACATCACTTGTGTATAGAATCTAAAAAATAATACAAATGAATCTATATACAAAACAGAAACGGACTCACAGACATAAAAAGCAAACTTATGGTTACCAAAGGGGAAAGACAGAGGGGAGGGATAAATTAGGAGTTTAAGATTAACAAACTACTCTCCATAAAACAGAGACACAACAAGGATTTACTGTATAGCACAGGGAAATGGAAAATAATCTGAAAAATATATGTATATATAACAGAATCACTTTGCTGTACAGCTGAAGCTAACACAATATTATAAATCAACTATATTTCAATTTTTTAAACAGTTGTTTCAGTCCATTGGTCTGTTGTTTTAGTTGCTTGACTTACCCTTTTCATGGAATTGAGTAAATTAACCAAATGGATCAGTATATTTTTTTCCAGGACGCTCTTTGGGAAAGTGAGGTCTAGAAGGCCTGCATCTGAAACCCACAGCGCAGGGCTTCTTAAACTTTAATGTGCATACAAATCACCTGGGGATCTTGTTTGACTGCAGACTTTTATACAGTGGGTCTGGGATGGGGCTTGAGAAGTCGCAGCTCTAACATGCTCCCAGGTGATGCTGATGTTGCTGGTCCAGGACCACACTTCTTGTAGCAAGAATTCTGGAACAATATGAATGTGCAGATTCCTTGGCCCTGCCCAGACCTTCTCTATAATTTCCTCAGGTGATCCTTTGGCAAACTAAAGTTTGAAGGCTACTGTCTCAGTGATCATCCTTAATCTTTTGCCTTATAAATGTCGGCTGTAACCCAAACAGTGGGAGATGTCAACATCACATGGCCTACCCTGCACATTTCATGGGGATGGAGAGGCAAGCAGAGGTGCCTTCAAGTCCCACCTCTACCATTTCTGGGCCATGCTGGGGAAATCATTTCACTTTCAGTTAGTTCTTTTGAAATAATCGGCTCATTTGTAAAATGGGAAAAATAATATCTGTCCTTGTAATGGGTCGTTGTGAGTCTGGAAGACTTGCTGGGTCCAGAAGCACTTTGGAAATTATAAATTTGCAAATGCAAAGGATTATCTTAAAAACAGAAAAGTTTAGGGTAAAATTTTCTGTGTCAACTTATGAAAAACTAATTTCACCTGGGCCTTGGCCATAGGCACGTGGCTGAACGCAGAGCACCGTGAAGGCAGTAAAATATTTTGGTGTTGGTCCTAACTTAACCCAAGCATAAGTCTTCCAAACCTTTGACCAACTCCAAAGAAAGCCAGTTGCGTATGACTATCTCTCCCTTAAAAATTATTTAAATTGTTAAATGTACATTAACACAAGCAACATCTGAAGAGTAACACGTAACAGCACTGACCTTCTCCATATAGGAGTCAGTAGGGTTTGAAAAACAAGTGAATTGTTCGGAACTGAGCTCATTTCACAACACAACCAATGTTGTGAATATTGTTTCTGAGTGAGCCCACAAACCCATTTACCTCTTAATATAGCTAAAACTCAACACTTAAAAAAAACTAACAGCAATGATGTGTAAAGAGCATTATGGTTTATGAAGCATTTCTATATTCACTGATTTTTACTTCCTTCCCATTTTAAAGATGAGGAAACTGAGGCTTAGAGAGGTTCAGAGAGTAAAGATTATAGAATCAGTCACAGGCCAAGAGCTTGAATCTGGTCTGCTAATTTCAAGACTGGTGCATATTTCTGGTCTTCTAGAACCAGTCCCAATGAGCAGGGTTTGAAGGATTCCATCTTGGATCATCATGTACATACCTATTCCTATAACCATAAGACCTGGGAATTCTCCTTCACCTGCTTAGTCTCCCACCTGGTAGTGGAGGATTCAGCAGGACAGTGCCAAGGGCAGAAGTATTAGGAGAGACAAATTACCTTAGCAGTTTTTGAAGGATATGTTTTGCCCCTTGGGCTCCTACTTACACTTTCGTTAATTCAAAGGGGTCTGTCTCATCTCTAATTGGAAGCAAAGTTACTACCTCTAATTTAAGCAAGACAATGGGTATTGCTTAGGATTTATCTTGGTTGCTAATGACTGAGACTTGAAGTAATATCAGCCTATATGAGTTGGAGGATTGTTTTTTCTCTCACTTCAAGCCTGAAGGTAGGTAATATAGGGCTGGTATGGTAGTTTCACTAACGCCTCAGGAACTCAGCCTCCTCTGCCTTTCTCCTCACCATCCTTAGGGCTGATTTCTACCCTCAAGTTCACTTTATGGCTGTGATATGGTCATTGTAGCTCCAGCCATCACATCAGCACTCCAGGTAGAAAAAAGGAGGAAGAAGGGATAAAAAAGTGCATCTCCCAAATGAGTTAATGTCTTTAAAGCTGGGTACAGGGACTTCCCTGGTGTCTCAGTGGTTAAGAATCTGCATGCCAATGCGGGGGACATGGGTTCAAGCCCTGGTCCAAGAAGATTTCACACGCTGCGGAGCAGCTAAGCCTGTGTGCCACAACTACTGAGCCTGCATGTCACAACTACTGAAGCCCGTGTGCCTAGAGCCCGTGCTCCGCAACAAGAGAAGCCACTGTGATAAGTCCACGCACCGCTATGAAGAGTAGCCCCCGCTTGCCGCAACTAGAGAAAAGTCCACGCACAGCAACGAAGACCCAACGCAGCCAGAAATAAATAAATAAATAAATAAAGCTGGGTACATTTATTCACTCAGTAAACTGCAAGTTTTATTTCTAAGGAAGAAGGGAGAATAGCTATTGACATCTATGCTCTGTTGGGATTTTGGGTAATTCATGGGACCAAAGGTCAGGAACATCTCAGGGATTCACAGAAAGTCTCTGTAGGGAGCGGTTGTGGGATAATTTTGCCCTGCTTCCTTCAAGCCCTCTGAGCCCACTCAAGATTCAAATTCCCAGGAGAAAGAGTCTAAATTTAAGTTTGCCTTAGCTGCTCGCTGGGGGATCTGAGAAGTGGACCTCCGTTGTTGACTCTCCACCAATTTTAAGGACTGGGCCAGGATCCTTGCTCAAAAGAAGGGATTCTGGGCAGAAAAAAAGTCACAAGTGTCTCCCAGGCTTCATTTTTTGTCCCATTTCGTTCTCTCTCTTCCAGCCCCAGACTCTTCTTAACACAGAGAAGGCATGATAGGGTGTGGAGTGGAAACAACAGGGCTTTTGAAATCAACACACCTGGATTTACTCACGGTTCTGCGTTCACCAGGTGTATGACGTTGGGCCCGTATTACTTCACTCGGCTGAGCCTCAGTTTCCTCAGCTATTGGAAAGGGGATAATCTTACGTGCCTTAAAGTTGGCTGTGAGGATTAACGTAGTGGAATTGGCACAGTCTCACTAGTCTTGAGGATGAATAGGGTCACTTTGACGGTGGTAATCGAAGTTTCACTGATTCTCCATGACCTGTGAACCCCCGCTTCCCCTGCTTCAAGTATTTGTGAGGGCAGTTAGGGGATGCCCTACACACGTGCTTACCAAGAAGCCGGATACTCCCATGCATTGGCATTGCCCTGCCAGGCACCTTAACCATTGTCCTTCACTCAGCCCTGGGGGGCCTTTATCAAAGCTGAGCTATGGTTTGGGGAAATTGTCGGGAAAAAGCTCTTCTCCCCTCTTAGATGTTACTCTCAGTGGAAGGGACCCAATTTAGCAGTCCTTAGGCCCCCAGGTCTCAGAATTTTCTTGAGGCCTCCTCCCTCTCTGAGGCCCTGGACATGCAGCCATAGGACTCCCTGGCAGTGTTCTGATGGCTGAAGTTGCTCATTGCATATACAGAAATCCATCTTCTCCTTTCTCCTTAGGAAGTAAACACTGATGTCCAGCTGGGCCCCTTGCCACCTGGAGTAAAAGACAAGATTTCTTGGCTTCCCTTGGCACTCAATATGTCCATGTGACTAAGTTCGGACCATCAGGACATAAGCAGAAATGCTATATATAAAGAAGGCTGCTTAGGGAAATTTCTATAAGTGTGTCCCTTTTTGCCTTCTTCCTTCATTTTTTCAGCCAGCAGCCTGAGTTGTGATGACTGGAGCTCCAACAGCCATTTTGGACCCTGAAGAGAGCTTGTAGACAGAAGCTATGTCCTTAAACAGTGAAGCAGAAAAGTTGAAGTTCGTGTCCCTAATGATACTGTGGAATCTCCATGCCAGTCCTGGACCATCAGTTCTGGACCTCCTTTGCATCAAAGAAAAATAAATTTCAATCTTATTTAAGCTACAGTTATTTTGAGGGTTTCCTTTTTTTGTGTGTTATAGTCAGCTGAAACTGATCCTAATAGATGTTACCACACTCACATCAGGTAATTTCCCTTTTCCCCTTGGGGTGAATTCTTGCCAGGTGATCTCTCAGTCCTCATGAAAATAGATTTCTGAAGGGATCTTCCCCACTGGTATTCCAGAGGTGTCCAGGCATACCCAAATCCTACCTAGAATCAAACTGGGTCCCTCATAACTCACATTGTAGCTATTCTTATAATACATGGTCTGACACAGTTCTGAGCATACCAGGCTCAATAAAAATTAGTCAGCATTCTCTTCATCCTTTATATGTGTAGGTGGGCAACTCCTTCCACCTGTTAGGTCTGGGCTGTAATGAAGAGGGCTGAGCCAGGGTGGGGAAATCCTGCATAAGCATCTATGAACCAATCTGCCCCCTAGAGGTCCCTTTCCACTTTCCAGCCTTGTTTCCCTTTAGGACGTTGCCGGGCAAGACCCTGAGCTCAGAGGGTAAGTCACCATCCATCAGTAACACTTCCTGCTGAGCCACTGGCAGGGGTTGGGGGTGGGGTCCCAAAAGGAGAAGATGGAGCCCTTATCCTCAGAGGCTTCTCTACCCAACAGGGACTAATAACGCTGAATGATTAGAGTTGAGACTGGGACTCAGGAACACAAGGCCAGCTTGAACCATCTGCTCCAACAATCCATTATGGCCCTCTGAGGTCTGACTCATCCCAAATAGCCTCCGGGTTTCCTGGGTAACCTTCTCCCCTCCCCTAACTCATGCTGACCTGAATCCAGGCTACTGTGGATGCAGAGGTTCTCCTGATTATTAGGGTCATGGGTGGCTGAATGACTTTTGTTGTTTTGATGATCTGTCTTTAAGCAGGAAATAAGATCTAAGCCAGTTCTAGACATTCAACTTGTTAAATGAATTGAACTAAGGAAAAGGAGAGTAAAAAAACACGCCTAAACAAATGGAATGAATGGGCCAAGTCAAGAGATGGTTTCTTTCCACGTCGTGCAAAAAATGGAAGCATGCTTCTCAGGCCCAGGATTGTGGGGTTGGAGTCACCATCCCTCCCGCTCCCCCGCCTCCCTTTCCCTCCTCATCCCAGGCTGGGCTGAGGAGTCTGGGCTTTATTTTCCACCAAAGGCACCTGAGGAATCCCGAGGTCAGGCTGAGTCAGGTGACCCAGCATGTGTCACCGTGTTCAGAGCGTGCACCCCCCCTTCCTTCCGGGAGTCTTAAGTGAAGGCCTGAGAGGGTCTTTGCGCTGCAGAGGTCCTGAGACAGCAGAAAAGGGAGGCTGAGGTGCGGACAGCGAGGCCCAGAGGAGGCTCAGGGAAGCTCCCCAAGCCAGCATTCCTAGGAAAAATGCCCCTGGGGATGGTGGTTGTTCTTCCCTTTGCAAGGTCCTCGCTCAACCGTGGAGTTGCCTTCTGCAGTTCAACAGAAGTAGACTCAGTCCCCCATGTCCTATAAGCCCAAGCTCCTCCCTCTGAGTGTGTGGGAAGGAGGTCGAGGCACTGAGGGAGCAAGTTTTCCTGCCAGTAATCCAAACGGAAAGCTGGCCCAGGAAAATTTTTGGAGTAAATCCACCCCACCTTGGAAAATTCTATCAAATTATCATATTCTGCGCTATATACACACTTTCTATAAAAGCAAAAACTAAATGGTACTTCGGGAGACAGGGCCTTGGGGTGTCTTACACAGTAGCCTAGGAGAGCTTAGAGGTCTCCTTTATTACACCTAGTCCTCATCAGGCAAGATTTATTTTTACTGTACCTAGCTCTCCATTCAAATGATCAGAGCAAATCCAGTTACAAATGACAATATCTCTTTGAAACGGTGATGGTAACAGAATCTTGAGTGTTTCCAGTATGCAAGGGGTGGTAAGTGGAATGCAGTGTAAGGTAGTCTTTATTACCAACTTATAATGTGTAAACTGTCTCTGACAGTCTATTTAATTTGTGTGTTAGTTATCTATTGCTACATAACACATCACCTCCAAACAGCAGCTAAAAACAACAGTTACTATCTCATAGTTCCTGTGGGTCAGAAATTAGGAGTGGCTTAGCTCAGGGCTTTTGGCTCAAGATCTCTCAGGAGGTTGCAGTCAAGCTGTCGGCCAGGACTGCAGTCTCTTCTGAAGCCTCAGCGGAGGTGGAGGATCGGCTTCCAAGCTCACGTCCATGGTTGTTGGCAGTCCTTGGTCCCTCACCACGTGGGCCTCACCACAGTGCTGCCTTGTGACATGACAGCTGGCTTCCCCGGAGTCAGTAATGTGAGAGAGGCTGAGGCCCAAGACAGTCTTTTTCTTTTTGTTTTTGTTTTTTAATAGTTATTTATTTTTTTGGCTGTGCAGGGTCTTAGTTGCAGCATGGGGGAGCTTAAGTTGCAGCATGTGGGATCTAGTTCCCTGACCCGGGATCAAACCAGGGCCCTCTGCATTGGGAGCACGGAGTCTTAACCATTGGACCACCAGGGAAGTCCCCCAAGACAGTCTTTTTATAGCCTAATCTTGAAAGTGGTGTCCCATTATTTCCACCACATTCTGTTTGTTAGAAGCAAGTCATTCACCCCACCCATGCTCAAGGGAAGGGGATGAAACATGGATGTGAAAACCAGGAGGCAGTGATCATTGGGGGTGGGGAAAGGGCATCTCAAAGGCTGATTTCCACAGTTTCTGCCTTTTCTTTCTTTCTTTTTTTTTAAACATCACAAATACTTTAGGGATTTCTGTGGCTTAATCGTTACCCTGGTGTCCCTACTATTTTTTTCTTTAAAGTCAGAAAACTCCTGCAAGCGAGTTTTCGGGCACTGGGGAGGGAATTCTATCCTGTGGTTTATCTTCTGTGGTTTGGGGAGAAATGTTCCACAAATTGGATTTTCTAGACAACTGAGGGCTTTTCCCTTTAAGCACCCAAGTTCTTTCCATACTGTACAGGAGACCCATGTAATTCTGGAGTATAATTCCTGAGACCATTGAGAATACCTAGATTACAAAAGGAAAGGTGTGTACGTATGACTGGGTTTCTCAGGAATCGCAGTTCTATGATGTCTCATTTCTCGTAAGCATCCCCACACATTAAGTTAAATAAATATCTTTGTAGGTTTTGCTAAAACTCTCTCACGTGGTTAATAACTTTTGTGCAGGTTGGAGCAGTTGCTAAAATAGCTTTGAGAATCCATTTCTCTTGTTTCTGGAGGACTTGATTATGTCCTAGCTATGAGCCACTATTGAATTAAAAACTTCATTCCTTTTTAAAAAAAAAAAAAGTATTATATTTATTCCAAGCCGAACTGTCATTCAAGTACAAAGGCAACTGAGAATTCCTAGTGTTTGAATGGCAGAATCTATTAGAGGATAAACTTAGACTCCCCCAAGAGATGATGGGAAAATCTTCAACAAAAGAACGGGCAGGGGCTTCCCTGGTTGTGCAGTGGTTGAGAGTCCACCTGCCGATGCAGGGGACACGGGTTTGTGCCCCGGTCCGGGAAGATCCCGCACGCCATGGAGCGGTTAGGCCAGTGAGCCATGGCCGCTGAGCCTGTGCGTCCGGAGCCTGTGCTCCGTAACAGGAGAGGCTACAACAGTGAGAGACCCACGTACCGCAAAAAAAAAAAAAAAAAAAAAAAAAGAACGGGCAGAGGACGTTGATTCATATCACTGTAGACCAAGACAAACACATGCAGTGACTATGATGGAAGAATAGATTCTAAATGATCTAGAAGTGATATAACTGACAAAAACTCAGATGCAAAGGGGGAACAAAGTTATATAAAGTATAAGCACATTGTGGTATAAATGAGACACTTCATTCTGTAGGTTACTCTAAACATCTGTCCCTTGCAAAAGAACCACCAATTTCTTAGTCATCCTAACTTTTTCTTCCCTTCTAATACAGCTCTAAAGGTCCATTTTCCTTGTGCTCTTTTCCATGCCTTGGCTTCCTCTTTGAGGCAGTACGGCTCAGTGGTTGTGAGGGGGAGGCTCTGGAGTTACACATTCTTGGTTCCACCACTTCCTGGATGTATGACTTTAAGCAAGTCACTTGACCTCTTTGGCTTCAGTTTCCTCATCTGTAAAATGGGACTTTTTATGTTTCCTACTCATAGGGCTGTGGTGAGGATTAAATGGAACTATCCACGTAAATCTCTTAAGAAAGTGCCAGGAACACAGTAGGTGCTCAATAAATGTTCGAGGTGATGGCCACTGGTCATGGGAATAAGAGACAACAACAAGGTCATACTGAGGGCAGGTGCTGGCCATTGACAGGTATACTCAATGGCATCCTGGTATCCAAATTCTTGTCCCATCTAAAGGCAAATCACGTCTAACCTTCAAGGTTGCTGGTGAGTGGACTAGACACCTACTCTACTGAGTCCTCCCAGCTGCTGCAAAGAGACAGCCAGGAGCCTGAAGTGACCTTTCTCTTGGGATTCAGGTTCCTCAACAGGAACCAGGACCGATATGCAGGTGGACTCATTCAGCCATGTCTCAGACATGAGACTCCCATGTCTCAGAGGTGTGTGCTTGGGGTTGTTAGCCCTTGAACAAAATCGCCCAGACACTAGTGTGTTCCAAATGCAAATGCTTGCATTTCATACTTTTCTTCCTCTGAAAGATCACTGCTAGCTGCTGCTGTCAGCATTGCCAGCCTGCCTGCTTCCAGTAGCTCTCTTCCTTTTCCTTCTAATTTCTTACTTTCACGGGCTGGGAAACGTGAGAGTGAACCTCAGTAGAATTTTCTGTAAAAGACAAGGCTTTAAGTGAGGGTCCGAGGGCTGTGCCGCGAGCAAAGCTTGGAGCTGATGAAGGCTGTGTACTGTGGCAGAGACAGCAGCGGGCAAGGACTTGACCTGGTCTCAAATCACCAAATCTTTGAAGTTTTATTTAAAAAATTATCATAGAGTACAATTAGGCTCTTTTTCCTTTTCTCTAAATTTAAGACTTATAAATGTATGTGACCACCACCCCAACTGGGATACAGAATAGTTCCATGACCCCAAAAGACTCCCTTTATGGTCATGCTCTCCCCTACCCAGAAGCTCTGGCAATCCCGATGTTCTCTGCATCACGACAGTTTTGTTCCTTCCAGAACATCATGTAGATGAAATCATAGTGTATGTAATTCTGAGACTGGCTTCTCTCACTCACTCAGCATAATGTCTTCGAGATGCATCCAGGTCGTCTTCTATCAACAGTTTGTTGCTTTTCATTGCTGAGTAGTATTCCACTGTATTGTTTATTCACCTGGTGAGGGACATCTGGGTGTTCCCAGCTTTTGGCTATCACAAATAAAACTCCTATTAACATGTGTGTACAGATTTTTGTGTGAATATAATTATTCATTTCTCTAAGGTAAATATCCAGGAGTGAGAGTTCTGGGTTATATGGAAAGTATATGTTTAACTTTATGAGAGATCACTAAGCCATTTTCCAGAGTGGCTGTACCATTTTCCATCCCCACCAGAAATGCTCCAGTTGCTCTGTGTCCTTGCCAGCACTCGGTATTGTCTGTCTTTTTATTAGTCATTCTAGTAGGTGTGAATTGGTATTTCATTATGGTTTTGATTTGCATTTTCCTAATGGCTAAGGATGTTGAACATCATTTCATGTGCCTATTTGCCATTCTTACATCCTCTTTGGTGAAGGTCTATTCAAGTCCTTTGTCATTTTTGAAAGTGGGTTGTTGGTTTCCTTACTGTTGAGTTTTAAGAGTTCTTTATGTATTTTGGATGCAAGTCCTTTGTCAGATCTGAGACAAGGCTTAAGCAAATACTTAAGCACCTGAGACTTCCCCCTTATTAAATGGGGATAATGTAGTTTTCTTCGCCTATTTCCCAATGTTGCTCTGAGGATCAAATGATAAAGGCAAGTGAAACATCGGAAGTTGGGAAGGAATCACCATTGCTGTTTGGGTTACCCAGGTTCTTGTGTGAATGGTCTGTGCCCTACGGGTGTTTCTTTATTTGCATAATATTATGCTTCTTCCAAGCAGGTACTTGACAGATTAAAAGGTTTAAGGTGAAGGGGAATTGTGTGGAGAAATGATCTCTGCTGACAGCTACTCCTTTTTTTGTCACTGCTGGAGCACATTTCCTCCCCCAGATCCCAGGAGACTTGGCCAGGAAGGTGCTAGAGGTCGATGGTGGCTGAGCAGCCGGTGTCAGAAGCTCCTCTGCAGACCATCTGCCCCAGCTTTAGGAAGCAGCTCCTGCTGGCCCAGGCAGAGCCCAGCACTCCCATTGAGAGAGGATCATATGCCACAACTGAGGGTTGAAGAGAGACGCTCAGGAGAGGATGTGACTCATTCCCAAGTGAAGGAAGGATGACTGGACTCCATCTTCCAGATCCCATTGCTTTGCCGGCCCCCTTGTGAGCGAGCCAAGCTTGAGGGTGGCTCAGAGGAGCCAGCAGTGCCAGAATATATAGGACCCATGTCCTGGTAGTGTTTACCCATAACCTAGTAGTGCTCACAGGTGCCCCAGGAGTGCCCACCCATATTATAATAGTGGGTATAATGGTGGCCTCCACACTGTCTATCCCACCCCTCCCACCTAGCACAGGTGAACTTCAGCTCACGGGGTGACCCTGAGGCATTTGAGAAGAATCCCATTCATCCTGCTACTGACTGGTTCTGGAACACGCATGACCTGATTCAGCCAATGAGACACAAGGAGTGGTTTGCTGAAGGTCTCTGGGAAATTGTTCTACCTTTCATGGGGGTGGGGGGATGGGGTGGGATGAGAAGCCAGATCCATTCGCTCTGTTTCACCCTGTCTGTCTGTGTGTGTGTGTCTCTCCATCTCTGTCTCTCTCCCCCTCTGCTGGGGTGCTAGCAGCTAAGACCACAGGGACCCAGACTTGGAATGAGTCCAGTGCTGAGGCTGGATGAGCAGAGACGTGGAAGGAACCTGAGTCCTTGTTTCCGGCCTGAGCCTGAAGCCCACCTGGTCTGGAAGTCTTTGCTGAAGTTGACAATATTCTCTCCAGTTTAATTCAGTTTGAGTTCAGTCCCGTATTATTTGCAGCCCAAACGCAGTAGCTGTTATAAGCTGTCCCCTCACCAAGCTCAGGAGCCCTCCTTAGTTCACAAGTCAGACTTCAGAGGTACAGAGTGGCTCTGGGGGTGAGGACAAGGAAGAAGGCAGAAAAGGCAATGACCTCTTCTCACTTCAATGCTACAGCATCAACACAGTTTTATGGACCAAGTCTCATTTTTTTCTGTTTTAACATAGAAGCATTAAAAATGACCTCACCCTTATTAACTTGGATTAAAGTGAGGGGAGAGTCTGAATGATAGCATCTGTTCAAAGGAATGAAGTTTGTTTTATTCTATTTGAAGTGCACAGTAACTAGACCAACACTGGGTAGAGGTCCTGTTGGCCTGCTTCAGGGAAGACACAGTTAACATATTGTTGCTATGCCAACATTAATCGTTTCTTTGGGGATTTTTTTCTTCACAGATATAGGCAATAGTGGCTGGGTCAATAGTGTAAACGAGGTAACAGAGGCGGCAGAGGAGGGTTTAACCTATCTCACGGAACAGACTGTTTTCAAGGAGCGGTAGCCCCAGGCAGAACAACATGGTGCTAATTGTGCATTCATTACTGCAGGCTCGGGACAACCCGGCACTGCCCAAAGGCTCACAGGTTTTAAATCTGAGGAATCCTGAAGGATGATGCTCCAGGGCACACGCACCGGAGGCCCTGCCATGTTCACGGGCAGTGACAAAGCAACACACACAAGACACGGTGGAAGAAACTCGCTGGGGCCCTGTGTACTATCGGAGGATTTCTCTTTGTGGGAATGTGGCTGCATTTGCGCTTTTTTAGTAACCACTGGTTACCAAGGCAGTGAGTGCATGCATGTGCGTGTGTGCGTATGTGTGTTTGTGTGTGTGTGTGTGTGACACAGAGAGAGAGAGAGAGGCTGAGTGCCAGCTGGCAAGAGCATCACTCGATTTGTGGAGATTTCTCACCAGCCCTCAGACCCTGGAGAAAACTGCAAGGCCTTGGTCCTGACCCTAGTTTAGTTTTCCTCGTTGACCTCCCAGATTGTTACCGAAATCTCAAAGACCAGAGCAAATCAGACTATTGTTTTCCTTAGCGGATAAAGACGCGTTCGTGTTAGGAAAAGCAGCCATCTAATACTCTGGTGTGTATTTGGGATGCGGGTGGCGGGAAGGCCCCTTTCCTTAAATAGGAGAGGACCACGGAGGAGGGGGGAGCCCTTCAGCATGTGCCAGGTGTTGAGCTACCTGACAGCCAGGTCGCCCTCCTTCTTTCTCTGTCACGTGTGACTCGAGTACCTGCCAGGTGTCAGGCGCTGTGCGGGGTGGATATGGAGATGAATGAAACACAGAACCGGCTTGTGAGGGGCTCACAGTGTACGGGTGTAAGGGGAGACACGCACACACGCACACACACGCACAAGCACACATGTGGCTCTAATGTGTGTTGAGATGTACAGGGAGCAGCCAAGCTGGCATTCGAAGCTAAAGGAGGCGTCCCGAGCACAGGAGGGAGAGCAGACAGCACGTGCAGAGGCAGGGCACTGCGAGCCAAGAGCTGGTTTGTCTGGGGACCAGGGAGGCCTCCAGCCTGGCCATGTGGTGCAGGGATGAAGAGCAGGGGCCCTGCGGGCGGGTTAACCGGGATGCTAACACAGGACCGCAGGCACTTTACCCACTCTCTCTAAGTCTGTTCTCTTGTCTGTAAAAGGAGGATAATCATCATGCTTGTATTGGGAGGCAGTGATTAAATGAGATGATGCAGGTTAAAGTGCTTAGAGCCGCCCAGGCGCGCGGTAAGCACGTCACCCGCTCGCGGTGTTTCATAAGCATCGCCGTCAGAGGAGCTTGTGTGTTAGTCTTTCTGAAGCCAACACTCGCCTGGTTCTTCCTCAGGGCACTCTGGTCCTGCCAGGTGTGTGAAAGTCCTGGTCATGGAAACGATATACTATTTTGAAAAAGTGAGGCTCCACAAGACATTATGTTGAATTGGAACTGTCAATATAAATTCAGAATCTCACAAAAAAAACCTTTGCAGCTTTGTCACTACAGAGGGTAAACCCCTTGCAGCCAAATTTTGGTTTTCAACATTTATTCTCCACTAATGGAATCAGGTCTCCTTGGAAGGTAGGTGATTTTGTGTCTTGGGGCGTGGGGGGAGATAATCAGGATGGAAAGTTCTGGATCATCTCATGATCCAGAAAGGAAGAAGGCTATCAAGGATGCCAAGGGCATCCTGAAGGTGTTCACGTGGACAAGTTTGACAATTTGACCTTCTAATCATGTGGTTTATTGGAGAAAACTCGTGAAAGGCCATGAGTTCATAATGATATGCAAATAAGAACTGTTAGTCTAACATTGAACAAAAGGGGAATTGAATGACTTGAGGTGGTTGACTAGTGGGGTATAGTATTTGCTTTTTATTCTAAAATTAAGGCGTTGTTAATATGTGTGAGTATTTCATCTCTTCTATAAGGCATGTGACTGGTTGTAATGACCCATCCCAAGCAAGCAGGGGACGGCTGTGTGAGCCTCCGGGTCACTCCTGGCCCCTCTCCTCTGCTCATCACACAGGGACTGGCTCTGATGGGCTGCGTTTCCCAGGTTTCTGGTTGGACGTGGCCAGCTGGGAGGGAGGCTGGAGCGTGGGAGGGAAGGAGAAGCCAGGCTGTTTCTCCCCATGCTTCTCCGTCTCTGGCCGTCTCCAGCATCGGCTGCATCGCCTTTATAGCTCCAGCCGCTGTCCTGTTGGAGCCACCATGGCTCCAGTTTCTTTGGGAGGCCCCCAGCCACAGGGCTTCACTACCACCCTCTCCTTTGTCTCACCAGCCCAAAGGTGTTAGTGGTTTCCTCAAGTTGCTAATCTCCCTGTCTCCTGTTCGGCTTCTCAGCTGTATAATCAATTCCCTGCGATGCATCCCCTTCATGTAAATTATTAAAATGACCTCTGTTTCCCAGTTTGTATCTGATAGGATATGTCATTGTTTCTATCCTCACAGGCAGGGAAGAATAAACACCAGGAACTGCGAGTCAACCAAATAATCCCAGAATAAACAGACACAGTGGCAAGGGCAGGAAGGGTCAGTGAGCACTGTGGTGACATAAAATCCAGGCAGGGGACTCAAAGCCGAGAGGCGGCACACAGAAGAAGCAAGCAGGGAGAGGGTGCTGCAGGATGTTCCTGGTGACACATTGGTCACGTGTCCTGAGGAGAGGAGCTCACTTCGCACATTCGATCCCTCATCAGGCAGGAGATGAAATGTTTCGATGGTCTTATATGAATAATAATAAAATGCAAGTAAAAGAATACATAAGTTTCAAATAATATTGTGGGACCAGGTCAGTATGTCCTAATAGGGCAATGGGTTAGATGGTATCAGCTAAGAGACATTTAAAGGTAGAATCAATTCTGGGAAAGATGCCGAGAGTGGCAGGTGCCGTCCATGTCCTGTCTGGCTCTCCTCGGTACCCATGATCCCTCCCTCATCTGTCACTGGGCAGCTTCAGACCATGAGCCCTGCCACTCTTTGCCTGAGGGCTGTCTCTGGCCCCTGGAACCAGCTTGGCCCAGGTGGGCAGCCTGGAAGCGTTCATCTCCAGGGAAGCCCTCAACCAATATCTGATGAGAAGGGTGGATAAAGATTCCAGCACCCCTGCCTCCCACTTGGGGTAACTGAGGTGTTCTCTACACCATCTCCCATGTTTCTGGGCAGGACTGTGCCTGGTCACCCACAGTGGTCACCTGCTTGCCGACACGGCCTCTCTGGATTCCTCCCTTCCTGGTCTCACGTCCCCACGTCCTGCCTGGTGATTCCTAGAATCTCCTCTCAGAGAAACTACTTCCACTCATATTCTTGTCTCAGTGTCTGCTTCTGGGGGAGCCCAGACTAAGGCACCATTAAAAAAAATAAACTAATTTGGAATAATTTTAGATTTAGAGAAAAGTTGCAAAATTAATACAGAGACTTCTCATTCAGTTCCTTCCAATGTTGATTTCTTTTTTTTAAAAGATGGCTTTATTGAAGTATAAATGATATACAAAGGACTGCACGTATCTATTGTGTTTGGAAATATGCAAACCCCAGGATACCATCACCACAATCACGGTAGTAGACACACCAAACACCTCCCAAAGTGTCTTTGTATCCTGCCCCCTTTTTCATTGTTGGTTTTGTTTTATAACACTTACCATGAGATCTACCCTCTTAAATTTTTAAGTGCACAATATATATTGGTAACTATAGACGGTATGTCATACAGCAGATCTCTAGAACTTATCCATCTTGCATAACTGAAACTTTATACCCACACAGTATCTGGTCATTTGTTGCCTGTTAAACCTAAGAGGTTAACATTGTACATTACTATTAACTAAATCCAGGCTTTCTTCAGATTTTATCAGTTTTTCTGCTAATGTCTGCTTCCTGGTTCAGGATCCCACGGGATCCCACCGTGACTCCGTGGTGTCCTCTGGTCTATGACAGTTTCTTAGTCTTTCCTTATTTCGCATGACCTTGGCAGTTTTTTTGTTTGTTTGTTTTTGCGGTACGTGGGCCTCTCACTGCTGTGGCCTCTCCCGTTGCGGAGCACAGGCTCCGGACGCGCAGGCTCAGCGGCCATGGCTCACGGGCCCAGCCGCTCTGCGGCACGTGGGATCTTCCCAGACCGGGGCACGAACCCGTGTCCCCTGCATCGGCAGGCGGACTCTCAACCACTGCGCCACCAGGGAAGCCCTGACCTTGACAGTTTTGAGGAGTACTGCTCAGGTATTTTGTAGAATATCCCTTGGTTTGGGTTTGTCTGATATTTTTCTCACGGTTAGACAAGAGTGACAGGTTTAAGGGAAGAGGATCTCACAAACGAAGTGCCCTTCTCACTACATCATCTCAAGGAAGACACCAAATGAAATTTAAAAACGTAAAAAAAAATCCATTAAAAAGACAGATGCTTAAAATCCCCAAGTCATCACAAGTAAAAATTTTTTAGAAAAAGGGACCCAGCCTGGAGTCCAGGGACTCATGTTTGAGTCATCTGACATTGGACAATCCAGGTCCTATGTCCCAGCCAAGAACCAATTAGCCAGTTGCCTGATTCTATGTCCTCAGCTTGTCTGAGAAAGTGTCCTCTGAATTTTGGCTCTGATAAGACTAATGACTCCTCAGGAAGGAGTAAATGTTATTGAAACCCTAGGACGATATAAGAAATGCAATAAAGGATTAATAAATGTAGCAATAACCCTGGGAAGGAAATATATCAGGTGCAGAATAATGAATTAAAGCCATGGTGTGTGTGTTTTAGAGTGGGTATAAGTAGGTGCAGTAATAAGTTGTGTAACTATTGTGTTTCTGAATATTTTGTCTGCTATTTGAGGTCTTTGAACTACTCAAAAGAATCAAATGGATTGTGTGTAGTGGAATTTCAAATTGTTTAAGAACATATGATTCATCATATTTATAACTGAGAAAAATTGGTTTACTGAGTTCTCTTAATTAGATGTAATTGTAACAACTTAAGGATTCAGGAAAGTCTACACAATTGTGGGAGCTTCTTTTCCCCCATGGAAAAGCCCCTAAGGCGTTAAATCATCTATCAGTGGGTTACAATAGGACAAATAGTCCCTCCCCGCTCCCATCTGTAAAGCTGTTAGCTTTCAGGCGCTGAAATACTAAGCCTCTCATAGATGCTTTAGGCATTTTCACATCTTTCATCTCATTTTATCCTCATAAGAACCTGGTGGTATTATCTTCATCTGACAAATGAGAGAACTAAATGTGTAATTTAGGATGCATCTGACTGTGAGAAAGAGAATACTGGACCCAAAATGACTTAGACAGCAATAGGTTTATTATCTCCTTGAGAAGTGGTCCTGCTAGCTGCAGGGCTGGTTAATTCAGGGGCTCCATAACACCAGGTCCCAGCTTCTCTGTGCTTTTCTTGACTACTTCTCATGGGCATAAGGTGGCTGCAGCAGTTCTAAGCATCCACAGTGTCCTCATGTAAAGCAGGCTCTCCTATGGTGTTAGGGAGGAAATCCTCTCCCAGCAGTGCTTTGGTGACTGCTCCTCACTGGCTAGGATTGAGTCCTGTATTCAGGTCTAAGCCAATCACCTACAGAGGGATGGAGTTACATGATTGGCTTGGACCAGTCAGCCTTCATCTCCTGGGACTGGGAGGGTGGATAGGCAGCCAAACCAGCAGAGAAGATGGACACAGGCAGCCCTGGCTGTGAGGAGGCGTGGCGAGGGCACGGCTTGTCTAAGCTCAACCTGTCAAGCCAGGACTGGAGTCTTAGGTTCCCACTTACACTTTGGCATTTCCCACTAGACCTCTCTGACTCCTTGGAATGAGGTCACGCCTTTAAATGGTCTTCAACTTAGAAGGAGCCTCCAGGGCCTTCTGGGCCAGTCTCTCTCTGACCAGCCGGCGAAGGTGGGTTTAAACTTCACAGAGCAGACTTGTCTTGCTTCTTCCCAAAACTGTCGCAGCTCCTGAGGCTCCGAGGGCCACGTAGTCCATGCTTTTTATTGAACAGATGGGAACAGTGGAGCGGGGTGGGAGAAGGAGCTCATGGTCACAACAAGAAGGCCTTCAACTCCTGATTCTTAATACGTTGCCCTTTCCACTCCACCTGGATGTTTTGCAGGTGAATACTAATAAAAGTGAGCATGTATGGGAGGCACTTTAGAGCAGCACTTGAAAGTACAGACTGTGGAGCCTGACTGCTGTGTTTGTATCTTTGGGCAAGTTATATTATCTTTCTGTTCCTCAGTTTCCTCATCTGTAAAATGGGTATAATAACTGGACTGCTTCCTTGGGTTGTTGTGAGGAGTAAATGAGTGAGTACACAGAAAGGCTTTGGCACACCTAGTAAGCTTTTTAATTATTATCGTGCTCCTACCACATGCCCAGCACCGTGCTCTATGTTTTGCATTTATCTAGTCTTTACGACACCTCTATTATTAGCAGAATTGTTTTACAGATGAGGAAATTAATGCACAGAAATGTCAGGTAACTTACACAGGGTCCCATAGCTGAGGCCACACTGAGTGTCAGACCATGTCTGTCTCTAGAAGCCTGAGCTCTTAACTGCTTTGCTATCCTGTCTCCCTCCCCTTGATGTTCGGTCTCTTGGGTTCTCTACTGCAGATTAAAAAAACCAAGGCCAGCCAGGTCAAGACCCCTAGTTCATGGTCACCAAGCTAGTCAATGAAACAGGAGCTAGGAGAGAGAGACATTTCACCAGCCCACTCTTCCCCTGCAGAGACAGAGCCTCCTCAGGTTCCGACAGCAAGATTTGTCTTAGCTACTTTGTCAGGCAGTTCTTCCTCACGTCAGACCCAAATTTTTCCTGCTTTAATTTATGCTCATCTTCTTTTTACTGAATCTCTGAGGCCTTTTTCTAGTTTATTTGAATTGTTAGCTTATGATTCAATGAGCCTTCACACCTGCCACTCAGCCCTGCCCTGTTTGTCCCCCCGCGTCCACTTCAGAGCCTCTCCCTGAGGATGTAGCTAAGGCGTTTCTGTGCCACCTTCAGGGACAAGAGGACCAGGGGTCTCTAGAGTGTCCACTCTTGCCGCAGTCTCAGCTCAGCCTCAGCAGGATCCCATTCCTCCCCAGGCCTGGATGAAGCATCTCCTCCTGACATCTTATTTCCTTGTACTTCTCCAGACTTCCCACCTCCCATCTGGCTGTGGAGTGACTATTTCTCATATTTGAACTGGGGGAGGGAGAGACTGTCCTCTAGACCTGCACTGTCTACCACTAGTTACATGTGGCTATTTAAGTTGATTAAAAGTCAGTAAATTTTAAAAATCCAGTTCCTCTGGTGCACTAGCCACGTTTCAAGTGCCTGATAGCCACATGTGCACAGTGCCTTTGTACTGGACAGCGTGAGCACAGAACATTTCCACCACTGCAGAAAGTTCTATTGGAAGGCAACAGAATTGTGGTTCTCTAGCTCAGAATCGTATGGAAGACTTGTTAAAATACCTAATTCTGGGCCTCCTCCCCACCCCAACCAGAGTTTCTGTCTCAGTATGTCTGGGGTGGGTTGGAGGATTTTCATCTCTGACAGTTTCGTAGGTGATGCTACAGAGGCTCGCCCAGGGCCCCCACTTTGAGAACTGCTGTTCTTCACCCACCCCTGGGAGAACCTGCTTGGAAGACCCATACGCTGATCCTGAGCTGATGGTGGGAAAGAAGGACTGGTGGACACAGCTCCCTCAGCTGAGCTGCAAGAGGGAGCATGAGACCAGCCTTTTCTTTTTAATTTTTATTGGAGTATAGTTGATTTACAATGTTGTGTTACTTTCTGCTGTACAGCAAAGTAAGTCAGTTACACATATGTATATATCCACTCTTTTTTAGATTCTTTTCCCATATAGGTCATTACAGAGTATTGAGTAGAGTTCCCTATGCTATACAGTAGGTTCTTATTAGTTATCTATTTTATATATAGTAGTGTGTATATGTTGATCCCAATCTCCCATTTATCCCTGCCCCCCTCCCCGCCGGTAACCATAAGATTGTTTTCTACATCTGTAACTCTATTTCTATTGTGTAAATAAGTTCATTTGTACCATTTTTTAAAGATTCCACATATAAGTGATATCATATGATATTTGTCCTTCTCTGTCTGACTTACTTCACTCAGTAATGACAATTTCTATGTCCATCCATGTTGCTGCAAATGGCATTATTTTGTTCTTTTTTATGGCTGAGTAATATTCCATTGTATATATGTACCACATCTTCTTTATCCATTCCTCTGTCGATGGACATTTAGGTTGCAAGACCAGCTGTCTAAAAGCAAACATTGGCGGGACAGTGGGGTATGTTCCTGAATTTGCCAAAAATAACACCCCACCCTCAACCCAACAGAATAATCCTGTACCCCCGTGGGCTGCCTGGGCTTCATTTCCACTTGTTTGTAAGTTCTGAGAAGGAGCCACTTCAGTTCCAACCCTCATCACTGTCCTTCTCCAATGAGAAATACAAAATGAGGAGCCACTCCAGTGTCACCTAAGACACTGGTCCTTGGTTGCAGTTTTCTTTCCACCTTGCACTTTCCAAGACTCACAGGTACTTGGTAACTTCTCTTTCGAAGAGGCTGTGTCGGGGAGAGGAAAGCACTGGATTTGGAGTTGAAAGATTTGGATTCAAGTTCCTGTGTGACCTTGGGCATTGCCCCTCTGAATTCAGTAATGGGGTAATATGATCATATTACTTTACAAAGCAGTTTTATGCTCAAGTAATACAGGATGTGATTTTGTTTGTAAGTCACAGAGTACTATCCAGACCTCAGGTCCCGTAGCTTGGTGTGTAACTATTAGAGCACAGGCTCTACCCAATTATTTGTTTATCCACACATCTCTCGACAGCCTGAGAACTCCTCAAGGCAAGGCTCTGCCTTATTCACCTGTTAATCTTTGAGCCCCTAGTGCTTGACTTGAGGTCCAGCAAATAGTTATAACAATAATGATTATACTAAAGCATATAGCGTGTATCATGTGTCAGGCACTAAACTAATATATTAATTCATTTAATTCTTACTGCTTCCACACAAGGTATGTATTACAGTTATGAGATTACACATAACAGGTGCCAAGTAAATATCTATGGCAGCGTCTAGGGCAGCCCTTCTCCAACTTTAACAGGAATAGGAATCACTCGGGGATCTTGATCTTGTTAAAGTACACATCCTGATTCAGCAGGGCTGCGGTGAGCCCTGGGATTCTGCATTTCCAGCAGGCTCCCAGCTGCCAGGTGATGCTGCGGGTCTGCAGACCACATTGTGGGTTCAGAGATCTAGATCATTTAACAAGTCATCAGATAGAAAACATCCAGTCCCTTTTGGGGTGAATGCAGGGGTGGGAAACACTCAGAAAAAAATAACTCATGCCTTACTTTGGTGGTGAGAGGATTACAGATCCTCAGGATAGACATTCTCTGAGGGGATGATGAAGGGAGTCAATCAAAGGCCGCTTTCAAAGTCTCATTGGAACAGTCTATTCTCACAGTTGCCAGGAAAGGCACAGGGTAAATACTTTCCAACATTAGGAACAAAGCTTACGCTGTGGGGCTACACATCTGATCTTACCAGGGAGCCCAGCACTTGCTGTCAAATCGCCTGGACTCTGTCCTCCAGCTGTGAGACCTTCCCGTGGCAGCCACGGCACAGGTGGACCTGAGGCCAGTCCCCCTAGCAGGTGGATGGGTGCTCAAGGGCAGTGGGAGGAAGTGTGTGGATTAAATGTGGCCTCAGGATCACACAGAGCTGGGTTCCAATCTGTTGCCACTTGCCAGCTGTTCAGTCCGTGTACCTTGTCTCCGTGTTTCTGTTTTCTCAGTGTAGCAGACAGATGATACCAGGTTCGATGAAGAAACCAAAACTCCCGGAGGCTTTCAAACAGAGTGACTGTGATGCAAGGAATTGGTTACAGAGGAGATGGCAGAGCTGGAAGCCAAAAGGGGCAAGGAGTGGCAGTCCAGAGGCTAGCAGCAAGACAGCTGTGGGCTGAAGGCCCGGGAGGGAAGCCATGTTTCCACAGCCCAGGGGTCAGGCCACCAGGGTGGGGCTGGAACCACAGACGACACGGCCCTTGCCGGGATGCTACCTGAACAAGGATGAAGGAGGAGAAATACCCCCAGGGCTTGGTTCTTTACCCCACCCTCCAGTCTCTGCCATTGCCTCCCTGGGCTGAACCTAGCTGGACGCTGGGAAACATGGCCTGCTGCGGCCAGCCGTGCTGTAACCCGGAGCTGGAAAGCGGGGGGAATGGCTCCGAGGGCCAACATGCTCAGGACCTGCATCACAGTTTCAAGAACTGGGCGGGGACGCCTGTGTAAACGCCCCGCACAGTGCCGGCCACATCAATACAGCGCGTGTCCTTTCTGCTCTTGGAAACAGCCGGCCTCCGGGGGTGAACCGTGTCTTCTGGGATGCCGTCTTGGCTGTGAGCAGTTTCCCTCATCACCCCTGTCTGTGTGGAGCTCCAGGCTCTGTAACTCAAGAGAATCCTTCTCTACTGGCCTCTAGGGATCCTGGAACAGGTAGGAAAGTGTTCTTCAGACCAAAGGACCATCGGGGCCCTGGGAAGTGGCCAAGGTTGGATGCAGGGACACCGGCAAGGGGTGAGGGCCTGGACAGGCCTGTCACTGTGTTGTCTATTCGTTCATTCATTCATCCATTCATTCATCCATCCATTCTTCTCTTAACAAGCAGTCACTGAGCCAGAACCACAGTAGGTGTCAGGAATGCAGGCTGTGTCCCAGCCTGGTGGGTGATACAGGCCTGTAAATTAACATTTCAGTCAGGGCTGTCTTGGTTCTAAGAAACAGAAAGCCATTCAAAAAACTCAAGTGAAAGGGAGGCTTATTGAAAGGGGTAAGGAAATCTGATGGAATCAAAGTTCAGGGGGTGCAGCTAGACCTCGGGGACGTGGCCCCATCTTGCTCTCTGCCCCTCTGAGCATCTGCAAACCAGATCACACACGGTTCCTGCTCCCCCAGAACTTCTGCCTGTGGGGGACGCTGGCTTCCCTGCAATCAGCTGACTCAGGCCTTGACTCCCTGAGACTGTACAAGTCCAGCTCATCCTTGCCACCCAACTGAGATCACTGGTCTCTCCGTTTACATTAGAGCGAGAGATCCTGCCCCTGACTGGCTCTCTTGAGTCAGACCCCAGGCCCCATCAGGGCGGCCTGGACAGGACAGGCAGTGGGGAGGCGGGGGGAAGGGCGGTGCGAGCTGCCCTTGGGAGGGGCAGGTCCTGACAAGGGAGCCGAGGGCAGGCAATGAAACATGCTTCCTGCAAGAAATTATTACAGATCTGGCCTAAGGAGTATATTGAATATGGAAAAGCATTTAAAGTGATAATAGTGACCATTTATCGATTTATCAAGTTTTTATGTGTCAGACATTATATAAGTGCTTTTTTTTTTTTTTTTTTTTTTTGGCGGTGGTACGCGGGCCTCTCACTGTTGTGGCCTCTCCCGTTGCGGAGCACAGGCTCCAGACACGCAGGCTCAGTGGCCATGGCTCACGGGCCCAGCCGCTCTGCGGCATGTGGGATCCTCCCGGACCGGGGCACGAACCCGTGTCCCCTGCATCGGCAGGCGGACTCTCAACCACTGCGCCACCAGGGAAGCCCCTCTACTCTCTTCTTACTGGCATTTTTTCTGAAGAGAAGTTGGATGTAATTCTTATCTTTGTTCCTCTGCAGGTAATATGTTTTTCCCTCTGGTTTTTTTTTCCAGGATTTTTTTCTTTACCTTTATATGCCTAAGTGTAGCTACTGGTTTTTTGTTTGTTTGCATTTATCCTGCTTGGTGTTCTCTGAGCTTCCTGGTTCTGTGGTTTGGTGTCTGACATTAATTTGGGGAAATTCTCAGTCATTTTTGTTTCAAATTTTTATTCTGTTCCTTTCCCTCTTACTTCTCCTTCTGATATTCCCATGATGTGTATCTTACACCTTTTATAGATGTCGCATAATCTTTGGATATTCTGTTCTGCATTTCCCAGTCTTTGTTCTCTTTGCTTTTCAGTTTTGGAGGTTTCTACTGCTATATCCTCAAGCTCAGAGGCTCTTTCCTCAGCTGTGTCTGGTCTACTAATAGGCCCATTGAAGTCATCTTTCATTTCTGTTATAGTGTTTTTATTTCTGGCATTTCTTTTTGATTCTTTCTTACAGTTTCCATTTCTCATCTGTTACATTGCCCATCTGTTGCACGCTGTCTGCCTTATCAATTAGAGCCCTTAGCATATTAATGCTAGTTTTAAATTCCTGGTCTGACAATTCCAACATCCCTGCCATATCTGAACCTGGTTTTGACATTTGTTCTGTCTCCTCAAACTGTGGGTTTTTTGCCTTTTAACATGTCTTATAGTGTTTTCTTGATAGCTGGACATGATATACTGGGTGAAAGGAACTGCTGTAGACAGGCCTTTAGTGATGTAATGGTGAGGTGTGTGTGTGTGTGGTAGGGGAAACATTCTGTAGTCCTGTGATTAGGTATCAGTCTTTCAGAGATCCTATACCTCTGGATTGTGAATGTCACCTATGCTTTTCAGGTTTTTTTTCCTCCCCTTAAGGGGAGACAGGATGGCTCGAGGGGCCTGGAGTTGGGTATTTCCCTTTTCCCATGTGGAAGGCTAAAGCTACACCATAGTCTAGGAGCTTCCCTGTGACTGGATCACCCTGGAGCGTTTTACTCCGAGACTTGTTCATACTGAGCCTCCAGCAATTTGTTAATTACAGTTCCGGTTTCAGAGGTTGCAGCTTGGGGGTTTCTGCTCCTATAAGTTGTTATTCTCTATATTTATCGTTGGCTTCTCCAATTTGGGGGGCAGTAGTTTGCCCCGTGACCTCACTTCTTTTACAGATCTAAGGAGAGGTGTTGATTTTTCCCTTTGTTCAACTTTTTGCTTGTTGTTAGGATAACATGGTGACTTCCAAGAGCTTCTTACACGGTGGACCAGAAACCAGAAGTCTCCCTTATCTAGTTTTTTTTTTTTTTTTTTTTTTTTTTTTTTTGCGGTACGTGGGCCTTTCACTGTTGTGGCCTCTCCCGTTGCAGAGCACAGGCTCCAGACGCGCAGGCTCAGCGGCCATGGCTCACGGGCCCAGCCGCTCCGTGGCATATGGGATCTTCCCGGACTGGGGCACGAACCCGTGTCCCCTGTATCGGCAGGCGGACTCTCAACCACTGCGCCACCAGGGAAGCCCACCCTTATCTAGTTTTAATTGAGCATTTTATATTATTCTATTTTATCTCTCCTATTAGCCTATCAATTATAACTCTTTTAATTTGTTTTGGTGGTTGCTTACAAAATACATTTTTTAATTGGTATGTCTGCTTTTAAATAACAATATACTACTTCACATGTAGTGCAGGTACCTTTTCCCCAATTTCTCCCTTCTATCCCTTGTGACATTGCTGTTATACATTTCACTTACCATATGCTGTAATTATAGATTTTTATTCTTATTGATTTAAACAAAGTTATCTTTTAGATCAATTGAGAATAAGAAAAGTAAAATATTTTCTGCTCTGATGCTCTTCCTTTCATTACATAAATTTAAGTTTCTGACATATAATTTTCTTTCTGCCTGTAGAAATTCTTGTATCTTTTTTTTTTCCTTTTTTTGCAGGGCAGGTATGCTGGTGATATATGCCCTCAGTTCTTGTTTGTTTGAGAAAGTCTCTTTATCTCTTTTACTTTGGAAGAATAATTTCTCCAGGTATAGAATTCTAGGTTGGTGGGTTTTTTCTTTCAACATTTTAAATATTTCCATGCCATTCTCTCCTTGTTGAGAAGTCTGCTGTAACTCTTCCCTTTTTTCCTCTATTGGTATTTTCCCCCCTGGCTTCTTTGAAGATTTTCTCTTTGACTTGGATTTTCTGTAGTTTGAATGTGATGTGCCTAAGTGTGGAGTTATTTTGCTTGTTTGCTTGCTTGTTCATTTGTTTTGGTGTTTATTCTGCTTGGTGTTCTCTGATCTTTGTAGATCTGTGATTTGGAAAGTTTTGGGCCATTATTACTTCAAATGTTTCTTCTGCTCAATTTTCTCTTCCTTGTCCTTCTGGTATTCCAACTATGCATATGCTACACCTTTTGATGGTGTTCCACAATTCTTGGATGTTCTGTTCCATTCGTGCTTTTTCCTCTTTGCATTTCAGTTTGGGAAATTTCTATTGACCTGTCTCCAAGTTTACTGATTCTTTCCTTGGCCCTGTTTAGTCTCCTGATGAGCTCATCCAAGGTGTTCTTCATCCTGTGATGGTGTTTTTGACTTCTAGCATTTCCCTTTTGATTCTTTCTTAGAGTTTCCATCTCTCTGTTTACATTATTCGCATGTTCTTGTATGTTGTCTACCCTTTCCACTAGAGCTCTCAACACATTAATCGCATTTATTTCAATACTCTCTCTGATATCCAACGTATGTATCATACCTGAGTCTGGTTCTTTTGATTGCTTTGTTTCCTTAGACTGTTCTCTCTTGCCTTTTATCAGACTTTGTTATTTCTTGTTGAAAGCCAGGCATGTATCGGGCAGTAAGGCCTGGGGTAAATTGGCCTTTAGTGTGAGAGTTTATGTTAATCTGTCTAGGTGTTGGGCTGTGGTTTTTTTTTTTGTTTGTTTGTTTTTTATATTTATTTATTTATTTATTTTTGGCTGCATTAGGTCTTCTTTGCTGTGCATGGGCTTTCTCTAGTTACAGTGAGTGTGAGCTACTCTTTATTGCTGTGCACAGGCTTCTCATTGAGGTGGCTTCTCTTGTTGCAGGGCATGGGCTCTAGGCATGCAGGCTTCAGTAGTTGTGGCACATGGGCTCATTAGTTGTGGCTCACAGGCTCTAGAGCTCAGGCTCAGTAGTTGTTCCCCACAGGCTTATTAGCTCCGTGGCATGTGGAATCTTCCTGGGCCAGGGATCGAACCCATGTCCCCTGCAGTGGCAAGTGGATTCTTAACCACTGCACCACCAGGGCTGTCCTTGGGCTGTCTTTAATGTTTGCTGCAGCCCTGTGTTCCAGAGGCTTCAACTTCTTCTAGAGTCCTTGTTTTTGTCCCCTCTTGAAACTGGGCATCCCTAAGCACTCCTCTTTGGAAAGAGTCTGTGTCTGACAGCCCTTTCAACTGTAATCCACTGTTATTGTATTGGAACACTCTTGGTGTGGTGGCTTTGTGATTCATTAGCTTTGTTTGGGCATGTTTCTTCACTGAGCCTACTTCCTAACCTCAAATAAGAATAGTAATAAGCCAAGATGTGGAAGCAACCTAAGTGTCCATCAACAGATGAAGAAAGAAGATGTGGTATATATACAATGGAATACTACTCAACCATAAAAAAGAACAAAATTTTGCCATTTGCAACAACATGGATTGAACTTGGAAGGCATTATGCTAAGCGAAATAAGTCAGACAGAGAAAGACAAATACTGTATGATATCACTTATATGTGGAATCTAAAAAATACAACAACCTAGTAAATATAACAAAAAAGAAGCAGACTCAGAGATATGGAGAACAAACTAGTGGTTACCAGTGGGGGGGTCAGTATAGAGGTGGGGGAGTGCAAGGTACAAACTATTGAGTATAAGATAGGCTCAAGGATGTATTGTACAACATGGGGAATATAGCTAATATTTTGTAGTAACTGTAAAGGGAGAGTAACCTTTAAAAATTATATAAAAAATTTTTAAGTGAAAAAAAAATCAATGTGGAGCATTCTTCCCATAAAGAAGAAGAAAAAGAGGAAGAGGAAGAAGAAGAAGGAGAAGGAGGAGGAGAAGGAGAAAGAGAAGGAGAAGAAGAAGAAGAAGAAGAAAGAAGAAGAAGAAGGAGAAGGAGAAGAAGGAGAAGAAGAAGAAGAAGAAGAAGAAGAAGAAGAAGGAGAAGAAGAAGAAGAAAAGAAGAAGAAGAAAAGAAGAAGAAGAAGAAGAAGGAGGAGAAGAAGGAGAAGGAGAAGAAGAAGGAGAAGGAGAAGAAGAAGGAGAAGGAGGAGGAGGAGAAGGAGGAGGAGGAGGAGCAGGAGAAGGAGGAGAAGGAGAAGAAGAGGAAGAAGAAAGAGAAGAAGGAGAAGAAGGAGAAGGAGACGGAGAAGGAGAAGAAGAAGAAGAAGAAGAAGAAGAGGAGGAAGAAGAAGGAGGAGGAGGAGAAGAAGGAGAAAGAGAAGAATAGAGCCTTTTAAAAAAGGCTGTGTTAAGGCTCACATGAAATCCTAAGTGAAACACTAAGCACCATGCCCAGTATCGACTTGATTCTTGGTTGACTCAATGGGCCTATTTAGCTTTACATCATTCATTGCTGCTGGTTTAGTTGGATGGTGACCCAGAGTATGGCTTTGCCTCCCTCAACCACACAGTTAGAATCAGAACCCTTCTCTCCCCATCCCAGTGGCTCAGCGGTATGAATTTTGCAATAGGCAAGTTTCTTAAAAATAAATAAAGTGCTTTCTAGGTACCTCAGATGCTTTAAGCATCTAATGACATCTTTAAGTACAGAAACTGCCTGAACCACCTCTCTCTCCTGAGAAAATAATAACCTCCCTAATTGCACACTGACCGAAGATACATTCCCCCAAGTAAATAGCATTCTGTTCAGAAGCATCCTAATTAGGTATTTACCTAAGAGATTGCAATGGCTTCACCCGGCTCCCCAGAGAAATATTAAGCATCGTATCAGGGCCGACAGGAATGAAAAACAAGCCAGCACCAATAAAATAAACCCTGTCATTGATTTTCCACGAGAAGGCAGCGGGCTGGGGCTCTGGGGAGAGGAGCTGTTAGCCAGCCGTGGGTGGGGCAGCATGAATGGAGGCAGCTCCCCTCAACGATGGTCACAGGTCAGGCTGAGAGGCAGTGCCTTTGTGTCCCACCTCCCCAGAATTAGGCGTTGGGGCTCTACAGGAGAGTGCCTTTTGTGCAGTCACTGAGTGCTGAAACAACAGATGTAGGAGCTGCTGAGGCTCCATGTTTTGTGGGAGGTGGAGGGGTCTTCTCTGTGTCCTCCCAGTTCTCATTGGCTTTGGGTCATGGGAGTCCCTGGAGAGGCCAGGGAGCCTTATACAACCTTCCCTGGAGGTGGAGTTACCTGCTCCCACCCACTCCCCTTCTCTTTCTTCTCTTTCTTCCTCCATTTCTCTCCTGTATTCCACTTCTATCTCATTGTCCCTCCATCTCCTCTTTTTTTCTTTTACCTTCTTCCTTTCTGCTCAACAATCCCCTTCTCTGTCTTCCCTTTCTCTCCTCCCTCAGCTCCCTCACCCTCCTTCCCCACCGCCCACTCTCTTCCACTTCCTGGCTCCTCACCTGGAACTCCAGGGAGTCCAGACCTGTCCTCATCACCCACAGAGCACATGGCCCCTGGCTGGGTGGTGGTAGCCCTGTGGCAGGCCCTTGGGTGCCGGGAAAGTGATGAGAGTTTGGGAAAATCAACCTCAGCTTCTTACCAGGAACTGATGGGAGATACTCCTCAAACCTGGCTCTTTTGCTTGCATGCACCATCAACTGTGCCTCGGGATCAACGTCATAAAGCTGTCCGAGTGGAAGGTTTCTACGGATACACTGTGAGGTGCACACGGGCTGTCCTCGAGAACTTGCAGATTGAACATACACTCAGAGGTGGAGGGTGGTGAGATTCTCAGCGCATGGGCACCACCAGTCATCACAGTCAGTGAAGGGGGCATGGAACACGTGGGTCTCCTTCTCATCCTGGCTTATGGCCCAAAGAACATGCCCTTTTGTTTTCATTCTCAGAGCCCTTCTTTTCCAGCACAGAGGGCTTCGTCAGCATGGGTAGAGTCAAAGGAACCCTAGCGATGGTCCTAATCTGGAATTCTTAACCTGGGTCTATAGCCTGGAGGTTTATATTAGTCTGCTTCCGCTGCCATAACAAAGCACTGCAGACCAGGCAGCTTAAACAGTAGACGTTTATTTTCTCACAGTTCTAGAGGCTGGAAGTCCAAGATCAAGGTGTCAGCAGGGTTGATTTCTTCTGAGGCCTCTCTCCTTGGCTTGCAGATGACCGCCTCCTCCTGTGTCTTCACACGTTGTTCCCTCTGTGTGTGCCTGTGTCCTAACCTCCTCTTTTCATAAGGACACCAGTTCTATTGGATTAGGGCCCACCCTAGTGACCTCATATTAACTTAACTACCTCTTTAAAGACTCTATTTCCAAATATAGCCACATTCTGAGGTCCTGGGAGTTAAGACTTGAACATACAAATTTAAGGGTGGGGGACCATTCAGCCCATAATAGGGTTTGTGGATAAAACTGGGGGAAAAATAAGAAAAAATGACATTTTTATTTTCACAAACCTCTAACTGAAATGTAACATTTCCTTCCTGCATTACAAATGTGGGCAATAAACCATAGTTACATTAGCAGCCCCTGTGACATTGTTACCAATAAAAGTCACAGATATTTTCACATGAAATTATAGTTGTCACAAACATCCTAAAATATTGTTTATACTCATAACTACTTTGAAATTACAGTTGTTATACCCACTGCTGGGTCTTCCTTATTGCATTTATTAAGAAGCATATATGTTACTATATACCAGTTTTTTCAGTGTGTTGATAATTTTATGATAATTGGTTTCCCTTGCAAATTCAATTTTATTTTATGCACTTTAAAACATACTGAGAAGGTGTCCAGAAGCCTCACCAAACTGCCAAAGGGATTCATAGTACATAAAAGAACCCTGGACCTAGTTGAAAACTTCAGTTTTACAAGGGAGAAAAAGGGCACCCAGAGAGGGAAATTCACTTGTCTGTGGTCATACAGCTGGTTAGTGGAAGGGCTGGGCTAGAGCTGAGGTCTTACGATTCCTAGTCCACTGCTTGGTCCACTCCATCATGTTTGCTAGCTGTTTTTCCCCTGATGAGGACTGGTATAAAATCATTAGCTTTGATATGAATTTTCAAAATACCTTCAGGTTAGTAGTATATTCTACATGTCCTTCAGATGTGCAGCCTTCAGGGTCACCCTTCCCTTTAATAGCCAACTAGCCTAGTCCCCTTTCTGAGAGACAGAAAGTAAGCCAGCTTTTTTTCTCTTTTTTTTTTTTTTTTTTTTTTTGCGGTACGCGGGCCTCTCACTGCTGCGGAGCACAGGCTCCGGACGCACAGGCTCAGCGGCCATGGCTCACGGGCCCAGCCGCTTCGTAGCATGTGGGATCTTCCCGGACCGGGGCACGAACCCCCGTCCCCTGCATCAGCAGACGGACTCTCAACCACCGCGCCACCAGGGAAGCCCAGTAAGCCAGCTTTTAACTGCCTCCCCTCCTGACATGTTAGGGAGATCTTGGAGGAATGTTTACAGGTTTCACGGGCACTGGTTTTCTCTGATGACCCCATCTAGTAGGGCAACCAACTCATCCTGGTTTGTCTGGAACTTTCCCAGTGTTTGCACTGAACATCCCATGACCTGGGAAGCCCCTCCTTCCTGGGCAAGTAGGGGTGGTTGGCCACCCTCCCAGTCAGCCTCTTGCCTGGACAGCTGCTCCAGCCCCTTGGGTCATCCCTTACCCACTCATCATCGGCCTGTCCAAGCTGTTCCCTCTTTTCCTACTCTGCGTGGCTCTCCAAAGCCCAGCTAAAACCAGGCTGTCTCTTGCTCTGCAATTTCTCTGAAGACTTGGGAATTCTACTGTGGGTAAGAGAACAACCTAGTATCTTATTGTGGATCTCAAGGCTCCTGGCTGCCCGGGACCCTTGCCCATGGGCTGGTTCTCTCTCCTTGGCCCCCAGCCTGCTGCTCCTTGGTGTGGGTCAGTGTGGCCTCTTCCAAGCGTGCTCAGCTCCCTCTTTCCCCACCAGAGGACACTGACCTCGGCCCTCAGCCCTCTTCCCTCTTGGGGCTCAGATCACTAACATCCCCCCAATTCCCAATCAATATCCTGATCTTTCTCACAAATACCATATGATATCACTTATATGTGGAATCTAAAATATGACACAAATGAATCTATCTACGAAGCAGAAATGGACTCACAGACATAGAGAACAGACTTGTGGTTGCCAAGGGAGGGGGGGGTGGGGGAGGGATGGACTGGGAGTTTGGGATTAGCAGATGCAAACTAGTATATATAGAATGGATAAACAAGAAGCTCATACTGTATAGCACAGGAAACTATATTCAATATCCTGTGATAAACCATAAGGGAAAAGAACATGAAAAAGAATGTATAGATATGTATAACTTAATCACTTTGCTGTACAGCAGAAATTAATGCAACATGATAAATCAACTATATTTCGATAACATAAATTTTAAAAAATCCTGGTCTTTCTCAAAGGTGCTTCTCTACAATGAAGACCGGCTCTGACATCATCACCGCAGCACAGCTCAGCCTCTGATTCTCACACGCCCCAGCTTGGCTTCACCTCTGCCAGTGAGAAGGTTCATAGATGTGGTTTTCTAAAAACAATTAGATGTCCATTCTCCATGTCTATGTCTCTATTCCTGCCCTACAAATAGGTTCATCTGTACCATTTTTCTAGATTCCACCTACATGTGTTAATATACGGTATTTGTTTTTTTCTTTCTGGCTTACTTCACTCTGTATGACAGTCTCTAGGTCCATCCACATCTCTACAAATGACCCAATTTCATTCCTTTTTATGGCTGAGTAATATTCCATTGTATATATGTACCACATGTTCTTTATCCATTTATCTATTGTTGGACATTTAAGTGGTTTCCATGTCCTGGCTATTGTAAATAGTGCTGCAATGAACATTGTGGTACATGTGTCCTTTTGAATTATGGTTTTCTCAGGGTATATGCCCAGTAGTGGGATTGCTGGGTCATATGGTAGTTCTATTTTTAGTTTTTTTAAGGAATGGACATGGGGACACAGTGGGGGAAGTGGAAGGTGGGACGAATTGGGAAATTAGGTTTGACATAAATAAACTACCATGTGTGAAATAGATAACTAGTGGGAGCCTGCTGTATAGCACAGGGAGCTCAGCTCGATGCTTTGTGATGACCTAGAGGGGTGAGAAGGGGGTGGTGGGAGGGAGGTCCAAGAGGGAGGGGATGTAGGTATACATATAGCTGATTCACTTCATTACACAGCAGAAACGAACACAACATTGTGAAGCAATTATACTCCAACTAAAAAAAAAAGGAAAAAAAAATAAAAACACTCAGAGTTTCCTTCCCTCCAACACAACTTGCTGCAGTCATTTCTGGAGCAAGGCAGCATTAAAATAGCAGTCCGCTCCTGACCCCTAGGGCAGTAAAAAATACATTTGCATCATTGTTGCAGGCATTCATGTATTCATTCAAGACACATTTACTGAGACCTACCACGCACTGGGCACTGAGCTGGGATGTGTAGATGCAAAGATGAACAAGATCAACCCCTTGCTCTCCAGTAATTCCCTGCTAGTAAGGGAGATAGACCATCATAGGATGCAGCCAGGGTTGTATGGTGCAATCTACCAGGTGCTGGGTGAACCAAGTGACGATGTGGTCGTTTCCACCCTGGTGACAGGGTGGAGGGTGGAGAAGGGAAGAGAAGGTGTAGTGCCGTGATTCTCAAAGAATGATGTCCAGACCAGCACCATCAGCATCACCTGGGAACTTGTTGGAAATGCAAACTGTCATGCCAACCCAGACCTCCTGAATCAGAATCTCTGGGGCTGGGGCCCAGCAGTCTGTGTGCTAAGAAGCCCTGTAGAGAATTCTAGAGCCAGTCAACTCTGAGACCCATGGGCGCAGTGGATGTTGTTGGTGCCCCTCCCCCAGTGCCCACTGCACGTTAGTGCAAGCATCCCCCCAGCTGCTTCAAGTGTTGGCTGCTAACCCCTCACAGCTGTCCACTTCCCTGCAGCATTGCCCTCTTCCAGGTAGCTGCCTCACCTGGGAGGTTACCTCCATCCCCACCCCGGCAGAGCACAGCCAGTGACGGACATGGGCTACGCTGAGCTGCTCTCTTGGCCACAGCTCTGTGTGTGGGGTAACTCTGGGGTGCAGGTATGATGCAGAGTTCTCGAACGCTCCGACTGAAGCTCGTCCCCAGCTGAGTGCACATTCCTGCTCGGTTTGATCCTCGCCCTCACCCTGCTCCCCTCATACCCTTCTCCCAAGACCAGCCCCCGTAAATCAACCTCACGCACCCCAGCTTTAACCTCCTGAGCTACCTGTCAGCGCAGAGGGTAACAACATAGGGAAGCTTGTACACGGATACACATATGTAACACATTTCAAAATCTCAACTTCACACTTTGGCCAGGTATCAGCAGATGGATTTGTACGTACCTGGACAGAAGGGTGATCATTTAATACAGCTGACGTTACTCGAACGTGCATTTTTCATCAGTGGAGATGCAAGTGTGCTCTCCAAGGCAGTTTTTGGCAATGCTTTCAAGAGATGGACTAATCAATCACTTCTGATTCTGGCTGTTTATTGGAGCTATCTATCATGCTGAACGCTCTTGGCGTTAATGGGAATGTCATCAGTGCTTCTACAGGATTCTCCCTGCACCTCAGCTGTAAATAACAAGATTATTATTTTTCACATGTTATTCAATCTGGGACTTCCCCCACCATTGGTTTGAGTCTGGGAGACTCTCACCCTGAAAGTGCTTCTCCTTCCGGCCCACCGGAGGAAAGTCAATTTGCCTCAGATTTGGGGAAGGAACTAAACCAAGATGCCTTCACACAGACTAATTAGGGGTCGCGCTTAATTACAGGTGTTCTGACATTTTTGCAAAGGCTGCCACGTGTCTCTCCTGATGTTGGATATTTATCTTCTCGAAGCTAGGAGAGGCCGCGTCCTCCAGCTTCTCCAGGGGCCTGACAAGTTGCTGGGGTTCCCAATGAACTTTCTATGGTTATAGTGACACAGGCCAGGACCTGGGACCCTTTACTGCAGTGCTTGCACTTGGACAAACGACTCCTCCAGCAACAGAATACAACGGAGCTCTAAGGGACCGAACATAACTGCACGCATGCGTGATTGGGGCAATTATGCACAACACGGTACAAAAAGGCCAAAACCCAACTGCCACTTCTGAGGTGCCGGGAGCAAAAGCCGGGAGCTGCGCGTGATCCTTGCACACAGCACCGCCAGGCCCACCGATCCGCCCCTACCCTCACCCTATGTGAGGGGCCAGCTCGCCCCTCACCCCTCAGGGAACAAGCAAGGGCACCTCTTACTTGTTTTCGCGCACGAGTCCCCATAAAGCCTTGCCTGAACTTCTTGTTTGGCCTCTCCTCAATTTCTGCTGATTAAAGAGTCCAGGAACTCAGATCGGTAACAGCGGTGCAGGTAATCTGTGTGATCTGTGAAGTGGGCTTTCCTTCTTTTTTTTTTGTGGTACGCGGGCCTCTCACTGCTGTGGCCTCTCCTGCTGTGGAGCACAGGCTCCGGACGCGCAGGCTCAGCGGCCATGGCTCACGGGCCCAGCCACTCCACGGCATGTGGTATTTTCCCGGACCGGGGCACGAACCCGTGGCCCCTGCATCGGCAGCCGGACTCTCAACCACTGCGCCACCAGGGAAGCCCAGAAGTGGGCTTTCTTAAATCACAAAGAGGATAGAAAAATAGTGCCCAGCTATTACCTCCTTGTGATTATTCTCTTTGACCGAGAAAATCTGTGAATCAAAAGAACAAATACATGTGTCCCCAGGCCAGTCCCCTAAAATGAGCATTTCCTGGGGACTCGTGAGATAAAGGACTCAACAGCCAAGTGAGGAATGAGTGAGTGAGTGGAGGGAGGTTAGGGGTGAGCTGGGCTGGGGCAGGGGAGAGCAGGGAAGCTTGTGAGGCCAAGGGTTGGGGTACAGAGCAGAGACCCGCAGAGCAGTGCAGAGCGGAGTCTGGCTTCAGTCTCCAGTGCCGTAGTTTTGTCTAGTCAGCCTTGACTCTGACCTTGCGTCCCAAAACTCCTCCTCGACAACCGTCCCTGTCAGCCCTCTGTGGTTGCTGTCTGTCTGTCCAGTTCAGGGGTTACTGGATCCCTATTAGGCTTCCACTTTTGGTGCATTCCGTCCAGGAGTGGTCGGTGAAGCACAACTGTGCCAGGCACAGGAAGAAGGCAGCCCAGGGCTCACACTGACCCCTCGTGCCGCCTTGGCTACAAGATCAGGAGAAGGCAGAAGCCATGACGAGGACAACAGGGTTTGCCATGACAGTATCTGTTGAGTTTTCCTCATTTGCGCCATCTTCCCCGCCCCACTGCCATTTCCATGGGAAGAGAATGTGGGTTGAGTGAGTGGGTGAATGAATGAATGAATGAATGTAGTTGACCTGCACCTTGCTCATTCTCCCCATCGGACCCAAATTATCCTCCCCGGCTTGGAATGTTCTTCCCATGCTCCAATTTCCAGCCCCTCCCTTACCATCTTTGACTCAGCTCAAATATCGCTTGTACATGTCACTCGATCTTTCTGAAAGGCAAACATGATCTTGTCACCTCTGTGTTGAGATCCTTTAAATGCCTTCCCATTGTTATGACTTTATCCAACAAATACACGCTGAGCTCCTCGTACAAAGGTTGTGTCGTGTCTCCCAGTGCCTGGGACTGATTGTGGTTACGGGCAAGACTGCAGAGAAAGTCTGTCTCCTCGTGGGACTTACATTCTAGCAGAGGAGAGAGCCGCTGACCAAGTGAAAATAAACCAGAATGTTCCAGATTATAGCCCTTTGGAGCACATAGTCTTGGACTGGCAGATGGAAGGCCCACATTTAGTGCTTCTTTGTAAACCATGCTCTCATCCCGTTCACCTCTGCTGCCTCTGTTTCTTCCTCTGAATCTCTTTCCTTCTCTTTGACATACACAGCTCCAGTTTTCTCAAAGGTCACAAGAAGCCAGAAGAAGCATCTCTGTCGGCAGCTTCCACCAACATGAAATGGAACTCCCAAGGGGCCTGCAGGAGCTATCGGTTTAGGGGTGAGAAAAGGCTTTGATCAAGTGACCTCAGGAAGGGACTATTTGTCTCTGGAGCCACCTCCCCTGCCCTCCAGCCTCTGTCTTCCTTTCCATTCTTTTCAGACCAGGATCTGTGCAAGGATGGCAGTGGGTGAGCCATGGCGAAAATTCTTTTTTGGCCCTAGGACAGCTGGGTCCCGGTCCTGCCCCTGCCCAGGTGACCTCAGGAAAACCTCCTGTGACCCCTAGTTTTCATCCCTGAGGTGACAAGACTGTGTTAGATGACATCTGTGGCCCCTTCCAGCTCTGGGTTTGACTAGCATCTTGCCTTCCTTGAAGCTTAGCAAGTCATTGTGCTTCAGCAGCTCCGTTGGGGGCAGCTCTGCTCTGAATGTTAGTGTTGTGATGTGAAAAACATGGCAGGGAGGGGGGCATTGATTCGGTGAAGACTTTCTGGTGATCTGTCACATCTTACAGCACCTGCCCGCTTCATCCACTTTACGCTACTGGAAATCCAGAGGAAAGTGGAATTCCAAAATAAGAAAAGCACAGGCAGAACAAAGGGACAGGTCTCTGCTGAGGTGGTCAAGGGCTAATGCCAGGTATTGCCCACGCTCTGCCTGGGTAAGCGGTAGTGTTGTGCTTCCTGACCCTGTGTGTTTGGATGGGGCCATGTGATTAATTCTGGCCAATAAGTTGTGAGGGGAAGTTTGCGTATCACTTCCAGGCCAGAGCATGGAGGTGACAGGGGCAACCTTTCAGCACTCTTGACAATGTTTGAGAAGGAATCTGCTCAGTCAGTCTGGGTCTCTGAATGACCACATTAAACAGTGCCCAGCTGACCCTAGATAGACGTGTAACAAAGGAGAGAAATACCCTTTGTTATCTTAGGTCCCTGAGACTTGGGGGTTGTTTGTTACTGCAGCATAATCCAGTATGTCCTGACTATTACACAAACCTAGATTCTGTCAAGAGCAGTGGAGAACATGGTTAATTTCCTCTGAACAACTTTCATTAATCCTTCATTGGTAAGAGCAAAATAAAAAACCACAAGATGCCCATGTGGAAGCTTAACTGGGTCTTTCTTTCCAATGCTCAAGGATAAAGAGGCCTTGGAAATCCACCACGAAGGTGAAGGTCTATGTAGATTCCTGCCACACCAGTTCAGACCTTAGGTTGCGGGGCCTGTTTTTCCTCTGCCTCATCTCCCCAGCCTGACTCTGTACCCCAGCACGAGGAGCTTCCTTTCCCTAGCAAGCCTTTTCTGAGTCAGATGGATGAGAAATCAGTTGAGAAAGGGAAAACAAGACAGCTTGATCTTTCAGGGATGAGTTTGAAGACATTTCCCAACTTAATATTTTACCTGCCAGGAAAAAAAATGAAAATATTCATAGGAAATTATCCTGAAGAGCCCCTGTGATGGGTGAGTAGAACTTTCCTCATTGTTTTCAGTAATGTTGTTAGATGACGTGATTGACTATGAATAATATCGAGAGGGATTGTTATTGCTGTCCAACCCACTGTTTGCCTCAGACATTTATTATCAGGGAAAGCTGATTACATGCATAAGAATTTTCATGTCTAGCCAAGACCCCATCATAGATGATTTCAGTAAAGCAGATGTATGGACTTAGAAAGAAATTTTATCAGAAAATTTCCCGTTAAGAAAACTCTTCAAATATAAAATTTTCAAGTCTCATCATATTGGCTCATCATCCCTAAAGTAGAATTTAATGTGTGTCTAGTATGGGACCAACTAATACTTTACTTGGCAAAAGATGTCTGTGCCATCATAGTTATCTATGATAGAATTTATATAAACCTCCTAGACATTCCCCATTGGTACCCGTGACCCTGGCTGGTTCCCAGGTTTGGTGTTAAAAAGCTTAGATTCAGGACCCACCTCAGCTACTGACTAGCTCAGAAACGTTAAACAAATCAGTTTATTTCTCTGAGACTTGATTTCCTCACCAGCAAAAGGGAGTCAACTGCCAACTCCTAAGGTAGTTATGAGGCTCCACTGCTTCTACGGCTCAGTTCTGGTCATGTTCTCCCACTGGAAAGTTTCCATTCCCATCACCTTGCTGCATTGTCCAGTATGGTAGCCACTAGCCACGTGTGGCTATTTCAGTTTCAATTTATATTAATTAAGTAGAAATGAAATTGGGACTTTCCTGGTGGTGCAGTTGTTAAGAATCCACCTGCCAATGCAGGGGACACGGGTTTGAGCCCTGGTCCGGGAAGATCCCATATGCCGCAGAGCAACTAAGCCCGTGTGCCACAACTATTGAGCCTGTGCTCTAGAGCCCACAAGCCACAACTACTGAGCCCGCACACCACAACTACTGAAGCCTGTGTGCCTAGAGCCCGTGCTCCGCAGCAAGCGAAGTCACCGTGATGAGAAGCCCGCACACCGCAACGAAGAGTAGCCCCCGCTCGCCGCAACTAGAGAAAGCCTGTGCACAGTAATGAAGAACCACGCAGCCAAAACTAAAATAAATACATTTTTTTTAAAAAAGATGAAATATAAGTAGACATCTGGTTCCTCAGTGGCGCACACCACATTTCACATGTTCAACAGACACTGAGGCTAGTGGCTACTGTATTGAACAGTGAAGATACAGAACATTTCCCTAATTGCAGAAAGTTCTATCCGATGGCACTCGATAGCACTACCAAATTCTTTGTTAACACGAAATCTTGTGAGAAGTTCCCCTACGTAAAACAGTTTAAAAGAGATATTCTGATTGAAGACAGGTGGGGAGATCAGGGTCCCTCCCGTCCTCCACCCCTCCTGGCTGCCTCTCGCCTCTCGGGACACAGTAAGGAACCCCACAGAGGCCCTCGGAGCAGAGTCTGAAAACCACTGGTTCATAGGCTAAAGCTCAGACTGCTTTGTAGGTGGCCCATTATGACTCGGCCTCAAACTATCCTGTTCTCCTCTCCCACTTCCACGTCACCATCCTCTCCCCAGGACAATGAGTTTCCTCTCCCTAATATGCCCTTCCCCCTCCCCTGCTTGCTGATCATGTTAATCACCTTCCAGGACCCAGTTTGAAGTAGATCCCACTCAACAAGTGGGGTTAGTCACTCCCTGTATCCATTACTGGTGCTTTAACTGCCTTGGACTGGGCCTGTCTCCGCAGCCAGCCTGTGAGCTCCTGGAGGGCCAGGGCCACGCCCTGTATCTCTGTATTCTTGGTACACGGGCGGCACTTAGGAAATGTTAGTGGGGTGGATGGCCAGAAGCTGGGTGAGGCCTTGCAATGGGCCTGTCTCTCCAGCTACACTGTGGGCCAGGGCACTGTCCTGTTTTCTCATGACAGCAAACTCACACTGACCCACTGCATACTCACAATCCAGCCCTGGTTTTGGACTACACAGCTGCCTTCAATCCTCAGGTCTGTCCCCAGTGCTGGTGGGAAAGGACACTGTGGCTGGGCCGGGCTGGGCCTGGAGTTCACGGCTCCTCATTCTTCACTCCCACAAATATTTTTAGGCACCTACCGCAGACGCAGCAGTAGCTGGGGGGCAGGGGGATGGACCCCTGGCAAAGCAACACTATCCCTTGCTCTCATGAAGTTCACATTCTAAGTAAAATAAACAATAAATAAGTAAAACATATTTTGTCAGATGGTATGATGGAGAAAATTAAGCCTGGAAGGGGGAAAGGGAGGGTGGGGCTGGGGCAGGAGAGCAGTGCTGAGGGGGTCACAGGGTGAAGGAGGGTTAGCAGGTGGGTCTCAGGGGAAGTGAGAGACATAAAGGCCCTGAGGAGGGAACCATGTGGATGTCTGGGTGAGGGGTGGTTTGCACAGAGGAGACTGCAAGGACAAAGACCCGGTGGTGGAAGGGTGCTGGGGGTGTTTGAGGCCCGATTGGGCAAAGCCTCGTAGGTGTCTTGCTGTGGACTGAACTGTGTCCCCTCCAAATTCCTATGTTGAAGCCTTAACTCTCAAGGCGACTGTATTTGGAAGTAGGGTTTTTAGGAGGTAATTATGGTGAAATGAGGGTGGGGTCCTCATCTGAAAGGATTGGTGGCCTTATAGAAGAGAGAGAGAGAGATCACACCAGTGAGCACACAATGAAGACAAGCAGAGGGGTCTCACCCGAACCCGACCACACTGGCCTCATGATCTTGGACTTCTGGCTCCAGAACTATGAGAAATAAGTGTCTGTTGTTTAAGCCCCAAGTCTGTGGAATCTGTTATGGTCACCGGAGCAGACTAAGCCAATTCTATAGGGACTTTGGCTTTTACTCAGAGTTGGGAGCCCTGGGAGGGTTTGAATGAGGAGTGGCATGTACTGACCTATGGTTAAAACAATTTGTCTGGCTTCTGTGCTCAGAACAGAGGGGACAAGGGGACAGGGAGACCCAAGAGAAGTCTATTGAAAACATCAGGCAAAGTCCACACAATGGAATACTTCTCAGCAATAAAAAGGAACAAAGTGATGCCTGCTACAACGTGGAAGAACCTCAAAAACATCCTGCTATGTGAAAGAAGCCAGATGCAAAGACCACAGACTGTATGATTCCACTTATGTGAAATGTCCAGAAAAGACATGATGGAACGTTCTAAAATGAGACTGTGGTGATGGCTGCGTAACTATAAATTTACTCCAAATCATTGGTTTGAACCAGGGTGATGAGAGTGGAAGTGGTGAGAAAGAGTCAGATGTTATTTTGTGGGGTCAGCAAGTAGGATTTGCTGACGGATTAGACCTGAGGTGTGAGAGAAAGAAAAGGCAAGGATGGATCTACGTGCTAACACTTACAGCACTTACTATGCTGCAGACCCTGGTCTCAGCCCATTCCAAATATTAACCCATTTAATCCTTATGAAAATTCTATGAGATAAAGACTATGAACCCCATTTTACAAATGAGAACACTGAGGCACCACAAGGTGAAGCAGCTTGCCCGTGGTCACATATTTAGGATGAGGCCGAAGAACTAGATCAGTGGAATTGACATGTATTAAGATGAGGCACGCCATGGGACTTCCCTGGTGGCGCAGTGGTTAAGAATCCGCCTGCCAATGCAGGGGACATGGGTTTGAGCCCTGGTCCAGGAAGATCCCACATGCCGCGGAGCAACTGAGCCCGTGCACCACAACTACTGAAGCCTGCGCACCACAACTACTGAAGCCCACGAGTCACAGCTACTGAAGCCCGCGTGCCTAGAGCCTGTGCTCTGCAACAAGAGAAGCCACCACAATGAGAAGCCCGCGCACCACAACGAAGAGCAGCCCCTGCTCGCCACAACTAGAGGAAGTCCAAGTGCAGCAACAAAGACCCAACGCAGCCAAAAATAAATAAATAAATTTATTAATAAAAAAGGAAAGACGAGGCACGCCTGTGACAGGAGCTGGTTTGTAGGGACAGAGGGTCAGGAGTGCCGTGTGGACACGTCACGTCTGAGAGGCCCCCCGGACACACTGAGGAGCCACAGGATAATCAGTCAGGTCAGTGGTTTAAAGGAAGTCGCTTTGTTCTACGACCCTCTTGCCCAAGCTGAAACTGAAGGTGTTTTCATTTGCAAAGGCACCTCGGAGCTGTCCCAGCACAGTGGGATTGAGATGGGGGGGGAAGAGCCCTGTGCAGCTGGGAATGGGATGTCAGAGATGGTAGTGGGTTGCGTATGGGGAGTGTGGCCATCGCGGGGCAACTGGTTTTCTGCCCCACCCTCAGGACAAGCAAGATGCGAGGACAAAAATTCTGGTTTCCAGACACGAGTCAGCACACCTGGTGATTCTAAGAACCCCAGGCAATGACTGTTTCCCTTCAGCCATGCAGACAGAGCCTCAACACAGGGATTTGGGTAATGAATGTAATGTGAGTCATTAATTGACCTGATTTGGTCTCATCTGGACTATACAGTTCTCGCCAACATTTGAGATACAATTAGAGGTTGTTTTGTGTTTCCCTGTTGACCCACTTGTGGGAGACTCTTTCTGAGTTTACCTGGCGGGATGTAAATGACTTCATCTGGTTTATAGAGTAAAATACAGTGTCTATACTTTCAGACCTGTGGTATGTAGAGAACAGTAGGTGGGAAGCCACGAGACTGGCTTCTGATAATCCCCAGGCCACTTATACAGAGGGCAGGCAGTCAGGCTAGATGATCTTCAAAATCCTACCTGTATTAGTCAGGTAGGGCCACCGTAACAAACAACCACAGACTGGGTGGCTCAAACAGCAGAAATGTGTTGTCTCACAGTTCTGGAGGCTAGAAGTCCAAGATCAAGTTATTGGCAGGATTTGTTGCTTCTGAGGCCTCTCCTCTTGGCTTACAGACGGCCACCTTCTCCCTGTGTCCTCACTTGGTCTTCCCTCTGGGCCTTTGTCCTAATCTCCTCTTCTTGTAAAAACACCAGTCATATTGGATTATGGGCCCATAATGGGCCCATGCTAATGACCTCTTTTTTTTTTTTTTTTTTTTTTTGTGGTACGCGGGCCTCTCACTGTTGTGGCCTCTCCCGTTGCGGAGCACAGGCTCCGGATGCGCAGGCTCAACGGCCATGGCTCACGGGCCCAGCTGCTCCACGGCATGTGGGATCTTCCTGGGCCGGGGCACGAACCCGTGTCTCCTGCATCGGCAGGTGGACTCTCAACCACTGCGCCACCAGGGGAGCCCCCTAATGACCTCATTTTAACTTAATTACCTCTGTAACGACCCTATCTCCAAATACAGCCACATTCTGAGCTATTAGGAGTTAAGACTTCAACATACAGATTTATGGGGACTCAATTCAGCCCCCAACTCCATCCAACCCCAAGGTTCAGGGATTCAGAGTCTCCTCTCTGTTGCTAACTCTCCATGAACTAGGCGTGACATTCTCCCTCTGGACCTCTGTTTTCCCATCTGTTCTGCCCCCCTCAAATGGGAGGCACAAACCAGTTAATGTACAAGAAAGTGCTTTGTCACCCCCAAAGTGGTGGTCCTTGGATGGACAGCACCACCCCTCGGGGGCATTTGGGAAATCTCTGGGTGCAGGCTTTGGGTTGTCACCATAGTTGGGAGACCTCAGGGCATCTAGCGGGCAGGAGCCAGGGAGAAGTCCTGTTCCTGGGGGACATTCCCACACCACGAACTGTCCCCTGACACTCGTGACTTTCTAATATCCTCTGTGCATTCATGTAGGTGAAAAACAACCCATAATCATCTGAACTTAGCACTTAATTCTATTTTACATATAAACACAAAGCATTTCTTTTTGCAAAGTTTAAATGTATACTTTTTACAGGAAGGCACTGTCAGGCAAATTGAGAGAGATTGTGCCTTGTTTTGTTTGGAACTGTGTAAAAAATTATTCACCACTTTAGAAAACACATTTTCTACAACACACATTCAGAAGATGGGCTTCTAAGGCAATGACACTCATGGCACTTGAGTCACCGGTAAGACATACCTGTACCACTTTGCATGTGTAGCTGCCTTGTCCCTTCCAACTAGAGATGCAGATGTCTCCTCAGGCTGTTCCCTAGCATAGCTGTGAAATATATTGTCCTAATTTACTTTCTTTCCATTCCTTTTTATCACAGCCAGGGCATAATATATTTTCTTGAAATTATGACATAGGTAGTTATATTATCAATGAATTTCCCTTAAAGAGTGTAAAGGGAATGCTAAATATTTGTAAATGGTGGCTAAAACATAGGAGTTGAGAAATTCTGCTCTAAGACAACATGCAGGTACAAATTTGTACCGGGCTGGTCAACGTCGCCATCTGGGGGTTTTGCATTTCTTCAGCCCCTGGGCACAGGTGCACCTGACCCCCCCAGGTGATCTGGTTGCAGTGGAGCACCCTCAGAAGGAAGGAAACATTTTTGCTTTTGTCATTTCTCTTAACCCTCACTCAGCAAGGCGCTGGCATCTGCATTGTCCACTACTCATTACTTTATTTTTTATTTTTTTATTTTTCTTTGTGGTACGCGGGCCTCTCACTGTTGTGGCCTCTCCCGTTGTGGAGCACAGGTTCCGGACACGCAGGCTCAGCGGCCATGGGTCACGGGCCCAGCCGCTCCACGGCATGTGGGATCTTCCCGGACCGGGACACGAACCCATGTCCCCTGCATCGGCAGGCGGACTCTCAACCACTGCACCACCAGGGAAGCCCCCAACTACTCATTACTTTAGACAATGGAGTTGGTCACTGCTGAGGCCTCTGGACTTCTGTGAGTGAGAGGGCACAGCTGAAAGCCCAACTCCCCCAAGCCCGGCTACCTGTGCCAAGCAGCTGGCAACACCCCGAGAAGCCGGGTCACTTGGAGGCCCGGCTGGGGCGGAACTGTGGGGACCAGCTTGTCACCGGTGACGTCACTGGGCGGGGCAGTTTGAGTTTGGGAATTCTCAGCTGGAGGCTCAGAGAAAATGACCTGTGTGTGGGCACAACCTGCACCTTGGGGCAGCCCACTCTGCCACCCTGCCACTTGTCTGTGCTCCAGCTTCACTCCCAGCCTGGGTACCAGCCCCTTCCCAGCCTTGGGGCCTCCGGCTTCATTAGTGGCACAGCATATAAATGAGGCATGGCTCCCCTGGGATGGCCACCCTCCCCGGGGAGCTGCAGACCCTACCCCAACCTCTCTCCCTGGTGCGCACTGGCCTTACTGCTGCAGGTGACGTGGAAAGCCCACCAAGAGAAGCCTCCTCGGCAGCATGCCGGAAGTGGTCCTGCAGTTTCCCTTAGTGCGCCTGCTCTGTGCTTCCTGTCCCTCCAGGTTGTTTTCTCTGAGCCTCCAGCTGAGAATTCCCAAACTTAATGCCTTGCTCCTTCCTTGAAACCCCCCAGCAGTTCCTCAGCTCCTATAAAGAGACTCCCCAACGTGTGGACCACCTGCATAACTGCTTGTCAAAATGCAGGTTTCCAGGTTGCATCCTGGACCCACAGAATCACAGTTTCTAGGGATGGGACTCTGGAATCCATCTTTGAATATGAGCTCCCTGGGTGATTCTGTTTTCTCTGATTTGGGGTATCCTGACCTACAGAAAAAAGTCCAGTTGTCTTTATGGCACCGGCATCTTTCACAGCTAGGCTCGGGTCTACCTACCCAGGCTCGTTTGTCACAACTGGGTTCACAGTGAACTTGTCATTGTTCCCCAGCATCGTGCGCCCTACCGTTTCCACATTCCTCTACAAATACTCTTCCTTCTGTCTGGAAGCACAGTCCCTCCTTTCCCCCTTGAAAACTCCTACACATCTTTGAAGACAAGATCAAACAGCACCTCCTCTGGAAGCCCTCCATGGCTCCCTCCAGGTAAGCAGTTGTTGCTGCAGCGCAAGGTCATACCGTGATTACAGCACTTCCCATCCTGTCCTGTCCTCCTCCCTTTAACCCCACCTGGCAACGCCCTCCTCATTGTCAGCCCCTGGCGACAGGAGGACTGTTTTATTTATCTTTGAAACCCCAGCTACTAACACCCTTCCTGGTACATCCTGGGTGCTCGGTAAATATTTATGTAACTTTAAGTGGTCTCTTGGACACTAATTTCCCATCTCTTCTTAATTGAGGTTCTGCCTTAGGCTGCTGGGCTTCATTTAAACCTTGGTCATTAAAAAGCAGTTCCTTTGTTTCTTCTGCGTGATTCATATTTAGCCAAAGAGGTTTATTTCTCCAATAAACCCTGTTCTCCAGACAGCCACATTCATCTGCTCCTCCTACTGAGAAATGCAGGGACAGTATGCACCAAGAGCTCCTGTGCTAGTGAATGCAGAAGAAGGGGACCAGGGGGCTTCCCTGGTGGTGCAGTGGTTGGGAGTCCGCCTGCCGATGCAGGGGACACGGGTTCGTGCCCCAGTCCGGGAGGATCCCACATGCCACGGAGCGTCTGGGCCCGTGAGCCATGGCCGCTGAGCCTGCGCGTCTGGAGCCTGGGCTCCGCAACGGGAGAGGCCACAACAGTGAGAGGCCCGCGTACCACAAAAAAAAAAAAAAGAAGGAGACCAGGGAAACTCGGTTCAGTCTCACCGCCAGCCAGCAGTTGATCAAGGCTGCTTCCCTGGCATTTGCCTCCTGTGTTTGCAGGGTTAAATGAGGTTCTTTAGGGGGGAAAAAACTCAGAACTCTTTTCTTTGTTCTACTGACTCCTCTAATTTTTTTTTAAGGTTTTATTTATTTATTTATTTATTTATTTATTTAGGCTGTGTTGGGCCTTCATTTCTGCGCGCAGGCTTTCTCTAGTTGTGGCGAGTGGGGGCCACTGCGTTGGCGTGCATGGGCTTCTCATTGCGGTGGCTTCTCTTGTTGTGGAGCATGGGCTCTAGGCACGCGGGCTTCAGTAGATGCAGCGTGAGCTCAGTAGTTGTGGCTCACGGGCCCTAGAGAGCAGGCTCAGTAGTTGTGGCTCGCGGGTTTAGTTGCTCCACGGCATGTGGGATCTTCCCGGACCAGGACTCAAACCCGTGTCCCCTGCATTGGCAGGTGGATTCTTAACCACTGTGCCACCAGGGAAGTCCTGCTCTAATTTTTAATATGAAAAAAAGAGAATCTCAGGTTCATGTTCTAAGCGGGTGGCTAACCTATCAGGGAATGTAGAGCTGACAGGTGTATTGTTAGCAAACCCAACGGACTCTAAGCTCCAAGCAACAGAAATGCAGGCTGGGGATATTTCCTACTTCCTGGTGACCCAAGACTGCTGGAGAATTTTTGCCTGATGTGAATTCAGGTACATATTCGGCCTTAACAGTTGGGGTTAACACCCATCCGATTTCTTCTGTATGGATCTCTTCCTTTCTGTTTTTCTTGGTTGAGGACTTCATATCTTTAAGGATTCCTGCTGCTAAACTGTTTTCATAGATGCAAACCAACTGTTCTGGTGGTGAGGCTATTATATTCCCTGCCAACTTATCTCCAGGAGAATTAAGGGGTTTGGGGAAGGGGAGGATGGCAAGCACTAAATGGACTGGCTGAGCGCTGAGTTGGACACAAACAATATGGTCTTGCTCCTAGAATTCTGAAAGTTCAGGGTGAGAAGGAACTTTGAAGTTCACCTTGTCTAACCCCTCCTTTCCATGCTTGAACTCCCTCTGTGAATTTCCCAGCAAAAGTTGATTATCTAACCCTTGTACAATCACTTTCTGTGCCAGAGAATTCGTTACTCTCTCAGGCAGCCCATTCCATTTTCTGATTTCTCTCCTCGCCAGCTTTCTCATAGGGTAAGCTGACATCGTGTCTCTGTAACTTCTAGGGAATGGCCTTGCTTGTGCCTGCTTGTGTCATGTAGAGAGAGAGGCTTAAGGATTGGAGGTTTTCTCTTGTTCAGGTTAATCATCCCTGGTTTTGTACACTACTTCTGTGGGTGATGGGAACCTACATTGTTTTTACACTTTTTTTCACATAATGGAGGTACTGCGACATGAGCCTTCTAGGGAGAGCTCCCCAGTGGCATGGTTTACTTACTTCTCCCCAGGATGGGCATGTGAATTCCATCCACAGCCATTCACATCAAAGTGGTGGCTGTCACTACCTCAGTACTTAGTAGCTTAATGCTGGGCACATAGGGGTGCTCAATGAATATTTACTGGATAAATACAAGGGTAGATGGATGAATGGGTGGTTGAATGGGTGGGTGGTTGAATAAATAAATAGATAAATGGATAAATAAATGAAATTATGACTCAGTAAGTGAAGGAGGCCAACTGGAAATGTTTGGATCAATCAATCAATATCTATGGAACCTCTTCTATACCAATATTGTGCTGGGTAGAGGGAAGGAATGCTGGGGAGAAAATGAGCCTTTTACAAAAAGTGTAGATATAATGATTTATATCCTAATGATAGAAACAGCTGGATGCAGACCTGTGAAAACAGCCTCCTCCCTCTCTAGATCTGATGCTTATTGATATCTGTCTATAGCAAGTTACCCGCAACATAAATTTGGCTCCTTGGAATTCCTTCCTGTGATTTGGGATTGAAAGAAGTTAGAGCTGGAAGGGCTATTAGTGATTAATTGGTCAAACCCTCTCTTTTACAGTGAGGACCTGGAGATGCAAGTGACTTACCCAAAGCCACACAGGGAATTAGTGCCAGAGCCAATTCTGGAATCCCTGTCTCTCAACTCCCAGTCTAGCACCTCTTTTCCAGTATGCTTTCTTTGCTCAGAGATTATTTGTCTTAATCCACATTCATTGTGTACTTGCTCCAAAATGTCTGCTTTGCATTGACTTTGCAGACCTGGCTGGCTTTGAATTCCATAGATATCATTCATTCATTCATTCATTCACTCATTCTCTATCCAGCCACACTTGGGGGAATATTTATTATTTCACATTGACCATTAGTATTTAGGATAAACAATGCTCCATGTATTTATTAAAAATAACTTTGAAAATAGTCTCCTTGGTTTTTACGTAAGGTTCACAGCAATCTCCCTTGGAAGCCAGTATGGAGTTGAAGAAGGCTGTGTGTGATTTAAATTTAAAGATGGGCCAGATATGACCTGTGATCAATTTTCAGTGGCTGTTGTGCATTTGGGTTGCAGAGACATTAAGGAAGGCTTGTAAACTACCTAACAGAGCACTTAAAAATCTAATAAATAAGAAATACATTGCCACAGTCAGAAGCCTCAATGGAGGTCGGAGGGAGCCAGAGAAGTAATTTGTACAGTAAATCCTGTGTATTTCCATTACTCTTTTTTTCCCCTTCAGACAGGCTAAAAATAGAAGTCTCAAATAAATATATATCAGAGGTAGAAAATGGTGATTTAGAATGAATTGCTTGATGGTCTAAGCTGACAATATAGAAATTGGAATCAGAGATTATAAGCGCAGGGTATGATACCGCCATGCTTTCTAGGGAGCCGTATTTGATTTGGCAAAACGTCTAAAGGGCTAGGTGGGGGGGGGAAATGTTGCCAAGTCCCATAAAAACAGATCAAGGTGAACAAGGTGAAGACCCAGGGAAGTATGACTTTAGTCCTTACCTGGCTGATGTCTCCTGGACATTCCATGGTCTGACTTCTTTATGGTCATTAATGGCCATGACTGAAAGTGTTTCAGCTCCGATGTCTCAAACCATCTGGCTTCTCCTCCCATCATGCAACTACTCTTCTGATGACCACCAATGACCTCCTTGTCACTGAGGCCAATGGACACTTGTTCTATCCCTTGTTTCATGTGACGCTGATATTGACCCCTGCTTCCTTTTCCTTTCTCTGCTTTTCTTCCTCTTTCTCATCCCCATGTTCTCAGTATCCTTTGCTGGCTCCTTTTCGCCACTTGTATTTGAATGTTGATGTCCCCCAAGGCCTGTCCTTCACTCTCTTTTTACTCCACACATTCTGAGCAACTTTGAGACTCTCAGCTTTCTGTCTTCGCCCATTGTATGTCTTAGCTCCATGTTTTCAAATTTTTTCTAGATCTGTGCTGCTTAATATAGTTGCCGCTAGCTGCATGTGGCCTTTTAAATTCAAAATCTCAAATTAAAATAAAATTTAACATTTGGTTTTTCATTCACATAAGCCACATTTTAAAAAATCGAAGTATAGTTGATTTATAATGTTGTGTTAGTTTCAAGTGTACAGCAAAGAGATTCAGTTATACATATATATCTATTCTTTTTCCAGATTCTTTTCCATTATAGGTTATTACAAGATACTGAATATAGTTCCTTGTGATATACAGCAGGTCGTTGTTGCTTACCTATTTTATATATAGTATTATATATCTGTTAATCCCAAACTCGTAATTTATCCCTCCCCGCCCCCTTTTCCCCTTTGGTAACCATAAGTTTGGTTTCTATGTCTTGTGAGTCTGTTTCTTTCTTTCTTTCTTTATTTTTGGCTGCTTTGGGTCTTCTTTGTTGCATGCGGGCTTTCTCTAGTTGTGGCGAGCGGGGGCTACTCTTTGTTGTGGTGCTCGGACCTCTCATTGCGGTGGCTTCTCTTGTTGTGGTGCATGGGCTCTAGGCATGAGGGCTTCAGTAGTTGTGGTTCGCAGGCTCTAGAGTGCAGGTTCAGTAGTTGTGGCGCACGGGCTCTAGAGCACAGGCTCAGTAGTTGCAGCGCACAGGCTTACTTGCTCTGCGGCACGTGGGATCTTCCTGGACCAGGGCTCGAACCCATGTCTCCTGCATTGGCAGGCGGATTCTTAACCGCTGCACCATCAGGGAAGTCCCTGTGAGTCTATTTCTGCTTTGTAAATAAGTTCATTTGTATCCTTTTTTTTAGATTCCACATATAAATGATATCATCTCTTTGTCTTTCTTTGTTTGGCTTACTTCACTTAATATGATAATCTTTAGGTCCATCCATGTTGCTGCAAATGGCATTATTTCATTCTTTTTATGGCTAATATTCCATTGTATATACATGTACCACATTTTCTTTATCCATTCATCTGTAGATGGACATTTAGGTTGCCCCCATGTCTTGGCTATTGTAAATAGTCACACAAGCCGCATTTTGAGGGCTTTATAGCTGTTTGTGGCTCTCATGTTGGACAGTGCAGCTACAGAACACTACCATCTTTGCAAAAGGTTCTACTGCACAGTGCTGTTCTAGCTATTGCCACCTGAATATCCCACAAGCACCTCAAACTCATCATGCCTCAAATATATTATCAGACTAACTTTGGTGTATGTGGAAAAAGGTGGCAAAAAGAAGTAAGGGAGGGAAAAAAAGAAACTTTCAGTTGTAAGTAATATAAAACCCATCTCAACAGGCTTAAATAATAAAGGGAATTTTTTGATGCACAGTACTAAATGGTCCAAAAGAAGGGTGAGTTCCACATGAGGCTTGACCTAGCAACTCAGCAACGTCATCAAGGACCATCTCTCTACTACATCCATAGTGTTGACACCATCCAAAGGCTAACACCACTTATGGACACAAGGTGGCTGCCAGAAGCACCCAAAGCAACAATCTTTCTCACTCTTGTCCAAGGAAGATAGGGGCAGTTTCAGGTGCAGAGCATAGTGATTTTTTTTTTTTTGCAGATTATATTCTATTATACGTTATTACAAGATATTGGGAATAATCCCCTGTGCTATACAATAGATCTTTGTTGCGTATCTATTTTATGTATAGTAGTTTATATCTATTAACCCCATACTCCTAATTTGACCCTTCCCCCTTCCCTTTTCCTTTGGTAACCGTAAGTTTGTTTCATATGTCTGTGAGTCTGGTTCTGTTTTGTATATAGATTCATTTGTATTATTTGTTAGATTCCACATATAAGTGATATCCTATAGTATTGGGTGGGCCAAAAAGTGCCTTCAGTTTTTTAAGTAAAAGACACATTTTTCATTTTCACCAAGAACTTTATTGAACAAAGTATTCACCCTTTTGTTCCACTACCTTCTGCCATTTTTCAGGCAACTTCATAATTCCATCTTCCCAAAACTTTTTATCTTTTTGAGCAAAGAACTGTTCCAAGTGCCTTCTACAGTCTTCCAGGGAATTGAAATTTTTTCCATTAAGAGAATTTTGTAAAGACTGAAATAAATGGAAATCTGAAGGTTCAATGTCTGGTGAATACGGCAGATGAATCAGAACTTCCCAGCTAAGCTGTAACAGTTTTTGCCTGGTCATCAAAGAAACATGCTGCCTTGTGTTATCCTGATGGAAGATTATGTGTTTTCTGTTGACTGATTCTGTATGCTTTTCATCGAGTGCTGCTTTCAGTTGGTCTAATTGGGAGCAGTACTTGTTGGAATTAATCATTTGGTTTTCCGGAAGGAGCTCATAATAGAGGACTCCCTTCCAATCCCACCATATACACAACATCACCTTCTTTGGATGAAGACCGGCCTTTGGTGTGGATGGTTCACTTCACTTGCTCCATGATCTCTTCCATTCTAACTTGTTGTACAGTATCCACTTTTCATCACCCATCACAATTGATTTTAAAAACTGAAGGTTTTGGGCTTCCCTGGTGGCGCAGAGGTTGAGAGTCCGCCTGCCGATGCAGGGGACACAGGTTCGTGCCCCGGTCTGGGAGGATCCCACATGCCGTGGAGCGGCTGGACCCGTGAGCCATGGCCGCTGAGCCTGGACGTCCGGAGCCTGTGCTCTGCAACAGGAGAGGCCACAACAGTGAGAAGCCCGCATACCGCAAAAAACAAACAAACAAAAAAACTGAAAGTTTTCATTACATTTCAGTAGAGAATCACATGCGGAAATATGGTCAAGAAGGTTTTTTGCAATTAACTTACATGGAACCCAAACATCAAAGCGATTCACATAACCAAGCTGGTGCAAATGATTTTCATCGCTTGATTTGGATATTTTGAGTATGTCAGCTATCTCCTGCATAGTATAACGTTGATTGTTTTCAATTATTGTTTTGATTTGATCACTATCAACTTCAACTGGTCTACCCGACAGTGGAGCATTGTCCAGTGAGAAATCTCCAGCATGAAACTTCGCAAACCACTTTTGACATGTCCAATCAGTCACAGCACCTTCTCCATACACGCCACAAATCTTTTTTGTGCATCTCAGTTGTGTTTTTACCTTTCTTGAAATAATAAAGCATAATATGCCAAAAATGTTGCTTTTTTCTTCCCTTTTCAATATTAAAATGGTTACACAAAAATTCACCAAATTTTTTTTAACATCTTTATTGGAGTATAATTGCTTTGCAATGTTGTGCTAGTTTCTGTTGTATAACAAAGTGAATCAGCTATCCGTATACATATATCCCCATATCCCCTCCCTCTTGCATCTCCCTCCCACCCTCCCCATCCCACCTCTCTAGGTGGTCACAAAGCACCGAGCTGATCTCCCTGTGCTATGCAGCTGCTTCCCACTAGCCATCCATTTTACATTTGGTAGTGTATATATGTCAATGCCACTCTCTCACTTCGTCCCAGCTTACCCTTCCCCCTCCCTGTGTCCTCAAGTCCATTCTCTACGTCTGCGTCTTTATTCCTGTCCTGCCCCTAGCTTCTTCAGAACCTTTTTTTTTTTACATTCCATATATATGTGTTAGCATATGGTATTTGTTTTTCTCTTTCTGATTTACTTCACTCTGTATGATAGATTCTAGGTCCATCCATCTCACTACAAATAACTCAATTTCATTTCTTTTTATGGCTGAGTAATATTCCATTGTATATATATGCCACATCTTTATCTGTTCATCTGTCGATGGACACTTAGGTTGCTTCCATGTCCTGGCTATTGTAAATAGTGCTGCAGTGAACATTGTGGTACATGACTCGTTTTGAACTATGGTTTTCTCAGGGTATGTGCCCAGTAGTGGGATTGCTGGGTCATATGGTAGTTCTACTTTTAGTTTTTAAGGAACCTCCATACTGTTCTCCATAGTGGCTGCACCAATTCACATTCCCACCAGCAGTGCAAGAAAGTTCTCTTCTCTCCACACCCTCTCCAGCATTTATTGTTTGTAGATGTTTTTAACGATGACCATTCTGACCGGTGTGAGGTGATACCTCATTGTAGTTTTGATTTGCATTTCTGTAATGATTAGTGATGCTGAGTATCCTTTCATGTGTTTGTTGGCAATCTGTATATCTTCTTTGGGGAAATGTCGATTTAGGTCTTCTGCCCATTTTTGGATTTAGTTGTTTGTTTTTTTGATATTGAGCTGCATGAGCTGCTTGTATATTTTGGAGATTAATCCTTTGTCAGTTGCTTCATTTGCAAATATTTTCTCCCATTCTGAGGGTTGTCTTTTCATCTTGTTTATGGTTTCCTTTGCTGTGCAAAAGCTTTTAAGTTTCATTAGGTCCCATTTGTTTATTTTTGTTTTCATTTCCATTTCTCCAGGAGGTGGGTCAAAAAGGATCTTGCTGTGAATTATGTCATAGAGTGTTCTGCCTCGAAGAGTTTTCCCCTAAGAGTTTTATAGTGTCTGGCCTTACATTTAAGTCTTTAATCCAAAAAATTCACCAATTTTGATAAGTGTGGTTTTTTGTTTTTGTTTTTTTTTTGCGGTACGCGGGCCTCTCACTGTTGTGGCCTCTCCCGTTGCGGAACACAGGCTCCGGACGCGCAGGCTCAGCGGTCATGGCTCACAGGCCCAGCCGCTCCGCGGCATGTGGGATCTTCCCAGACCGGGGCACGAACCCGTGTCCCCTGCATCAGCAGGCAGACTCTCAACCACTGCGCCACCAGGGAAGCCCCGATAACTCTTTTTTTAAATGCACACTGATTTGACAGCTGTCACATATAACCTAACAAAACTGTTTTGAATGAAGTTAAAGACAAGTAAATGCTGCTAGAACCATCTTATGGAAAAAAACAAACAAAACTTTTGGCCCACCCAATATTTGTCTTTCTCTGTCTGACTTATTTCACTAAGAATAATAGTCTCTAGATCCATCCAGGTTGCCACAAATGGCAGTATTTCATTCTTTTTTATGGCTGAGTAATATTCCATTGTATGTATGTACCACATCTTCTTAAGCCAGGCATCTGTTGACGGGCGCTTGGGTTGCTGCCATGTCTTAGCTATTGTAAATAGTGCTTTTCTCTTAGCATTTTCAATCAAAGCCTTGAGATCCACTTTGGTTGGACCAGTCCAGGCTGCCTGCCTGTGCCTGAACCATTCACTGTGGCCAGGGACATGGTAAGGATTGGCTGGCTTAGTCCCATGGTGCATCTCTGGTTACAGAATCACTTGGAATAAGCTTTTCCTGATGCACAAGTGTTCTCAGACAGAAATTGGGAGCTGCAGGGGAGACAGAAGGGAAACATGGGTGCGGAGGTGGTACCCACGGATGTCTGATAGGAGGGGATGGCATGATTTTACAATAAGATTGATAAGTGGAGTTTACATTCAATTTCCTTTATTTTCAAGTTTTAGAATCAGAACCTGGGTACTTTGGGTTGAACTTGAGGAAAGCCAAGCAGCAGCTGCAGCAGGACCATGCTTCTTTTGTGTAACCCACTATCAACTCTGAGCAGGACAGGGCTCCTTCCATCCCATGTGTTTCCTAAGGAAAGCTTTTGCTTCTCAGTCCCAGAAATGATGGAGTTTTCCAGGGGGTCCAGAGGACCAGAAAATGGGGTTATCTTTTTTTGTGTGTGTGTGTGTGTGCAGTACCGGGCTTCTCACTACTGTGGCCTCTCCCGTTGTGGAGCACAGGCTCCGGACGCGCAGGCTCAGTGGCCATGGCTCACGGGCCCAGCCGCTCCATGGCACGCGGGATCTTCCCAGACCGGGGCACGAACCCGTGTCCCCTGCATCGGCAAGCGGACTCTCAACCACTGCGCCACCAGGGAAGCCCAGAAAATGGGGTTATCTTTTTAAAGCCCAAAGTAGAGTGGGGAAAATGTGCATTGTCCATTTACTGTGATATATTCTTTCTCAAATTGGGACAAGAAAAGCAAAGAATCAGGGGAGAGGAAGAAAGCAGAAAGAAATAATGTAAATGAATACAGTACCATATTTCCTGGTTCAGACTGGCAAAAAGTAAAACTGCTTCTATGATGGCACAGGAAATTGTGATAGATGCCAAAACTAGAATAGAAAGCTCTTCTATAATTTTTATGCTACTTTATTTTATTTGTTTGCCAGTAATCCATATCATCTGTAAGAAAAGCACCATCTTCTTAAAAGTTCTGGCAAAAATTCACTTCATTTCATGGGATAGAAGTTAGTAAAGCCACGTCTTTTCAGGAAGTATGAATTAGGACAAGTATTCAAATGGATCAGACCAAAACTGCTTTCTTTCTATGTATAATGAGCATCTTAAGGGAGGAGTGAGAGCAGCCTCACAAACGCCGTTAACAAATAGTTACTTTATTCAGAGAGCCTTATAAACCCCATTTAGCTTTAAGTATTTGTCACATCTAGAGGGTCTCCAAGGGAGGGGCTTCAATTTTCTTTAAGTTATACGGTGCTGGGGGAAATTGGCTAGAGCATGTTGAAATTCTCTTCTTGCACAACTGCAGAAAAATATTTTTCTCTGAAGTTGCTTAAGATGATCTTTTTCAAAAAGCCAAAGCGTTTGAAATGTGTCCGCTGTGGCAGAGGCCCCCTGACAATTATTTATGAAGAGCTGAGAAGTGGTGGAGTAGAAGGCAGCCAGTGTTCTGGGTTACATTGTATTCCCCCGAAATATACGTTGAAGTCCAAACCTCTAGTACTCGTAAATGAGATTTTATTTGCAAATAAGGTCTTTGCAGATGTAATCAAGTTAAGATGAGGTCATACCAAATTGGGGTGGGTCTCAATCCAAAGACTGGTGTCATTTGGACACAGAAACAGAAGCAGAGAGAAGAACTACACTTGAGGACAAAGGCAGAGATAGGATTGGTACAGTTGCCAGCCAAGAACACCAAGGCTTGTTTGCAGTCACCTAGAAGCTAGGAAGAGGCAACGTAGATGTCTTCCCTAGACCCTTCAGATGACACATGGCCCTGCCAGCGCATTGTTCTTGGACTTCTGGCTTCCAAAAGCATGAGAGAAGAAATTTCTGTTGTTTTAAGTTCCCCAGTGTGTGGTATGCCATTGAGGCAGCCTGAGCAAACTCATACAGCCACTGTGGGCTCCAAGGTCTTCTCCCAGATAGAACAAGATTCACTCTCTTCTATCCTTGGCTCTTCAGAGAAACACAGGTACTAAATTGTCAGATTGACTCAAAGTGACTTTGCAAATATCCCACTCTGCTGCTACCGCCACCTACCAGTCTCTGTGTCACTTCCCAATATTGAAGAATGTCCCCCCCCAACCTTCTGAGTTAAGTGTCAACAACCAGACAACACAATTTAGTTAGAATAGGGGAGATCTGGAGAGAGCAACAATACAGGATCTGGTTTCCTGGGTATGAATTGACTCTGAGCCCAAGAAAATTTTGCATGTTCTGGTAGAAGGGCATTGATTACAAGATCTACTTCTGAAATATAATGACTAGAGCCTTGGATAAGACACTTAAGCTCTGTGAACCTCAGGCTCCTCATATGTAAAATGGGTCTATAATTCCTGCCCTGCCCATTTCTCAGGGTTGTTTGGGGATCAGATGAGAGCGAATATGAGTGAACCAGTTTGAAATGGAAATTGCATACAAATCTAAACCATCGATTTTATCAGGGTGGCCACAAAACCCAGTTTCTAAGGGAGGGAGGGAGAAATTGTGAGAGTAGGAGACTGTAGCAATACCATGGTGTTTCTAAAGCAGAGCTCAGAATGAAGAGATCTGCCCAAGGTCAACCAACAGGACCAGAGATCTACAACTAGAACTTGGCTCTCTAAAATTCACCCTTTGCCCCGTTCCTGTCTCTCTCTCCAACAGACTCTACATATTTGGTTTTGGTTTGGGTTTTGGTTTTGTTTTATTTTTTAAATTTATTTATAATTTAATTTTTATTTTATATTGGGGTATAGTTGATATACAATGTTGTGTTACTTTCAGGTGTGGTTACTTTCAGCCAAGTGGTTCAGTTATACATACACATATATCCATTCTTTTTCAGATTCTTTACCCATATAGGTTATTACAGAATACTGAGTAGAGTTCCCTGTGCTCTACAGTAGGTCCTTGTTGTTTATCTAGTTCATATATAGTAGTATGCATATGTTAATCCCAAATGCCTAATTTATCCCTTCTACTCACCTTTCCCCTTTGGTAACCATAAGTTTATTTTCAAAGTCTGTGAGTCTGTTTCCGTTTTGTAAATAAGTTTATTTGTATCATCATTTTAGATTCCACATATTAGTGATATCCTATGATATTTGTCTTTCTCTGTCCGACTTACTTCACTTAGTATGATGAAGACTATACTTTCAGGGATCATTACTATTAGTTCGTTACACAGTTTCTTCTTTACATTATTTTTTATAATTTAGGAAAATTCTGCTTCTGCTCCTCCCCATCTCAATTCCTACCCTCTCTGTCCTTCTGTATTCCTCATCCTCTTTCTCTCCTTCTCCAACCCCATTTTTCTTTGGAAAAGTTTCAAGTAGAATGAATTCAGTGTTCTCAGCCAAGTCTCTGTATAAAGAGCTCACTATGTACTTTAACAGAAATTATCTCCTCTGAAGAATCCCTACTTTAATCTCCCCCAAGGCAGCCTTTTGTGGTGTTAGAACAAAATGACACAATTCTTTTCAAACTAAAAGCCTTATTAATTAGCATTCAGAAAATATTGCCACTTCCTCTTCTTACCTTTCTTGTAATTGGAGGCTTAATTGATTGGATGAGTTTCAATGATTTTTTAATAACATGTGGTTATTAGGACCAATCAAATACTCCAGAATAATTGTCTTAACTTTTGAGGCGGGGCGGGGTGGGGGGGCGCCGAGGCGGGGGCGGCAATAATCATCTCTAACATTGCTGGGATTTAAAGAATACATCTTGGCTGAGTTGAAACTTTTTTCTGTGTAACATATGTCTCAGTGGGGCTGGAACCAACATACAACTGAGCCAATAGCCTTTCATGGCAGATGTGGTCACAGCAGGTGACCCCAACCCGGGAGAGCATCTCTTTCATGTGAGGTCTCTTGTGGCTCAATGAGAAGCTTGATTGTTTCAGGGAGACCTGACTTAAGACCTCATTACAGGTATGGGGGAGAGACAATTGGATTATATGATGTTGTGTCATCTCACCCGGGAGATAATAACCACCCTCCCAGGCTGGAAACCCCTCCATTGCTTACTAACTGTGGGACTTCAGAAAAGTGTAGGGGTCATGGGGTTCTCAGCAGAGGAAAGGAGCTTAATGAGTCCAGCCCTTACCTGCCTCATTCGCAGGAGAGAATGAATGTCAACAGCCCTGAAATCAAATTGCAAAACTATACAAGTGGGAAGTGCTGTTCTCCATGCAGTAAATGACCTGAATGCTCATAGAGAGACCTGAATGGGGTTAGAGGACATCCCCTGAACTATTACTTTCTTTGACTTAAACTTCAAATGAGCTTTCAGCCCAGTCTCTTCTTGGGAGCTGGCCTTGACATTCCAGTTCAAAGGGGACCCTTCAGTCCTCCTGACATGCCCTTCCCAATTGACTTTGCACCACCCGCAAGGAAAGTGCTGTACCCAGCAGTCTCCCTCAGCAAACCTAGTCCTTCAAGCTCCCGTAGTCCTGCTGTTTCTGTGGCTGGTCTTGCTCGATGAAGGCGAAGCCTTAGAGCACCAGTGAGGGGAAGACTGCCCTCACCTTGGCACCTCAGGCACCCTACTGCCACTCCAGCCACAAGTGGCAGCATACTTCCAGACACTGCCGCCTGCCACTTTGATTTTTTTTTTGTAACATCTTTATTGGAGTATAATTGCTTTACAGTGGTGTGTTAGTTTCTGCTTTATAACAAAGTGAATCAGTTATACATATACACATGTCCCCATATGTCTTCCCTCCTGTGTCTCCCTCCCTCCCACCCTCCCTATCCCACCCCTCTAGGGGGTCACAAAGCACCAAGCTGATCTCCCTGTGCTATGCGGCTGCTTCCCCCTAGCTATCTATTTTACGTTTGGTAGTGTATATATGTCCATGCTTCTCTCTCGCTTTGTCACAGCTTACCCTTCCCCATCCCCATATCCTCAAGTCCATTCTCTAGTAGGTCTGTGTCTTTATTCCCGTCTTGCCCCTAGGTTCTTCATGACCGTTTTTTTGTTTGTTTGTTTGTTTTTCTTAGATTCCATACGTATGTGTTAGCATACGGTATTTGTTTTTCTCTTTCTGACTTACTTCACTCTGTATGACAGACTCTAGGTCCATCCACCTCACTACAAATAACTCAATTTCATTTCTTTTTATGGCTGAGTAATATTCCATTGTATGGGACTGTGGACACCATGCCTCCATTTCCACCTTTGATCAGAAAGCTCAGAACAAAACAAAGCCCAGCCCCAGGACACACACCTTATTCCTGTCAAATCGCCCCTCTTTTCTAAAGGGCCCAGGGAACAAGGGGAGCTGTGCCTATGTCTTGGAGGAAGGATGCTCTGAGAGGTCTCAGAGCATTTGTCCCCAGCAACGGTGAGGTCTCTGTTCTGGGGCTTTGATGCAAACTTCCCTGCTGGGGAGGGGGATGGCGAGGCCATTCCTCAAAGATGCTGGACCACAGGCTGGAACCCTGATCCCTGGAGTGGCTGGGGGAGAAGCGGCAGGGACACAGCGGCCCTAGGAAGATTGGGGGTGACCATTCTGCCTTGAGAAGGAGAATGAGGCATCTTCTCTCCTGCCAACGCCTGCCTCACCTGTACACCTCAGTGCAATCTTCCGGCAAAAAGGAGAACCAGCTTCCCCTCCGTGGGCAGCTCTGGCCCTGCCTCCAAGGGCACATGAAGGTCATCTGTGGCCATCCCCTTCTTCCCCGCAGTTCTGGATTGTGGATTCCATTACTAAATTCCTAAAATCAAGACAAGACTTAGCGGTCACATTGGAACCTGTTCAAGGTGACAAGCATTGAACCTGTGCTTAAAGATCCAGGAAATATAACGTTTCCTGTGAGCTCCTCAGTCCAAGCATATATCTGGTTCTTCCAGATTCCCAGGACAGAAGCCTGGGAGTCATCCCGACTCCTCTGCCCGCCTCCCCGCCCCCACTGTCCTAGGCCTCTTCAGTCAGCCAGTAACTGCAGTCCATTTATCTCCTAACTTTCTTCCAGGTCCATGCCCTGGAGTCTGGTCCCCCTGTCAGGTTTAGTCCACACCTGGCTTCTCCATTGGATTTCCTTTCTGTAATCTGCCCCGCTTCCACCCATATTTTCACTCAGGCTGCACAGTGGTCTTTTAAAAAGCCGAATCTGACCATGTCACTCACTCACTCACTCGTGCAGAATCCCTGAGGAGTCCGTTATTGTCTCCAGGACAATAGCCGAACCCCGGAGCCTGACGCCCAAGGTCCTTGAGGACGTGGCTGGCTTCCCCGGGAGCACTTCAGCCATTGCCCGGCACATTCTCTTTCTCCCTGTTACTGTCGTTCCTCGACTCAGGGGTGCACCTGATTTTTCCTATGTGTTACATTTCTGAAATTCAGACGGGTCTGAAATTGACATACACACTTCAATCCCCCACCCTCACCCCCACCCTGAGAAACTGTTAATAATAGATCAGTGGTGCATCACATAATCACTAGCGTTTTGGATCAGAGGAGCCAGCATGGCAAGTGGCAGAAGTGACAATCAGTTCGGCAAGTGAGGCAGGAAATGGAGAGAGATGTTGTACTCTGGACTTTGTCTGGTGCAGCCGCCTGAAAGGGGATGGGAAGGGTCAAACCAGTCTTCTGGCAAGATCTGTCTAGAAGTCCTGTGAAAAATGGATTGGAAAAAGATGACAATGGAAGGGGGATGGGAGAGAGAACCAGACCTTAGAAGTGGAAATGTCTAGAGGACACTTTGCAGATAGACCTTAAAGTATGGCCCATGAATGTACAGTTAGTGCAGATCAAGTGTGGGCAAACTTTTTCTGCAAAGGACCAGTTGGTATCTCAAACTAATGAGAGTCTTTAAGATATTCCGAAAAGCCTGTTCCATAATCCTGCTTTAGTAATCGAGTGCATTGCCCAGTCCTTTCTAGCCAGCAGGCATCTCCCTTAACTTGAATCTCATGTTTAATTGGTATTTGTATCCTCTTTGCTCTAACATTCATGGATGCCAGGCACAGCTTTAAGTACTGTAGATAATCCAAAAGTAATTAAGACTCCAGGAACTCGAAATCTAGTAGAAGAGAGAGACATCCTAAACAACCAGAAGAGAGATTCAAACACGCTGTACAAGAGGTATGAACCAAGGGCCAAGAGAATACAGAGGAAGGAGGGGGCTTCGTTCTTTCTGGTCCAAGGGAAGGTTTTGCCAAGGGATAACATTGGAATTGGTCCTTGAAAGATGGAGTAAGGTTTGTCCAGGAAGAGGAGACAGTTTGAGCAGAGACACAAAGGTGAAAGTGGTGTGTTCTGGAACAGCATGGGGCTGGGGGGAGAGAGATGGGGCCGAATGAGTGAGTGCAGAGCCTGGAGGAGAGATTAGAAAGGCAGGTGGGGGGCTAGACCGTGAAGGGCTTTGCACACCCTGCAAAAGCTATGGAGTCTGATCCTGAAAGGCACAGCAGGCTGAACAGAGACAAATAACGATTGCTCCTCAAACCTTGAATACTAAACTTTCACACTGAAATTAAAAAAAAAAAATCTCTCTAAAACTCGTTTCTCTTGCCTTCTCTGCTCTGACATCTACTTCAGCGCAGCTCCAGCCGCGTCTCAGAAACACCCACACCACCACCAACCCCCTGTTCTGTTCAACCGCTCTTTGCAATGAAAACGCCTCTTCCAAACAGTTAAATGTGAATTTGGGATCTCATTGATCTATTTCCACTTATTACCAACAGCGGTTGGAAGATTTGCATGACGAAAAGTGGGAAGATGAAATTGTCTTCTCCTTGGAGAAATCATCTGCGCACCTGCCATTTAGAAATTATTCCAAGTTCACACTCGTGAGAAAAGTTACAAATTGTTCCCTGACATGGAGCTAATGTACACGTCCACAGGCGACCTCGCTCATGTCTAGGTGTGTTATTAGCTGCAACACCCCCTTGGTGTGGCCTTGGGGAAGCAAATGAAGAGTCATGGATCAAGGTCACTGCCAGGCATTCATTCGTTCACTTATCAAATATTTATTAACAACTGCTTAGGTGCCCAGCACCAGGCAGATTGTACTAGGAGGTACACACACATGAATCGAAAAGCATAAGTCTTCCCCCACTAGAAGATAAGGTCCGTGGAGCAGGGTCTTGGCTTGTCTGATTCACTGCTTTATTGCCCGTCCCTATAATGGTACCCAGCACATAGTAGGGGGTGTCAGTCAGTATTTACCAAACGAATGAATAAAGGAATGAAAGTGTTTATATTGTAATGGAAAGAATACTGGAAACCTGTGTTTGAATCCTAGAATCTGTGCATGAGCAAGCCATACTTGTACATATTTTTATCTATAAAAATGACTTCCGGCCTTCCCTGGTGGCGCAGTGGTTGAGAGTCCGCCTGCCGATGCAGGGGACCCGGGTTCGTGTCCCGGTCCAGGAAGATCCCACATGCTGCGGAGCGGCTGGGCCCGTGAGCCATGGCTGCTGAGCCTGCGCGTCCGGAGCGTGTGCTCCGCAACGGGAGAGGCCACAACAGTGAGAGGCCCGCGTATGGCAAAAAAAAAAAAAAAAAAAAAAAAAAAAAGACTTCCTTCACCAATTAAAAGTTGAAGCTTTGATCCTAATAATATTGAATACCCGTAGTTCCATATCATGTCCCCATATATCTTTATCTTCCTGAATGGGAGAAACCAATCTAACAAAATACCATACACGTCATGGTTTCTGAAATGTCATCATCTGCTACTCTCCAGGTCCCAGATAATACCAACTGATACTAAGAACAGGGAAAATTGAGACTCCAACAGAACAGAGAATGGGTAACTGCTTTTTTTCTTTGTTGGCGTGGTGTTCCAGAGCCAGAGGAAGGACAGAAGTCCGGCCAATTCCTGCTCTGCTACAGCTGTGCGGTGCCAGTTGATGGAATTTTGTCCAGCCCCCTCATTACACAGTCAGCAAAGAGACATGATCAGCAGAGAGCGCCACCCCCGCTCCCCTTTGCTTTTTGGTCAAGTGAGTCGTGGTAGTCAGCAAGCCTGCCCTTCCTGGGCAGTTGTACCAGTTCAGATAATAGGCCCACAGACGTCAGCCCTGCATTTATCCGCTCACAATGGCTCAGTTCTGCACTGCAGCATTATTGCAAGCCCACTTTGAAACAAACACGCCTTGAAACACACACAAATGTGTCCCCGTGCCCCCGCCTCTGCTGGAAACGTTAAAAGACACCTCAGCGAAACCAAGCTGGGCTGTAATGAGAAGGGACCGTTCCTGAACACGAGGCAGAGGCCGGCAGATACTTAATCAATAAACTGAAATGCCAGGTGAGTTTGAGATGCAGGGTCAGACCGTGGATGCCTGGTCCTGCCTGGCTTGCAGAGTGCCAGCTGATAGGGTTTTGCCCAGACTTGGTCACAAACTAGGCGGAGGGCGTGTGAGACCTGAGATGTTTCACGATGTCCTGTTTAGATGAAAATGTCATATCCTCCTCCCTGACAATTGCCTTTCATGCCTGAAGAGTCCAATTTCAGGCCAGTCTTTTAGATTATTAGAGGCACTGGGTCCCTAAAGCTTCTCTCTAAATAATGGAAGGAGGGATGTGCTTATTGTCCTCATCGTTGGCAGCAGCTGTGCTCTGATACGTATTCACAGTTACCAGGGGCCTTAGCGAGTTTGTCATTTAACCCTCGCAATATCCCGATTGAGGTATGTGAGGCAGCGACTCCCACATTTATAGAGAAGGAAATGAGACTCATACGGGTTCAATGACTTGCT